>NC_082675.1:69066828-69696412 GCF_025265405.1 Mesoplodon densirostris | reverse complement strand
ATAATAATTCAAAAATTCTCCACATGTGGTGTGAAAAGATTAGACAAGTCTTAAGCACACGGGGACTTAAATCCGGCTGATAATACAGCAAAGAAATTATACACCATAAAGGCAGGGGGAAGAGCAAAGGTTTAGCCAAAGGAAGATATAATCAGGAGACACAGACCTTCCTATAAATCAAGCCTTTGTATGCTGGGTGATTATTTCATAAACTGGATCTTGGGCTGCTGATCTCTTTAAATGATTACTGCAGTACGTGTGCACTTTTTAGAAACAGTTGCTGGCTGATTTATATTTCAGACATGTTTTCCATCAGTGTTTATTCCTTGAGAATATGGTTTTCATAACAGAGTTGCTATTTTCAAATAACATGGAAAACGTGAAATTCAATTTGTATAAAAGCTATGTCATTTTAGTGTACAATTACTACATCACATTTGGAAAAACAGTGATAAAACGAGCAAGCAAATGCTAACCAGACGAGACCCATTTTCAAAAGATAAGATCATTTTGTCAGTGAGAGAACAATGAAAATGTCCCCCCACCTTTGCCTCTAAATTCTGAAATTCTAACCAAGTAATAAAATCAGCCTCTGAACTTCCTCTAAAAACACAGAAGGATGAGCTTAAAAGAGAAGGAAGAGAAAGAATAGCGAAGAGAAAGGGGAGGGAGGGGAGTGGGGAGAAGAGGAGATGAAGCACAGGATCTCTAAGATGTTCCATCTTACTCAGGAATTGGTGTATTACTGAGCAGGTTTGGAGAAGATGAAGTGTTCCTTACCCTAGAAATATTTTTAAATTGCTAAAATGGCATTTTGTGTTAACAACAGAAGATAAAATACACAAGCGGTACCTATTAGTCCTGATAACATAATTTATTTATCCTAATGTCTGTAATAAAGATAGCGAGTGAGCTACACAATACTCTTAATCTAAATGAATTGAAGGAGTTTGCTGTTTTGCACATGTAAAAGATATTCTAAAGTACTGTTTATCTAGGCTGAACTGTTCCTATCTACCTATCTACTCAGTAAGAGATTAATTATCCAAGGACAATTATCCAATTCTTAATGAAACACTATCAGGTCACCCTGCAAGTAAACAATGGCCTGCAAAGGAAACAGTCCTTACTCCATACAGTGGTAAGAAGAGAGGTGATTTAATAAAACAAAGGTGTTTTTAAAGGCCAAAATATAGTCAGCATTGTAAGACCACTATCACTGCCCTTAATGAAAAAAATTCAAGATACTTTCAATGTTTCGAAACCAGAATGATTTTCTACTTTCATTTTCTGGAGAAAGATAACTTATACGAGACAACAATACCAACAAGTAACCTTTTATTCAGTTAGGTGTTTAGTTTTTATTTTATGCCTTATCATCAGTTATGCTAATTTTTAAGCAAAGTAAATGCTTACAGAAACCAGCACCCAGTGAGTTCTTCTACATAAATTCTCAGACTGCTTTCTGAATGAGGAAGAATGGAAGATATATACAAAGGACCGAAGCAGCTGTCTTTGTAATAAAGCACTTATTTGAGGAGGCAAGCACAATATGATTAAGGCATAAAAAATTACCTAGACAATATGTGAGACCGAGCAGGACCCTATGGGGCTCCTAGCCATGGAAGCATTTTCATGTCCCCTGTTTCTTGTAGGGAACAGACTCCAGCCTCCATGACCTTCCCTGAGATCCAAAGGGCAGATTTGAACAGCTGCTAATCTGGGAAGGGAAGGGATGCAGAGTCAAGGGAGGAACAGCCAAGGAACAATAGTGCAGCCTTGGGGCGGGGTCCTGGTTCTGTCTCAAGGGATACACATAACAATGTCTTTAAGCCTTTTATAGAATTAAAACCCAGCAAATGAAGATGTTAGCATTCTTTATGTCAGAGAAGACCATCTGAGGCCAGACTAAAGGGACCAGAAAGTTCATCAAGAAGATTACCTGAAACAAGATTAAAGAGCCTAAACCCTGTATACACCTTAATCTTATCAGCAACCCCACCCTTGAACCATTGCCATAAAACTCCTCAGCAAATCCTCCCTGGTTGGTACACATAGTTTTCAAGGGCAGGAGCCTGCTGTGTTCCCCTTTGCCTGGCAAAGCAATAAAGCTATTCTTTTCTATTTTGCCCAAATCTCTGTCTCGGAGATTCGATCTGGCACCCGTACACAGAGGCTGAGCTTTTGGCATCATATGCCTCGGCTGTCACAAGTATGGGCTCATAAACAAATCTGTGATTCAGATTTTTAATATTTCATTCAACAAATTCATACAAGTTGCCTTACTTGTTTTGTTGCTGTTACATATTTAAAATATTTGCTTCCTCAGGAAGCTTCTGAGAGCCCTAAGTGCTGTTACTTCATTACACAGATATGTTTTCTTAACCTGTCTCAAACAGTGTAGAACAGTATTAGGAACACAGTGGGTGTTCATTAAACACACTTGTAAGTTGAATTATGTTATTGTTTTTACTTTATAAAGGTTAAGGCCATATGTGTAATACAAATAATCACAGACTTATTTTTTTGATTAATTATACTAAAAATGTTGTATCATGAGTAATGTTTTTAATGAAATGAGGCGTTATTATTAGTCAGTATCCAAATGGAAAAGACTTTCTTGTCCCTTGGCTTGGAAAGGTTTTTAAAAATGTGAATTAAAAAAATGCTGGATATTGATTTTCAAACTGGATACTTAAAAATAATGGTATTAATAGAAGAAAAATAATGTTGCTCAGTCCTAGAAGTGAAACTGTCTATGTACAATTTTCATCAGAACTGTAATGTAATCATAGCCAGTCAGCCTTGAAAAGTACACTAAAACAATTCCAGGGATAATAGTTGGATTAGGAAGTGAAGAATTCAGACGATCCATAGAAATTGGATCTTCTGAAAATGAACATGCTTTTAAAGTTTAAGTTCTGCCATGAGAAAACTGAACAAGATGTTTTTACAGAATTTTTTATGGTTTTTTCAACTATCAGTCTGTATACAACATGGCATATACCATTTTCAAAAATATATATTTTGACTTAATTTGTTTTTATTCAAGTTTATTGATTAAAATACAAAATATTCATAAAAGTTATTGATTTTGTATATATACGATCTGTGAAAAGTCATTGAAGAGGGGCTTCCCTGGTGGCGCAGTGGTTGAGAATCTGCCTCCCAATGCAGGGGACACGGGTTTGAGCCCTGGTCT
Organism: Mesoplodon densirostris; assembly: GCF_025265405.1. NCBI lineage: Eukaryota > Metazoa > Chordata > Mammalia > Artiodactyla > Ziphiidae > Mesoplodon > Mesoplodon densirostris. The sequence goes on along the minus strand of NC_082675.1, from coordinate 69,693,210 downwards.
GGGAAGATCCCACATGCCGCAGAGCAACTAGGCCCGTGAGCCACAACTACTGAGCCTGGGTGTCTGGAGCCTGTGCTCCGCAACAAGAGAGACCACAATAGTGAGAGGCCCGCGCACCGTGATGAAGAGTGGCCCCCGCTTGCCGCAACTAGAGAAAGCCCTTGCACAGAAACAAAGACCCAACACAGCCAAAAATAAATTAATTAATTAATAAAAAAAAAGTCAATGAAGAAATTGATGACTCAAATTACATGTGAACATAGTCACTGCGAAGTGGAAATCAGCATTATCTCGTGATTTCAATCCAAACAGCAACAAAACATTCTTAAGAAGAGACACCTGGAAGTCAGACCAGCTTTGTGGGCATACGACTAATGAAGCTGCAAAAGATCCCACGCTTAGGAGGGTCCCGCGTGGAGCATGGCTTAATGCTCTACTGTAGCTTCTGGGTCCTGCAAATTATTTAGCTGGTCCTGCCTGAGAGGCTGCATTTTCTTTTCTTTTCTTTTTTTTTTAACATCTTTATTGGACTATAATTGCTTTACAATGGTGTGTTAGTTTCTGCTTTATAACAAAGTCAATCAGTTATACATATACATATGTTCCCATATCTCTTCCCTCTTGTGTCTCCCTCCCTCCCAACCTCCCTATCCCACCCCTCTAGTTGGTCACAAAACACTGAGCTGATCTCCCCATGCTATGCAGCTGCTTCCCAATAGCTATCTATTTTACATTTGGTAGAGTATATATGTCCATGCATACACTACCACTCTCTCACTTTGTCCCAGCTTACCCCTCCCCCTCCCCGTGTCCTCAAGTCCATTCTCTAGTACATCTGCGTATTTATTCCTGTCCTGCCCCTAGGTTTTCCAGAACCTTGTTTTTGTCTTTTTTAGATTCCATATATATGTGTTAGCATATGGTATTTGTTTTTCTCTTTCTGACTTACTTCACTCTGTATGACAGACTTTAGGTCCATCCATCTCACTACAAATAACTCAATTTCATTTCTTTTTATGTGATCTGAAACCTGTACATTACTATGCCCTTAAAGATGCTATGTGAGGTTTTATTTCTATGAGGCAAATATCTCTAAGACTTGTCCAGCTTAGTCATATCCCCACCCCCAACAAACACTTTATTGCAATTTGTCCTCAGCTGGTCTTTGTAGCCTTGGCTGAGTGGAAGACGGAACGGAGATTCTGCCCAGCGTGCAGAGCATGATACCAGCAGCCAGACAACGTCTCAGTTGCTCTTCTTCAACATACTGATTTCAAATCCTTAAGAAGTCACCTAGTCCAAAGATTATTTTCACATATGTACCAATGAAAATCTTTCTGATTTCTACTTCACCTTCTTCCAAAAGCATGTGAGGTGATTTTGAAGTTAAATATAGTTTTAAATAAAATGATTGGGAATACAGATAAAATAGCATCATTCAAAAAACAAAAACAAAAAACAGGAGTAGATGAAACTAGGTGTCCAAATCTCTAAATAATGTAGTTTGTTACAAGTAGTCCTTCATGTCACTTAGCTGTTAGATTACAATTTTTTTTAAACTCTAAAAAAAATAAAGCTGGCAGACTACTCATCAGTAATAATCTTTCCAAATAAATTAGAAGTTTAGTAGAAAAATCAAAATTTTGTAAGATACAGAAATATTTTTCAAACGTACAGTTTGTGGGCTGTTCCTTTATAAAAGTAGAAATCACTAAATTATGACTTGGTCAAAGAACATTCAGCTGCATTACTTTGTGATCATGGAGCTTAATATAGTGATTTATGTTAAAGGACAATGAGATTGCCCAATAGAGATTATCTCTTTACATTTCTTAAATCTAGATTCACTTTTGGAAGCTTCTTAAGGGCACTCAGTGCATGAGTAAATTCTTGAATAATCCCTGTATTGAGAAGTCCCATGCCATTTTTCTTCTCCTTTGATGTTACACTTTTTACAGACAAACTTAGAAAAATCTGAAAAAATCAATGCAGGAGGCTGAAACCCAATGTTGATGATGAAGTACTGGCGGGTAGAGTCAGTCACTCACTCGGGACTGAATATGTAGACTGTGTGGATGGACCAGGCCTTGATAGTTGTTAATTTGTCATTATGGAGATACGGCCAAAGTGGGAAGGCCATTTTGTTAAAGTTATCTTACCTTTAAAAACCCTCGGGTTAAACATGTTGCTTCAGAAATATTCCTTCCATTCCATCACCTCAATAAATTACTATGAAAGGATTCAAAGATATCGCCAACGAAAACAAATACTTTCTAAATTTGCCCTTCCTGTCTCATACTCACACTCAGGCTGAGTGGCCACCTTGACGGGCTGAGAGCTCTCCCCTGGTCCCCACTCGTTGTAGGCCACGACTCGGAAGGTGTACATGGCTTCTGGCTTCAGGTTTCCCACAGTAAACTGAAGGGACCCAGGCTGGGATGTATTCACTGCTCGTTCCCTAGGAAATAAAAGTTGCAGGGAAAGATTATTCCCACATGAATACTTTTAGCCACAGCCTTTACTTAATGAGCAAGAGAGGGACTTCCCTGGTGGCACAGTGGTTAAGAATCCGCCTGCCAACGCAGGGGACACAGTTTCGATCCCTGGTCCAGGAAGATCCCACATGCCGTGGAGCAACTAAGCCCGTGCGCCACAACTACTGAGCCTGTGCTCTAGAGCCCGTAAGCCACAACTACTGAAGCCCGTGTGCCACAACTACTGAAGCCCACGCGTCTAAAGCCGGTGCTCCACCACAGGTGAAGCCACCACAATGAGAAGCCATTGCACCACAATGAGAAGCCCGCGCATTGCAATGAAGAGTAGTCCCTGTTCTCCGCACTAGAGAAAGCCTGCACACAGCAACAAAGACTCAACGCGGCCAAAAATAAATTAATTAATTAAAAAAAAAAATGAGCAAGAGCAGTAAGGTAGACCAAAAGGTTGCTTACTCATTTCCTGTTGACTCTGCATGTAAGGCAAGACCTCAAAGGCTTACTATGGGATGTAAACTGGCTGGAAGAGCCTATAAATAAATGTTGCAGGGTTTCTGGGGAGTTCAAGTTTATGCCATTCCCATGAACCTTGCATACTAAAGTATTTTCCCTTGACACTTTACAATTTAGTCTCAAAACTCATAACAAAGAGCTAGTAAAATAAGAAGAAGCGTCTGGAATGTAGGCAGGAAGATGCGTTTTGTAAACATTCAGTTAATGACAGAAATCCAGGTTTTGATTATTCCACAAGCCAGTCTTTGTCAGTACTGTCAACAAATGCATTTATGCATCTTCCTTCATTGTAGGAAAGGAAAAGGCAGATGCCAAGTGCTGATGTGTACAGAGCTTGAGGTCCTGTGGTTATGTTAAGTGCAATTTAGTGAAAGGAAGTAGATGCCCTTCCTCGTGAGGAGAAAGTGGAACACATGTCTACTTGCCTTTTCTTCAAGCCACATCTACATGTGTCCAATTTATTTTCCAATTAAAAACTTCCTCAGAGGCTCCAAACAAATGAATTAATCTGCTGATCAGGGTGAGATTTATAGTTCATATTAAGAGAAGACAAATCCTATGGATATGGATGCTGACATATAAGAACCAGGAACTCCTAAACTATGCTTTAAGGACATACATGATTCTAGACATTTATATCCTCATTGGTCTCGTACAATTGAACGTGAAGAAAGAGTTCCTTCTAGCCACTTAACTGTTTCTTAAGGTTTCTACGTCTAGATGATATCTCTTGCATCTCAGTGGAATTATATATATTCATTTTAATTTTACCATTCAGTTTTATTTTGTTTGGGGAGATATTTAAAATAAAACCTATTTTGCTGCCAGGGTAAATTAAGCTTCCAAAGAGAAAAGTGAAAACAAAGTTCTATGGGCATGAATGGTGATTGCCGGGCATAGATACACTCTTAATTTGACTGATATGACAGAGACTGGTTGGCTCCTCCTCAAACCCATTTCTCCTTCTTCATGTACTAGACTGTATGTCCTGGCCCCCCTGAAGCCAAGATGAGGCCACGTGACTGGGTCTAATCAATCAGTTTGAGTGTACACAGTGCATGCTGATTCCAGGCCTGGCCTTGAAAAACCACATATGTGGCGGGCAGACCTTGGAAGCCATGCACAGATGATAGAGAAGTCAAATTTTTGCAAGAATTCTGGAGAAGACCTGGGAGAAGAACTGCCTGTCAATCAGGAACATCCTTTTTCTATAGTACTTTACAGAGTCAAACAGATTAGAGCCATTATAAGTTTGAGGGCTTCTTATAGCAGTTAGCATTAATTTATCCATTACCGCTCATAATTAAAATATGCATGGTGGGTGGTTACCAGGGGCAAGGTGGAGGGAGGGACGGGATGCTAGTATTTAATGAATACAGAGTTCAGTTGGGGAAGATGAAAAAACTCTGGAGATAGAGGGTAGTGAGAGTTGTGCCACAGGTGAATGCAATTAATGCCATAGAACTCTACACTTAAAAATGGTTAATACTGTAAATGCTATGTTTTGTATATTTTACCATGATAAACAAAAAAACACCCTGTATGAATCTGGATATAGCCCAAGGTTTAGGTATCCCTTTACAAGTACTGTGTTAATTTGCTGCAAGGCTGAATTGTGACTTACAGTGAGGGAGGGATGTGGGTGGGATTCAATAGTGACCTATCGTAAGTAGGAGTAAGAAACATCAGATAGGGCTCCCATGTACCACACATCACACTGATCTATTCTACCAAACTAAGATTATTCAGGCCAATACATTGCTTTTTAAAAGAAAACCCTCATAATCAGATGGTATGCCTTGTGGATGTAGACAGTTTTGCATATTATTTTCTTTCAGCAGAATTTTTATATGCATTGCCTCTCTTTTTATATAAATAGGGTGGTTTTATTATCATTATTTTATAGACGTAAAAGTGAGATTTAAAGAAACAACATTTTTTTTTAAAGAACTCACAGTTAATGAATACCACCGTTAAGAATGAAATTTGGGACTCCATCCTCTAGATCCAGTATTGGTATCATTCAACAATAGGGGAAAACAAGGGGCCTATTTGGATCATGGGTACTTTGCATAGAAGACATGAGCTCCTAACGGGAAAGAAGAGACAGCTGGGCATTCAGAAACCACTGGGAGAAGGAGTGTCATTATCATCTGTTATGAGTCATTTCAGGATGTATTTTCTAAACCTTCAAGCAACATATTTGTCACTGAAGGTCAGATCTGCATACCAAACTCCTTGAGTATCTATAAGGAAGGACAGCTTTCATAACTGACTTTATTCTTATAACTACTGAATAATTTAGATGAAATAGCTGTGTTCTACGACATGCTGGCATAACCCCTTGAAAAGGCATTCTTCAAAGGAAAAAGAGGCAAGAACATCTGGGCATGTCCAGGTAAGAATGTCTGGGCTTCCCTGGTGGCACAGTGGTTGAGAGTCCACCTGCCGATGCAGGGGACACGGGTTCGTGCCCCGGTCCGGGAAGACCCCATATGCCGCGGAGCGGCTGGGCCCGTGAGCCATGGCCGCTGAGCCTGCGCGTCCGGAGCCTGTGCTCCACAACGCGAGAGGCCACAACGGTGAGAGGCCTGCATACAGCTAAAAAAAAAAAAAAAAAAAAAGAATGTCTAAGATCATATAATAGAAACATTACTCACGTATAAAAGGGGATGCTGGATTTTATTACAAGGAAGGGAGTTTTAGGTTCTTATAATCTCCAGCAGCCTCCAAAAATATCCCAGATTACTAATGGTCAAGAAAAAAATTATATTCATTGCTATGGACAACTGATACTTCCTTAGTGTTAACAGAGTATGAACAAAGAAAGCATCTTTAGAAAACACCTCCATGGTAGTGATCTCAGCCCTTCCTCCAACCAGACGCTAGCAATGCCCTAGATTTACCACTAGTTTCTTCAATGTGGGCTCTTAATGGTTTTAAACAACAATTTGATCTAAATATTTCCATTTTATGTGCCAATTTTCAGAAATCTGCTTATCCTATCAAACTGAGGTCACATCAAAATGCTATGTAGACTGTGGAGTGGATTCAAGATTTTTAAGCCTGGGGTTGTTGTCTTGGCTTTCTCATTAACTTATCTGAGCCTCAGATTTCTCAAGTGCAAATTGGTGCTATAAAAATGTTTACCTCATAGAGTTTCTAGAGAATTCAGTGAGATGCTGTATGTGAACCATATAAAGCAGTAGGCATGAGACCTGGTACTCAGGGAGTCTTCCATATGTGGCAGTTATTACTGCTATTATTTCTATTATTATAACAAAATATCACCACAACCTCATAGGAAATAAGGGTTCTTGAGTTCAAAAGAGGACCTTTCCTCAATCTAAAGAAATTAATGAGGTACAATCATGAAGAAAAAGACATAAATATTGATATTTTCTGTCAGATTAATTTTGTTTACAGAGATAAGTCAAATCAAAAAAGCAGTCATATTCACAGACATAGAGAACAGACTTGTGGTTGTCAACGGTGGGGTGTGGGGAAGGAATGGATTGGGAGTTTGAGATTAGCAGATGCAAACTATTGTATATAGAATAAACAACAAGGTCCTACTGTATAGCACAGGGAACTATATTCAATATTCTGTGATAAACCATAATGGAAAAGAATGTATATATATATGTACAACAATCACTTTGCTATACAGCAGAAATTAGCACAAGATTGTAAATCAACTATACTTCAATAAAAAAGTGTAGTCATAACTAGAGGCACTGAACAAGTTTCAGTAATGAAACTGGTAATATTTTTTTTTTTTTAATTTATTGGTTGTGTTGGGTCTTCATTTCTGTGCGAGGGCTTTCTCCAGTTGCGGCGAGCAAGGCCCACTCTTCATCGCGGTGCGCGGGCCTCTCACTGTCGCGGAGCACAGGCTCCAGATGTGCAGGCTCAGTAGTTGTGGCTCACGGGCTTAGTTGCTCCGCGGCATGTGGGATCTTCCCAGACCAGGGCTCGAACCCGTGTCCCCTGCATTGGCAGGCTGATTCTTAACCACTGCGCCACCAGGGAAGCCCCGCTGGTAATAGTTTTTAAAGGGAAGAGGCTTTGCTGACCGCAACGGAGAAGGAATAGGTGTGCTCCGAGCTCCACAGCATAGCTGGACAGCCCCGTGATATCTGATGTCCACACTGGTGTCTGGGCTTTGCTGCTGGGCTGTTTTCTTGGCTTTCTTGTTAACTTATCTGAGCCTCAGATTTCTCAGGTGCAAGCTCTGATGCTTTCTTGGGTCCTACTGGGGCAACATCAAACGTGATACCAATGCATTCTAAGACAATGGCATTTACTGCCATGTCACCCTTCACAGGTTTCTTCAAAGATTCGCAGGTGGCTTTTGATCACCCCATTTGTTCTTTAATAGTTGAAAACAAACCATCGCACATCATTTCCCAACAAGTAAGTAAAATCTAAATGTGGAAGGGCAGTTTGTTACTCTTGTTTCTCTGGTTCCACAATAGGGCAATGCCAGCCACGTAAAGTAAACTCTCCATAATCTCTGTGTTTAGACAGTTAGTAATTAGGATTTTGTCTAGCTCACTCTAGCCCGTGATCCTCTGTAAGTGGGCAGATACCACACTAGGTTCTGAAGAACAGAGAACAGTAGACGTCAGGACTTTGCCCAGTTACTGTGTTCGGGTGTCGAGACTGTCACCACACCAACCACTCCTGGGAAAGCAGCAGGGGCCCAGGCTGCTTCTCCATGAAGTTCTCTCCTATAACTCTGAAGACATAATTTACCCCTCAAATCCGCAGAGCTTAGCGTCGTGGTCTGTGTTGGTAGATGTACTGTCAGACAGAGCTTCATTACTCCATTTCTTTTCTCCTTGACTCGGAGTTGGTAATGCGGGGTTCAGGCAAGTTCAAGATAAAGTTGACTGAAGTAAAGGAAGTAAATCACCTGGGCTTTCTAGAATCCATTCACTGCAAATTCATTCACTGAACATCCAAAGAGAGAATAAATTATAAAGTCTGTCTCCTTCTGCTGGCTGAAAAAGATGTAGGCAGCTTGCTTTCTTTGATCTTTACATGGAGACCAAGAAGACTGTGTAAGTAAGAAGCATCTTTTTCTTGTAAATTCTGGTTCTTGGTTGCTTTGGGTTACTTGGTTGAGGTTTCTTGGAAAATAACTACTGTGTTCTAAAAGCTTACATTCTGACCCAGTAACAATACTTCTGCTGCTTTGCTGAGATGAGGCATTTTGTTTAAAGTCTTTTTAGATGCTGATACATTTTGATTCAGGGAGTCAAACATGGTGGCATGGAATGCACCCTTAAGCGGTATGCATTGAAACCTAACTCTGGTTAGGCTACACTCTCCTGTGCCTGGATTTGGCCCCTGCTCTGGTTCCTACTTGCAATGTATTGCATTATAATAGCTTTTCCTAGTTTTTTGTCATTGGTCCTCCCACTTCTGTCTTCTGTTGACAGAGACAGTCTTCTAACATACATCATCTGTCAACTCCATGACCAAAACATCATGCTGGCTGCCATTCTATCATTAATACAATCTCCACTCCTTGGGACAAGATTCAAAGACTTTCAAGATGTGGCCCAAACCTTTATGCACTCATCTGCAACGGGTCACTCAGCTCCACAACACTCTATCCATCCCTATCTTTGTCATTCTGACTTTCATTAATTTTGTTTTGCTTTATTTTGATTATCGTGGAGTTACCTTCTCCTGACTCAGTTCCTTCTCAGTTTGGCAAAAGCTCATTCATCCTTCAAACCCGATTCAAAGGAAATCTCCTGGCTGGAGCTTTCCTACCATCATGTCCTCTGATTCAAGCAGCATAAAATATTATCTCCTTTGAGCTTTTGTGGCTCTTGATTTACACGTCTACTGCAGCCCGTATCACGTTGTGTTGACAGACAGGTCTGCCTCTTTGACTCAGCTGTGAACTATTTTAGAAGAGAAGTCATATTCCATTCATATTTTATTGACACTCAGTCTATATACCCACTGCAGATAAAGAATGCCTATGCTGCTGGTGCTCACATTTAAAAAAAAATGAATGCCTAAATAAATGTAAAAATTTTAATAGACTAATTGGATAACATCTTCACATAGTGTGATCTCAGAAATGCTTAGAGAGCTGGATTCTGTTCTGTGTTCCATCTCAACTTACTCAGGTGGCCTTCAGATGCCACTCCACATTCCTGGGTCTCATTTTCATGATGTGTAGTGAGATCTACTAAAAGAAGTTCTTTTTTTTTTTTTTTTTTTTTTTTTTTCTTTTTTTTTTTTTTCTTTTTGCGGTATGTGGGCCTCTCACTGTTGTGGCCTCTCCCGTTGCGGAGCACAGGCTCCGGATGCGCAGGCCCAGCGGCCATGGCTCACGGGCCCAGCCGCTCCGCGGCATATGGGATCCTCCCAGACCGGGGCACGAACCCGTATCCCCTGCATCGGCAGGCGGACTCTTAACCACTTGCGCCACCAGGGAGGCCCTCTTTTTTTTTTTTAATCTAATATTCTTCATTGGGAATAGAAAATTACGTGTGTGTGTGTGTGTGTGTGTGTTAGCTGAATTCAGCCCTTCTGTATTTACATTTCAGAAGTAAACACAATTTACAGATTACGATGGTTCTGTTTCTTAGTGGATCATTTGTAACCTCTCTCCAGCATACATATTAAGAAAACACATATCCTCCTAAGGGCTAAGTATAGCGGGGCGTTAACATTTAGTCACAACTGTGAGCTGAGCAACAAACCCTGTCTTGATGTACCAAATGCCTAATTAGTTGCTTCAAGAAGGAAGACTTCTATTAATGTTCCTTTGTAAGAAAGGACCTATGGTATTTTTTTTTTTTTTTTTTTTTTTTCTTTTTGCGGTATGCGGGCCTCTCACTGTTGTGGCCTCTCCCGTTGCGGAGCACAGGCTCCGGATGCGCAGGCCCAGCGGCCATGGCTCACGGGCCCAGCCGCTCCGCGGCACATGGGATCCTCCCAGACCGGGGCACGAACCCGTATCCCCTGCATCGGCAGGCGGACTCTCAGCCACTGCGCCACCAGGGAGGCCCGACCTATGGTATTTTTAATGGAAAGCTTTTTTAACATCCTTTGATCCACTCCACTTTTTCTTTCCTCAGTGAGAGCAAGAAGGGTGCAGTGATGAGAGGATTTCAAAGCGGAAATATGCTGGTCACTGAAATAGGGCCCAAAGTGACAGTGGCAACAACCACCCAAATGCCACACCCTTTCTTACCCCAGAACCACAGACTTTGGAATCAGTGTTATCTTGAAGGGAAGGTAGGTTCAGAGGTGACCCACCCCCAGACAAAGCATGATGGGGGAACAGAGATCATCTTCTTGGTCAGAGGCATTTCCACTAAAGTTTGGTTAAAAATTGTTTTTACTTGAATTGTTTAAAAAAAAAACACAGACACACACATATGGTCTGAGGAACAGGCTTTAAAAATTTCTGCCTTAACATAATCTCTGTTGCCGCACCTAGGACACATCCAAAAGACTACTGTATCCAAGAACTACCGCAACAACAAATAAAAAAGCTACCATTTCATAGGAAAAGAAAAGTTTTGGATTCAAATTATTTATTTGGTTTAGTTCCAGCCAGTGCTCCCCTCATAAATATGTGTCAGTTCTGGGCTCTCTTCTCATTTTGTTTTATGGGGATGGCCCATCTCCTCCTTCCCAACTGCTGTTATCATCTACATGCTGACAAATTCCTGATATGTTATCTCCAACCCAAACTTCTCCTCTGGGCTCCAGGTTCCTATTTTCAAGGCTCTGCTTGACATTCCAACTTGAATGTTGTAAGGTATGTCAAACACAACGTGTCTGAAACTGAATTTCTGACCTTCATTCTCAAACCTGGATCTTTTCCAGCATCCCAATTTCAGCAAATTGCTCCACCATCTGTCCATCTAAATAAGCTGAAACCTCTGAACTATGCTTGAAAACCCCCTCTGTCTCACCATTAATGACCAGTCTTTTACCTTGTGCTGTCCATTTTGCTTCATAAATATTTCTAGATCTGTCACTGCTCCATCTCCACGGATACACCTAGTCTTGCCCACCTACTAAACACGACTAAACTGTTTCCAAGAAGACTATTCCCTTCTCGATCGTTTCCCACACAATTCTGGACACATTGTCAACTCACAAGTGAATAATGGGTTGTTCATTTACATGTGGAAACTGTCGATGACAGGTTTTTATATTGCAGTACGCATCAAGACCATGGGAAAAATTAAACCACTCACAGGGTTTTACATTTTGCAGAGAAGCAGAGTGAGAGGAGGGCTGACTCTGCCCTGCTTTAAGCCAGAGCCAGAAAGTGGTTGGATTCTGAGTCTTGTTCTCTTTCCATCACAACACACTCCCTTCATAAGGAGCTTCATCTGCTGCCCGGTCCTCAACTGAGGAGCAGGGAAAGAATATGTAAATACCGTGTTGGAAATGTAACGCACGATGAATTCTAAAATGAATTCTTCGCGGCAATCATGAAAAGCTGGTCTCTAATCCCAGGCAGTGAGCAGGGGTTTCCTGAGGTGGCATAAAACCAGGTAAAGCATCCAGTGCTGCAAGTTGGAAGGCCCTGTCCCGTCTTTGTTCTGCCACAAAACAGGCGTGTGACCTTGAGCAAGTCAGGGGCTATCTTGGAGCCTTCCCTGCTTCATTTGCAAAAAGAAGATACCAGTCCCTTATCTGCCTAACTCACAGGGTTATTGTGAGGATTATACTGAATGATGCCTATGAAAGTGTTTTAATTCTCTCATCTGAACTCCCGCAGTACTTTATATGTACGTCTTTTAGGAAATATCTTTTACTTTGTGTGGTATAGTAAAGAGATCACTGGACTAGAAACCTGCATTTAAATCCTGCTTCTAATATTTCCTAGTTGTGTAGCTTCTTAGGCAATGCTTTGTAGACATTCTCAATTGAGCCACACAAGCTCATCTGTAAAATAGAGATTATCATACCTGCCTTATCTGAGGATCAAATGGGCTAATGTTTGTGAAAGTGATAAAGTTCTCTCTAAATATGAATTGGGAAATACCTGTATTTCACTGATTGTTCACTTCCAATCCACACCATAGTTAGCACGTGGCACTAAATAACAAAAAGTTGAGTGCTTTCAGTGTACCAGGCAAGGAGCAAGTGTTTTAGGCACTTTTTCTTAACTTTGTTTAATATTCATCACAACATTACATATCAGGTACTATTAGTATTCCACAAGTGGAAATGAAGGCACCAGTAGTTGCCCCAAGGCCACAGAGCTAGTAAAATTCTGAGCCAGGATTGCAACCCAGGCCGTTCAATTTCACAGCCCCAAAGCCTTAACCTTGTGAATACACTGAGTCACACTCCAAACGTAATTTCAGATTACTGAACGGAAGGTATAACGTTCTATGCACACATAGAAAGTTTGCTACTGTGTTTTATATACAGGAGATAAATGATGCAAATTAACTTTGCCATTGAATCAGAAAAGTATCAGAAAGAAGCCTACAGAAGAAATCCATGTCATAAGTCTGAAACTATCAAGAAAGCTTGGTTCTCTTCTAGATTAATCCACTAACTGCTGGAAACAAGCAGGTATAGGGATTGAGAACACCTGTTTTGGAGTCAGGCCTGCATTCAATCCTGGTTCTAGCTCTTGCTAGCTATATAACAGAGGTGTAAACCTCTTTAAGCCTCATCTGGATAACGTTTTGCTGTAAGGATGAAATAAGATAATTTACATAAGATGTTTAGCCTGGTACCTGGCAGTGAGTGCTCAATAAATGCTTGCTCTCATTATGGAAGCTCACTCTGTGGCCTTAGGGATGCAAATGACGCCTTCCCTTGGCATCAATCTCTAGATGTTTAAGTAGCAGGACGTTGGGCTATGATTCCGAAGATCACTTTCCATTCTAACGATTTTTAGGTACTGGTAGGAGATAGCTGGATATCTGCGAAGCAATTGCGTCTCTGTGAATTCTGGCTTTCAGGTTCTAGAATTTATGCTGTCCTCTGACTTATGAAATGAAAGCTCCTGAGGGGCTGATTAAAAAATGTTAACTGTGGCACTTGCATTATTGACACCATTAACCAGTCAGATAGATTAATGATAATCTGAGCTAGAGTACTTTGCCTGACAAAGCCATTGCAAATCTGAGGCACATGTTAAATCCACTACCTTTTAAAAAGCTATTGTGTTAAGGGGCTAAATAAACCTATATGAGCAAACAAGCATCACAGCTAAGCGCTCAGAGACATATGGCATATATTTGCTTTAGTTGAGAGCCAGAGAACAGAAAATGAACAAAGATATTGGGATCAAATTTCAAAATCAACTTTTTGTTTCTCCACTTAAAAGTTTTTATTGAATTGCAGTCAGCTTTTCATCTTCCTCAGTAACACAATTTGCTTTACTGGTTGAGGAAAAATCTATTAAGAATATCACATTTGTCTCTCTGCCACTTATATCAGTTCCAATCAGTAAACATCTATAGAAGTCAGGAGACTAGACACTTGGATATGGAATTATAAATAAGATCTAGTCTCAATCACTGGGGAGAGAAACACACATGTACTCAAACTAACACAAAACCAGATACAAGGTGCCACACGCTACAATAGTGATGTAATCAAAGTGAAAGGGGAGGATAAAGGAGAAATTGATGACTTCTGACCTGGAGGACCATGTAGAGTTTCACATGGTGATTGACATTTCAGTTGGAGCTTCAATTCAACAACTCTTCTGTGAGTGTTTACTCTGGGTTAGGTATTGCTCTAGGTGCTGAGAATAGCTCAATGAATAAAAGTGATAAAACTATCCTTGCCCACATAATGCTTATATTCTGGTGGTGAGAAAGGGGATTCAGGAAACAATAAGTAAAATGTAATACCGCAGTGGTGAAAAATAAGAATAAAAAAGGACACTGGGAATGCTAGCAGTCAGGTAAAACCTCCAAGAGACAGTACCATTTCTGCAAAGACTTAATGCAAGTTAGAGAACGATCCATGTGGATGTCTGAGGGAAGGAACATTCTAGGCAGACTGAAGACCTAGTACAAAGGTCTTGAGGGAGAAGGATTCTTGGTATATATAGGAAATACAGAGAAGCCAGGGAGACCGGAGAGGAGTGAGCAAGTAAGAAAACAGTGAACACAGGAAGGGATGAAGTTGGGGAGGTGAAAAGGGGCCAGATCAGGAAGGATTTCTGATTATTCTCTGAATGAGACAGAAAGTCATTGGAGGGTTTTGAAGATGAGAATGGACACAATCTAACTTGTGTTAACTCCAGGTTAACTCCAGCTGGTACGGTAAGAATAGACCTTGAGACGTTAGAGCAATAGTTCACATGAGACCTGATCATAGTAAAAAAAGAGGTAAGAAGTGGTAGGATTCCGTCTATGTTTTATTTTCATTGATTTATCCGACTTCTTTTTTATGATGGAAAATTTTGAGCAGTACAAAATTAGACAGAATGATAGGATGAACCACTTTATTTCTATCACTCAGCTCAAATAAATCACGAAAGCCAGTCTTTTCGTATTATTTTGTAGCAAATATCAGGTATCCTATTGTATCAAGGATTCAGGAGATATGTTGACAGTACTGCCAAGATTTGATGATGGATTTGATATAGAGTGTGAGAAAAAGAGAGGACCGGGCTTCCCTGGTGGCACAGTGGTTGAGAGTCCGCCTGCCGATGCAGGGGACACGGGTTCGTGCCCCGGACTAGGAAGATCCCACATGCCGCGGAGCGGCTGGGCCCGTGAGCCATGGCCGCTGAGCCTGCATGTCCGGAGCCTGTGGTCCACAATGGGAAGAGGCCACAGCAGTGAAAGGCCCGCGTACCGCAAAAAAAAAAAAAAAAAGAGAGGACCTAACAATGACTCCAAGGACTTTGGCCTGAGTAATGAGAAATATGCAGATTACACTGAGATGAAGGAACCTCTGGAATGACAAAGTTTTGCAAAGGGTTTGAGGCTGAAGGAAAATGAGTATTTAGTTTTGTTTTTAAGTTTTAGATGCTCATGATACATCAAAGTTGAGAAACCAAGCAGGAATTTGGATATATGTTTCAGAATTGCAGGTAAAACGTCAGGGCCAGATATACAAATCTGGAAGACATCAACACAGTGACAGAATATAAAGTCACAAACTGGATGATGCAAGATTTCCAAAGCCTGAGTCCTAGGGCAATTCAGAGCAGGTCAGGGAGATTAGGAGTAAAAGAGCCTAAAATGAGTGGCCAGAGGGAGTGGAATAGAACCAGGAGAATGTACGTAATAGAATCCAAGGGAAGAGTGTGTTTCATGAAAGGGAAAGTGATCGAATGTGACAAAATTTGCCAACTATCCAAGTAATGAGAGGACCAGGAATTGACTATTGGGTTTAGCAATGCGGATGTCACCTGGTAAACCTCGATAAGAACAGTTTCATGAAATACTAGGGACAGAATCATAACTGGAATATGAGGTAAGGTATTGGAGTGAAGTTAGACAACTCAAGGTATGTTGCTATAAAAGGGAATAGAATGAAGTGATAGGAAGAGAGAAATGGGATTGAGACGGATGATTTGTTGAGATGGGAAATGCAAATACATGCTTGTCTGCTGACGGGCATGATACCCCGAGGTGGGAAACAACGATGACGAGGAGAAACACTGGGCTGAAGCTTTGTTCTTTGGTTTTCAAGAAAGGATGGGATCTAGTGCATAAGTGAATGTTTGGCCCTGTTAAGAGCATGGGCAGTTCTTTTATAGCACTTTGAGGAAAGACAGATTATATGCTTAAAGACCCATTTAGGTAAGCTGGTACAACTTTTATTGTGATTGATACTATTTTCCAGGAGATTAGAAGCAAGGTCAATTAAGAGTGAGGGAAAGAGGGAAGGGGTTGGAGATTTGAGAAGAGAGGAAAAGGTAGGAAATATCATTAGGATCGTGTGTGAGAGAGGCTGACTGCTATGTGCAATGCAACCCCCAGCACCATGAAGAGGTAACTTCAGATAAGTAGTTATGAATGTCAAGACTAGTCAGCAAAGCTACATATTTTCTTCCAGGTATATTCAGCTACAAGAGTGCAAGAAAAGGTAGGTAGAAAATTACATTTACTTGAGTTGATTTTGGCCAAGAAGTTAATATTAAATGAGACAGTAACAAGCAAAACACTGCTGTATGTCAGTCTTTATAATCATTGGCCATGGGGTTTTAGCTGTTTAACAAATGGAGGAAAACATGAAGGATGAGGGACAATGGAAATGCCATAGAAGCAATGAATTGTAGGTCCCCATGGAATCAGAGTCTTAAACGGAAGGTAGGGAAATGAGAGACTGAGATGAAAGTATGAGGTTTGAAATCGAGATCATGGAGAGGCTGCAGAGATTGGTGTTGACAAGGACCATGGTATGACCACAGGAATGACTATCCCAGAGGGTACGGAGGAAGGATCCATGGGCTTGAAAGGTAAGGAAGATATCAATAGATGAGTAAAGGATAAAATGGTTTGATTAGCAGGAAACAGTGAGCAGCTTTGAAAATAAATGGTTCATATTAAAAAAATGGAAATCCATTGTTGTTAGTTATTACTGTTACCACCATTACCTTTGGGCCTTATTTTCAGCCTCTCTTCCATATTGTCTTTGAGCTCACACTATTCTGAGACCCTCTGCCTTGGTGCAGTGACTGCCTTTGTGCAGTAAAGCAGTGATGCTTTACTTGAATTCTTTCAATTAGTTCTCACAGCAATTCCAACAGGTAGCATTCATCTTCCCTTTGTCCACCACAGCAGAAAGATGTTCTTCCTGGGTTTTACATAATTAAATACACAAAACTCACATGTCTGTTAAAATAGTAGTACCATTTCCAAACCCAGCCACTTGGACTTAAGTGGTATATATATATATATATATATATATATATTATTATTTTGGTAGGCAGGCCTCTCACTGTTGTGGCATATATATATATATATATATATATATATATATATATATATATATATATATATATATATATTATTATTTTGGTAGGCAGGCCTCTCACTGTTGTGGCCTCTCCCGTTGCGGAGCACAGGCTCCGGACTCACAGGCTCAGAGGCCATGGCTCACGGGCCCAGCCGATCCGTGGCATGTGGGATCTTCTCAGACCGGGGCACAAACCCGTGTCCCCTGCATCTGCAGGCGGACTCCCAACCACTGCGCCACCAGGGAAGCCCAAGTGGTATATTTTTAATCTTCATAGGTTATAGGAATCACACTCTACCTATATATAGATTGGAGATAGACTTCCATTCAAGGGAGTTTGGTAGTTATTGTGTGCATGTCTTTACACAGAAATTTTATCACATTTAAAGTTGAAACACTTTCACATTTTTAAGCAGTGAAGTCAGTGATCCAAACTGTAGTTCAAAAAGATAGCTCGAGGAACTTCCCTGGTGGTCCAGTGGTAAAGAATCCTCCTTCCAATGCAGGGGACATGGGTTCGATCCCTGGTCAGGGAACTAGGATTCCACATGCTGCAGGGCAACTAACTAAGCCCACGCACCACAACTACTGAGCTCGCGCGCCTCAACTAGAGAGTCCGTGTGCTGCAACTAAGACCCAACGCAGCCAAAGATAAATTAAATAAATAATAATTTTTTTTAAAAGGGGGACTTAAAAAAAAAAAAGATAGCTCGAGACAGTGAGGAGGATGGATTAGAGGGTGAGAAGCTATTGTCAGAGATCAGGTAAGTGATGGTGGAGATGACAGAATACAGGGGCCATGGCTGAGCCATGGCCAAGGTAGATCTGCCAGGACCTGATGACTAATGGCAGTGCTAAGATTCAGGGAGGAATAAAATATGACCTGGGGTTTGCTGCTTGGTCAACAGGATGGAAGGTACTAACATAAACCAAGAAATGTAAAGAAAAAGATATTTAAGGAGGAGACAGTGAGTATGGTTTTGGGCAGGGTGAATTTAAGGTGCCTCCAGGAACTCCATGTGGATACATGAAGACAAGGGGGCAAGAATTCTTACCTGTTTTCACAGCTGCATGCAAAGATCTTACGAGACTTCTCATAAGGACACAAGAGTTAAACAGTGGCAGAGATTCCACTAAAACAAATGCTTGCTTCTTCAGGTAATGAATGATCTTAGGGAACATATGTATATTTCTTTCCTTTCATTTTAAAGGCAGGTCAAATTGTAAAAGAAAATAGAAACTTAAAGATATACTTTGCTGCTGTGAACTGGAAAGAAAAGCATTTTGAGATGCAGCATGAGAGAAGTTGCAATGTGCCATCCGATCATCACACTGCAGCATTTTGAGCTAAATATCACTCCAGCCAGCCCAAACTGTACTGTGCCTTTCAAATCCTGAAGGGTTCCTCCAGGTCATTATGTGTTTAAAGCACTCACAGGTTTGAGAGACTAGAAGCCTCACACTTGAATCCT
Source organism: Mesoplodon densirostris (assembly GCF_025265405.1). Lineage (NCBI taxonomy): Eukaryota > Metazoa > Chordata > Mammalia > Artiodactyla > Ziphiidae > Mesoplodon > Mesoplodon densirostris. The sequence goes on along the minus strand of NC_082675.1, from coordinate 69,674,792 downwards.
GGCTCTCCCCCGCTCCCCGTCCCCATTGTTCTCAAAGGCACTGGAAGGCTTGTGACAGCCATTCCATCTAGTCTCTTCTTCTCCAGAAGAACGAAGAGTGATAGTCAGGATCAGTGTGAGCTCAGCCTTGTCAACAACTAGGTCCCACCAGATTTGTCCTTTCTCTGTGTCTCTCTCTCTCCTTCACTCTCTCTCTTTCTTTCTCCTTCTCCCTCTCTACTTCCCCCATGCCACCATTATCACCCCCACCAAATATTCCATATATGGAGATGCATAAAACAGGTCATATTTCCTTTGGCTGGAAAACTTTACAGAAAATGAATGCTGTCCTCATTCAAGGATGAAAGAAGGGGACTTCCCTGGTGGCGCAGTGGTTAAGAATCTGCTTGCCAATGCAAGAGACACGGGTTCAAGCCCTGGTCTGGGAAGGTCCCACATGTGCGGAGCAACTAAGCCCGTGCACCACAACTACTGAACCTGTGCTCTAGAGCCTGTGAGCCATAACTACTGAGCCCGACTGTGGCAACTACTGAGGCCCACACGCCTAGAGCCCATGCTCCACAAGAGAAGCTACTGCAATGAGAACCCTGCACACTGCAATAAAGAGTAGCCCCTGCTCACTGCAAGTAGAGAAAGCCCACACGCAGCAACAAAGACCCAACACAGCCAAAAATAAATAATAAAATAAAATAAAATAAAATAAATAATATTAAAATAAAGAAAGGATGAAAGAAGAAGCTGCCACATCCCAGGAACCCCTGTGTACCACTGGATGTCCACTTTAGACTGGTTGTATATAAGAGGAGGTTTAAAATGGAAGAAAATATGTGAAATTTGGAACTCAGCCAAGTCAACAGACAGCTATTTTGTAAAGATCCTAGTTGCCCTATCAAAGTCCTCATCTACTGAAGAACATAATGATGCTGTTCCCTCCCCATGTGAGAGGCATAGGTAGGTCTGCTGAGTACATTTGAAAATAGGTGTTCTTCTCTACATAATCTTGGGATTTAGCAATATATTGTTTCTCTAAAGCAAATTCAGCTTTTACATGCTGATCTCTTTTATCACCCTTAATTGGCAATATAAAAAAAACCCCAAAAGTTGATGAGGAGAGAAACTTGCAAAATGCTTAAAAAATAGAATGGGAAGGTCCATTAAGAAAGCTTCCTAGCTTTCTGATTCCTTCTAAGTGAGATGTTTACAGAGTGGCTTTATGCTTTAATCTTAAATAAAAATTTCCAAACATTGAACATGCTTATATTCAAATATACTAGTTCAAATGCCAATAATTAACAATATATAATAATGATACCAATCACATGGGCATCTGATAAATATTACAAAATTCCATTTCAAGCAGTGTGGCAAACTAGATAGTATGTGAAAAACCCTTCTGTTACAGCACACCTAAAATGCTGACAAAATTATTCAAAATCTCTTTTATTAAAAAAAAATTATCCAGGAATTTGCTGGCAGCAAAGTAAGAGAATTATCATAGTGGGAAAGCTGACTTGCGGTGCCGGTGTTTAACTGAGAGTATTTGCCTCTCGAGAAGTCTAGAGCTAGTAGCTTTAGAAACTAACAGGAGAAGAGAACAGGAAACAAATCTGCAGGTAAAGTTGGGTATAACATCTGACAGCATACAGCCAGGATCCTGCATACAGCCAGGATCCTGAAACACCAAACTTCAGTGGATGAACTGAAAGTGAAATTAGCCTCATGAGAGAATTGGTGAATACATGCCAGTCTCAGTCTTAGCTTAGTTGGAACAACAACAAAAACGTCTCTAAAAATTGCTTACCACAAGTCTGCATTTACTTATTTAAGTTGATATGTTAAAAATGGCAGAGAAACAAATGTTATCACACTTAGTGGATTTTCTGATAACTAATAAAATATCAGTATGAGACCTGTATGGACCAAATATACCTTAGCGAAAATTTGGTTTAATGTGGTCTCGTTTTGGTAAAGGAAATCCTCCCCTGAGAATGTACTTTAAACCTTGGCCTCAAAAATTCCCTCAGATAAATTTCTAAGGACTAGATTTAACAATCAAGAATCACTCAAACATGGGAAGAAGTAAGCCTCCATGAGGAAGAGTCAGCAGAAACACAAAGACTGCAGATATGAGAGTGATCAAATAGAGGATATAAAATAAGTGTAATACATTTAATTAAATGGGGGTATCATACAATTTATTCTTATAGATTGGAACTAACCAATATCTATCATAGACTTACAAATCAAACTTCAAAGCCTTAAAACTGTGAAACACCTTAAAGAAAAAATGATGAGAAAAAACCCCCCAAAACAAAAAACAACAGTAGATTGTAATCTTGAAACGAGATGCATACAGTTCACTTTTACCTAGACAATAATGATATTAAGAACTTTTAGCAAATACTAGATACTCTTAAATGACCTTTGTAAATGCAACCTAATTTAATCCTAATGAAAACCTTCAAGGTAATTACTATTATTTCCTCTTTATTAAAGGGTGAAGTAAGGTTTAGAGAAGTTCTGTCATTTTCTTGAGATCACATGATGTCAGTGACAGAGCTGAGACTGCACCCTACCACACTGGTTCTCCCACACTTGGTTCTATCAATACACAGCCCAATTCTGTTCTCTGCTTACCACTTGGAAACTCAAGGAAATTTAAAAAACAAACAAAAAAACCTGATATCATATATTTACATGCTTGTCTTTTTTTCAAGGAAGTTTTCTATAAATGATTGAATTTGATTCTGTACACAATCCTGCCTTAAAAAAGCCCCACACAGGCAACAGAGACATGTTATCTCCACTGAGTAATAAGTGAAGGGCACAGAGGAGAGATTTCCCACAGTCTCCGAAGTTCCTGCTCAAGACCTCCCGCTGCCATCACGCCACAGTCTACATTTAAAGACCTGGTGGATTAGGCTGAATTTCACTGGTAGTACCTACCTGTTGTCACCTTCTCTGGAGTAAAAAACCGTGAAGGTTTGAATGTTCCCTTTTGCTTCTGCGGGTGGGCGCCAGCTGAGTCGGACAAACCGACTGGAAACCAGGACAGGGACCACGTCTCTGGGAGCAGAAGGGAGGATGCTGGAGCTCGGGATAGCTAAGGAGGAAGGAGAGGAGGCTGTCAGAGGTGTTGGGACATGGGTAAGAAATGCACAGGAAGGCAAAGAAGACCTGTTAGCAAACATAGAATGGTACCTTCCCATAGATTCTAAAGGAAGGAACAAAAGAGAAAGAAAAGAAACAGTAAGTGGAATCAAAGGTATTAGAGTGTATATGTTAATCCCAAACTCCTAATTTATCCCTCCTCCACCCCTACTATACATAAAATAGATAACCAACAAGGACCTACTGTATAGCATGCAGAACTATACTCAATATTTTGTAATAATCTATATGAGAAAAGAATCTGAAAAAGAATATATATATATATATATATATATATATATATATATATATCTGAATCAGTTTGCTGTACACCTGAAACTAATACAACATTGTAAACCAACTATACTTCAATTAAAAAAAAAAATGGGGACTTCCCTGGTGGTGTAGTGGATAAGAATCTGCCTGCCAATGCAGGGGACACGGGTTTGACACCTGGTCCAGGAAGATCCCGCAAACTGCAGAGCAACTAAACCCGTGTGCCACAACTACTGAGCCTGTGCTCTAGAGCCTGCGAGCCACAACTACTGAGCCCGCATGCTGCAATTACTGAAGCCCACCCACCTAGAGCCCATGGTCCGCAACAAGAGAAGCCACCGCAATGAGAGGCCCGTGCACCGCAATGAAGAGTAGCCCCTGCTCACCACAATGAGAGAAAGCCCACATGCAGCAATGAAGACCCAACACAGCCAAAAATAAATAAATAAATTTAAAAAATCTTTTTAAAAAATCTGTCAAAGTAGCACGACTCTAAAGACATTCATATAAGACATCGGCTAGGGTATAGAACCTTCATGTTATCAGCCGAAGTTTGTAAGAGTACAATCTTTTTTAGAAGTCAATTTGGCAAAATACTTTAAAATGAAAAGTATTCATACCATTTGACCAAACACATTCTCATGCCTGTAAATTTATCACTTCAAAAATAGCAAATACCCCCTTTATCAATGAATCCAGGTTAAAATCACAGATAGCATGTTTTCTCAAAAATGTAATACCTATACATCTCACCACTCTAAAGAAAATGGGATCCTTTCAAATTTTTTTTTTTTTAACAAAAGATTTTTTAAAAACAAAATGAGAACAATGATGGCTTGGAAAAATCTTTTGAGAATTTTCAAGAAGTTAGATAAGTTTTCAAAGAACAGAAAAGAAGCTTTCAGATACTTTTCCGCCAAGAGCACTCTGCTTATACATGGTACCACGTCAAAAATGAGTTGGGGGCCTCCCTGGTGGCGCAGTGGTTGAGAGTCCGCCTGCCGATGCAGGGGATACGGGTTCGTGCCCCGGTCTGGGAGGATCCCATATGCCGCGGAGCGGCTGGGCCCGTGAGCCATGGCCGCTGGGCCTGCGCATCCGGAGCCTGTGCTCCGCAATGGGAGAGGCCACAACAGTGAGAGGCCCGCATACCGCAAAAAGGAAAAAAAAAAAAAAAAAAAAAAAAAAAAAATGAGTTGGTTTCTCCACCCATTCAGGGGCTGCCAACAAGGAGGGTGATGGGGGTCCACACAGATGCTTTTTGCTCCAAGCTTCAGAAGTATCTTCTCACAGAGCTAGTTTGGACTTGATTTATCAGACAAAGCTCAGGAGAGAATTAATCACGGACTCCTTACCTCAATTTCAACAGTCGTTATATGAAAAGGAAGGGACACGTTTTTAACAAAGGAATGGCTTCTTACTTTATACAAGAGAAATCATTTTGTTCTTACTAATCCTTCATGCTTCCTCTCAACGGTAACTTGTCATCACATAAGGTCTCAATAAAGAACCAATCAGGACTTCTTTTCTTTGCTCTTGGAGGCCTAATCTCCAGTCTGGCCCTAATCTCCCAGGCCCATTACTGTTGTCATGGTTACAGCTTCTTCATCTATTGTCATGGAGAAGAAGAGGCGAATTTGCCACAGTATAACATAGTTTTTTGGTTTTTCTTTTAAAAATATTTTATCATAGCAACATCCGGAAAAGGAGGTGATTTCTCAAGATAATGTAAATCCAAAGAACAGATAGTTTTGAAACTCAAAACCAATAATAATAACATTTTTGTGATGTCATTGCAACATCATTGATAACAATTACAATATTGGGTTAATTTTTCTGTAAAGCTACATTCCCTCTAGATACCAGAGACGCTTTCTTTCTGTTGGATTTTTAATATACAGTGTTTATGGACATTAATTTTTCTCTTAGCTTATTAACAATGCCTGACCTCCAATCCCTGTGAAACATATGAAAGATGATAAGACATATTCATAAAAACACAAAAATATTTAATTTGCATTAAACATCATACAACCAACCCTGTTACTCCCCATGTCTATTTTTATTTTATAGAACTAAAATGCTATAGTTCTATTTTTATTTTATAGAACTAAAATACTATAAATGTAGCCACCAGATCAGTCAGATGCTTTATTTATTGCATCTTTTTATTAGCTGGCAGATTTGATAAAAATAAAATATAAATAGAGAACATTAGTGAAATGATAGGATCATCTAACTGTGCTAAGGCCAAACATCTATGTCTTTTCCTTTTGGACTTTTTTCTTATTGTTATTCCTTTGACACCAAACTCTAGCTTTTAATTGTCTAAATGGAGAAGTAGATAACATTTAAATTGTAGTTTGGAGTTTTTATAGTTCACAAAGTAACTTCACAAGCTTACCGAAAAAAGCTTGCCTGTATATGGTTGAAAATGACAAAGGCTAACATTTTTTTTCTAAAGTTCCACATTATTTTCAAAATTCAAAGAATCATGGCTTTTGAGCTAGTGTACTATGAATTTTAATAAATCTAAGAAATGTGGACTAAAAAAATAGTGATTTGAAACCATTTGTCAATTTTGGTTAGTATGAGAGCAATGAATGAACTGTACCATATCTCATTAAACCTAAATATTTACATGAAAAAACTTACTGGATTAGTATCTAAAAACAAATAACCATTATTTATTGAATGTCTATAATCTCCTATGGTTATTCTTGAAGTGAAGAATTATTTTTAAACCACGAATTTTGTCTTGGGAGAGCCTGGAACTAATTTGAAGACATAAGGTATATGCATGTAAGACAATTACAAAGTTTGAGACAGTCTCTTACTTACAAATGTGTTCCATTCTAAGTGTTTTGGCAGGATGGTTGTTTAGAAATCAGAACACACTTTCTCACTAAACCATTTCTATTCTGTTCCCAGAAACCTATTTAATTCATCATTTTATAAACTATCTATAGTAAGAGTGCTATGGAGTTGGATCATACATGTATGCATTTTCTTTGGTAAATCAATGCATGTAACCAATAATTAATCCATTCAATATTCATGGATGGATGAGGACATGTAAGGCAAGGTGTGAAGGCCTGTTTCAATCCATTTCCCAGTTCCAGGGAGGAAGGCCAGCTCGGGAATTCTCCCTGCCCCTGCTTCACCCTCAAGGACCTATCTCCTCCCACCTCCAACATGGCTCCTCCCATCCCAGTCTACTGTCTCAGTTGTCTTGGGCAGCGTTAAGCCTGATAAAGGATCCAGTTGAAGGTCTCTGGGGTTGGGAAGCTAGCCTTGAGGAGTTTCGAAAGGCTTCAGTTGCAGGCCTGGTTCCTTGCTACCTCTCAGCTCTCCAAGCTGAACTTGCTGGGTTCCATGAGAACCTCATGCTTTTACCTCTGCTACTTCTGTGTGCTGAACCTGAGCTGGATGGAATTCCTCCCTCCAACTGCTTTGCTGCTCTGACCTGGGCTTCTTGAGTTCAGCCTAGGAGTCACCTCACTGATCCCCATCCTGGCTTAGGTGCCTCTGCTAAGCTTTCACACCAGAAGAATAAGCATCCCCTCAGGACACATCCTACACTGCACTGTTGTGGTCTAGTCACTTTTTTTGTATCCTATCCCAAAGGATATGCTTGGTAAGAGTAGGTACCAAGTCTAAACCGTTCACCACAGTTTACTCCCGAAATCTAGTGCACTGTATTTAGTCACATCTTAGGCATCCAATGCATTCTTGCAGTTGTTAGCTAAATGAAAGGCTTTGCAAACTTGTGAAATGATGATGTTTAGACTTTGATTAGAAAATTTCATTTTGCCACCATGAAAAATGGGTATTTGAGATTAGGTACTGGAAGAGGACTGAGCTATCACTGCAAGCTGGTTATGCTAATCATTATTACCCTGCTAATAAATTACAAAGTGGAGTGAAACACTGAACTCAGAGGGCGGTTTCCAGGGAATGCAGGCTAGTGGTAAGAATACTTCATTTTGGATCAAATAGGGGAAAATGTTTCCGAAATCCAACTATGTAACAAACAATGTAAAACATGCATTCATATAGAAATGTTTCTAAGAGCAATAACACTTTCATTAAGAAGCAGAAAAGAAGCCTGGAAAACTGGTTTGGCCTGACCTGTGCAGCCCTGACCTGGGGATCTGTTATAAGAAGTCTGATGCTTATCTCAGGACCACACATCAAAGAGAATTGCCAGGCTAAGGTAGTATGCTAAGAAAAATTACCTATGGTCACACAAAGAGATAAGAAGGAAAACAAATTCTGGAAAGTATTATCATTTTAGCAGAGATAACTACATCTCTCAGAGTTTACAGTCTTTTCAAAAGACAAAATGAGAAGAAAAAATAATATCTGGAGAACTGGTCAACCATCACACGTGTGAATGAATGTGTTTACAATCTGTACATTGTATATATGTAAACGCATATGTTGTATGCTTTTAATGCTTTCTTTATTTTCACTTTATTTAGGGAAATACCTTTTAAAGAGTTTATCCAAAATGGAGCAAGAGTCACAAGCAGTTTGTGGAGGTGGTTAATCCATCAGTTACATAAACAAATGGTTTTGACTAGAAAACTGCAATTAAATAGACAGGATGTTGGATCCCTGCTCTGACACTCTGTGACTATGGGACTTGAGAAGTTATTTAGCTTCTTTGAAGATTATTTTCCATGTTTAAAAACTGATCCAAAATCTTTAACATGCAGGGTTGAGTGATGACGAGAGATGGACTTTAAGCGCTGCTCACACTCCCTAGTGTATGATCTGTACTCAGTAAATGGTATTTTTTATTTCTCTATCTTTAGATCCAGTGAGCAAAAAGTCTGTTTTTGCTGGCCCAGTGTCAAGTTGTCAGGCTGGAAATCTAGACACTCTACTGGAAAGGCTTTAAGAAGGATTTGGGCTCTGATAGGTCAAGTGAGCTGGGGATAAGAGTGCTTCCTATATCCAAGGCCAGGACTTGGTCCCCTCCATCTCTGTGCCTATTTCCCTTAACAGGTAGCAGAGAAAATTTCATCCTTTGTTTCCCCTTTTTATCATCGCACATGTCTCCTCCTACAAGAGTTTACTTCATTTCAGGTCTTCTTTCCTTCTCTGTACTTTCTTACTAATCACTGTAGCCTTTCCATCTGTCACTATTCCAGGGCTTTACGAGGCCATCTTTGATCATCTCTCCCATCAATGTCTCTCCCTGGCATGTTTCACCAACTGCAGGAGAGCTAGCTACACTTCTACCCAATTCCTGGCTCCCTTTTCTTCCATCCTTTGCCTTGAGTTTATGTCACTGAATTCCTAGGCATTGTTTATCCCTTCTTCATGCCCAGGGACCCCAAAAGTGCCATTTCAATCATTCCCCTGTCACCAGAGCTTCCTCTAGGGATAAAGACTGACAAGTGACACCTCCCCCCTCCCATCTCTCATGTGCCTTTATGATCATTCACCTCAACCCAACCATATGGTGCTTTGTCCCGACTGCCATGCAATTCTCTTCTCCAGCCATGGAGAACATCTAAAGAACACAAATCAGGTACCTCTAAAGCCACAAATCAACATGGCAGGCTTTAAGAAGCAGTGCTTTTCCATGCAATTTCCTTTGGTAATAAGACACTACCAATGTAAAATAGCTGACAGTCTGTGTTAAGGAAAAAAAAGAATTGACTCAGTGCTAGAGCATTTTAATTTCTTTTGTTGTTGTTGTCAAGTAACTGAATTCTTCCAGTAAGAAATTCAAGAAAAAGTAAGTTGAAAATGATTGCAAATTACGTAAGAAGAACTAAAGGTTTAAGCTACTCTCTTTAGTAGCGTAGGTACTTTTAACAACTGCTTTTACTGTTTCAGAATAACAAGTGACAAAAGAAAAAAAACCCTCCAATTTGATGATTCAATGAGTTCTACTAATGGCAAACTTCCAACTCGGTCCATGGGATTTAAAATTTATTTATTTTATTTATTTATTTTTGGCTCTGTTGGGTCTTCATAGTTGCACACGGGCTTTCTCTAGTTGCAGTGAGCAGGGGCTACTCTTCGTTGCGGTGTGTGGGCTTCTCCTTGCAGTGGCTTCCCATTGCGGAGCACGGGCTCTAGGTGCGTGGGCTTCAGTAGTTGTGGCGCATGGGCTCAGTAGTTGTGGCTCGCAGGCTCTAGAGCACAGGCTCAGTAGTTGTGGCGCATGGGCTTAGTTGCTCCATGGCATGTGGGATCTTTCTGGACCAGGGCTCAAACCCATGTCCCCTGCATTGGCAGGCGGATTCTTAACCACTGAGCCACCAGGGAAGCCCCAGTCCATGGGATTTAAAATAGATTTCTAAATTATTTATTTAAGGGTACTGTGTAAGTATAGCCGTGGAAATGCTCATTGCCAGGATGGGCTGCTTTCAATGTTCTGAAGTGTCTTTGAGAGTCATAATTTCAGACTGACAGGTTTACCAATGCCATGTCTCCTACGGACAGGATGAGAATGAGTGTGAGGAGACTGAAGGCTGGGGGCACTGGCAAGATGTGGAGGTTTACTGAGCATCTGTGTGCCGTACGCTTGACTCTAACCCCTAGCTATTCACCCTTGAATTTTATAGCTACCAAAACAATTTAAAAGGAAATAAAAATAAAATGAATAAAGGAGGATATAAAGCAAAGATAAATTATTACTTATTTCAATTAAGTTTATACAATCAGGACATTATATCACTGCTATAAAGCCACCATAAAACAACAGGGGGCAGAGAATGTGTATGAATGATGTTTCCTTAGATCCCTGTTTCTTTTTGAATGTGTCCTTCTAAGCCTATATACAGCTGAGAGAGACAGACAGACCAATTCTATTACAGTCCCCTCTCTGGGAAGTAAGATGGTGAGCATGGAGAATTTGCAACCACAGCTGAGTGCTTACTCATGTAAGCTCATCCTTTCTCTTTTTTAATATACTGCAGTGAGGAAAATAATAGTAAAACTGTAAACCATAAAAGAGGCTTATTGGCCTGAACCCAGCATTCATTCTTCGAATCTATTAAGTAGGCGAGCAAAAGGAATAACTACCAGAGATGACTGATTAAGTAATAAAAACACATTAGATAATCTTAAATTGTGGATGTGCATCAAATGCCAGTATTCTCCTTGGTCACTCTAAATAGAACAATATGAATTCCTACAGAAAAGATGGATCTTTTAAAAAGTCTTGTTAGATTTTTTTTTAATCATTCAATATGTTGATTTGCCTAAAGACCCATATCAATTTGAATTATGGCGGGTAAAATTATCCAATAATTCAAAATATAACATAAGGCATGTGAAATTCTGAAATATAAGATACAGGTGTTCATCCACCATAACAGAGGTATGTATTTTAAGTTTGATTCCTGGTTGCTACTCTAGCTAAAGCAAAATATGTGCTTGGCCTGTGTTCACATGTTCATCAGCATCAAGTAAGAGGTATGATGGATGACATATTTTTTTCTGAAGTAAAGTAAGAATCCTGGGATTGCAATTAGGAGACAGCCTATATTCTCCATGAGTTAGTAGCTGGGCAATTAGTTTCTAGGGTGCAGATGGGTTAAGCACTAAGGTTGCTACTACTAAGGTTTTATCATGTTAGGAAGCAACAATAACTTCCATCTCTGTCTCTTCTTTTTTCTACTTTTTTATTTCTCTCTTTTTTCCCTTTTTTCTTTTGAAAGTGACTCATCCAAACCTGAGACAGAATTTGGAACCCAATGGCAGCCTAACTATCTAGTTCAGGGGTGAGAGCTGAGTTTAAAGAAAACATGATATGGAAAAAGTTTGGAATTAGAGTCACTATTGATTATGGGAGGCTGAAAACAGTGGAATTCTGTGCCAGCGTCACTACTGATTACATGACCTCATTATAATGGCTTCTGTCTCTGAATTTTTCCCAGTGTCAAAATGTTGCGTGAACATCCCTCTTCTTCAATATGACCATGAAGACACAAAATATAGCAGATGATGCACATAAAGTACTGTGAGTTCAGTTAAAGATAGCCTAAAAATAAAGAGGAAAACAAATGGCACCAGCCCCTGCTGTGACTATTTTACCACCTTAATAAACATGAGCATTTTCTACATTAAGCTAAAACATAGACTGTCTTGCACAGGAAGGCTCAATAATCTTAGGAGTGAAATTTACACTACAAAGATCTATAAATCTCTACCTCAAGAGGCAGATCTGAGAGTGAGAGCCTAAGGGCTTACTGGAGTCAAACAGGGCACACTGACTTACTCTCTGTGTGATACTGGATGAGATGCTAAAAGTTTCTGTGCACTACTGCAAAGAGAGTCAGAAAGAAGGATAGGCCAGGATACCAGAATAGAGTGTCCAGAAATAAATGTAAAAAGAAAAAAAACATCGGAAAGCTGCTCAAGAAAAAACAGAGGGGAATACATTCTGCTATTCAAGTGGGGAGGCAGTTCTCAGAATATGACAAAAATAGAACCCATGAAGAAAAATCTTGATAAATATGACTGTATTGAAACCAAAACTTTTGTATGGAAAAGCATAATAAATGACATTGAAATATGAATTAGAAACTGGGACAATATTTTTAATAATATTGAAAAGGACTGACTTGCCTACTATGCAAATAGCTGTCACAAATCAATTTACTAACCAAGAAGCCAATAAGTAAGAGAGTTAGAAAAGATGGGGAAGTAGTATCAGTATATAACTTTTATTTCAATATATTTGAAAATTCCAAGACCTCAAATAGCCAAAGCAATTTGAGAAAGGAATATGGAGCTGGAGAAATCAGGTTCCCTGACTTCAGACTATACTACATAGCTAAAGTAATCAAGACAGTATGGTACTGGCACAAAAACAGAAATATAGATCAAAGGAACAGGATAGAAAGCCCAGAGACAACCCATGCACATATGGTCACCTTATCTTTGATAAAGGACATAAGACTATACAATGGAGAAAAGATAGTCTCTTCAGGAAGTGGTGCTGCGAAAACTGGACAGCTACAAGTAAAAGAATGAAATTTTTAGAAAACTCCCTAATACCATACACAAAAACAAACTCAAAATGGATTAAAGACCTAAATGTGAGGCCAGGCACTATAAAACTCTTAGAGGAAAACATAGGCAGAACGCTCTATGACATAAATCACAGCAAGATTCTTTTTGACCCAGCTCCTAGAGAAATGGAAATAAAAAAATATATAAACAAAAGGGACCTAATGAAACTTCAAAGCTTTTGCACAGCAAAGGAAACAAGACAAAAAGACAACTCTCAGAACGGGAGAAAATATTTGCAAACAAAGCAACTGACAAAGGATTAATCTCCAAAATACACAAGCAGCTCATGCAGCTCAATATCAAAAAACCAAATAATCCAATACAAAAATGGGCAGAAGACCTAAATAGACATTTCTCCAAAGAAGATATACAGATTTCCAACAAACACATGAAAGGATGCTCAACATCACCAATCATTAGAGAAATGCAAATCAAAACTATAATGAGGTATCACCTCACACAAGTCAAAATGGCCATCATCAAAAAAACTTACAAACAATAAATGCTGGAGAGGGTGTGGAGAAAAGGGAATCGTCTTGCACTGTTGGTGGGAATGTAAATTGATACAGCCACTATGGAGAACAGTATGGAGGCTCCCTAAAAAACTAAAAATAGAACTACCATATGACCCAGCAATCCCACTACTGGGCATATACCCAGAGAAAACCATATTTCAAAGAGTCATGTAAACCAATGTTCACTGAAGCTCTATTTACAATAGCCAGGACATGGAAGCAACCTACGTGTCCATCGACAGATAAATGGATAAAGAAGATGGGGTACATATATACAATGGAATATTACTCAGCCATAAAAAGAAACAAAATTGAGTTATTTGTAGTGAGGTGGATTGACCTAGAGTCTGTCATACAGAGTGAAGTAAGTCACAAATAGAAAAACAAATACCGTATGCTAACACATATATATGGAATCTAAAAAAGAAAAAACAAGGTTCTGAAAAACCTAGGGGCAGGACAGGAATAAAGACTCAGATGTAGAGAATGGACTTGAGGACATGGGGGTGGGGAAGGGTAAGCTGGGACAAAGTGAGAGAGTGACATGGACATATATACACTACCAAATGTAAAATAGATAGCTAGTGGGAAGCAGCCACATAGCACAGGGAGATCAGCTCAGTGCTTTGTGACCACCTAGAGGGGTGGGATACGGAGGGTGGGAGGGAGATGCAAGAGGGAGGAGAAATGGGGATATATGTATATGCATAGCTGATTCACTTTGTTATAAAGTGAAACTAACACACCATTGTAAAGCAATTATACTCCAATAAAGAAGTTAAAAAAAAGAAAGAAAAATCCTATTAATCTTATTATCTCCTCCACAAAGCAACTATTTTGTTTTTATTTTTTTAATTTTTATTGAAGTATAGTTGATTTACAATGCTGTTTTACTTTCAGGTGTACAGTGAAGTGATTCAGTTATATATATATATGTGTGTGTGTGTGTGTGTGTGTGTGTGTGTGTGTGTGTGTGTGTGTGTGTGTGTGTGTGTGTGTGTGTGTATATATATTCTTTTTCATTATAGGTTATTACAAGATATCGAATATAGTTCTCTGTGCTATACAGTAAGTCCCTGTTGTTTATTTTACTCCTAGCAATTATTAATTCCACCAGAAATAATTATTTCAATATAATGGATGTCATCATGAAAATACTAAGTACTCTAGCCTTCACCTTCAAGAACGCAAAAACTCATTAAGCTTCAAATGAGAAGGAAACCATCAATCTCACACTTTTGGTTATTTAAAGCTAAGAGTAAATGATATATTATATTCACAAGTAAATATTTTGACAGGGGAAAAAAATTACTTGTACATAGTTTAGAGCTCCATGCCACACTTACTGAGACATTTCTAAATTACGAACATGTAGTTTGGAATTCTGTAGCTATTTTGTAATAAGAATGAAGAGGTGGTTATGAAAGTTCCCTCCATACTATAGTTGTGTCAGGACAGAGATTAAACCTACTTAAGTACGACGAGAAAATAAAACAAACCAAAACCAAGATGAAATAGAGGGGAACATGTCTTCTTTCCTCCCTGCAACACTGCTATGTCATAATTCAAATATGTAAATTCTCTCTTCTGGGGTCTAATTCTCTTGGGTAAAGACAAGAGATGGGAAATTTGGGTACTGTAAATGTTTTATTATTGAATTCTCTCTGAGCAATCATTTTGTGTTCTCAGAAGAGGAGGTACCCCGGCCCAGATAAAAGCACAAGGTTATACTTCCTACTACAATAATTCTCTAGGTGTTAGAGATTTAACAGAGAATGTGATATAATTTTGCCAGATCTGAGTCACAGAGGTTATGCTAAACATTAAAAAGAGAGGCAGAGAGGCAAAAATGAGCTAAATTTACTAACATACTTCCAAAGAAAAGAGTATGCAAAGGAAAAATGCAAACTTCATGGTAAAACCCTGGCAAACTTACTTATTACGTAAGTTATCATACCCAGTGATGTCATGTAGCTATCCCATAGCCCTGATATGTGATAAAACTGTATTTCACTTCTATGGTATTCTTTCAAAACCCATAACCCCAATCTAAATCATGAGGAAAGCTTCAAACAAACCAAGATCTGGAGATAGTATACAGGATAACTAGCTAGTATCATTCAAGACAGTCAAGGTAAACAGCAACAAACAAGGAAACTGTTATAGAAAAAGGAGACTGGGGAAACATGACAACTAAATGTACATGGTATACTGGACTGGCTCTTGAGACAGAAAAATAACATTAATGGAAAAGCTAACAAAATCCACACAAACTCTAGGCACAAGCCTCTTAGACAGCCTCATCCACCAGAGGGCAGACAGCAGAAGCAAGAAGAACTACAATCCTGCAGCCTGTGGAACAAAAATCACATTCACAGAAAGATAGACAAGATGAAAAGGCAGAAGGCTATGTACCAGATGAAGGAACAAGATAAAACCCCAGAAAAACAACTAAGTGAAGTGAATATAGGCAACATTCCAGAAAAAGAATTCAGAATAATGATAGTGAAGATGATCCAGGGCCTCAGAAAAAGAATGGAGGCAAAGATCGAGAAGATGCAAGAAATGTTTAACAAAGACCTAGAAGAATTGGAGAACAAACAGAGATGAACAATACAATAACTGAACTGAAAAATACACTACAAGTAATCAATAGCAGAATAACTGAGGCAGAAGAACGGATAAGTGACCTGGAAGACAGAATGGTGGAATTTACTGCTGCAGAACAGAATAACAAAAAAGAATGAAAAGAAATGAAGACAGCCTAAGAGACACCTAGGACAACATTAAGCACAACAACATTCACATTATAGGGGTCCTAGAAGGTGAAGAGAGAGAGAAAGGACCAGAGAAAATATTTGAAGAGATTATAGTCGAAAACTTCCCTAACATGGGAAAGGAAATAGACACCCAAGTCCAGAAAGCACAGCGAGTCCCATACAGGATAAACCCCAGGAGAAACACACTGAGACACATAGTAATCAAATTGGCAAAAATTAAAGACAAAGAAAAATTATTGAAAGCACCAAGGGAAAAATGACAAATAATATACAAGGGAACTCCCATAAGGTTAACAGCTGATTTCTCAACAGAAACTCTACAAGCCAGAAGGGAGTGGCATGATATACTTAAAGTGATGAAAGGGAAGAACCTACAACCAAGATTACTTTACCCAGCAAGGATCTCATTCAGATTCAATGGAGAAATCAAAAGCTTTACAGACAAGCAAAAGCTAAGAGAATTCAGCACTACCAAACCAACTCTACAACAAATGCTAAAGGAACTTCTCTAAGTGGGAAACACGAGAAGAAAAAGACCTACAAAAACAAACCCAAATCAATTAAGAAAATGGTCATAGGAACATACATATCGATAATTACCTTAAACATGAATGGATTAACTGCTTCAACCAAAAGACACAGGCTTGCGCAATGGATAGAAAAACAAGACCCATATATATGCTGTCTACAAGAGACCCACTTCAGACCTAGGGACACATACAGACTTAAAGTGAGGGGATGGAAAAAGATATTCCACGCAAATGGAAATCAAAAGAAAGCTGGAGTAGCAATATTCATATCAGATAAAATAGGCTTTAAAATAAAGAATGTGACAAGAGACAAGTACACTACAAGTAAACAGACACAATATAATGATCAAGGGACCAATCCAAGAAGAAGATATAACAATTATAAATATATATGCAACAAATGTAGGAGCACCTCAGTACATAAGACAACAGCTAACAGCTATAAAAGAGGAAATCGACAGTAACACAAAATAGTGACGGACTTTAACACCTCACTTGCACCAATGGACAGATCATCCAAAATGAAAATAAATAAAGAAACAGAAGCTTTAAATGACACAATAGACCAGATAGATTTAATTGATATTTATAGAACATTCCATCCAAAACCAGCAGATTACACTTTCTTCTCAAGTGCGCATGGAACATTCTCCAGGATAGATCACATCTTGGGTTACAAATCAAGCGTCAGTAAATTTAAGAAACTTGAAATCATATCAAGCATCTTTTCTGACCACAATGCTATGAGATTAGAAATCAATTATGGGGGAAAAAACATAAAAAAACACAAACACATGGAGGCTAAATAATACGTTACTAAATAACCAAGACGTCACTTAAGCAATCAAAGGGGAAATCAAAAAATACCTAGAGTCTAATGACAATGAAACACGATGATCCAAAACCTATGGGATGCAGCAAAAGCAGTTCTAAGAGGGAAGTTTATGGCTATACAAGCCTACCTCAAGAAACAAGAAAAATTTCAAATGAACAATCTAACCTTACATCTAAAGGAACTAGATATAGAAAAAAGACAAAACACAAAGTTAGCAGAAGGAAAGAAATGATAAAGATCAGAGCAGAAATAAATGAATAGAAACAAAGAAAATAATAGCAAAGATCAATAAAACTAAAAGCTGGTTCTTTGAGAAGATAAACAATATTGATAAACCATTAGCCAGACTCATCAAGAAAAAGAGGGAGAGGACTCAAATCAATAAAATTAAAAATGAAAAAGGAGAAATTACAACAGACAACACAGAAATACAAGGCATCCTAAGAGACTACTACAAGCAACTCTATGCCAATAAAATGGACAACCTGGAAGAAATGGACAAATTCTTAGAAAGGTATAACCTTCCAAGTCTGAACCAGGAAGAAATAGAAAATATTAACCGACCAATCTCAAGTAATGAAATTGAAACTGTGATTAAAAATCTTCCAACAAACAAAAGTCCAGGACCACATGGCTTCACAGGTGAATTCTATCAAACATTTAGGGAAGAGCTAACACCCATCCTTCTCAAACTCTTCCAAAAATCTTTGGAGGAAGGAACACTCCCAAACTTATTCTATGAGGCCACCATCACCCTCATACCAAAACCACACAAAGATACTACAAAAAAAGAAAATTACAGACCAATATCACTCATGAATATAGATGCAAAAATCCTCAATAAAATACTAGCAAACAGAATCCAACAACACATTAAAAAGGATCATACACCATGATCAAGTGGGATTTATCCCAGGGATGCAAGGATTCTTCAATATATGCAAATCAATCAATGTGATACACCATATTAAGAAATTGAAGAATAAAAACCATATGATCATCTCAATAGATGCAGAAAAAGCTTTTTACAAAATTAAACACCTATTTATTATAAAAACTCTCCAGAAAGTGGGCATAGAGAAAACCTACCTCAACATAATAAAAGCCATATACAACAAAACCCAGAGCAAACATCATTCTCAATGGTGAAAAACTGAAAGCATTTCCTCTAATATCAGGAACAAGACAAGGATGTCCACACTCACCACTATTATTCAATATACTTTTGGAAATCCTAGCCATGGCAATAAGAGAAGAAAAAGAAATAAAAGGAATTCAAATTGGAAAAGAAGAAGTAAAACTGTCACTGTTTGCAGGTAACATGATACTATACATAGAGAGTCCTAAAGATGCCACCAGAAAACTGCTAGAGCTAATCAATGAAATTGGTAAAGCTGCAGGATACAAAATTAATGCACAGAAATCTCTTGCATTCCTACATAGTAATGATGAAAAATCTGAAAGAGAAATTAAGGAAACACTCGCATTTACCATTGCAACAAGAAGAATAAAATACCTAGGAATAAACCTACCTAGGGAGACAGAGGACCTGTATGCAGAAAACTATAAGACACTGATAAGACACTGATGAAAGAAATTAAAGATGATACCCACAGATGGAGAGATATAACATGTTCTTGGATTGGAAGAATCAATATTGTGAAAATGACTATACTACCCAAAGCAATCTACAGATTCAATGCAATCCCTATCAAATTACCAATGGCATTTTTTACAGAACTAGCGCAAAAAATCTTAGAATTCGTATGGAGACACAAAGACCCTGAATAGCCAAAGCGGTTTTGAAGGAAAAAATGGAGCTGGAGGAATCAGACTTCCTGACTTCAGACTATACTACAAAGCTACAGTAATCAAGACAATATGGTATTGGCACAAAAATAGAAATACAGATCAATGGAAAAGGATAGAAAGCCCAGACATAGACCCATGCACCTATGGTCAACTAATCTATGACAAAGGAGACTAGGGTATACAATGGAGAAAAGACAGTCTGTTCAATAAGTGGTGCTGGGAAAACTGGGCAGCTACATGTAAAAGAATGATATTAGAACACTCCCTAACACCATACACAAAAATAGACTCAAAATGGACTAGAGACCTAAATGTAAGACTGGACACTATTAGAGGAAAACATAGGGAGAACACTCTTTGACATAAATCACAGCAAGATTTTTTTGATCCACCTCCTAGAGTAATGGAAATAAAAACAAAAATAAACAAATGGGACCTAATGAAACGTAAAAGCTTTTGCACAGCAAAGGAAACTACAAAGAAGACGAAAAGACCACCCTCAGAATGGGAGAAAATATTTGCAAGCAAGTCAACAGACAAAGGATTAATCTCCAAAATATATAAACAGTTCATGCAGCTCAATATTAAAAGAACAAAGAACCTAATGCAAAATTGGGCAGAAGACCTAGACAGACATTACTATTACTGGAATAGTAATTAATATTACTGGAATATTACTCAGCCATAAAAAGGAATGAAATTGAGTCATTTGTAAAGAATTGGATGGATCTAGAGACTGTCATACAGAGTGAAGTAAGTCAGAAAGAGAAAAACAAATATCGTATATTAACACATATATGTGGAACCTATAAAAATGGTACAGATGACCCGGGTTGCAGGGCAGAAATGGAGACACAGATGTAGAGAACAAACGTATGGACACCAAGGGGGGAAAGCGGGGGGTAGTGGTGGTGTGATGAATTAGGAGATTGGGATTGACATGTATACACTAATATGTATAAAATGGATAACCAATAAGAACCTGCTGTATAAAAAGTAAATAAAATTCAAAAAAAAAGAACATAGCCTTGGAAATGAAATGAGATATATTATAATTACTATAAAATCATTTGAAGTATTATTATTGTCTGAGCTCTCCTCTTTACCCCACAGAGCCTAAAGGGGCAGCAGAAACCTGGCTTGGGAGGAGAATTGAGGATACCAAGGAAAATCTAAAAGACAACATCCATATAGAATCCTAAATATGTAAAAAAAAAAATTTTTTTTAAACCCAGAAAACCCCAGAAAATCCACATAAGCTCTAGAGTCTATTTCATAGTAGTATACTAATGTCAGTTTCTTAGTTTTGACAAATACACCATGGTAATGGCAGTTGTCAATAGTGGGGGTAACTGGGTAAAGGGTATACAGGAACTCTGCAATATCTTTACAAATTTTCTGTAAATCTAAAAAAAAAAAAATTCCACAGTATATAAAAAGTTTCTTTGGAAAAGGGGGGAAGAGCTGTTGCTTTAATTACAGTTGCTGAGTCAACCCTAATGCTCTTAGCTCTGGTGGTCTTTAAAAAGCTGAGAGTAGGCTCCCCGAAGACACATGATAAAAAGATGCTTATCTTTTAGGAGTGCACCATTTCATTCTGAGTGAAGAATAAAAAAATTTAAAAATTTAAAAAAAAAAGAAAAAGGAAAAGGAACAAGAGCAGTGTTAGGTTTTAGGATTCTTAGTGTGGTCATAGTGAACATTTATCAGCCACTGTGGAAAGATGAATCCTGGAGGGTTGAAAGGGATGGGTACCACCCAGACTTCGAAACACAGACCTGAGAGACAAAGCATTCAGATGGCAAACATGGACCCAGGAACTGTCATCCTACCCAGAGCACTCATGATTCATGCTGATGCGTCTGTATCACTAGGCACCAGTCTTACTGTAAGTAATAATAATCAGGGCAAAAAAAATAAAAAATTGTGGGTGGGAAAATTTACTTTTTTGTAACTATGTACCTACGCAGAGGAGGAAGGGGCAAAGTGTTGAGCATAGCAATTTGCTGAGGGAAGTCAAGAAAACACCCAGTAAAATTTACTGAAGAGAATATTTACATACTAATCACTCAGACGAAATGACTGAATAACCAGAGGAATCCATGAAATCCAGGTAGTTAAAGTTATGTTTCTAAAAACTCACACATCACAGATGATGCTGATCCAGGGTAAGAATGTCATGGATCACTAAAATCCAGGATGAACTTCCACATAAAATAATGTGCCCTCTAAAGACGGCAATTTGACTCCAGCAATTTGGTAAAACCCATTTTTGGTCAGAAACTTCAAATTCTTTCTCCTCCAAGACTTTTTCCCATCTCTGACTATCAGCAGTTACGACAAATAATTTTGGATTTCACTTCACACACTTACTCATGTCTATCCTCTGCTTGATGCATATCAGGTCAGAAACATGGTCCAGATTTTTTTGTTATTGTTTTGGAGGATACCTACCCATGCATACTCTATTCTCTTTCTTTCCTATTCCTTGTATTCAGATCATTTCACAATTTTAGCCCATAAAAATGTAGAAAATATGGGACTTCCCTGGTGGTGCAGTGGTTAAGAATCCGCTTGCCAATGCAGGGGACACGGGTTTGAGCCCTGGTCCGGGAAGATGCCACATGCTGTGGAGCAACTAAGTCCGTGCACCACAACTACTGAGCCTGTGCTCTAGAGCCTGTGAGGCACAACTACTGAGCTCATGTGCCACAGATACTAAAGTCCATGTGCTTAGAGCCCGTGCTCCACAACAAGAGAAGCCACTGCACTGAGAAGCCCGCACACCGCAATGTAGAGTACCCCTGCTCACCGCAATTAGAGAAAGCCTGCGCGCAGGAACAAAGACCCAACACAGCCATAAATAAATAAATAAATAAATAAATAAATAAATAAATAATAAATAAAATTTTTTTGAAGTAGAAAATGTAAGTCACTAGGCACTTGCATCATAATTAGTCTCCATAATAACCCCATCTAAGGGAAGTTATACTTATCAACTAGGTAAGGAGTCTGGCAGGTTTTTCTCTGGTGGATATTTCACCAGGGAGCATGCTATATAAGCATTTGCCTAACCCTCATGATATCAATGGTAAAATTTAGAGATGTGTATTAAAAATTTCATAAGTTATAGTAATGGCTTATTAGAGAGCTTGCTGTGCCATTTTCACTCTGAATTTATTATCTGCTATGAAATATATTTATAACTCATGCTAAAACAACCATTTCTAAATTTTGAGTAGATCCTTGAGGGTAAGATACTGGGATTTGTAAAATAAATCAATGGTCACATTTGACATCCTTCTTGGTTTTATACACATTGATGAAATTCCATTCTCAGACCTTGTCTTTCCAATTTTAAAATGATAACCCAACTGCCTACATCACCACACAATGACATTTCCTTCCTCCCTCCCCTTAGCTATATTAGTCTTTATCTTCAAATCTATTCTCCTTTCGATTATTTTAGCTTCCCTTCTTGAATATATCTACTTCTGTCTCCTTTTTTGAGCAAACTGAATGGCTCACAGTTTAAAAAATATAAACATGCTGTTGTTTTTTATGATGATTAGAAAATAAAAACTCGTCTTCTAAATCCTTACTATTAACCTCAGCATGTTACTGATCTCTTTAGATTCTGATATATTGGGGGGTATATTTAAGATGAAGATACCTTCAACAATATCCCCCCACCCCATTCTTACTTCTACTTCTCAGTTTCCTCTCATAAAAATGCCACCCAGGGCCTCCCTGGTGGCGCAGTGGTTGAGAGTCCGCCTGCCGATGCAGGGGATACGGGTTCGTGCCCCGATCTGGGAGGATCCCATAAGCCGCGGAGCGGCTGGGCCCGTGAGCCATGGCCGCTGGGCCTGCGCGTCCAGAGCCTGTGCTCCGCAACGGGAGAGGCCACGGCGGTGAGAGGCCCGCATACCGCAAAGAGAAAAAAAAAAAAAAAAAAGCCACCCATATGGAAAATGTCATGCTAAAATATGGCAAGATAATTTCTGTGAAAGAATTCATTTTCACCTCTACGAAATTAATCTGGGTTGAGACTGAGCCATGCAGATAAAAGCTTGTTTAATTTGGATTATAGCATATGTTTTTCTAATATGTATTTTAAAACCGAGCAAATCTGTTTCACTCAGACTGTAATAGTTTTATATATAGAAAGTTTTTCTGAACAATCTGAAAGGAATAAAAAAATAATAAAACCTTTTATTCATCTGAATTATGGTTTGTCTCCTTAGACTAAAAGCTCCCTTAAAACAAGGTGCATACCTAATTCATACACTTATCCATTCATTCATCTATCCATTGGATTGTTTATTCATTCAAAATATTTTTGCTGATCACCTTCAATGTATCAGTCTCTGTTCTAGGTGATGGAAATGTAGTAGGCAAGATAACTCCCTTCTCTCTGGGAGCACACATTCTTGTACCCTCCTTGGTGACTGATTCAGTATGTTAAGCAGAGTAGAAGCACTGATGATCATAGGGTGGGGAGATTAGGCATTATTTGATGTGTTTTTGACCCAGAGGGAAAAAAACAATTCACATCTGAGAATGAAAGGCAGCACAGGACAGTGGTTAAATATAGATTCCAGAGCCAAATCCCTTCTGCCACATAATAGGTATATGTCATCACACAAGTTACTTCACCTCTCTGAGCCTCAGTTTCCTCACCTATACAGAGTGGGTGATAATAACAGTACCTAACCCCTAAGACTGCCTTGAAAGTCAAGTGAGTGAAAACCTGTAAAACATACACAGTAATGCCTGACTCATAGGAAGCATCTATAAGCTTCTGTTAAATAAAGGAGATGCCCAAGAGGAAAAAATAACTAGGAATTAGATCATGAGATGGTGCCTACTAAAGCCAATTTCACCAGTGCACTCCATTGGCCAAACACTTTAGTCTTCCTTTTGCTTCTATTTCTTTATTTTAAAGGCAAATATAATAACATAAACTTCCACTGCCTCTTTCATTTAAGTAGAATGAGTCCAAATGACTTCCTGAACCCTGAAGAAAGTTGCATAATTAGAAAGAACACACTGCTGCTTTTTTTTTTTTTCTTTTTCTTTTGGCCACACCGCGTGGCTTGTGGGATCTTAGTTTCCCAGCCAGGAATCAAACCTGCTCCCTTAGCAATGAAAGCACAAAGTCCTAACCACTGGACTGCCAAGGAATTCCCTCACCCTGCTGCTTTTTGCCCCACAAGTTGCCAGCCCTAGCGGGGGGCAGTTTAGGTTAGAAAATGGTATAAACAATGGTCAGCAATGGTCTATTGTGATAAGAAATTTCATCACCACTGGTTTTTGAATGATCACTATATGTCAGGCATTGGGCAAATGAGTGGGTGCATTAAGTGGGTTCTACTGTAATTTTGCATCATGGGAGGCTTTGGGTAGTTCAGGAATGCACCCAAGGTCACCAATAAAGTGGCAGAGAGTGTCTTCAAACCCCAACTCTTGGCTGCAATTGATACCATATAGTATGTACAAGCACAGAGAATATTACAAACAACTTCTACTGACAGCTGCCTTCCTGGTATTTGAAAATGAATATTAAGTTCTGAGTGTTGTGTACTTGTCATGAAAAAATATATTAGAGAAAAAAAAGGAGCCAAAATTATTAAAAGTCATATTTCTCAGGTTGAAATTATTGATGCATTTGCACTATTTAGTAGCTTGTCAGAGTTGCAGCCTTATTTTGCTGTAAACCCACAGGTATATCGTTAGTGTCATCTTTGAAATATTCACTACTTCAATGACAGAACTGTAAATTCTTTTCAGTCTAGAAGGTATAGAACCACCTGTTATTTTGAGAACCTAAGCAACGTATATTTCATACATTATAAAATTAAGAAAGCTACCACTCTATGAATCACAGATACCAATTTGCTGGCATAAATGTAGAATGATATATCGTACAATCCTGGCAATTATGTCAGAAATCAGTCTAGAGTAATTCATTAACACCTTTTCTTCAGGAAAACAAGGAGGAAGCTGACATCTGTAACTAATATTATGATCTACATTATTTTATATTATGTGTTTGATTTTATGAACAGTAGACAACCGTAAGATAATTGAATAGCTAATTATTAAAATACTCAGGTTTTTCATTCAGTCTCTGTTCAAGAATGCAGATTCGTTTTGCAAATTATAGGTCTTATTTTATGGATGAGGAAGAAGGAAACTGACAATGTTTGAGAGACATATTAACTCCTGCAGGGCCTGATGCACCCTGTAGGGATGTGTCTGATTTTGAACTATAGCTATGGTCATAGGATTTTATATAAATATCAAACCGATATAAATTAAATCAAGCTTTAGGGCCTCCCTGGTGGCGCAGTGGTTGAGAGTCCGCCTGCCGATGCAGGGGATACGGGTTCGTGCCCCGGTCTGGGGGGATCCCATATGCCGCGGAGCGGCTGGGCCCGTGAGCCATGGCCGCTGGGCCTGAGCGTCCGGAGCCTGTGCTCCGCAACGGGAGAGGCCACAACAGTGAGAGGCCCGCATACCGCAAAAAGAAAAAAAAAAAATTAAATCAAGCTTTAAATGTACTATTAACTCTGTTGTTTAAAATCAAATCACACTCTGCTTAAATTGTTCTGAAATAATTTTTATAAATTTAAAGATGTACTATTTATTTATTTAAATATATTATTAAGGATTATTAATTTCAAGAGCCCTCTGTAAAATAACTATGGTGGATATTACCCTAAGGTGACCCACATGACCTAAGTTGACTGCACTTCCTCTGAGCACATTTGGACTCCTAGTCAACAGAATATGGCAAAATTGATGAGACAGGTACTCCCTTACATTATATGGCAATGGTGATGGCATCCTCAATCTCAAGATTAGGTAAAGCTACTCTTTATAAAGCTCTGTCTTAGCAGACTGAAAGGAGAACGTCTTCTACTGGCCTTGAAGAAGTGAACTGCCACTGGGTAATGAGCAGTAAGAAGATGGGGACCTTGGTCCTATAGCCACAAACAGATTCTGCCAACAACACAGGAGCATGGAAATGGGTCATTCCCCAGTCAAGCCTCTGATGAGACCTCCACCATAACCAACCACTGAAATTTACCCTGGTCAGACCCTGAAAGAGAAAACTCAACAAAGCTGTGCTTGGACTCCTGACCCATGGAAACTATGAGGTAATAGATGCATGTGACGTTAAGTTGCTAAGTCTGTAGTAATTTTTTATGCAGAAATAGAAAACTATTATGGCAACGTATCACATAGGTCAACATGAGAAACTCCCAAAAGGTCAGTTATTTCTCCCCTTCTCCTAGGTAAGTGGAGATCATCAAGCCCATTAGAGAAAGTTCAACTATCTTCAGAATAGCCCTTAGGAGCCTGAATATTCAACATATATCATGGATATTATCAATTCAATTCCTTCTAAGTGTATATTCTGAGAGAAATGTAGTTTTTGTTCATATGCACAAATGATTTAATATTATTAGAGACATGTTAAATCTATGGTAATTCTCCAAATAGTGTTTAAATGATGAAGTAAAAATCTTCTAATTAAGGAAAACCCTTTATTGAGGTGTGATTTCTGTTCAGTGAAATGTAGCCATTTGAAGTATACAATTTACTGAGATATATAAACCCAACAGATGTATAAACCCATAAATTACTACCAGAATCAAGAAATGGATTCTACCCATCAACCCCCAAAGCTTCCTCATGCCCCTTTTTCACTCAATATAATGTAGATTCTCTAAATTTTTGGGTCATGTTGTGAAACTGAAAAAGTAGTCCACTTAAAATTACCCCATATCTTACAAATCCCTCTTTTGGTATAATGACTACAACTTTAAAGCATGGCAATTATGTGTGCTGCTCCTTTTCTGCTCACACAAACACATCTGTATCTATATTACAGGGAGTTTACTTTTTATGGGCACATGTTATTCACCACGTCTAGTGCCTATATATATATAGCAACAAAAGCTATTTAAATTTCTGTTTAGTTCAAAATGAATACATCACTTATCATGTTTGTAGGGAAAGAAAATCAATTGAAAATACAGTCATAATGACTGCTTACATTTATGCAGTGAATGGCTCTCAGTAATTAACTGATATCATATACTGGAAAAATCAATAAGGAAAATGCCCATGCATAGCTTTTCTATTTCATCAACAGAGGTTGCTTGCTCTGCATCTGCCTTAGCATCAAACCAGCTTGAGCAGCAGAGCTTAGGTGACACCTGTCATAATCAATTA
The DNA here is from genome assembly GCF_025265405.1 of Mesoplodon densirostris. Classification (NCBI taxonomy): domain Eukaryota; kingdom Metazoa; phylum Chordata; class Mammalia; order Artiodactyla; family Ziphiidae; genus Mesoplodon; species Mesoplodon densirostris. The sequence goes on along the minus strand of NC_082675.1, from coordinate 69,647,605 downwards.
GTCAAGTAGAAAATGGTGTAAAAAATGGCTTGTAGACTGAGAGCAATTCAATCACCCTCAAATGTTCCCTTAGGAAATAAAAATCTGTTATTCCATTCAGCCATCTTTGAATTGCTAAATACTATTTTCCCCCATTCATGCAAACTAACAAATATAAATAAATGCAAGAGATTTGGGAATATTTGGGGGAGAAAAGAAATACATGAAACTTTGCCCAGATGAAAGCAGCTCTCAGTCCTACATGGCAGTACTCCTAACTGTAACCACATCAAAAGAATAGATTAAGAATTACCACAGACACTCACAAAAATGATTCCTACAACCCTAGAGAATTTTATCCAGACTTGACATGAGGGATGTCGAAACCAAAATGTCATATTTCATTGTCTCCTCTTCACAGAATAAACATGACTTTTTATCTGGCATTCTTTCCATATGATCTTTAATTCACAAACCTTAATGAAAATGTATTTTGTATGATGAATCCTGATTTCCAAAATTCTTCTTTTTTAATTGAAGTATAGTTGATTTACAATGCTGTGCCAATCTCTGCTGTACAGCAAAGTGACTTGGTTTTACGTACATACACTTTCTTTTTAAAATATTCTTGTCTGTTATGGTTTATCCCAGGAGATTGGATATAGTTCCCTGTGCTATACAGTAGAACCTTGTTGTTTATCCATTCTAAATGTAATAGTTTGCATCTACCAACCCCAAATTCCCAGTCCATCCCTCTCCCTCCCCCCTTCCCCCTTGGCAACCACAAGTCTGTTCTCTGTGTCTGTGAGTCTGTTTCTGTTTTGTAGATAGGTTCATTTGTGCCGTATTTTAGATTCTACATATAAGTGATACCATATGGTATTTGTCTTTCCCTTTCTGACTTACTTCACTTAGTAAGATAATCTCTAGTTGCATCCATGTTGCTGCAAATGACATTATTTTGTTCTTTTTTATGGCTGAGTAGTATTCCATTGTATATATGTACTACATCTTCTTTATCCATTCATCTGTTGATGGACATTTAGGTTGTTTCCATGTTTTGGCTATCGTGAATAGTGCTGCTATGAACACAGGGGGTGCAAGTATCTTTTTGCATTGTAGTTTTGTCCGGGTATATGCCCAGGAGTAGGACTGCTGGATCATATGGTAATTCTCTTTTTAGTTTTCTGAAGAACCTCCATACTGTTTTCCATAGTGGCTGCACCAACTTACATTCCCACTAACAGAGTAGGAGGTTTCCCTTTTCTCCATACCCTTTCCAGCATTTGTTATTTGTAGATTTTTTAATGATGGTCATTCTGACCAGTGTGAGGTGGTGCCTCACTATAGTTTTGATTTGCATTTCTCTAATTATTAGTGATGTTGAGCATCTTTTTCATGTGCCTACTAGCCATCTGTATGTCTCCTTTGGAGAAATGTCTATTAAGGTCTTCTGCCCATTTTTTGATTGGGTTGTTTGTTTTTTGTCATTGAGTTGTATGAGCTGTTTGTATATTTTGGAGATTCTGACTTCCCAAATTCAATTCTTATTTTATCTTTCCTCCTACTCCCATGTCATGAGCTTAGCGTTGTTAGGTTACATCATCTTTGGAAGGAGCCTTTTTTCTTACCTGGCCCCTCTGCCATAGGCCCCACTACCACTGAAATTCAGCCCTAGAAAATCAGAGACTGGCACAGTTTTTGCTTCAATCCACTATGCTGAGAAGCAGAGGTTCAGGGAACATGCCTGGTGAACAGAGAGACTTGGAGAATCCATTGCACAAATGTGTCCTCAACAAGCAAAAACAAATGAATGAGAGTTGCCAGCAACTATGGGTTCCTGGTGGTGTTTTCCTTGTCAGACATGCTGCCTAACCACTAAACCACTAACAACCTAGTACTAATGCTGACGAAGGGCCCTGAGGAGTGACAACAGGGGGCAACACTGACATGAAGAAGTATCAGCTGCCAGGAGACAGGAAAACAGAATTTCCAGTTTTGCCTCTGCTGTTTGCAAACGTCACCTACATTACTGATAGGGAATGTCATACTTGTTCCTGCAAGCCCCACTTCTAGCCACAGAGCCAGAGACTGGGTTCAGTATGTCTTGCCTTTGAAATCTCTAGGTACAAGTACATGCACAAAGGAAATCACTATAAGAAAATAACACTCTGACGAATGTCAAAAAATAAAAATAATTTATTTTAACTATAGTCTTCTCACCCTAGAGTCAAGTTCTGTACTAAGAGATAAGCCATTCATTGGGCCCTTAGGTTTTGATCTACCTAGGTGAAATCCAGATTTGTGTATAAAAAATGGGTCACTCAAGGTAGCTCTGTGGATTTCTGTATCTCCAATGACCTGCAAACATATCTTGTCCATATTTAAGAAGTGTGAAGCTCTAGTAATGTGATACTCTGAGAAGCATGCATATTATTTATATGCTTATACATTCAGACTGAGAGTCTAATTCATAAGCATACAGGGTCCAAAACCTTCTTCATACTCAGCATATAAATGCTACTTCATTATTATTCAGCTAAATCAAACTTAGATTATATAAAACTATAATTAAAGTAGAAAAGCCACCATTAAATGACTACAATTAAGTTTATGTCCTGCTTTATTAGGATTGACTAGCCATAAAGATATTTAACACACCTTTGCCTTGTCAACACATATGCTGATGTTTTAACAAACCCACAGCACAGCAAAACATCATTCACTGAAGATACATCTTTCAATGCAGACACTATAAAGAGAGAGCTAGCCTCAACTTGTCCCTTTGCACAGTTATGAGTATGATGGCTGATAATAAATATTTTCATACAGCTCACACATCCCACCCTGCCTGACTCCATTAACCTAGCTGGTATTCCACGAAAATGGTCTCTTGTTCTCTGACAATATTCATGACCATTCCTCTTCACCATTCTTTCCATCCCAAGTCACATTCATTCCTGACTCCAGCATCTGAACTCTGAATTTTATTCCTCTCCCCTGACTCTTCATCACTGGCATTATGGCTGCATCCCTGGCTCTGACCTTTGGCTTTATCTAGATTTGTCTTGAATGAGTGGTTTCCTACTGGAAGATCTTTGGAGGCTCGTAGACAAATCTTTTAGGGCAGAGGCTCTCAAACCAATGTGTCCTTCTCTTCCCTGTCATCAGTGTGAAGAAAGAAAATGGAGTGGAGCTGTAGATAATGCACCAGGAACTGATTTCTCTCTCATCTCTTCTGCAATATTTATAAAATCTGTGTGACCTATGGGTGGGGGTGTGATCTTACTGAGTGGTGGATTCTCAACAAAGAGAATCTTGAAGAAGGAAAAATATCTCCAGAGAAGGAGACAAACATATATACAATTCCAGGAACAGAAGGGGTGAAGAGTCTGTTACCCAGAGGACTCAGTCCAACCCTGAAAGGGCTCATAGTAAAAGAAAGGGAACACAACAAATAGTGCTAAACAGTACTTGGGTTTTCCACTAAAATCTCAGGGATACTGTGAATTTACAGCACTGGCATTAAGTTCAGTTGTACTAGTGTGGATGATTTTATATCTGTGATGGCTTGGAGGCCCAATCTTCATCTTCCTAGGAACTTCCTGGGCATCAACAAGACCAGTGGGGGCAGGGGCACTTTGGTCCAGTCTCTGTCAGATGTGGTGGCTGACATCGTAGCGGCAGCAACCAATGAGAGAGCAGGGAAATGGTAAATGTCGTGCAGTAGCTAAGAGGACTATTAGAGGTCCACAGACATGTGGAAATTTAGAGAAAGGAAGTCAATACTTTCTTAATAGTTGCTCAGTACTGGACCTGGTTTGGTCTTTGGCAAAATAGGCTCTAACCAAGTTATTACTCACTGTTTGATTATTCTGCTTCACACATTTATGGGTAAATACCTTATCTGTCCAGGCCTAGTACTCGGATGTCCCCCTGTGATGCAGGCACTCAGGGCTTGTGAATATCTCTGCAAGGTTTGCCCCAGACCCACTAAAGGAAATGAAGTACCATATAAAGAATTCGACCTTGGCATGGCCCGCAGAGTTATGTAATTATGGGTTCTTCCTCACCAATCAGTGGAGGACTTTGGAATTACTGTCCCTATTTTCAAAAGAGGAACCCTAAAATGACAGGCTTTTATCAAAAGTGAGTTCATAATAAACAGCTGCACCACATCTGTGCTGGCTTCAAGTCCTGTCACCTCCTCTGTCACGTGCCTACTCAAGCAACAAGGCGCTGCTGCTATCAATAACAAACTAAATTGCATTTGACAGCCTAAATGAACAAGATACATATTGGAATAAAGTATCTTTGACTTTTACAATGTTATAACCAGAGCTATCTACCTGAGAAGGAAGAATGATAGAAGACCAAGTGAAGATTAGACTGGAAAAAGAAAGATTGAAATGTTGATATCATCCCTGCCCACATTTCTCTGGAGGGAATCTGAAAACTTGATGGCTTCAACAGTGTGCAGGAGTGAGCTTGCACCACCAGCTCAGGACAGCCAGTTGTGCTCAACTGTCCCCAAGTCAGGATTCAGTAACCTCAAGTTGGTAGCTTGAAATTGGCCATGGTGAATATGTTCACATCACTGGTTAGACTGCTCCCTGACTCTGAATTCTCCCTGGGAAATGTGATTTAAAAAAAAAAAAAAAGACAAAAATTGAATATGATATTGTTTCCATTTGCCAAAGTCCTCAAATGTGGCAGTTTGTGATCATGCTGACAAAGAAGATCATATATGTACATAAATAGAGCAAGAAGACATACTTTCATCTAAAAAACTTGCTGCCTACTAGGCAATGATGAACTGCATGCTCCTTTATCTCAGCCAAAATACAATGTAGCTTAAAAAAAAAAACAACTCAGAGACAATGATACCATGTTTCCAAGTTCCTTTATAGACTACAAGATTTAGAACATCCAATTTTACTTATGTTGATTTATTTTTAAGAGTAATGGCAAATTCTGCTTCTCCCGTGCAGACCCCATTCTCCATCTACCTATGACTTTGTCTCTTTGGAACTAAGGTAGTTCTTACTGTATCGCTTAATTGACACTCGGGTCAATTCCTTTATGACACCTCTTTGTTTGAATATGTCTCTACCACCAAACTAATCTCTCTTGAAATTATGGGTGTGCTCATATTTCTCGATAGCCTACACAGTGACTAGCATGTCAGAGGTTCTTGATTATATATGTTGATTGATACTTGGGGAAATTTTCCCTCTAATCAAACACATCAATAATCACACATGCAGCCAGATCATCCAAGTGTCATTTTAGCACATTGTTCCTTGGTTCCTCCTGCAACATCAATAATTTGTCAGCTCAGATCCTCCCTGCTGTTTCCAATATGCTTAATTTATAACTTGTTTTTTTCTTTGTCAGTGAATAACAACTTCAACATCCTTCCAAGATACAGTCTAAAAAATAAGACAATTTGCCTCGCAATCCTTCAACTTTTGAGTATTCTTCTCTAACAGTATTTATTAGTTATTTTTCCTTAATAAATTCTATAATCATGGGTTTTCAACACCCTTCTTGAGAGAATAAAGAAATAATGTGAATGCACTTATTTTCATTTTTTTCAAAGATAGGACAAGAACATTATGCTGATGTTGCAGTTCATTTACATTTTAAAAGGTGACTATATCCTTTGTTTAAAATTTTACCCTCAAAACCCTCCTGGTGATGAAAAGAGATTGGGTACCACCCCATGTTCTGAGGTTCTGAAATTCCTGTGTCATTATCTCAGGCAGTCTTTTAAGCATTCTTGAAAATGAACTGAGTGGCCCCATTAGATTTAGCTCTTCAGAAACACTAAATTTGCTCTTCATCAGCAAATACTTTTTCTCTAACTCAATCTCTCTTAAGCCTCAGGTACAGTGTAATTTGAATGCCTTGTGTGAAACCATGTAGTTTAAAAATTAACAACACATTAAGCCCTCCAAACACAGAAATCAAGGTACAAACACGAACTCTATCTTCAGGAAAGTAGGAAACATCTATAACCAAAGATGAAGAAAAGATGGATGTTGGAGAGTTCAGGACTTAGCAGAGCAGAGGAACAATAAACTGAAGTGTACTTGAGACATTAATAGGAAGCAAATGATTCTCCCCACAGATCCCAGCATAACCTAGTACTATGAAAGATCACGGTGACGTAGGGCTTGAAATCAGGAGAACTGTTGGCAACTTTGTGTTAAGCACACCAAGCTCCCTCTGTTCCCTCCCCTAGCACAGTCAACTTACTTGTCCTCAGCCAACCTAGGTAGGAGTAAAGAGGCATAGCCTATGCAGAAATTAAACCAGAAAAGCTCCAAGTACAGAGAAGAGGAAGAGGAAAGGGTGAGATGGGAAACAGAAAGATTAAATAAAATCTGCATACTGCACAGGAGTAGTCCCACACCTCTTGATCCACTTGACGCCAAAACCTGGGAACCAGACTTATAAATCTAAAGTAAAAGGTAAGAGAATTTCTCTCTGGGGAATCTGAATCCCCACAGAATAAACTAAAAGAAACTATTATTTTGAAGACCACTCCCCAAAAGACAAGACGTGATTATGTGATTGTCCTAAAAGGAAATCTATAATTTCATCTTCCTGCCTACAAACATAATGTTTTTGATAAAATGTTTAGTGCTTCACTTTTAAGTATGAATTGGTAGCCTGGATTCCTAGAATCTTGAGGAACATCTCTGACATGAAAGACATATACAAAATGTAAAGGGGAACTTGGAGGAAACACAGATAATGTGTAAAGAGATCAGAAATAATGTCTAACATCAAATGGCAAAAATTGAATAACATGCATAGAAATTTCATACATCGCTGGAGGGATTATAAAATGATATTTGATTTTAACTACTTTGGAGAACTATTTTGGAGTTCCATATGACCTAGCAACTCTATTCTTAAGTGAAAATAAATACGCTAACAAAAACCTATTTGTAAACGTCCACAGCAGCTTTATTGATAATAGTCAAAAATTGGAAAAAAATCCAGATAACTATCAATAAAAAACAGATAATTAAATTGTGACCAATGGTATACTATTTAGTAATAAAATAATAACTGATTATTGGTACACATAACAACATGGACCACCCTCAAAAACTAGGTTAAGGGAAAGAAGCCTGATTAATAGAAGCAATATTGTTTGAGTCCATTTACATGAAATCTAAATACAGGAAAAACTGTTTTATGACGTTAGAAGTCAGATAATGGCACATGTATGTATGAAGGGGAGGGGGAGAAACTTAGTGGATAAAACCGTGAGAGAACACCCCAGAGGGATAAAAATCTTCCGTATCTTGTTTTGGGTAGTGGTTACACAAGTGTATACAGCTGTCAAAATTCAATGAACTAAACATTTAAGATCTGTGCATTTTGTTACATATTAATTATGCCCCAATTTAAAACAAACAAACAAAAAAGTAGCGGAGGAGGGAAAGTGTGAGGTGTAGTGTAATTAAAGTATTAATCTGCCATGGTAGAAATCAATGTGTAATATCTAAAAGAGATAGTTATGCATAAATATTATTTAGAAATACAGAGGTATATATAAGAAGAAAGAGCTAAACATTTGAAAATGATTGTCTTAAAGAGGCAAGTTATCTATGTTGAAAGAAACCATGATTTTCCCATGTTCCCTTTCTGCTTCTCTTTCTCTTCCATTTCTTCTGAGTTTAACAGACTTAAACATATGTGTTTTTTTTTGTTTTTGTTTTGTTTTTTAATTTCCTTAAGGGGCTTCCCTGGTGGCGCAGTGGTTGAGAGTCTGCCTGCCGGTGCAGGGGACACGGGTTCGTACCCCGGTCCGGGAGGATCCCACATGCCGCGGAGCAGCTGGGCCCGTGAGCCATGGCCACTGAGCCTGCGCGTCCGGAGCCTGTGCTCCGCAACGGGAGGGGCCACAACAGTGAGAGGCCCACGTACCGCAAAAAAAAAATTTCCTTAATAACAATGAAAGAATTTTTTTTTAAATTAATGTAACTAAGAGAGCAAAACAAAAAGACAAAATTTAAAAGGGAAAATGAACATTCTGGTGCATTGAGAGCACTGAGTATTAATAGAGTTTCACAAGAAATGGTTTGCAAATGCTGCAAGCTGATAACAATCTATCTTCAGATGTCACTATTGTCATTAGGATAAGACAGATGTAAGGATGGAAAGAGAGAGATGTGAACTATCTCAATGTTACCATCAGATATTGGAAGGAAAGATGCATTTTTAAGCCAAGTTGAGCTCAGTTTGTACATTCATTTTCTATGTAATACCCCTCTTCAAGATTGGCTATATTATTTTTAGCAAAAGAACTATGAATAAAAAAATTAAGGGCAAATAAATATGTTTATGTGAAATCATAAATTTGATTTTTAAGATAGCTTATGTTTTTTAATCCATTCTATAGAATGGATTAAAAAATATAAGCTATCTTCCTCGCTACGGCAAGGAGAAGAAAAGAGGTTGAGAAAAGAGGTTGAGTCCATTACCATTAGCACATGGCTAATGTGACCTTATGTTTATTTTATTCACGTTTAACAAAAGTATCATAGCTTAACACTCAAATGAGTATTGTCTTTTTCAAGGAACCACCATGGCATCTTACGTAAATATTCCAAGAAGTTGAGGTTAATAAAATAATTCGGGGGATGTTTCTTTGGAAATTGTCTTTAGAGTCTTTTGTATATAAATATTTAAGTTATGAGAGCTTTTGGTGTTTGAGAATATTCGATTTTAAGGAAAAAAAATGTGGTGCCATATATTTTGAACAGTTTGCTGTTCTGTTGAATGGCCCGCTTTTTGGATTTATGAAGAAAGATAAGGTTTATACCTTAAATAAGGCTGTAAACCAATGACGCTGTTTTTATTCTGTGCTTGTGAACTGAATCTGGATCTACTTTTAAAGGCAGAGTTCCAAAAAGTTCAAAGTAATTTTCCAAAGTAATGACTTGGAAGAAAAACATTCCTGTAGATACTGAAGTTAATCAATGTTTTTGGTGGCAAAGTTCTCACTAGTTCAAGGTCATACTTTTTATGTCTGCCAGTATGCAATAGATCCAAATGATGCAAAAAAAAATTCTTTTTTAAATCCTTAACTGGGACTGGTAACATTAGGGATCAGAGTGGCGCTCCTATAGGTAGCATTTGTTAGGTTCAAAACCATTGAATGTGGATTTCCAGGGTTCCTATAAACTGAAAGAACATTGGTAAGATTTAGAACTCAGTTGAATGGAGAGCTCTCTGCAGGCAGTAGGAAATGTAAGTTTAGCCAAATCTAGGAAGGTGTGAGGAAGAGCATGAACAAGCTCTATCTGAATGATGCTCATGATCATGATCATTAACAACTAGAAAGAAGCCTGTCCAATTTTGGGGGGAGCATCTCTCATCCAACTAAATCTTTCCAAAAGCATCAATGTTAAGATTGATTTCCATTTAACACATGTTGCATCTGAAAGAGATGAGCCACCACCTGCCAGCCTTTGGTCCCTGGGAGACCTCCAAGTATTTATCTTTTATCTTTGGGTCCTAAATTCTTTAACGTCAGGCATATTTGGCAAAAAATATTGGGCATATAATAAAATAATTCTGAAGCAGACAGCATGATCCTCATTTTAAGCTCTTATTTGTGAATTTCATTTTTTTTTTGGTTTTCTTCCCAGTTATTTCTACATGTCAGAACTGTGCCTGTCAACTCAAATGTCATAGCAATTTCTTACTTATGCTCTCATTTGACCCAAGCATCTGGATGATGCCAGTGTTGCAAGAAAACAGTGACAACAAAAAACATGAACTTCAAAATGAACAGTTCTCAGTGACAGATATTAGTCTGTGTTCCTTTTTATTCTCCACATATTTTGCATTTATCTGGAACAAATAGTTGGGCAAATAAAATCAACAGGAAAAACAACGGGCAGCCCAGAATATGTGGGCTGTTCCAAAATATCTGCATTTCCCCCAGCTCTTCCTTGTGTTTTAAAGCCTAAGAAGATAATACTTACTGTTCCTAGCAACAGCTCAACACAATGCCTCAAATACCTGTCACAGTGAATAACCTAATTTCAATAATAAATTAAAAGCAAAGCACTTCTAAGCTTATACAAGTTGCATCATCAACTATGCTGTGTTACTCTAGTTAGTCAATGTATTAGCTAAGGAAGAGTTGGGGCACTGTAGGAATGCTTTCTTGCTTTCTCAAAAATTCTAGGCACAAATAATATCCCAAAGGTTAAAACCAAGGAAATGATCTTCAACAAGATGTCTTGATCTTAAAAGGCAGATGAGTCAAGAATTATGAATTAAAAATCCTCACAGAATGCTTTTTGAACACTCCGTGGTCTTTTTGGATTTACCCATACTATTGTTTCCACCTCTAATCTACTCCCCCATTCTCTCCCCTACCCACCCCCAGACCTTCTACCTGACTGAAGGGCATGTCCTTCTAAAGTCTCTCTAAAACATCTCTCCCTTGAGGTGAGTTCCCTTTCTTTAAGTTCATACATCATCATGCATTTCTTCTTGGACACACTCAACAAATTGCTCTTACTTGTTCAATGTGCCTCTTCTTCCTACAGCACAAGCTCCCTGACAGTAGATCCATCCGTTCCCTGTTATATATGATGCGTTCTCCTCTTGGGACTCACATGTCAAGTTACTCAGTAATAGTGTAAAAGGATCACTGTGTCTGCGTGTGCATGTTAGGGCTGTGGTCTATATTGTGTTGGGTTGCCCTGGTTGTTGTAGTGCTGCTGGGTGCTCCAAGAACCAGAGACTTGGGTATGAAGGCACCTACAGTACCATGAGAACTTATGCTACTGAACCGTTTGCTTGATGTAATACTCTGGCCTGGAAAATCCCTGGTGACAAGTTGTTTGGTGACCATTTTGAGCCAAATATTAAACCCAGCAAATGCTGGAAGGACCTATAAGAGTGAGACCGGTAAAAAAAATCACTAGGAGAATAATAATGAGAACATGCAATCTCAGGACATGGGAAGACATGGTGAGGGAGCCCAGTGCACAACTATTCAAGCAAAAAAAAGCACAATTTGTATTTGGCAGAGTAAAAGCCAAGGTGATGCTTCAAAGCATCCTTAGGGCTTAAAGAGCTCTGTGACAGACAGTCATCATGAACTGAGTTAACTGCCACAATGTTAATGAGAGAAGACACGCTCCACAAAGAAAGAAAGGTGCAATTTTGCAAACAGGCAAATGAAATAAAGCTCTTAACATCACAGTAAGTATCGTTGCAGTAAAATCCATAAATCTTTGGCAGATCAGCAAATTATTATGTACCAGATGGCTGATAAAAAATTATTTCCCTAGATAATTGTAGATTACTGCTTAAAATAGAGTTGGCTTACCGTTGGTTTAAACTTCCAAATTATACATATGTATACACAAACATATATATATATTTTTTTTCTCAAGATGTGTAATTGATGAAAATTAGTTAAAATCTTCAGGATGTTTTATACTTTTGGAAGGATTATTTAAAATGGAAATGATTCTGATGAGAACACCATATTACTCAGGGAGCTGCAAGCATCCCAGAATAAATGTCTGAGCACTGACTCCCTCTTCCACTCTCTTCAGAGGCTCCTACAGAGACTCTGATGGATTCCCCAAACAAGTAACTGATAATCTTAAAGAACCAGCACAGCAAGTTACTCCAAGCGTGGCATGAGAAAGGACAGAGTTCAAAAAGTAGGTGGGATTTCCATTCCTTCCCCTTGCCACAGAAAACACATTTATAAATTGAATAAAAGATTTTGAAAAACCCCAAATAACTGTTATCGCCGACTATAACCTGACAGAATATGAAACTAACTGGTATTTGACTATATACATATTATGTGCATCTTTTTCATCCTTAACTTGGACATGCCTTTCAGAAAATATTAAACGTCTACAAATTATGATTTTAACTTGTTAAGCTTGTTTTTAATTGTTCCATTAATTTGCAACAATTAACTACAGCATTCTAGAGACTGACTATGTATAAAAAATAGTTAAACCTAAAAGTTAAAGAAAACGGAAATGATTTGACATCTGTAACAGCACATCATTTTCATCGTTATCTTATCACCACCTTTCTCAATCATATACTGTATTGATTAGTTACCCATTAACTCTTACCCTAAAACCCTGGCAAATGACTCAAATCCTCATCTCATTGAGCACTCTGATAGAGATGACTTGCTGTCTTCACAGGGTTAATGTTCCCTGGTCCTTGTACAGCCTACTCTTGGTTTTCTCCTATCTTTCCAAATCCTAGTGTTTAATGTCATTAAGCCTCAGAGCATAGCCAAGCCCTGAATGTACACAAAAATATGCAGCATTTAAAAGAAAATCTACCAACTTTGAAAAGGAGAAAACACAATAGAAAGCAATTGGTTGAGAACAGAGGAAAGAAAAATAAGTGTTAGCACAGCAATGCAGTAAATACCAAAAGCATGGATGAAAACTGTGGGCCAATCTTCTTTGTAAAATTATTAAAAACTGCATCCTGGGAAGGCAATCTGGCTACAGGAAGCTTCAATTACCCGTGCATCTGCTGGAAGCAAAATTCGTTTGAGAGCTGATCATCTGATATGTTCTTGATGTGCCTCACTGACAATTTCATCATCCAGAAAGTAAAGGAAGTGATGAGCAAAATGGCAGCTTGGGACTTAATTCCAGCCAAGGAGAAGGGACAGGAAGATGAGATAGATTCAAGAAGAAAACTTGGAGCAAGGGGCCATATCCTACTGGAGTGCTGTCATCACGGATGGGAGGGATGAAGACCTTGACTGGACATGAAAATGATTTTGAAAAGCAGGAAAGATGGAAGAAAGCAATAGAAAGAATAAAATGAAGAAAACTGACAAAAAGTAGATATGACATCACTGTCAGAATATTTAAAGGGAGAATGACTTCACAAGAAAGGGCAGTTCTGCTTAAAAAAAATAAGCCAACTGTTAACTATGTAAATTATTAAATTATCTCAAGAAGAATAAACTAGGAAGGTATGGAAAGGACCTAATAGGACTGGTTGCACATAGAATTTTCTAGTGGGCTCAGATTTAAAGAGAATGTATTCCAAAGTCTTCAAGGACCTCTGAGAAATGTTACTGCTCATCTTTTCATCTCCCTCGTGCCTCCCACACATCACCAGTCTCCCTCACCGTCCTTCAGTACTTGAAGGTCCTGCTTCTTGCCTTCTTAGGTCTTTGTCCAAATTGTTCCCCAGTCCTGGATCACCAGCACTTCACCCATCACTACCCCGACTTCACTCGACTACCTTCTGTGCCTCTTTCAGATCTCAGCTCAAAGGAGAATTTCCCAGGAAACCCTGTATCTGATCCCATTACAAATATTCTCCCAATACTCTCCAATTTATTTATGCATTACTATATTATACATTATTATATAATCTTCCAACATTCTTCAATATATTTATCTATTATAGATATATTTTATAGTAGTTACAACACCTTGTTATATGTGAGGGGTTTGTTTATTATTTGACCCCGCGCTAGACTGTAAGTTTCATGAGGACAGATGCATTGTCTATTTGGCTCATCCAGAGAGGTCCAGTGTCCAGAACAGGCTGTAGGATATATTACACATGCAATAAGGATTTTTTATTGTTGTTGAAATCACAAGAAAATGACTGAACACCAGAGACAGGAGAAGGGGCATTTGACAAGGATGTGCACACAAAAGGGAGGTAAAACTGTTAGGGTAATGACAGGAAGGCAAAAGGTCAGAAATAGCTGAGGTCTGCAAAACATGGGAAATATTCCAATCAGAGCTTGAAAAGTAACTGGTTTAGGAAAAGAATATGAAAAAGAATATGTATATGTATAACTGAGTCACTTTGCTGTACAGCAGAAATTAAACACAACATTGTAAATCAACAATACTTCAGTAATTTTTTTTTAAAAAGTAACTAATTTACACCATTTTTCCTTTACTTCTACCTGCTTCAAAAAAATCCCATCATGTTAATACCCAAGAAGTCTTGTGACATTCTCTCTTTAAGGTCAGACCATAGGGCAATTTAATCAAATCCTGAATTGACTCTGACAGCTAAAGGGTCTGGTCTAATGGCCTAATGGTAGAGCAAAGATAATACGGTCAATCATGTTTACTACATGTTTTCCAAGATAAAGTTTTTCTAGACTGTTGAATTTTACAGAAATAAGGGAGAACCAGAAGAACAAATCTGTATCTTAATGACACTCAGTGCTCCTCATTCAAATGAGTGTCACAGACAAGAGACGCAATTGTGAGATAAGTAGTGACCATGGGGTTACTATCTGTAAGCCTACACTAATTATGGTTCATTTTTCGAGAGATAGTAATGTATCTGTTTACATTGTTATCAGACACCACAAATCTGGAGTGAAAAAAAAAAGTTTCTTTAGAATTTAATGGCTAAAGCTACTTTTAATTCTATTCCTATATCTATTACTGTAAAGTCAGTGCTAAGTGTCATAACTGTGACCAATTAAAGGCATTTCAGACCACCAGTCACCAGTTTCACAAACAATTTCTGGGATTTAATTTGCATGTAAGTCAGCTTGAAAACTGAAAAGTTTGAAATCATTCACTCAACTGGTCAAAAGTCATGAAGAAATTGGATGAAAACAATTAGAGAAGGAACAATTGAATAAGTTCACTTATTACTTTCCAAACATAAGGTTGCTGTGAGGAATTTAGCAGGGAATATTTGAATTGTGTTCTCTTTCTCAAAACAGGTTTTGCATAGATCCTCAAAATGTGCAGCGCTGAGTAGAGCCTCAAAGCATCCAATAAACCATTTTATAAAAATGTAATGGCTTTTCATTAAATGAATTAGGCACAGAGTGAGACTTATAGGACAACCAGCATTAGGCATAATTTTCTCAAGGGAAGTTACTTAGCATCTCTGGTTCATAGTTTTTTCTATCTGTGAAGTTTATACAAATTAAAGATTACTATTAAGATATAAGAGATATAGATAAACAACAAGGTCCTACTGTATAGCACAGGGAACTATATTCAATATCCTTCAATAAACCATAATGGAAAGAATATGTAAAAGAATATGTATATACATGTATAACTGAATCACTCTGTTGTACACCAGAAACTAACACAACATTGCAAATCGACTATACTTCAACAATAACAGAAATATGAGATATTACATGCAAAACTGTGTTACATGTAACCAGTGTTGAGCTCATAATAGATGCTCAGTTAATACTGTTTATATTGCATTATGCTTGAAAAAAAAGGGTAAACAAGTGTAAATTAAAAATTTAGTTTTGACTTTCCAAAAAAACTCTAAATAGATTTACAAATATGATTTTAGCAGGCAAAATACTCCCAAGGGGGCCTCCCTGGTGGCGCAGTGGTTAAGAGTCCGCCTGCCGATGCAGGGGATACGGGTTCGTGCCCCGGTCTGGGAGGATCCCATATGCCGCGGAGTGGCTGGGCCCGTGAGCCATGGCCGCTGGGCCTGCGCATCCGGAGCCTGTGCTCCGCAACGGGAGAGGCCACAACAGTGAGAGGCCCGCATACCGCAAAAAGAAAAAAAAAAAAAAAAAAAAAAATACTCCCAAGGAACAGAGATAAAGGAGGCAAGAATTCAAATCAAAATCACCAAATACATGCATATAATTGTAAGTTTTCATAATGCACCGGAGATACAGGCTGTGTGAATGCTCATGAATCTGAATGGAGAGCAAAAAGAAATGTGAACTAGGGTTAAAAAATGCAAGAAATGAGTGGTGACCCATGACTTCATTTGGCACGTGCTATAACATGTAATGTAACTTTCACTCTTAAATGCAGCCCACATTATTTCACATGCAGTATGCTGAAATAATATTTTGTTATTAAAAGGTGTTAAAATGATCCTTAATTTACCTCTGAAAAGATATATCCCTAATAATGTCTTTTTGTTTCCAATCTCTTATTTTTTATGTCTAATCAACTCTGGCTTTTCTTTGGTTCTTCTTAAATTTTTCTAACTTTATCACATATGAAACAAATGTGTGTGGGAAGATGGCTTTATGGCATCTCACTATCCTTAACTTTCTCACCAGATTTCACAGCAATCTACATATTTAATGAAGTGTTAAATATGCAATTCATATTTTGTTTCCTTAATGACAAAATGTATTTCCTTCCTTAATACTTTCCATAGAACACAGTGAGTCGCAATTCCACTAATTACAATAGTCTTATTGCAATGTATTTCTAAAATTTCAGTAACCCCTGCCCTGGAGTAACACTTGCCCCAAACAAACATCTATTAATTTAAATATAGCTCTTCTTTCAACATTCTAACTGTAAAACATATTTTCTATCACAAACATCCTCCTCCCACCCAACCAAGAAGGAAAAAATGGTACTGATTAGAAACTGATTCCAGCTTTAACATGTACAGATGTAGACTTAAAACAAGTCTAAAATTATCAGGCAGCATTTTAAATAATTTAGCAGTAAGATACATCATGGCTTGTGGCTTTATTCTATAATAGCATTCCAATATTCATTATTCATAATCATTACCGTGCTTATAGGCAGAATGATTTTTCCCCGTCTTCCTGGTAAATTCAAACAGTTTTTTTGAGCATAAAGGTAAGCAGAACATAGAGTTAAATTGTGTTATGTAACATTCTCATTAGCGTACACAAAAGTTGATTCTTACATGTGTTAAAGAATGAAGCTATAGAATTTTATTCAACTGAAGAATGTCTTATCCGATTATAAATTGCCTCATGCATTTCTTTTAAGAAAAACCTACACCAATTAAAAATAACATTCTCCTTTTAAGATTAAACTCTAAATTTGAAGTGTATTTTAATTCTATCAATGCTTATTTTTATACCAGGCTAATTGAAAGAGATGAATAGTACTTTATACAAAAATTTTTTCCCACATATATGACCATAAAACAGAATATGAAAAGATTTCAGATACAATATATTCTCATTTCAGAATTTATAGAAACTACTGAAATTCTTATGTAAAATTAATTTGTTGAAGTTTATGTTTAGATATTTCTACAATTTGAAGAACATAGTTATTTTTGAAATATAGCTACATGATTGTATCCAGTTTAAATTTCTGATAAAACTCAATTTATCAAGAATTTCAAGGTGGTGAAGTTGCTTGGGATGCAATTTCCAAACCGATTTTTCTAGAATGAAATTTCATTCATAATAGTTCTCATTTACCATTAGATTGTTCAATTACCATATTATCTGGGTGTAATTTGGATCTTCCTTTTCTTAATCTCATCCTATCCAAGAAATATAGGATATAGAGGTTAGAGAGGGTTAATTAAGAAAACTATACAATAGGTGAAGAGATAAAATTTCTATCTAAGCAGCCCTCACAATGTGATGCAACCCACCTGTTCAATTGCCTAGGAGGTCATGATAAACTTTACAGTAACATGATGATGATGATGATGATGATAAGACAGTGACAGTGGAGCAGGTCAAGAGCAATGATGATGGCTATATGAAACTCTTCATAGGGTAAACTGATAGAATCAGAACTCAAACACTGAAATATATCTATCAGATACCTTTCCAGATCAACTCTGACTCAAATTATAACTGTTAGTATTTGAGGATATTTAAATAAGGAACAACCTGTAAGTTCAAATCTGAACTGTTTTTGGTCTGCTGAGGGTTTTTGATTTCTCCAGCGGTAGCCCTGATGTCATTCTAGTCTTTCTAAGACTGAAGATGAAGCCCTAATACTGAAGATGAAGCCACATGACACCTGCTGGTGAAGAAGGTGGGCCAGGATGCATCCCGAAGAAAGCTTAGCACACAGAAATAAGATTGCCAGGGCAGTACAGGGGTGAGAGATTGGATAAGCACCTGAAAAGAGGGCAAAGAAAATAAAGCAAGGATAAGACCAATGCATTTGGTTTACTACATTCTTCAGCAGCAGAGAAAAAGGATTTGTGTCAATGGGAAGAAGCTTCCAAAAGCAGATCATGACCCATTATAGTTATATTCATAGGCATTTTTGATCCCTGACTTTGTACAAAGCTTGGGTTAACTCAAGGGATACAGCATAAATAGACCACAGTGCCTTCCTCGAGATGCTAAAAATAATGCACTGTGATAAGCCTTTGGAAGTGTGAGAGGAATGACAAACTCTGCCACATGGGTTTTGGAGAAAGATTCAGGAAAAGATTTAACATTAAAATAAATTTCAAAGGGTATGTAGGATTTCATTTGAAAGAGAGAAAGGAATTAAAATAACATTCTATCATGTGGGCACGCTGGCACTGTAAATTTATAAGTTATGGTTAGATGCAACAAAATGCCTCAATATAGGGTTTGGTGTCAGACAGACCAAAATCCTAATTTGGACTCTGTTAATAATAGTGATAGTTCTATTGGGTTGGCCAAAAAGTACCTTCAGTTTTTAAGTAAAAATAAAAGACACATTTTTCATTTTCACCAAGAACTTTATTCAACAATGTATTCACCCTTTTATTCCACTACCTTCTGCCATTTTTCAGGCAACTTCATAATCCCATCTTCCCAAAATGTTTTATCTTTTTGAGCAAAGAACTGTTCCAGGTACCTTTTACAGTCTTCTAGGGAATTGATATTTTTTCCATTAAGAGAATTTTGTAAAGATGGAAATAAATGGAAATCCAAAGGTACAATGTCTGGTGAATATGGAGGATGAATCAGAACTTCCTAGCCAAGCTGTAACAGTTTTTGCCTAGTCATCAAAGGAACATGCAGTCTTGCGTTATCCTGATGGAAGATTATGCATTTTCTGTTGAGTAATTCTGGACACTTTTCATCGATTGCTGCTTTCAGTTGGTCTAACTGGGAGCAGTACTTGTTGGAATTAATCGTTTGGTTTTCTGGAAGGATCTCATAATAGGGAACTCCCTTCCAATCCTACCAAATACACAACATCACCTTCTTTGGATGAAGACAGGCCTTTGGTGTGGTTGGTGGTGGTTCATTTCGTTTGCCCCACGATCTCTTCCATCCACATTATTGTACAGTAACCACTTTTCATCGCCCATCACAATTTGTTTTAAAAACGGAATGTTTTCATTAGGTTTAAGTAGAGAATCGCCTGCGGAAATATGGTCAAGAAGGCTTTTTTTGCTTAACTTATGTGGAACCCAGATATCGAAGCGATTAACATAACCAAGCTGGTGCAAGTGATTTTCAGCGCTTCATCTGGATATTTTAAGTATGTCAGCTATCTCCCTCATGGTTTAATGTTGACTGTTCTCAATTAATGTCTCAATTTGATTGCCATCAACTTCAACTGGTCTACCTGACTGTGGAGCGTCATTCAGCGAGACATCTCCAGCATGGAACTTCACAAACCACTTTTGACGTGTTCAATCAGTCACAGCACCTTCTCCATACACTGCACAAATCTTTTTTTGTGTTTCAGTTGCATTTTTACCTTTCTTGAAATAATAAAGCATAATATGCCAAAAATGTTGCTTTTTTTCTTCCATCTTCAGTATTAAAATCGCTACACAAAAATTCAACAATTTTGATGTCTTTTTTTAAATGTACATTGATATGACAGCTGTCACAATACAATCTAACAAAAATGTTTCAAATGAAGTTAAAGACAACTAAGTGCTACTAGAGTCATCTCACAGAAAAAAACGAACAAACGTTTTGGCCAACCCAATACTTTTCTATACTTGGGGACAATAACATTTATTTCATAGAGCTATAGTGAGGATTCAGTGACATAATATAAAGTGCTTAGCACATTGCCTGCCACATATAAAAGACTTAATGTACCATCCCCATTAATACAAGCACCATAACCCTTTAGTAAATTCAACAATTATTCAATATAATGATCATACGTTCAGACTCAGTAATCCCTCCTCTGGAAATCTTCCCAATGAATTTAATCAAAACATTGAAAACATAACAATATGAATAAAGGTAATCATCTTAGTGAAACAACTGAAAGCAACCTAAGTGTCCAAAATTGGTAAAAGCCAAGTACGGCATGAAATAGTTGCCCAAGTAGCTGTATTTAGCCAAGACACCTAAAATTATACTTACAAAATTATGTACTATGTGGAAAATACTTAGGATGCAGTGTTATACTACAAAAGTAGTATTCAAAATATATGCATTATTATTGCAGGAATCGAAAAATATACATTGAAAATGATTTGGAAGAAAATATTGCCCAACATTAATGATAATTATGCTACTGTGATGATATTAATGTGGACCTTCTTTTTCTTTTGCTTGATTCAAAATAGGCTTTATAATATGGTTATACTGCATTTATAAGTGCAAATGAAGCATTTGGGATGTGCTGACTTGTGTCATCTCCCAATCAAATGAGCATGTTTATGATGATGTCAGATGACCCATGTCAAAGATGCTATAAAGGATGGCCTGTGAACCAAATCCATCTAGTCGCCTGTCTGTGCAGCCCAGGAGATAAGAGGGATCTTTACATATTTAACTAGTTGGAGGAAAATCAAAATGATAATAATATTCATGATGTGACAACTATATGAAATTCAATGTCGATAAATAACGTTTTATTGGAACACAAGCATTTATATGGCTGCCTTTGCCCAACAATGGCAGGTAAGTAATTAAGTAACTGAAACAGAGATCATATGGGCTACAAAGCCTAAAATAGTTTCAGTCAGTTCTTTACAGAAAAAGTTTGCTGACTCCTGCTATAGGGATCACTTTAACTGAAAAATGATTGAAGTCAAATACCCCTAGTTCAGTCTTAAGGTTCCTTCTAACCTAAAGGTTCTCCTACTCTCTGATAGCTGTCTTCATATAAACAGCAGATGAGAAACCATGGACTCTGAAACAGCAATATAAATTAGACACCCAAAGAGCTCCAAACAGCCAGCAACAAGGAGACTGGCTACAAATAAAGTGGGAACACAAGAAGGGTTAGAGAACAAGTAGCAAAAATAGATCTTGATCCTGAAGCTTCTTTCTGTACCATCCTCCTGCATTGTTATTCTTCAAGGACCTTAGGGTGGGCACTTTTAGACTGAACCTAATGGAATTGCTGTTTTTGTAGGTCAAGCCCCATCAAACACTGGCAATTTCATACAGTGCAAGTAAACTTTGGGGATAAAACAGCAAAAGCAAATTCTGACTAATGCAATCCAGCCAAAATAACTACTGATTTAGAAATAGATTAAATTATCTGATATAAGCAAAATTTAATCAAAGTTAGGTACTCTAGATAGAAAATGTTTAAAATATTGTATTCCAGAGCACAGATCAGATACTTTCTTTTGACATTTGAAGGGTTTATATATGCATTTTACTGAATTTTCAATGATTATAATTTTCCACCTCACAAATAGTTCAATGTGAATTTGATTATTTAAAAGTTCACTTGATAGGCTGGTTAAAAAAAGATAAACTATTTTGGTCACAAAGGAAATAAATTTATTTTTTCAAAACTAAATATAGGGGATCTGCTCTTTAGGTCTAGAGGTAGGAATTAGGGAAGTAGGTGAGATAAATGTGGGCTGTTTTTAAAAGGTTATCTATATGTATTATAAATCAAAAAAAGGTGAGAAATCTTGAACTGTAATTGAAGTAGAACCTTAGAAAGATTAATTTTTCTAAAAAAAAAGGCAGCAAAAGTATGTGATATTGAGCAGAACATAAAGCAACCTCCTTTGTTGCAAATCATTTTTAATCATTTTTTATCTGAAACCCAGGAATACTTTCATGATTATTTGAAAAAATTCAATAACGAATAGCTGGAATTGTGCATAACACACCAAAAAATGAACGTATCCTAGTTAAGAGGGAATTAATTTTGCAAAACAGGGCAAACAAAACTGTGTAACTAAGCTCAAAACATTCCAATCATTGCAAATCTGACTCCATCTGGAATTTCACCAGTAACAGGTCATAAGAATATAGTATTGTTTGATATTCTCCTTCAGCCCATGATGAGGATTCAATGGACCTATTATCTTATCACCTCTGCCTTGTTTTTCCTTACTCTTTCCAGGAGTAAGAGTTTGTTCCTGGTCCATTCTTTCTACATTTCCTCCAGACTCACAATACATATTCCTGAGATTACCAGTAAAACATAATAATAAAAACTGTCACCTGTCACCACAGAATAAGAAACAGAAAAAAAAAAAATTCAAAGAAAAATGTTAATCCTCCCACTAAGATATCCCATAATGATGTTCCAGCAAATACACAATAATTTGTTTCAATTTTAGGTTGACATTAGTTTTAATGCTAAAAAACTAAATGTATACATTAAATGAATGAGAGTCCCAGTATAGATTTTATCATCAAAGAAAATGTCTATCATTTCTATGTGCAGAAGAGTTATGTAAATTTGTAAGTCAAATGTTATCTTGGTTATAAAAATACAACCACTGCAGTGCTGCTTTTTCACAATTACTGGTCCAATTATAGTAATCGGACAGGTGTATCAAATCTAAGAAAGAGATTCAATGGCCCAGTTTCTAAACAGAATTTAGAAAGATTACCTCTAGACTTTTTAATGAGGCCACGATCACTTTCCATCCCCCCTCCCGAAACTAAACACACACACACACATGCACGGACACACGCCAAGTTTAATATACTGGATGAAACATGGAAAACTAATTTGTAGAAGACTTCATAGATATTCAAGACTGGGAGGACATATGTTAGATATCACTGTGAAAATGTTGTCTTTTAATGTTATTTAATGTATATTTCTTACTGTTAATCCTCTTTTTTTTTTAAGATGGAAAGATTTCAATTCATTTCTCATACTTCAGAAAAGCACTATTTGTTTTACAACCAGTAAATTAGTTTGCTTCAGCAGGCCCTCCGATAAATTACTCATTTGATGATAACACCGATAATCTGTGAGTGTGTTTTTTCCCTCTCTCTAGAAAAGTCTAGTTTTTCCACATCACTGGTTAGAGCATAAATATTAAGAATTGTTTTAAAGAAGAAAGACTTGAACATTCTAATGCCTGCTTGAAGTAAGGGAGAACCTTAAGAGTTCATTTCAAACCAGAGCTTAGCTTGCCAGGCAGAGAATGAAATGGTTCATGCTTTGGCCTTAATGGCAGCGGGCCCTGCTTTCAAATTTCAAAATAATAATTGCTTTTGGACCCATTCCTTTCATCAAGTGTATAAAAATTTCTTCATCTATATTCCATTTGGCCCCAAATAACTGAACTGGTTTATTTTTATAAATTTGTGAATCCAACCATAAATGTAATCAAGGAACGAGGGCCCACAGAAATCTATAGCCCTGGCCTAGTGTTTTCAAAGTGATATGAAGTCCTGAGCTCCTGTAGGTGGGGGCAATTCAGCCCAGCGTGGTGGGTGATCTGCATGTAAATAACCCACCACTCCAGCTTGCAAAGAGAGTAAGTTCTGTTGCTCCTTTGGCAGGCCTGTTGGCTCAGTGCGTACACTGACACAACATGCTTGACTTCTGAAAAACTGTAGCTTCCATTTAAGAAAAAAATAACAACATCCAAACCCATTTCTCAATGGCACACCAGATTTTAAAATATGCTGAAGCTAAGGTGGAGGTGAAACACCTTTTGAGTTTATTCTGTAGACAGAATTACTTTTCTACATTCTGTGGGCATGTGAAAGTTCTAATTCTCGGGAGAGTGCATTATGCAGTTGGCAGGCTGTCACTTTTCTTTTAGATGTTAAATACCTCATACAGAAACAAAACTCAACTATTTAAAATTAATTTGCACTCGACATCATCTTTTAAAGGCATTAAGGAAAAAAGGGGGTTTTCACTTAAAAATTAGTAAAACTTAGAAATAAAGCATCACCAAGATTCAGTACAAATGCTACCAACTGGTACTACAGATAACTATTTGGTAGGACATCATTTACATAAACATAAATATATAGTTACAATTATAAAGGGCCATAGGATACCATTTTCGCGAGGGCTCTCTACTTGTCTTTCTTTCCATAATAAACAATTTTGAATCTATCTTTAGCTTCACAATTTTCATTTTCAAAAGAAGAAGAAAACACATTGTAAAATTCCATTTGCAAGTTCGAGAAACAAGAAAGCTTCAGAAAATTCAGAAATGTAGAACATTAAGAGAGAATGTGACTTTAATATAGTAAAGGCACATTCAAAACATCACTGGCAAGATTTAGTTAAGATCACAGAATAAACTGACAGAAATGAAGCAGCATGGCTCAAAAATTCATCAGTTAAAAATAAAAGAAGGCAAAAGACCCAGAATTGCCAACACAGTATTGAAGAACAACATTGAACAACTGATGCTACCTGACTTCAAGATTTACTGTAAAGCTACAGTAGTCAAGACAGTGTGGTATGGGTAAAAGAACAGACAAATAGATCACTGGAATGGAACAGAGAGCCCAGACATAGATCCACATAAATATATGTCAACTGATCTTCATTTGAAAAGGAACAAAGGCAACACAATGGAGCAAAGTCTTTTCAACAAATGATGCTGGAACAACTCAACTGGACATTCACATGCAAAACAATAAATTTACATACAAGGCTTACACCATTCACAAAAAGTAACTCAAAATGGATCACAGACCTAATATAAAATGCAGAACATAAGATCCCTAGAGGATAATGTAGGAGAAAACCTAGGTGACCTTAGGCATGGTGGTGGCTTTTAGCTACAACACTAACAGCATGATACATGAAAGAAATAACTGATAAGCTAGGCGTCATTAAAATTAAAAACTTCTTCTTTGTGAAAGACAATGTCAAGAGAATGAGAAGACAAGTCACTGACTAGACGAAAATACTTGCAAAACACACATATGATGAAAGACTCTTAAAACTCAATACTAGGAAAATAAAACAACCTGATTTTAAAATGGGCCAGATACCTTAACAGACATCTCACCGAAGAAGATATACAGTTGTTAAATAAGCCAAAAGATGATCCACATCATATGCCATCAGAGAAATACAAATTAAAACAAGGATGAGATACCATTACACACCTAACAGAACGGTCAAAATCCAAAACACTGACAGCACCAAATGTGAAATGACAGGAACTCTCATTCATTGCTGGCGGGGGTGGGGGGAAAATGCAAAATGGTACTGCCACTTTGGATGACAATCTGGCAGCTTCTTACAAAACTAAACACACTCTTACCAATCCAGTAATCTCACCCCTTGATATTTACTCAAAGGAACTGAAAACTTATGTCCATACAAAAACCTGCACATCACATTTACAGCAGCTTTATTCAGAATTGCCCAAACTTGGAAGCAAACAAGATGTCCTTCAATAGATGAATAGATAAATAAGCTGCGGTATGTCCAGACAATGGAATATTATTCAGTGCTAAAAATAAATGAGCTATCATGGAGAAAACTTGTATACATATTAATAAGTGAAGGAAGCCAGTCTGAAAAGGCTACATACCATATAACTCCAACTACATGACATTCTGGAAACAGCAAAGGCAAAACTAGGGAGAGAGTAAAAAGACCAATTGTTGCCAGGGGCTGGGGGCTGAGGCACTGCAGGGATAAACAGGCAGAGCATAGAGGACGTTTAGGACAATGAAAATACTTTGTATGATACTATAATGATGACTGTATGTCATTATACATTTGACCAAACCCAATGTACAGCACCAAGAATGAACCCTCATATAAACTATGGACTTTGGGCAATTATGATGGCAAATATAGGTTCACCAATTCCAACAAATGTGCAACTCTGGTGGGGGATGCTAATAATGGGGGAGACTGTGCATATATGGAGGCCGGGAGTATATGGGAACTCTCTCTACCTTCCTCTTAGTTTTGCTGTGAACTTAAAACTGCTCTAAAATAATTAAGTCTTCAAAAATTAAGAAAGAAAAGAAGGTTGTTTGATTAGATTAGGTCAGCTTAATACCTCAGATTTACTATTAGTTTGTTATTAGGACAAGAAATGCATCTATTATTATTTCTAAATAAGATATGTATTTTGATAAAAATAAAGGCTTTTGCTTTTATTTAAATTGCTTTTATTTAAATTCTAAAAATAACCTACATTCCAAACTTTTCCTATTACAACACGTGTCATTCTGACATAAGGTCAACTTTTACTTCCATGTAATTAAAGAATAATAGGATCTATGGTATGTGAATTATATCTCAGTAAAACTGTTGCTAAAAACACATAAATAAATAAACAGGGGGGAAAGAAGAAGAACAGGGTCTGTTTTTCTAGGAAAAATAAATCAGGACTAATGAAAATCAATATGTGGAGGTAAACCTATGAGATTTCCAAAAGGGAAGTGTATGAGGAAAATTACATGTTTTATAAATTATCATGTTAATCATTCAACTACTCTAAGCCTCTCATTGGTATTGAATGGAATTAAATAAATGGAATTAATAAATTATATCTGACTATGTAAAAATGAGTCTTACATCTCACTATGTAAAGATGAATGTTACATATCTGTAGTTTATTTACTGAGCAGTCTCTGAATAAAAGATTCCAACTCACTAAATTTTCATACCATATAAATATTTTAAATACAATAAAATATACATCAACTTATTTAACCTTCTCTTTTACATTATTTTCACATAAGCATTCAGGGATGTGTTATTTGGTGGGTTCAGTTTAATTTTTAAAATATATTTTAATGAGTTTTTTTTTGAGTCACTGGAGCCCTGGAAACTCATTTAAAAGAAAATCTCTTGAATACTGGACCTGCATATTATTGATTTTATGCATCAGTCATGAGCAAGAATGAAAGGGGATCCTTTTTTAGGGGATTTTTGAAATAAATCACTAATTTCAATTTTGAAAATAAGTGACAAGTTCTGTAAATAATGACAAGTGTTATGCACAGTAGTTATGCAATTGGATGCTAAAAGCTAAAATAGTTTCAAGGTAGTACAAAAAGAGTAAGTCATTATATTCTGTTGCTTTATTCTGTTTTCACTGCCCAGTGATCTTTTGAATGTGACTATAATGGTAAGTGGTGATATTGTGATTTATAAGAAATATATATTTGATCATTCAGATATATATTTCTCATATATATTTGGTCTTTGTCCATAGGTCCTGGCTCACAACTCCCACAACCCTTGGAATTTCCTAAGTGATGAGAGTGATAAAGGCATCTTTGGTTAGGTGAGTGAGGTGACTTCTTTTGGAAGCACTTAAGAATGAGGGCTGGTTGCCAGGAACATCAACCATGTGATCAGATGGTTGGAACTTTCAGTCCCATCCATGACCTCTGGGGAGGGAAGAGGGGCTGGAGATTGAGTTCAATCACCAATGGTCTATGTTTTTATCAGTCATGCTTATGTAAGGAAGCTTCCACAAAAACCTGAAAGGACAGGGTTTTGGGTTGATGAGCACGTGGAGATCTGGGGTGAGTGACATGCCCAGAGAGAACATGGAAGCTCTGCACCCTTTCCCCATACCTTGCCCTGTGCATCTCTTCCATCTGGCTGTTCCTCAGTTATATCCTTTTATAATAAACCAGTGATAACCAGTAAGTAACATGTTTCTCTGAGTTCTATGAGCTGTTCTAGTAGATTAGTCGAAGCTGAGGAGAGAGTCTTGGGAACCTCAGATTTATAGCCAATCAGTTAGAAGCACAGGTAACAATGTGGGCTCGTGACTGGCATCTGAAGGCATGGAGCACAGACTTGTAGGACTGAACAGTTAACCTACGGAATCTGATGCTATCTTCGGGAGGATAGTGGAAGAATTGCGTTGAATTCTCAGACACTCTTGCTGATGTATGAGAACTGCTTGTTGGTGTGGGGGAAGCCCTCCACCACATGTTGGAAATTGGGTGCTCAGAACATCAAAAAGAGAAGTGAAACAGACTTCTTCTCATACTTTCAAGGGTGCCCGTCTAAATTCTAATAAATGTGTCTCAAACTCCTTGTCCTTATCTGAGGATAGCTGAATCGTAGAGTTTATAGATTATTCTCATCTATCCATTACATTGTTCAGATACCTATGATGCAATCAGTGTGACCCTCCGACCCCGCCCCCCCACAATACATGATGCAGCAGTACTGGGGCTGAGAATAAAGCCAGACCTGGTTCTAAATTCAGATGCTGCCATTTACTAAATGGATGACTGGCAAGTTATTTCATCACTTTAAACTGCATTTTCTTCAACCGTACAACAGAACCTCTTCTCATGGTAGTGTTGTGAGGATTGAATGGTAGGAAAAAAAAAATGAACCAAAAGTACTTAGCAGAGAGAGCATTCACTAAGTGCTCCTTTTTATTGACATTTTTCATATTATTCCAAGGAGCTGATTGCTACAGGAAAATGAGCTGTTAGCATAAAACCAACATTATTTTCCTTTCTCCAAAGTTAGCAGTATCTTAATGTTCTAAAAATATTTCAAATACATTTTTGGTACAACATCACCTAGATATAAGCCAAGGTTTTATTTATTTGGGGGAAATTGTTTTCTGTAGTGGCTTCTAAATGCATGTTTAGAGCCACTCTGTGCAGGTCAAAAGCAATAGTGAAAACCATATCCTGTGTCCGATCAGACCAATATTCAGGCTACGATGAAACAGGTGCTTTCTTCTTTTTCCTCCTCTTAACACAGCTCTCATTTCTTGGTAGATCAGTGAGACAATGAGGCACTCAACAAAATTTTCAGCAATTGAAACTATAAATTGCAAAACAACTAAAATGTCTAAAGTGACTGGTACTTGGCTGAACTTCCCTTTTTCTCATTTCTTTTCAGATTTGTTATCCTTAGAGGTTCTAATATATATATATATATATATATATATATATATATACACACACATACACATATATATATATAAATATGTATATATGTATATATATAGTTATTCAATTAATTCCAATAGGGTTAGAGGTTCGCAGAGAATATTTAGAAAATGAGCATATATTCATTCTGTCAATATAAATGCTTAGAAATAAGATTGAGGATCTAAACAGCATGAGAGGAATTTTTTTCTTCCTCTTTTAAAAGCAATTTACAAAAGATTTCGTACTGTCAAAAGGCAGACTAATAAGCCCAGACTGTGAAATCCCTGTTTATGAGAAAAGCAGAGATATCAGAGTGGACATTTTTCTGAGGTGCTGTATGTAACTTGAAGGATAGAGAAATCAAACCCACAATTGGTAGCCTCTTTAGATTTATACTTTTTTCTAAAACCTGGACCCAAGTGGCAAAAATCCTGTTGTGTTTCCCTGGTCAGGCTTGGAAATCCCCAAAGGTTTAAAACTTGCTGACTGCTAAATTATCTGATTTCACTTGACCTCCAATCCACTTCTGTGCTAAAGAATGGTCTTTAAATGCATCTGCATAATACAGAGAAGAGAGAAAATGCCAACTGTGGGCTTCACGCATCTGTCTACATATCTAACCACTGATGATATTGACATGACAATTAAAGAAGCTGTGCCAATTCAGCTGAAAAATTAGGGAGCTACAAGTCACCTCTATTCCAGAATTACTTTTTAATCATTTAATTATTCTTTTCCTAATTCAGGGATGGTGAGCGTAGGTGGACATCTCTTCTGTTTAAGTATGTAAATTGTGATTATAATAATAAAAGGAAAAATGGTTCAAACTTTTCATTCATATAAGAATGATTTTTTTACTTGTCAAATATGAGCATATCTCAACATTTTCAATAGTTTACAATGCTGATTTCCTTAAAGTTCTATCTAGAAATAAATTAACAAATGCATATACAAATAAAACAAGAATTCTGCTTCCTGTAGTGGTGGACTAGATAATTCATAACAATCTTCCCATTGAGAATCTCTATTAAAAAAAGAATACAACTTAAAAACAAGTCTGCCTGAAGGCAATGAAAAGGTAAACTGTACAGAATGAAGAATTCCTAGGAAATGGGAAAAAAATAGGCAAAGGGAAATGATGATCCTAGAATTTAGGGCCCATTTTACTCCATGGGACTGGTTCTTTTCAATGTGAAGAGACTGAGAGGCCCTGAGGGTGATCCTGCAGTGGACAGCCTTGATGGACAAAGGCTACAAGGACGTGTGTCTAAGACCAGTGAACAGACTGTTGGGGGAGCCCTGGTAAACCTGCTACTTTGGGATTATAGACAAATAGATATAGATATAAATATAGATATAGATATATATGTGTAGATATAGATGCTATAGTCAATGAGCAAGTGTAAACCAGAAGTACGCAGAAGTAAGTATTGAAGTTCAGTGTTTAGTTATCTCAATCTCTGCTGAAAGGGCCCTTAGAGCAGAAACAATGTGAATTCTCTTTGGAGAAAGATAACATCTTCCTAGGTCTCAATGTGCTTTCTTAAACATTTTTGCAGATATGAAGTCCAGTGCACCATAAGAGCGTTCAGCAAGGTATGGTCAGAAGGAAATGATATTTATTTAATAAGTTATTTACTGCTGCAAGATGCATTACACTGATTAGTTAAATGTTAAAAGCTTTTACCTTGCTACTGAAACAAGGCAAGAGGTCCTGTATTGTCCTTCCTATACAATACTATTCTGCACAGTTACTAGACTTTGGCATTATTGGCATTTGAGGTCTGGCAGTCTTTGTTGTGGAGGGTTGTCCTCTGCATTGTAGATATTTAGCAACATACCTAGCTTCTATCCCTAGATGCTGGGAGGATCTTTCAGTTGTGAAAATCAAAAATGTCTACACATTGTCAAATCTCTTCTGGGGGGGGCTAAATTGCCCTGAGCTGAGAACTAGTGCTCTACGGGAAGGTCCAGCTGGTAAAATAAGGCAAAAAGAGAGAACGAGACAAAGAAAGAGAGAGAGAAAGAAAGGCAGGAAGGAGGGAAGGAGGGAGGGAGGGAAGAAGGAAGGAAGGAAGGAGGGAATGAGGGAAGGAGGGAAAAGGAAAGGAAATAAGGGAAGGAGGAGAGAGAGAGGGAGGGAGAGGGGAAGAGGGGAGAGAGAGGGTGAGAGAGAGTGTGTGCAAGCACACGAGCTTGAAAACTCCAGAATAAATTTAATGCAAGATGGGCAAGACTTCTACACAGAAAACTATAAAATATTTAGAAAATGTAAAGAAGAGCTAGTAAATATTAAAGTCTTAGAACACTTAAATGCTCTACATTGTGAAAATCAGCTTACTAAATATTGTATCAAGTACTGGAATATTTGAAAATTGAGTATTGTAAAGTATTGAAATCCTCTATACTAAAATATCATGTCTTCTCAAATTGATCAATAGATTCAATACACAAAGACAACCAATGCATGTAAAAATAGAGAAAGGGTCTAAACGGTCACATCAAGAAAGATACCAAATGGTCAAAAATATATAAAAGGGTGGCTGCCCTCATTAGTTACCAAGGAAATGCATATTGAAACTAGAATGAAATAAAACCAGTACCTATCCATAAGAAAAGCTAAAATTAAAATGACTGAAAGTGTTTACTAGAATGTAGAGTAATAGCAACTCTCATAAACACTGGGTGAGAGTATAAATTGATAAAACCACTTTGGTGAACAGGTTGACTTTATCTACTGAGGCTGAAAATATACAATTCCACATCTAGATATATACCCAACAGGTGAGCACGTGCTTGTGAATCGAAACAGACATGTCCAAGTTTGTCCAAGAAGAACATAAGAGCTAGAAACAGGAAATAATCCAAATATTTGTCATTACTAGAATGGATAAGTAAATTATGGTATCTTGATACCATGGAACACTAAATATGAATAAACTGAGCAAACTACAGCTATGCAAAAACATGGATGACTCTTATAAACATAACACCCAGAGAAAAGGCTAGACACAAGAGGATATATATTGTGTGATTCCATTTATATATAGCTCAAAAACAAGAACTAAACTATAACATTTGGAGACACTTGCTTAGGAAGTAAAACTCTAATGAAAAGTAAGGAAGTGGTTTCAATACAACTCAAGATAGTGTCTTCCTTTGGTGGGACACAGAGGTAAGCAACTAGGAAAGTCACGATGGGGCTCCTTGGGCAGCTGGTGATGTTCTATTCCTTGAACTGAAGGAATCAAATGCAAATACATTGAGCTGCTCGGGGTGTGTGCGTGTGCACGTGTACATGAGCACGGTTCTGTACGAATCTTTGTTTCACTATAGAAAAGGTATAAAATAAAGCAGATAAGCAAAATGCCATGGCTATAAAGTTTCTAAATCTCTGAAAATTACTTTGAGTTTTACACTTAAAGTTAATTTCTTTTGCTTTGATGCATTACTCCTTTAATGATTATCTACTTGAGGATAGTAAGGGAAAAAAAAACAGATAAGTGACAGGGGATAGTAAGATTAATATAAATAAGCAACCCAAAACAAAAATAAAAAATATCAAACCCAGAAATAAAAGATTAAATAAAACAATAGGTTAAACACAGGTTAGGCATAAATAAATAATAGGAAAATCATAACCCTCACTCCTACCTAGATTATTTTCTTCCAAGTCTACCTACCTGAGCATGAGCCACCATCTAAAACTTTATGGCATCATGAGCCAGAAAGTCTCTCTTAAATCATGAATATTCATCTTTGGGAAGTAACACACAGTCATCTATAAACTCTTTAATTTCTTTATCATATTAGCTAGTCAACTAGCAATACCTACTAAGTACGTTCTGATTGAGAAGGAAAAGACAAACTTTAGTATAAGCTCTTTGAGGTTAGGAATCATGTCTTCCCTTTTTTCCCCCAGGTTTCCATCTTGGATTACAGTGTGAAGCAAAGACTATAAGGGTAAGAGGGTATCAAATCCAATTCTGCTCTCTCTAGGATAGTCATTTAAACTTTTCCAGACTAGAGTTCAGTGTTGAACAAAAGATCTTTTTAAACAGGCCAGGACAATGGGGCCATTTTAAGAGCACACAAGATGGTAGGAGTGAGATCAAAGAGTCTTCTATCATACAAGACGTTTAGCAGGTAAATGGCTCTCTGTGGTTGTTCTTCAACATGCCTTAGTGTCTCCTTCTGTTCTTGGCACAATCTTTGATCTTTTTTCAAGGTTGGAGACTTTTTCTTCTACATTCAGAGCAAAGCCTGAAGTAGGTCTTCACTAGATGTTCTAGAATAATTACCTCCTCTTGACTACCAGGTGGCCAACACATATAAGACTTACATTCAAGTCAACACCCACTGAACAGATTCTTAAAGTAAGTGAAAGTACATCCGAGCCCTGGAGACAATGATGTGTCCAGAGGCCCAGCTAACAGTGAGATGCCAGTACCAGGCAAGCAAATGTGTCCAGTGAGCAGGCAAGAAGCCGGCACATGGCAGACATTAGGAGCGGGACATTTCACTCTGTATTTTGCAGATGGCAAAATGTGCTAAGAAGCTATATGTCCTGATCTAAGAATCTAGCTTAGGCCTCAATGGAAAATAAGACACTTCCTTTGAGTTTTAACCCATCAAGCCCAACTGCCAAAAAGTTCAATAGAGAGAAACAGAAAATAATCTGATCTGTCAGGGATTTTATTAGCTTCCCTTAAGTGATATCTGAGGGCTCTGATATACCCATGAAACCACCACAGTCAAATAAAATAAAAAATGACAATTGAGGAAAGCCAGGCTAGAGTTTCAAACAGCCATTCTACCTCTGCTTCTCAGATTCCCCTCTCATCTCAGGTCATAGGGAGGTGTGAAAGAAGGCAAGCAGACAAAATGCCTCAGGCAGCCCTCACAAATAAAGAGGGACTAAAGAGGACATTCAAAAGTTGGTCACTTCTTGACTTTTTTTTTTTTCTTAGATTCCATATATATGTGTTAGCATACGGTATTTGTTTTTCTCTTTCTGACTTACTTCACTCTGTATGACAGACTCTAGGTCCATCCACCTCACTACAAATATCTCAATTTCGTTTCTTTTTATGGCTGAGTAATATTCCATTGTATATATGTGCCAAAAAAAAAGGTCATGAAGAACCTAGGGATAAGACGGGAATAAAGACACAGACCTACTAGAGAATGGACTTGAGGATATGGGGAGGGGCAGGGTAAGCTGTGACAAGGTGAGAGAGTGGCATGGACATATATACACTACCAAACATAAAATAGCTAGCTAGTGGGAAGCAGCTGTATAGCACAGGGAGATCAGCTGGGTACTTTGTGACCACCTAGAAGGGTGGGATAGGGAGGGTGGGAGGAAGGGAGACACAAGAGGGAAGAGCTATGGGAACATATGTATAGGTATAACTGATTCACTTTGTTATAAAGCAGAAACTAACACACCATTGTAAAGCAATTATATTCCAATAAAGATGTTAAAAAAAAAAAAGAAAAAAATGTTGGTCACAGTAGAATGATTCTTTCAGGCAGTCGCGATGGCAGAAAGCGAGGTTGTGAGAGCACAAATTGTCAGAGCCTCATAAGAAAATAACCTATTACCTGCAAAAAATGCATTTTATTTCCCAGGCCCTGGAAACACCTTATAAAAATGGGATGTACAGGAGGAAGGGGAGCAGAAAGGGTGGGTGAAGTCAGGTAACTTACTTTATAAGATGCATAGCTTGTCATGGTTTTGATGAAGTTAAGAGTATAAATAATATCACAACCCTAAAATAATCCACTTATCACAAATATGAGTATTTATCTCTTTTAAGTTGGACCCTAACTGTGTAGCCTGAAATCTGATTATTTAACTACACATGAATAAATAAACACACATATCCTTTCCTGGTACTAGAGCCCATGACAAAGCCAGGGACATAAGACAGAAACAGGGCTTCCCTGGTGGCGCAGTGGTTGAGAGCCCGCCTGCCGATGCAGGGGACACGGGTTCGTGCTCCAGTCCGGGAAGATCCCACATGCCGCGGAGCGGCTGGGCCCGTGAGCCATGGCCACTGAGCCTGTGCGTCTGGAGCCTGTGCTCCGCAACGGGAGAGGCCACAACAGTGAGAGGCCCGCATACCGCAAAAAAAAAAAAAAAAAAGACAGAAACAAAATTTGTAGATTCTGAGCTGGATATTCTGGGAATAGGATCTTTTTTTTTTTTTTTTTTAATAAATTTATTTATTTATTTTTGGCTGAGTTGGGTTTTCATTGCTGCATGTGGGCTTTCTCTAGTTGTGGCGAGCGGGGCCTACTCTTCGTTGCAGCATGCGGGCTTCTCATTACTGTGGCTTCTCTTATTGAGGAGCATGAGCTCTAGGTGCATGGGCTGCAGTAGTTGTGGCACGCAGGTGCATGGGCTTAGCTGCTCTGCGGCATGTGGGATCTTCCCAGACCAGGGCTCGAACCTGTGTCCCCGCATTGGCAGGCGGATTCTTAACCACTGCGCCACCAGAGAAGCCCCTGGGGATAGGATCTTTAGACACAGATAAACTCAGAAAACAAATGGCCCTTGGAGTAGCATGAGAACTTGTACATTTTCAGTGGCCAATAACAGTAGCTTCCAGCTCCTGGAATCGAATCCAAGCACCCTAGGAATGTACCTGGTTTTCTTTACTAAGGAAGTTCAAACTGCTTGTTATGGAACTTCTTCTGTGGCAGGAAATGGCATCAGAGGGGACTCATTTTCCTCATACATAAAACATTTCAGTTACAGCTTCTTCTCACTCTATTTCTCTAAGATCTGGAATTCTAAGAATGCCAGTTAATACATGAACACATTTAATTTACAATCTCCAAATGATACCATTTCTTAGCACAGTATTTAAAATTATGATTGCTAACCCATTAAATACATGCATGAAAACCAGAATGCATTTACATAATCATAGATGGGAATTAATTTATCTGTCCTTTGTCTACTCCCATGTGGTGTATTCATTTTGTGTGAGAAGGTTAAATTGAATTTTCATAGAACAACCCTAGGAGATTTCACAAACAGGAGCTCTAAATGATAAATAACTTACTTCTACCTATGAAACACTCAGGCCCCAGGAAGCATGATGACCTAAAAGCAGTGGAGTGTGAGACAAAAGAGAAGGTTCTAGAACAAACTGCATCTCACTCACTTGTTAATTAGTTCCTAACTCTGGACTGCTATGTGACCTTCAAGGATACTTCTACTTCTCACATACTCAAATACTAGGTAGACTGGTAGAAACATTGCTCCAGTGATGCATGTTTTCTTTACAGGATCACCAGAAAATCAAGTAGGCATGCCTAAAAAAAAAAAAAATCTGAGAAATAATGTAACCCAGAGTCAAAGTTCTATGGCTTTTACAGGACATAAGTGCCTATTCTGGATCTACAGCTCTTCTAGATTGGTACCATGCTGAGCCGCACTGGAGCCTGAAGCCAGAGAAAAAAATTGGTAAAACCAATTGACTTTATTTAAAATTGTGATATCTTGTTTGTCATGGGTTTTATTGCATTAATTTTGATATAAAAATTATTGCATTAAAATACTGCTTGGATTACTAAGTGCTTTGGAGCCCAGGCAAGAGCCTTACCTTCTTCATTCTAGTTACAGCCCTGCTCCTAGATCATTCCTCTAAGCCTACATGCCTTGGTCCAGTTGATACAGAGGCAAATAAATCAACACACTCAAACGTTTAACATTCCCTTATTTGAGAATATTTGGATTCAAACTGTGGCAGAGGAAATGAGCTACTTAATAAGCATTTAGTCAGAACCTACTGTCTTTTTTTTTTTTTTTTTTTTTTTTTTGCGGTATGCGGGCCTCTCACTGTTGTGGCCTCTCCCGTTGCTGAGCACAGGCTCCGGACGTGCAGGCTCAGCGGCCATGGCTCACGGGCCCAGCTGCTCCACGGCATGTGGGATCTTCCCGGACCGGGGCACGAATCCGTGTCCCCTGCATCAGCAGGAGGACTCTCAACCACTGCGCCACCAGGGAAGCCCCGCTACTGTCTTTTAATACTATTCAAGGAGTAGTAGGAGATATAACTTATCTAATGTAGAAGACGGATAATCCTTCCATTCTATGAAAGCACACCAGAAGTGATTTTGGGGACAGCTGATCTATGATTAGTTATGAGAATACAATTTTACCACAACTATTGGCTTCAGATTTGCATAGAGGGTCATGGCATATTATTTTAATTATGTGTGACTATTTTGGTTTATTTCAAGGAAAAGATATTCACCCTAAACAGACACCAAATATACTGCTTTAGATCACACCTCAGTTTCCACTCCCTCAGGGTCCCTCTTCTTTCCTGAATCCTTTCCAATGCCCTCAAGGTTCTGCTATCATGGGCTGCAGAGGGTGTGTAGCTTGGTTCCATCTCTCACTGGTAGAATCTCGGTTTGCATTTCTAGTTCAGGTTATGATCACATACTTATTTCAGGCTCTATGTCTCTTGTGTTCTTGTATTTAGCATGGTGATGAGCCCAGATTATTGCTCAGTTAAGAAATTGATGAATGAATGAATGAATACATGAGTGAATGAATGAATAAATAAGAAGATCATTTACAAAACTGTGAGCAAACCATCCCTAGTAACTAACCCTAAGCATTACATGCTTTTCAAAATTCTCTCCAAAATTTAATTTTCTCCTTGAGTAGTAAGGATAAAACGAAATAATCCAGGCAATTTAGGAAATATGTAGATAACTTGGGAACATATTACAGAAAGGCAGCCTTATAGTTTATGATTTGAAATCCTGAAGGGATCTTCATGGAGTCCTTGGGTGCTGTGTACTATAATAATCCATTCTGAAGACCCTAAAGCAGACTAAAGAGTCTAAGAACCTGGAACAGGAAACAGGTTAAAGCGTACATGAAAATTATTATTTGGGTCAGCACTGAATGTATTAATCTGGTACCCATATGCCCATCGCATTGAATAAGCCAGGAAAATAGACACGGTCTGATCTTTAGATTTCACTGCACCATAATTAACTTTAAAAATCAGCTAAGCAGATTGTCTAAGGGAGCAAAGCTCACTCACTCACAAGAATACAGCTTGAATATTAAGCTAGAAGCACGCACACTTTTAAAAATTAGGCAGAGGTCTTTTAATATGATGTATAGAGAGCTTTGTAGAGTTTGAAAATGGATTTCACAAAATTACCAAATCTCAGACTAAGGAATAAAAATATATGGGATGATCACTCGTATCACTTAAAAATGCTTTTGAAAATAGCAATGTCTCCCTAAAACTGGCTTATAACAACCAGCTCACTTTAAAAGATATCATAAACTTTATATAGATATATATTTTAATGAAGTAGAAAAGAACTCACTAAATAGAATTACTCTGGAAAAAGGAAGCTGCCTAGTTACAATCATTCTATTTTTTGTCTGGGTTTCCAATAAGAGCATTAGGATCTGACTTTATGATGAAACAGTTTCAGAGTCATAGGCCAATTCCACAATTTACGCAGCCTTCCGTGATAATAAGCATGGCCTCTATTAAGGCAAAAATGTACAAATCAAGGTGTGGGAGTCTTTAAACTCTCCTGAGAGATCCACCTTAATGCAGGGCCTGCCTAAATCCCTGAGTCTGTCATTCCCTGAAAGCAGAGGAGATATGCCCTTTTCATTGCCTACTCCTGGAGTAATTACAGCCTCAGGTAGTGGGTCAGTGGGGCACCTGGGACTTCTACACGCCAAGAGGAGAAAAATCAATGTCAGCACTAAAGAAAACAGCACAGTGGTCATGTCAGGAGGCACTTCCTCTTGTCCTAGGCAATCACCAGGACCCTGACAGCATCTCTAGTAAAAACAGTGTCTTAGCATCAAAACTCCATATTTTATCCCCATCCTGGGAGGATGGCTGTGGAACAAAGGGCCTCCAACATTTCAGTAAACTGTGAGTTGTCGTCTATGTTTTCTTGGTTAAGAAGCCATATGGGAAATCAAATATTTTGAACAAATACCTCTGTGTACTTATTGTTCCCAGTATGCTGGTGTGTGACTAGCACTCCAGAGAATTCTTTATGCAAAGATCACCTTGCCCATTTTTTCAGACCTAATACGATTTTGAGTTAGCATCACTGTTAAAGGGTCCCAAGAAGGTCTACGGATTTAGCAGCTATCTAACGCCTCTCATGTTGCTCCATGCAGTATTTCATGGCTCAGTCTCAAGAGTTAGTGTAACTGGCTCTTTGAGTCAGCCCCTATTCATCTCCTTGATTTTGTGACATCACAGCTTCCTTTGGCATCATGAATGAGCACACTGCCAAGTGCATGTACAAGTGTGTGGGTCCTCCAACACTCCTCCAAGGAGAGGACAGATATGGCGTCCATCCTTAGTGTTCAGAATTGACCTTGGGCTCCGATGTTTTGACTAGCTGGAAGGAGATGCCTCTTTGAGACAATTTCAAGATTATAACTGTTCCCACTTTAATTTGTTTCTGCTACGTCTTACCTGTAAAGCAAAATTACACTGCTGTCAGGGAAGTCAAGAAGGCAGCCACCCAAACAATTGTTAATCGTGTAGAAGAGGATCACGGAGAACAGGGCTATGGGATAAATGGGTACATCTCCTCCACCAGCATAGTACTGACATCCACTACGTCAAAAGTGGATCCCGAGAACATTCTCTTTGTGGACATTTCACAATGACAGAGATAAAAGGATGGTAGCCATCTCCCTATTTTAAAATAGGCACTCCCCATTTCCCCTGCCATTGTTGGCAATCTCTTCTTGGAAGCTAGTATTGGAATTAGATTATTTAATCTAATTGATCTGAGTACTCAGGACTTGTCAAGAGATGGCACGGGTACCAGGAGGCATCTGACCCGAGATACTATGTTCTCCTCTGAACAGACTGCTTGTCATTCTCTCTCCCCCGCCCTCTCACATCCCATCCTTTCTTCCTTCTTCTCTCCTGCCTCTGTTTCCCGCTCATTCTCTCTTCTCTGCCTCTACTGTGGCAGCTAAAAGATTTTCTATCATTCCTTCTTTCCTGTGACCAGTAGGGCATTTGGAACTAAGATTTTGCCAAATATTCTTATTTAGTTAGAAATGAGATTTTAGAACATGTAAATTAATATGCATATCCTGATACTCAGCTAAATCACAAGCACCTCTCTTACTCTCTTCTAATCTTATGCTTAAGGGCACTTGGGGGAGTGGGGGATGAAGACTCCTATGCTAGTGTAACTCATATTCCTATATCCTCTAACTGAAATTAGGTAGACCCTCTGCTATTTCATAAAGATAACTCATTTACTTCCACTTTCATTACAATAAAACTAACATTTAATAATAACAGAATTCACATTTATTACCTTCTTGATATAGCTCTAAAGCCACTTTTCCTGGATTTAAAATCTTCTTCAGGAACTTACTAGTTGTAGGCCAAGGACAGGTTACTGAATTCCTATCTATTTTAGAGAAATAAAGGGCACCTACATATTACATATATAGTGCCCAGTAAGTATTAGCTATTATTACTATTATTATTTTAAGCCCTGGGCTAGTTGCTTTGCATAGGCTTTCTCATTAATCCTCATTCTCATTTTACAGAGTAGAAAAGGAAGACTCAGGTTTTGCTCGCTAAGGCAGCACAGCTAGGACCTAGCAATGCCAGCATTTAAACTCAATTCTATGTGACTTTGTGAGTTTTTCATTGCATTATTTGGGGTTTTGTGTTAAAGTATTTTTAAAGTGATCTAGATTATAATGTAACTGGAACCTGGCAAAAGGACCAAGTAGCTGGAAGGACGGCTACTGGCCAAATATGGGACAATTTGAATGTCAATATGTTGTGGCCTGAATGTTTGTATCCCCCTAAAATTCCTATGTTGAAAACCTAACGCCCAGTGTGATGACATTAGGAGGTGGGACCTTTGGGAAGTGATCAGGTCATGAGCGCTGAGACCTCTTAAATGGTAGTAGAGCCCTTACAAAAGACTCCCCGGAGAGATCACTCACCCCTTCCCTCTATGAAGGAACCACCAGAAGTCTGCAACCCAGAAGAGGGCCCTCCTCAACCATGCTAGCACCCTGATCTTGGACTTCCAACCTCCAGGTTTATTAGAAATAAATTTGTGTTGTTTATAAGGTACCCAGTCTGTAATATTTTGTTATGGCAGACCAAGCAGAATAATATAGCATTGTAATAAACACTAGATGTATTGGGGGCCTTAAAATGACACGTGAAAATTAATGCATTTAATTAAATCTGGTCTAATTTATTGGTATATTTGTCTCTCTCAATTAAGTCTAAGCTCCTTGCAAGTAGATTTTTTTAAATATGACATCATGCCATGTATGTAGTAGACAGACACTCAATGTTTCTTTAAATAAACGTCTTTATAATTGGTCAAGATGAATACAGAAGAACTTGTAAGTAGCAGCAGGATGTAGTGTGGGCAGGATGATGGCTATGAGGACTAGACAGTAAAAAAGGGAAGTGACCAGCTCACTTCTTCATCTATCAACAAGTAGCTCACTTCATACCTTTGAATGCACTCAAGATAGAAAAAACTGAATACAGAAGATGTATAAACTTAAACCAAAGACTGTCCACATTAGCTAATCAACCCCTTGGATATAAAATTACATCTACTAAGCAATTTATTATTGAATGGACAAATTAATATGGCGACTCTCTTTGTCACACTAGGTTTTCCTTACTTCAACTCATTTTTTAGTATCAGGCCCTAAAATCTCATTTCAAATGCAATAAAAGCCACCTTTACTTAGTGCTTCCTCATTTTTTACTTTCCCCTTTGTCTTTCCCTTGGTATGTATTTCCAACTACATTATGTAGCTTTGTGAATCTTTTGAGAAGGTATTTTGTGTAAAATGCACCACACTAAATAGTAATACATTTTACTTCATTATAGAGTAGTCATGATATTTTTAGCCCAGTAATTATGGTAATGCTATCATCGACAAGGATCATAATAATAATTATCATATCATAAACTAAGCTGATTTTTAAACAATTGCTGGGGCTCTCTGCTTCATCCCTCTTTTCCTCCTGTCCTGCCTCCCTCTCTTTCTATTGATATCTTCTGGAATAAAGTTAAAAAGGATCTAGAATCCACCATAAGACTATAAACTCCAATAAAAAGTATAGCCATTTCATTATATTTCGTTTCATATATATTGTCATATTTTTGTCAAATATATGACAATATATCGTCATATATTTGTCATATTTTATAGCCTATATCTTCTCTACCCTTTAATTTTGGGTTTTCCATGAAAACAATATAAATATTAAAGATTGAAAAACAATAACATTAAAAAAAAATTAGATACTGAACAACTTCAAATTGAAACTCAACTTTCCAGCCCGTTATGCTCAACTGGGGATCTGACCATGCGATTATGAGGTTACTCCTGTATGACTCACTTGAAAGCTGCCCTTTTCCTTTTGATACAACCACACCTCTTGTGCATTTTCATAATATGACTTCTTGTACATTTCTGTGTGTTCCTTCTCATGTATTCATTTGAGAAGCATTGGTTGACTGTCTACTCTGCACATATTTTAGAAGACTAAACTGTTTGCATTTGAGGTAGGCTGAAGAAGGCTCCCTGTCCCCCAAATAAAGGTATCCACATCCTAATCCCTGGATAGTAAAAATATGCTACTTTACATGGTAAATTGGACTTTGTGGATGTGAATAAATTAAGAATCTTGAGATGGGGAGATTAGCCTGTATTATCTGGGTGAACCCCATGCAATCACAAGGATCCTTATGAGAGGAGGCAGGGGGTCGGAGTCAATAGTAGAAGTGACAACAGAAGCAAGAGTTTGAAGTGATGAGAGGATGGGGCCATGGGCCAGGGAATGCAGGCAGCCTCTACACACTCCTAAAAGGCAAGAAAACTGATTCTCCCTCAGATGTTCCATTAGGAACCATCCCTGCCAACACCTTGACTTTAGCCCGGTAGAATGATTTTAAACTTCTAACCTTCAGAACCGTAAGATAATACATTTGTGCTGGCTTAAGTTCCTTAGTCTGTGGTAATGTGTTATAGCAGCCGTAGGAAACTAATAGAGTTTTATTCCATTTTCTTAGGACAACTTAAAAACCCTAGCTGAAAGCCTTTCCCTTACCAATTCTATCAGCAAAGGCAGCTACTTCCTCTGAGATGAACAAAGGACACCCATGGGGAGATAAACAGACCATCCAACCCAGTCTCTTCCAGAAAATGGGTGAGCAGTTATCTCTACATTTTGACATGACACGGAGGGTACTCATTTCCTTCAGACCTTATTTTATGGTTAATAACATCTCATGAAAAGAGCACCAGCAATGACAATTGAAATATATTTATATTTAACCTTTATGAAATATTGCAAAGCAAAATGTCTATTTTAATCAGGGGCATTAAACATGAATAGAAGTGTCTTATTTTAATTGGAAAACAGATAAATAAGCTTTGTTAAATTCTGTTGCCAACTCTAATTAAGATCCTTATAACAGAAGTTAACTGCACTCAGAATTTGTAGTAATAGCAATAAATAATCATAATATAAGTAATGCTAAGCTTTCATCTAATACAGAGTTCTAGAGTAGGAGATTATCTAAATTAGTGCCATTATATTATTACTATCCTATATTATTTATTAAACCCAGTTGAGTATACCCATATGTTAAGTAGCCTCAGTAAATGTTAAATATGAGTAGAAAACTAAGATTAGAACAGAACAATTAGATTTTTAGAAATTATTTAAAATTTCCCTGTGTTCAAGGTAAAACTAATAAAGAATGATAGAACCATTGGAGATGTCCGGAATAGATATTCATCCAAATATCCTACAATCTCTCCGCTGAATCCCTTTACCCTGGATCTCTTAGCTGCACGCAATCTTATTGAGGCACAGAGTTATCTGAAATTATTCTGTAAAATTCCATCAAAGTTTCACTGAACAATTTATTAGTTTAGTTTCAGCTGATGCTATAAATTTCACTGCAAATTTAAGAATTCCACAGGGATTCTGAGACTTTTGACAACCCTGTGATGTGTTGTCAAAAAATAATACAAAGCAAGAATGCTGATGAATCTTTCAGATCATAAGAATTGGGGCCAAAAGTGACAGATTCCTAGAGGAAAATGAAACCTGCAGGTCTATGATCTTCCAGGTCTAGTGCCTTAAAAAGCCAGATCACCTTCAGAAGAGGAAGGAGAAAAATAAATAGTACATATTTCATTACAAAGTTCTTCCTGCCAGTCAAGACCGTGTCTGTACACATCCTCTTCCACCCACTCATTCAACATCTAAAATAATATGTCTTATTACAAAACCAACCAGTTTTCATCCTGTAACTCAAATGGATACTAAAAGCTTAAATACTCTCTTCTCAGGCTAGAATACCATGGAAAAATGTAAGTATTACTACAAAGTCAAAGGCGTTAATAAGGAAAGCATGTCACTGATGAGCATTTTTTTAAATCACAATTTTAAGCATTCCTTGTTGATAATTCTATGGGTGATTTTTTAAAAAAAATTTTTACTATTATTTTCTTAATTTTAGCACTTAATCCCATTACCAAGGTATCCTCCTATTAGTGATTCTCTCAGACTGACTCAGTTATTGTTGGTAAGGAAACAGCCAGGAAGCAGGAGTTAAGCAGACTCTTTCATCTGGCAAGAGGATGATGGGAATGGATGAGGGTGTTGAGGAAGGTCAGGCGTTTACCACTGAATACAAATCTGTCATGCCTAACAGATGAAGCTCTTTAGTTGCTGTGCAGCTCAGGCTACTCCCAGCAGCCAAGGAGAAAATAAAAAAGACGGTCAAGCATGAATGCCAATCAGCCTGTGCTGGCGACAGTGATGTATTTACATGTGCCATAGCAGCTGTACTAGGCTTGGCTATGGATGAAAAGGTAAATTAAATAGTTGTCAATAATTATAGAAGGTCAGAACCTAAATCCTGAGGGTATGCTAATAAGATCACACAGATGGGATTTGGCTGATCTATCCTGTTAAAAGCATCCTTCTCCGAGGTCAGAGTTCAAAATTTGTCATGAGCTCAAATGTATTTGAGCTGAGTCTTCTCAGAAGAACCTGAGTCTTTTCCTCCTATGATTATTTGCAGGGCTGACTATCTTTGGATATTTATTGGCAAATACTATGTACCAAGGTTTTATTTAGAGC
Organism: Mesoplodon densirostris; assembly: GCF_025265405.1. Lineage (NCBI taxonomy): Eukaryota > Metazoa > Chordata > Mammalia > Artiodactyla > Ziphiidae > Mesoplodon > Mesoplodon densirostris. The sequence continues at coordinate 69,602,629 of NC_082675.1, read as the reverse complement.
GATGTATGATGCGATTGTAATAGGTTCTTTAAAATGTTTTGTCATCAATATTAATGTAAGAATGCTTTAATGTTACTGTTTATAACAATAATAGTAATATACTATAGTAATATATAATATAGTACTATAGTAGTGTTAAAGTATATACATTTAATACTAATGGAGCTGTTCATATTGGAGATAGAATGCATCTTTGAATCTACTCATGTGATTCAGTCACCAGCATTAAAATTCCCTCGATTGTGTGTGTGTATTTAGATACAACTGAGTAGTACTTCATTTCCTCAACAAATGTTCCAGGATCTATGATATATCAGATTCTGTGATGGGTACCGGAATGGATACATCAAAGAAAAACAAAGCCCCCTTACCTCAAACAGAGACAGACAAGTAGACTAATCATAAGTAAAATAAATATTTGAAATATAATCCATCCAAATAATTTCAGTTAATGCCACACCTAAAAGGGTTTTCTGGAAGTTAGGTCATCTTGAGTTTCACACATTCATAGAGCAATTACAGACTCAGTTTCTTCCTTACTCTGTCAAACTATCTACGTAGGAGATTATCATTCCTAAAATGGATTGTTGCAATAAAGTAAAAAAGTCTACATTATATAAGGTCTTTAAGTTATAAGAAAATGTCGTTGAATCATATAGTGAGTGTACGATGTTGTGTTTATTTTATCATGTCCATTTTCTAATCATGGACTCATCACTAATTCCTCTAATAATTTATTATGCATTTGCATCTCTGAATGGGGGAGAAGGAAATTAAGAAGAGAAATTCAATATTTAAATAGTTCACTTGCTTAAGGTATTGGTTCCAAAAATTACTTGAATTTAAGAATTACTTGCATGGCTTGTTAAAAATATAGCTTCCTGGGCATATTAAGGTTTACATAAACCCACCAGGCATTCTGATGATAAATAATGTTTTAAAACCTTTATAAGTGTATTCTAGTTGTTAAGACTAACACTAACATCTTCTCTAAATTTTGAAGTTTAAGAAGTCACTTTGATCAAAAGTATGAGTCTATGAATAATGAACATGTTATTCTATAGCAAGCTACCATTGCAGTAAGTCTAGAATTTAAAAATTTTTTCATAGTAATTAAAGGTAGTTCCCAAAGTTCTTTATGACCTCAAATTCTAAACTGAGAAATCAGCAAATATTTCAGCCCCATGGAGTTTTTTGTTTTTATAAATTTATTTATTTATTTTATTTTTGGCTGCATTGGGTCTTCATTGCTGCACGTGGGCTTTCTCTAGTTGTGGGGAGCTGGGCTACTCCTCGTTGTGGTGCATGGGCTTCTCACTGCGGTGGTTTCTCTTGTTGAGGAGCATGGGCTCTAGGGCACGGGCTTCAGTAGTTGTGGCACGTGAGCTCAGTAGTTGTGGCTCATGGGCTCTAGAGCACAGGCTTAGCAGTTGTGGTGCATGGGCTTAGTTGCTACGCAGCATGTGGGATTCCTGGACCAGGGATCGAACCCGTGTCCCCTACGTTAGCAGGCGGATTCTTAACCACTGCATCACCAGGGAAATCTCTCCCAAAGATTTTTATTAGTGGTATTTAGAATTCACCAAATTTTAAAGGCTCTCTCTCTCTCACTCTCACCTATCTACCTACCTACCTACCTACCTTCCTATCAAAGGATAAAGAAGATTTTTGTTGTTGTAGAAAGACCAAAGTAATTCTTTTTAATGTTATTCTCTTGGATATCATCATTCTCTCATTATTTTGGAAAGATGAAAAGCTAGCTGCAGCTTCTTGGATCTATACTGGCTATATGAGTTCTAGGTACATTGAACATCAAATTTATTGGAAGTCTTTGGTTTACATTTTCCAACTTAAAATGTTGCTACTAAGAGAGCCCATCTCTCTTATATTCACATGTTGTAGATAGTTGGGGCTCAACTCCTGCTGAGACTGACTCCCTGGAGGAATGAAGGACCGCTTCAGGATGTGGAGCTGATGTTGCAATTCTGCACTGACTCCTGACATTCCATTAGGACGCAGCTGCCATAAGTGCTGTGAACATGATGACCCCAGGACACATGTGGTCTATAGGGCAAGGCTGTACATTAACTGTGGAGCACAGTTAATAATCTAAACTAATACATTTTAGTTTATTCTAAAATTTGCCTAAACTCTAAGAGATTCTAGACAAACTATGAAAAATTATTAAGCTTATTTAGTAACTTGGTTTAACTGGTTTGGACAGTGTTAGGATCAGGAAACACTACACATTCCTTAAAGCACCCTTCAAAACACCAGTTCTAGTATACTTTTCTGCATAGCACAGAGTATTGAGGCAAACTCTAGCAATCTGTGAGGATATTTTTAACTATCAGAAAGTAAGAGCATGCACTAGCCTCATGAACTGGTATTTAGAGTTCTATTTGTTACTTAAGTAATACAGACTATTTGCCTCTAAAGATATATGTTTGCGGGTTTCCCTGGTGGTGCAGTGGTTGAGAGTCCGCCTGCCGATGCAGGGGACACGGGTTCGTGCCCCGGTCTGGGAAGATCCCTCATGCCGCGGAGCAGCTGGGCCCGTGAGCCATGGCCGCTGGGCCTGCGTGCCTGGAGCCTGTGCTCCGCAACGGGAGAGGCCAAGACAGTGAGAGGCCCGCGTACCACAAAAAAAAAAAAAAAAAAAAGAAAGAAAAAAAGATATATGTTTGCTATTAAGAATATTTTCTTATATCCTTTGCTTTTAGAAAAGATAAAACAGACATGTTAGTATTCCAAGTGACATCACAGGTAGGTTACAGATAATCTCTTTTGTCAGAACAAAAGATTGCCCTAAATTTTTAACACCTTTCCTAAACATAAGTATATGTGTCAAAACATGAGCTCTAGGACAGAAGAGTATGCAAACAGAAAGGGAGCAGTAAGAAATCAGAAGTCAAAGATTCTCAAAGCTTAAACGTGAGTTGCTCTTTGAATTGGAAATTGATATGAAATAAAATTCAATTCCTTTGTGGTAATAACAAAAGTTAATGAAAAGGAAATGTTTCACTGATTAAAAAATTAATTGACACAACCTTACAGAATACACCTATGACATAAAGGTGATTTTAAAGTAAAAGTGATTTATTAAACAATAGTAAAAAAACAATTGATTAGCTGTCTTACGCATCAAGAGACTGCAAAGCACTTAGAAAGTTAGGCTAAGTTTACTGAAAGTGTAACCACTGGCTGTCATGGGGCTGCCATCCACGGGACACAGGGAGCACAGTGCCGAGGGCCCCCAGAACTGTTAGCGGTCCAGGAGTAGGTTTTCATTTTTGTTTTTGAATCAGCAGGAAAAAAATGAATGCAATCCAACCTGGATTATATTAGTCTTCATACCCATGTAATTATAAAATAAAATTCTTAATTTTTTTTTTTAATGGAGGAAGGGACCTAAAAGACAAAAGTGCCTCTGAGCCATGAAAGCCATGTACAGGTCGGGGTGTAAACAGGCCTTAGCTCAGGGGAAGGTACCAAAAATGACATTTCTGATGTTCTCCTATCCTATCACATCTCAGATTTTTCTCTCCCCTTTTCTGAGGAAAATAAGATAGAGAAGAAGAACAGAGATGTGAAAAAAGAAATATTTAAAAATACATGAATACAAGCATGGCATCGCTTTATAAAACTAATGACTAAGTCACATTATTTTGAGGAATGTCTGGTCCCATTTCTTATAAAAAAATACACAACTGGATAGAGTTCCTTATTAGAGCATATTCATATTATCAAGCAGTCCAAACTTATCCAGTGTTGAATTAATGTTCATTGCTGGCTACTCTTTCTCAATATTCAAAATGAGAGCTTTATGATCATTAACAGTGTTGATAAGAAACCAATTTAAATATAATGCAAAATAATAGGAAATCACTGCTGGAACTTATAATGGCATCATTGTTAAGAAATGCTGGGTAGCAATGATATCAGAAAACATGCCACTAGAAATTAGGGTGGCAGGGATATGGAATTTGTATAAAAAAGAAAAGTGCTCACTTTATCCTGCTTGATTGACTGATTGTTTGTCATTTCATCATCATTAAGTCCACAGGAGAGATTACTTTTTAAAGAAGGACTGTTCTGACAAACATGAATTTGTTTGAAAAAGAAATGGATTACTTCGTACTGTCTAAACTTAAGAACGAGCAACAGAACGGTGTGGTTTTAGAGGGAGCTGTGGTGATTCTTTCACCTTTCCAACTGAAAGTTAGCTTGATATTTCTATTTTATTTAATAGGAATCAAAGCACAATCAAGGAGAACATAGCCTGGTGACACAGAATGTTCTAAGAGGTACTTTTTAATGGTTTCTCGACTCCTGACACCAGAATTTGATAATGTTGATATGGGAGGGTTTAAACAATCCAGGAAACCCATTATAATAACACCCTGTAGTATCTTTAAGGTTGAAATTTAAGATGACTAGATGGGGGCTTCCCTGGTGGCGCAGTGGTTGAGAGTCCGCCTGCCGATGCAGGGGACACGGGTTCGTGCCCCGATCCCGGAAGATCCCACATGCCGCGGAGCGGCTGGGCCCGCGAGCCATGGCCGCGGAGCCTGTGTGTCCGGAGCCTGTGCTCCGCAATGGGAGAGGCCACAGCAGTGAGAGGCCCGCGTACAGCAAAAAAAAAAAAAAAAAAAAAAAAAAAGATGACTAGATGATTTGGGGAGTTTATTTAACCTACAAAATCATAATAAGACTGTGGCATTGTTTACTCCAGTTTCTTATACTTAGAAACCTAAGAACCAGGATTGGGTTCTAATATGACTCTTTTCTAAGGAATTTATGCAGACTCACTTATTTTGGGAAAAACAAACAAACCTCTGCTTAGGTTTAATTTGGAGTGGTTTTCTTGTACACATTTTTCTTCTTCTATGTCACCTAGTTGGTACTAAGTTCTTGCTTCACATCTTTGTTATAATCCTTGGCCTTCACTTATTAATTCCAGGAAAAGCTACTGAACACAAAATCTCAGGCCTCCTACCCTGAGAGTAGTACCCTGTGGCTTCCTGATTTGTTTCCCCTCCTCCTGTTCTGAAGACTGGATTTCCTTTGAGTACCTGGATGATGGGGGAGGTTTTAAATGGGTTGGCAGGAAGTCTCTTCCTGTTTAGATTAAGAACCACAAAGGAATCATAATTCCATAACTCTTTGTGTGAAATATTAAGACAGAATTCCTTGGCAGTGGTAATCCTAAACATTAGTATAAAATCAGTCTTTGCTCAATGGTGTACAACTTCTATAAGAATTAACCGGGGCTTCCCTGGTGGCGCAGTGGCTGAGAGTCCGCCTGCCGATGCAGGGGACGCGGGTTCGTGCCCCGGTCTGGGAAGATCCCGCATGCCGCGGAGCGGTTGGCCCCATGAGCCATAGCCGCTGAGCCTGCGCGTCCAGAGCCTGTGCTCCACAACGGGAGAGGCCACAACGGTGAGAAGCCCGTGTACCGCAAAAAAAAAAAAAAAAAAAAAAAAAAGAATTAACCAAGGTGATCAGAACGTAGAGTCAAAACTGAGGAAATGTGCATGCAAATGTATTTGTGTCCTGTTGCTGTAGCAAATTACCACAAACTTAGCAACATAAAACAACACGTATTTGTTATTTTATAGTTCTGGAAGTGATAAAGCTGGCAAGGTTCTCACTGCGTTAAAATCAAGGTGTTGGCAGGGCTGTATTCCTTTCTGAAAGCTCTAAAAAGGAATCCAGTTTGCAGAGGCTGTTTGTCCACATTCCTTGGCTTGTGGGACTTCCTTTCATCTTCAAAGCCAGGCATTACAAGTCATATCCTTCTCACATTACATTGCTGTGCCCTCTTCCTTTGCCTCCCTCTTCCACTTTTCAGGACTCCTGTGATTACACTGGGCTCATCTGGATAATCCAGAATAATCTCTGTATGTTAAAATCAACTGATTATCAACCTTAATTTCATCTGTTACATTAATTCTCCTTTGCAAGGAAACATAATATTTCAAAAGATCTAAGGATTAGGATGTGGACATCTTTGGGGGGACACTATTCTGTGTGTAGAGTGAGTATTTACCCTTTGCATCTGTGACTTTTTTTTTTAAAATAATTGAGGTTTGTTTTTTTTTTAAGATTTTTTTTGATGTGGACCATTTTTAAAGTCTTTACTGAATTTGTTACAATATTGCTTGTTTTACATTTTGGTTTTTTGGCCATGAGGCATGTGGGATCTTAGCTCCCTGACCAGGGATCGAACCCGCACCCCCTGCATTGGAAGGTGAAGTCTTAACCACTGGACCGTCAGGGAAGTCCCCATCTGTGACTTCTTGCCCACTCTTCCTTTCTCAAATCTTCTTGAATAAAAAGAACAAACTTGTGAACAAATGATCAAGATCCTGTGCTGGATGTGTTTTGTTTTCACACAGACGCACTCTGTACACTTTCCATCCCATCTCTGAGCGGCTGACCTCTCAAACATCTCTGGTATATAAGAAGGCTTCCTTGACCTTTGGCATTTTGTTTTGTTTGAGGTTTTTTGTTTTATCTTATCAGAGTATAGTTGATTTACAATGTTGTCTTAGTTTCAGGTGTACAGCAAAGTGATTCAGTTATACATACATCCATTCTTTTTCAGATCCTTTTCCCATATAGGTTATTACAGAATATTTGAGTAGAGTTCCCTATGCTGTACAGTAGGTCCTTGTTGGTTATCTATTTTATATATAGTAGTGTGTGTATGTTAATCCCAAGCTCCTGATTTATCCTTCCCCACCATGTTTCCCCTTTGATAACCATAAGTTTGTTTTCGAAATCTGTTAGTCTTTGTAAGTTCATTTATATCATTTTTTTAAAATTAGATTCCACATATGAGTGATACCACATGATATTTGTCTGTCTCTGTCTGACCTTCGGCTTTTTTTGAGTATACCCACTGCTGAGCACTGACAGGAATCTGAATGAGGAATGAGTGTGAATCTGAGGTTTTTATTCCTACCTGTCTCCTTGCAGATTTGTCTTAAGCCAGCTGTTCCCCTCCAATGCAAGTTACAACTTTTTTCAAAGTATCCCTCTTTGTAAGGCCCTCTGTTCTTCCAATTCTAGTAACTGCTTTACCAAGTTCCCCCTTTGAGCCAAGGGACGATGACAGCTCCACTGTTAATAGCCTCTCAGTACTGCACTATCTTTTGTATTTTCTTGTACCTTATGCCAACACCTTTGTTAATAGTTTCTTTATTAAGCTTTCCTTGAATTAAGTATGTTTTACATTTCCTTCTGGGACCCTTGTATATTCAGACTCACATTTTAGAGCTTATAACTTTAGTAGATGAGGAGAATTTTAAGAGTTTTTAAGTTAAAAAATAAAGTAAATATTGACATAGTATGTCTTAGAAACTGGCCAAATCATTTAAGGGTCTCTCTCTTCAGTAATCCTTCACCCATTTCCCCAAATTCTTGGCCCCTTTTGTTATTGCTGCCATTTCTCCATTGTATCAATCAGGGTTTGATCAGAGCATGAGAGTCAGGGTGGGGGGTTTGTGCAGGGAGTAGAATTTATTACAGGATTTAATATTACACAGTTGTCAGGGCTGGTTATATAGTGTTTGTAAGGCTGTTATTTCTGAATCTGGTCATTGAGACTGAAGTCATCAGGCAGCAAGTTGGGAGGGGAAGATGGCTGTGGCCTGGAGAAAGCAAGGACAAGATGAAATCTACAAAGCTTAGATGGAACCCATGAGGACAGACTAGAATCCATGTCAGTCTCTCACCGGCTCCAGCACAGACCTAAACACACACCTAGCTCAGGAGGTGGAGAAGCTGAAGCAGAAGATATGGCAGGACCTAGAGTTGCTGCTGGCCAGGATGCTACCTTGTGCGAACATGTTTGTCAACAGATGAGCAGTACCTTGTGCCTGCAACAACCTCAAAACACAAAGAAGTATGGCTCCTCGCTCCTCTTTTATATCTATTTGCCAAATCTCATATAAAATTTCTCTTTTGGCCCACGCTAACGTAGAACCATGCAGGGAAGGCAACCGAGAGAAATGTCCCAGCGTGAATGAAGTGCCACAGTAAAAATCCATCACATCCATGTTCACTCTGATATTCAGATGCCTCAGCCATTGAAAAACACTGTAAACAACGATTTCTGCTGCCATCACTACAGCCATTCATTTTCTCCCCAAAGACTCCAATATCTGGAAACATAGTAGGGGAATTTGATTGTTGACAAGACTATTCCAAAATTTTGACCATGTATCTATGCATATGTGAACAAAGAGATTTCCACAGATTCTCTCTAAATAGCAGCATATTATCATAAACTCTTGGTACCTTTATGTCTTGAAATTTATTTTGAATAGCAAAAAGGTAAAATACAGTCATTCTAAAAACTGGGTAAGGAATCTTGCTGGTTATGGATATGACATTTTAGTTGGTCATATTTTCAGAATGCAAAGTGTTCCTTGGATGAATCTAAGAAATACTCACCAAAAAGTGGTCTTAAAAATTCCTTAGGTCCTTTGGGATTGACATATATACACTAATATGTATAAAATGGATAACTAATAAGAACCTGCTATAGAATAAAATAAATTAAATGAAATTCAAAAAAAAAAAAAAAGTCCTTCGGTCCTAGTATTCTTGACAGCATTATATGCTTTAGGAGAAACTGACCCAACACACAGTACAAACTTTTAACACTGTCAGTTTGCCTTCACGTCACCAAGCATCCAAACCATAACTGTGCCACTCTTCAGGCATCAAGAGTTTCACATATTAGAAATCAACTCTTTTCCAAGTCAATTTGGATATCTGACATTTCTTGAAGTAATAATATATAGAATTTTGCATATATACCTCATCCACAGTCATCAATTTGCCATCTCTAGCACTCGAATTGTCACTCTTATTTGAGATAACTAGAAAACATAAAGGAACTGAGGTTTGAGGACAAAATATTGTGTTAAAACACAGCAGAGAAAAATGAATGTTGTGATGAGGAGGAGGAGGGGATGATGATAGCTGTTGGATTTTTCTTTTTTTTAAATCAATGATGCCTTGGGAAGGTTATTGGAAGAAAAAGTAAAGGTGAAAAAAAAGCTTAGACTTGGTCCCTAGTAGAATCTGTTATGAAGGAAAAAAATGGACCAGTGTTACAGGGGTAGGTGGATGCAGAACTCAGTGAGGTGTAGAATTTAGGGATCCATTAGAGCAGATGTAAATAGGATAAACTTGGGATAACAGAGTAGAGATTCAGTGAGGCAGTCCACGGAAGCCAGATGTTGGTAGTTAACTGAGTCCCAGACCAGAAAACAAGGAAAAATAAAGTTAGGATATGTGTTTTCTGAAGCAAAGTATTTTATACATGTCACCCGGAATCTATGAGGGTAAGACATCTTTAAAGGTTTCCAGCAAACAGGGCTTATAAATAGAGTTAAAACAAAATATACAATATTACTATGTCTTTGATACTGCCTTTATTTAGCAGGCTGCTTAGTGATTTGTTAGTGAACACAAATAGTTATAAAGATCTTATGTATGTGTTTTAATTCTTGTCTACTTGATCCAGTTTTTACTCTAAAATAATATATTCCTCAACTATGATTTCTTTTTTTTTTAACAGCCATGGTAAGCAAAGCTCTATTGTATATGAAAGTGAAAATTAAGGGAAGTAATTTTAGAATATAACATGGTTACAGTGAAAGAGAGACAAGTGTGTTCGGGAAAAAGGTCTCTTTGGAGAGTTGAATTTTAATCACCAGGAGAAATGATGACTAATAAAGCTAGATCCCATCATAACTATATAACAATTATGTTTGTAATCCGTTTATGAGGTTAGTTTACATTTTCAGAGTTTACATTTAGTGATTTCTATTTTAAAAGTAGAACGAGGTTGAAGGCCCACAAGACTTGTACATTGCATAAACTGATAAGGACAGGGTAGTTTAAAGAATCCAATTTGAAAGCCCCCATTGAAGCTTATGCTGAAATAAAATTCCCATTACTGCTGCATGGGGACTAACATGCTCTCCTTCGACAAGGACAGATCCTAGATTAAGCACTCTTAGATTGTAAATTACCATCCTTGATAGCTGGCCTCCCCTGTCTCTGGTGCCTTAGAGAAATGGGATAGACTGTGAAAAAGTATAGATTTCAAGAAGGCAAAACCCTTTCTCTTAACCATCCCCAACCTCCATATCCAAATTTCCATGTTTCAAGAGAAAGAATAGTAATGTGAAGATACCGTTGAATTTAAATGGGAATAAAGGACATTATAATTACAAATCTTAGCAGCCATGCCTAGAATGATTGGCTGACGTTGTCATCGCCACCCCATCACCAATTACAATTACATCAAATTTGGCCACCCGAGATAGGGAAGGAGGGGACCCGCATAAGAGAGGCACCTCTCTTGGATTCATCTTCAAACATGCAAGGAATTTTATTTTACAAATGAGCTGCAGACAATTCAGGCTAAATAATTAATGTTTAAATAAGGTACATATGACTTTCTTGCACAGGGAAAAGAGAAAGTGGAGGTTTCGCAGACATAGGGTGAAAGTCTTTTTTGTTTAATTCTGTTACTCAGAGATATTAGCACTGCTACCCTATAGAGACTGCTTCCCCTAGGAGATAGCTGGAGCTTCTAAATCATTGTTTTGTTTTGTTTTGGACTGTGAGCTTTTTAAATATTGGGATGATAAAATGATCATAAATTAGAATCCTTACCATTAAAAAAAAAATCCATTCATCATTTCAAAACATACAGGTATGGCATCCAAGCTACGTGAGTAGATGCTTATTTCTTAAAGCAAGCATACTCTGCAAAATCAATTTGTGAACTCATTACATAAATCCATATTAAACTCTTTAGTCGATATTTAACACTCTAACAAGGATAGTCAGGGTAAATTACATGGAATATTTTCAGGTGGCGAAGAACCAAAGTTAGTCCTTCCACTTCTAATCTATTTCTCAGTTCTAATCTGTGTCTGCCACAGAAAGGAGAGATAAAGAGGAGAGAGAAGAAAAAGAAGAGATCATTTATATCCTTCTGATAGTTAAGGGATAATCAAATCAATATATTCCGGTCCTGGCGGTGACAGTATGTTCTCAATGGTTATCTTATGTTAATGCATAGACCTTTAATTCCTTCCAAGATGGCAGTACAATGAGTCCCTTCCTCAGAGCTGGGTAAAAAAAATGTCCAGCAGGGAGGAATCCTCTCATCAGTAGGAGAATGACTCACTTATAGCCTGTCAAGGAACTTAGGGTGCATAATAAGGCTCCATCATACTCTCCCTTAAGCTTTTCATCACCAGCAGCAATGCCAATAACTTACAGGATTCCCAGTCAGCATTAAAATCTCTTTTTCAGTTCAAATGCAAACTGCTAAGCATTTCCTCTTCCTTAGTATTCTTTGGATTTATCTTTCTCTCCATGAGCTGACTTGCCACTCAGTTCAGACCATAATTATTTCCCTCTGGGGATACTACAAAACATTTTGCATTCATCTTTCCTTCTGCTCCAAACTCTCAAATACACACAGCAGAACATTCCTTTTCAGTCAGACTATTAGTTTTGCCTATTTTGATGATAAATTTTTCAATTATATGCTTTGAGACCTTTTTAAACATTTACCTCCTTTGCTTCGTCTTTTACTAAATCACTGGTATTGTCACTTAAGCAGTAAAACAGAGAACTTGCTTTCAGGCCTTCTAGTGAGTAACTGAGAGCCTGCCCTTGTTAGGCCTTTTACCAGGTGCTTGAAATGCAAAGACAGGCACCTTCAAGGAACTCACTAGCCAGGTTCTTTCTGCCTAAATGCACTACATCACTCTTGTTAGTCTTCTGCCCTTTGTAAGTAATGGTTTTACCATCTATACAGTTAAATCAAGACTCTAGGAATCATCCCAGATCCCTAATGCATCCATACATACTCATAGCAGTCTCCACATTTTGAAGACCTTCTAATATATCTACTCACGCTTTTTGTACTGTTGTTTTAGATGGCCTTATTCTCTTGCCTAACCAATGGACGATATACCTTCCTGATTAGTTTTTCTATTTCTAGTGTTGCCTCCTGCCACTGTTAACCCAGCTATCATCCACACTGCTTCCAGAGTTATCTTTTAAAAACACCAGTAGGAGAATGCCTATCTTTTACATCCTAGCCCCTAACATCCCACACACAGCCTAGACAAAAAGTCCAATTTTCTTTGCCCTATTTTGAAAGACAGACTGTGATTCAGCCCCTGCATCTCTCTCCCATCTCACTGAACCACACATACTTCTCTGAATATATACTTCTGCTTCTGTGTTATTTCTCTAGGCTTTGGGTATAACATGTCTTCTGCCAGCCATTTCTCTGCCCTTCTGGACAGGTTGGCAAAAATCATTCCTTCTTCAACGTCCATCTTAGCTTAGATGTCACATTCTCAGAGATGAGTTCCTCTGTTCCACAGAAGAGTTGCTTAAGCTCTTCATTGTGCTAGCCCTACCTCTTGTATGAATATACTCCTGGAACTCATGGTAATGATTTGTTCTACTTCAAAGTTCCCTATTAGACTAGAAGCTTGAGCAACCACTTAGCATCTGCATTCAGAAAATAGGAATAACTTATTCTAGGATAACGTTTTATACACAAGAAACTATCTACTTGGTATGAGGTTTTATCATTGTTGTTACTGTTCCTGATATAAAAAGCAAAAGGCATTTACCATTTCATTCAGTTGAATTTCCCCAAGGGTCACAATATCCTTTCTAGGCAAGCGTGTTGAAGACCTAAAATATCTGATCAGAATTGGGCTCAAAGGCTCATATTACATAATGAGAAGTAAGGCTCACATATGAAAAGAAAGCAGGTAGTCTGTATGCCAGAAATTGGATATGAAATTCATGAGATCCAAAGACTTATGTCTGGGCCACCAATTTTGTTATCTCATGTCTCTTTCTATTTATGAAATCAAGAAGGCAAGGCAAGAGAGGATATAAAATATGCTAAATAGTATTTTTATTTCTTTCTTCTCCCAAATAAGTGCCATATTATTAGGAGAAAATCATTTAGAGAAAGAATCATTCTTCTCTATTCAAGATGGTCTATTCTGCTTTTGTACATTTTTATGTACATACACTCAGTCCACATCTTTCAGAACTAAAGAATATTTTGTCTGGTTATCAGGTAGATCTTTATTTAAATAAGAACTGGCATTGAAAAATAACAGAAAATAGGGAAAACTCACTTCTCTATTTGATTTTTCTTGCTTTATAATGATGCATGTGTTATTTTGAGGATGGGTTATTTTTCATTTCAACTGAATTTTCTTATGTTCCACAATATATCAAACTCATATATCAACTAAATAGGTATATATCTTTTGTCAATATTGTCAGGGAAAGTTAAGGTCATCTATAGATCCTTGGTGGATATTTGTCAACACAAAATAACAAAGACAGCTATGCACAGCATGCACTAGTCATTTAGGATTATTAACTTGTTTTTTTAATGGAACGACACTATAGGTTAAAGACCCATGAGTAGACTATCTGAAAAAAAAAATGTTTTAAACCTATTTTTTAACCTGGAGCTTCTTACTTAAAGCTGGGAACAAAATAAAACAATAAGTGAAAGAACTTTTCAAAACAATAGAAGCCTTGTCATTCTGTGTGACAAGTGGTACTAAAAATAGGGTTAGAACAACAACAAACAAAAATACACCAAGCACTAGCTGTATTAGAATTTAAGGAGTATAAATATAAAGAATTGAACTTTTTTTGAATGGCATCTACTATCTCTAATTTGTATTTGTTATGTGAGTCTTCATACATTTTCAGGGTGCTTAATAAATGTTGAACAATTAAAACACCATGCCAAGTCACTCTGTCTTTTTTTTTTTTTTTTTTGGTCTTCCTCTGTCTGATTTATTTCACTAAGGATAATAGCCTCCAGATCCATTTGAGACTCTTTTTGTACATCCAGGATATGGTCTAACTGGGTAAATGTTGTGTGCACTTGAGAAGAATGAGTATTCATTCTGCTCTTGTTCAGTGGAGTGCTCTGGAAATGTCACTTAGGTCAATCTGGTTGATAGAGTTGTTTAAATTTTCTATAACCTTACTGATTTTATGTCAACTTGTTTGATTAGTTATTGACAAAGGAGTGTTGATCTCTCCAATTATAATTGTAGATGATTTCTTCTTGCAGTTTTGTCAGTTTTGTTCCATGTATTTTTAAGATCTATTATTAGTTGCATTCACATTGAGGATTATGTTCTCTTGATTAACCTTTATCATTATGAAATAAACTTTTTATCTCTGGTAATATTCCTTGCCATGAAATCTATTTTGACTGACATTAGTATAGAAACTCCAGATTAAATTTTTTTCTTATCTATTTATTTGTAGTGTTACCATGATACATCTTGTTTCATCTTTTTATTTCTAACATAGTTGTGTTTTCATATGTGAAATGGACTTCTTGTAGGCAGCATATAGTTGGGTCTTTCTCTCCAATCAGACAATCTCTATCTTTTAACTAGAGTGTTTAGACTATTTACATTTAATGGGATTGTTGATCCTTATGGATTCTTTCTCCATGCACTGTTCCCCCACCCCTACAAGTCATTCTGTCTTAACTGTATTTGATAAGTAAGATTAGTTGCATCAAGTGTATTTTTGGTTAAAGTATGGATTCCTGAATAGCAGAGATAACATGATATTTACCTTTAAGACTCTTAAGACAATAATATAACTGACCCACACTTAGTAATGACCTCTAGCACAGTGGGAATCTGGACAGAAATCATTTGGGTGGCAAAATGTTAGAAATTTTAATTAATTCCAAGCTTTTCTCCTCTATCAATAATTCCCAAACCAGTCTGACTAGATTCAAATAAATCTGAAATATCACCCAGTCACCTGACCAAGCTCCATGTGGTGGACAGAGTATGGGTGCTCAGTCACATCATGGCAGAGTGGATGAGAAAGTTAAGTGCAAAAGTCAGAGGGCTGACTGGCTGTGTGGCCTTGAGAAGTTAATTACCTTCCCTGAGCCACAGTTTCCTCACCCACAAAGTAAGGGGAAAACAATTCTATCTCCTCCATAGGACTCTTGAGAGGAATCAATTAATATGTGATTGTAAAGCCTGAACTCAGCGTGCTACCCACTAACAAAGATTCAACAGTGTTTTCAAATCCAGCTCTACCACTTTGTAGCTAGTTTATATTGCATGGTCCTCTTTGGGGCACAACCTTCTAACATTCGAAATGAGAATAGCAATATATTCTAGACTGGATTATTGTAGAAGTGAGAGGAATGATGCATATAAAATGCTTAGCACACAGTACCCAACACGAGAAGGTTCTAGAATATGTTATTCTCTCTGTGTTTTCCTTTGGGTATTTATATAAATCTTACTCTAAATAGGACTGATGATAGCTCTGTTGGCACGTTATTTTCCACAAGTTAAAATAGTGTTTATTTTCTTATGTTTCTAAGTTTCTCACGAGATTGAAAATACTAAAATACAAAAGTCTTATCTCCTAAGGCCTCCTAAGTGTCCCAAGGGGCAGAGAATACTCCCAGTAGCTTCTTTGGGGCCTGAAGTTAAAGGCAAAATCACACTCAGATTTCTAAAATGCTTGCAATGCTTTACTGTATATTGCTTGCTGTTTGATACTGTTTGTATCCATGTATTTTGATTTCTAAAAAAAAAATCATATTTTTATTACAAATATAGAAATAGATTTGTTTGTTTTAAAAGCTGGGACCCATATTGCATGCAAAAATTATATTCTACTTCTTATATTTGTTTCCACTATTTATATACATGTTATATATATTTATTCCATTATATATTTATATTTCACTATTTATATTTTATATTCCATTTATCACTGCATCATATCACATCTTGGGGGAAGGGCAGAGGTGACTGCCTAACTTACTAAAGAATGGTAATTCCTATCACATTCTAAGTTAATTCCCCTATCTGGTCCCTTACAAAAATCAGATCAAACCTAGAAGATGACAGGGGACAACCACAAACTTAACTAAATGGTGGTTCCCATTGCATCTGCTATACCAGATGCTATATCTTTGCATGAAATGCAAATGACCGCCAGTCACATTTAGCCATAGTGATGTTCTTCCCTATCCCTATAAGAAAGGATAACCAAAACATTTTCTCATTCACTAGGAATGAAAAATCATCATTCATTTCAGTCCCAGAGCTATGCTAACTCTCCCATGTCTGTCTTAATAGAGTCCAAAGGGACCTGGACCATCCAAATATGTTGCAGCATAATCCACTTGTCCATTATCTTAATGACAGCATGTTCACCAGACAAGTTGAGCAAGAAATGGCAAATATATGGAAGGCTTTGGTAAAAAATATACATTCCAGTGGTGAGAGACAAACCCTATGGAGATAAAGTGGCCTATAATGTCAGTAAAGATTTTAGAGGCACTGTGATTTGCAGCATGGCAAGACATGTCCTATAGGTAAGGACACATTGTTATATCTGATACCTCCAAACACTAAGAAAGAATCACAATGCCTCTTAGGCATTTGGGTTGTGCAGGCAGCACGTTCTGCTCTGACCTATTTACTCAGTAATGTGAAAGGGTGTTGTCTTTGAGTAGGGTTTCCAGAGTAAAAACCGACATTACAGCAGGTCCAGGCCATGATGCAAGTGGCTCTGCCACTTAGGCTATACAACCTAGTAGACTCCGTAGTATTAGAGGCATTGGTGGTAGAAAAAACGTTCTATGGAGAGATGACAGCAGACCCTGATAGAGGAATTACAACATAAACCCTTAGGGTTCTGTTGTAAAATCAGGCCATCTGCAGTAGAGAATTACACACCACTTATAAAATGGATTCTGACAAAATATTGGACCCTACTGGAGTAAGAATGCCCAACTATTCGATAATCAACTGGCGAGAATTGTTCATCTTGAGCTGGGTTTCCTGAGATGCATTGAGTCAAAAGTTCAAGCAGCACCATCATCAGATGGAAGTGTTATATTTGGTATCAGGCACAAGCATGACCAGAGGGCATAATGGCAGGTGTCCCTGACCACCATATTTTCAATCACTGCTGTCCAAGGAATTTCCCCCTTGACCCACACTTATGACCAAGTGACTGAGGAGGAAAAAGACCAAGCTCTGTCGGCTTGCACTCAGAATAGATGGCTGCCCCTCTTAGGGAAAGCCCTGAAAGAGAGCAGTCTGAGAGCTTTTCTCAATAGGCAGAATGTTTGGTATACCAGATCATCTACCTTATATGAAGAGAGAAATGGCCCAGAGTAAGAATATATATAGAGATTATAAGCAAAGTCAAATGGCTTGGCTGATTGACCAGGGGTCTGAAGGGATCGTGATTGAAATCAGGGACATGGAGATTTGGAAAAGATTTGGATGGGCCTCTGGGAGTGAATATCAAGTATTATAAAGCTCTTTGAATCACATCTAAACCCCAAGCTTTGTGCAATGTAGTCAGTGAAGTATTGTAGTCAATGAAGTTTATCCCAGGCATGATTATTGCTAATTGAAAACATCTAAACACCAGATTGTATCCTCCATGAAAGAGATGCAATCAATTAGATGGAACAATCTGTCCAGCTGATATCAGCCAGGCTCCAGTGGTGACATAAAAGGTGCATAAATTTAGAGGCTATTGTGGTAGGGATTGGACCTGTGCATTGCCCAACAACATGGGCTCAAACCAAACAAAGCTGCTTCTCCTCACCAGCAGCTACTGGAGCTGCCATACATCCAATCTACTAGTAAAGAGACAGATGCAGAGCCCCCAATAAAACAATGTGCCTTGAGGAGACCGACTAACTGTTTGGTAGCAAGTTGTGTATACTGAACTCCTTCTACTCTGGAAAGGGCAGAAATTCATCTTGATTGGACTATACGCATATGCCACCTTTCTTATTCTCAAGGCTTCAGCCTGCAGTACTGAGAGCTCCCGAAGTTTCTGAGCCACAGACATAGGATCATGCATAATATTACAGAAGATCAAATAACACACTTAACAGCAAAAGGGGTGTGGGCATGCATACACGACCATGGGATCCCCTCATCCTATCACATACCAACCTCTGAGAAGCTGCTAACTTGATACAGCCTAAGTACAGTCTTTTGGAGGAGCAATGGGTTAAGACTGAAGATGATATCCTAAAAAAATGAAGAGCCTTCCTCTAGAGGAAGGTACATACACAAAATGAATGATCAGTATATGGTGCCATGTCCCCAGAGGTAGAGTAAATGGATAAAAGAGTTTGAAGTAGGTGCGATCCTGCTTACCAGCACTCCCAGTGACCCATTTGGGAATCCGTGCTTCTCATCCCTGAAACTCTAGGACTTAGAAGTCCTAGTTCCCAGAGGAGGAATACTTTAATCATTAACCTTTGAGCTATCACTGCTTCCTGGTCATTTCAGGCTTCTTGTGCCAAAATACCAGCAGGCAAGGAGAGAATAATTATCCAGATCATCGGGGGAAGCAGGAAACAGGGATGACTGTGGTTACCACCCAGGTGATCTACTGGAGTGTCTCTTGGTACTCTCTCCCCCAATTTTGATGGTAAATAGACTACTACAAGTTCTATGACTTGCGAAGGAATAGGAGTTTGAGTCATTCCATCCGCTAAGCCATACAGAGGAGCAGAGATGTTGGCTGAGGGTGAGAGGAAAAAAGTGATGAGCATGAACTGCAGCCCTGAGACCATCTGTAGTTGCACTGGTGAGGGTTGTAGTTCATCCCATTAACCTTCCTTTTCCCCCAGGGAATAAGACCAACCTGTATCCTGGAATAGTTATTTCTAGAATTTGTTACATGAAGCAAATAGGTTTGAGTGGCACAGGGGGAGACTGTAGTGAATAGGGTGGTGTACCGTCTGGATCTCCCTTTCATGGACTGTGGCACTTATTCCTCCAGCTGGAGAAAGTGATGGTGGCTGATGGCTCCCTACAGAATCCATCTCCAGTAACTGCCTTCAGCTAAAGAGAACGACCTCAGTCAAGGTCATACCCATCTCTGGGGGTAGAGTACCCTGAGTAGCTAACCCAGCTTCAAAGCTTCCTGTGGAATCATCTGAGGCCTATGTTGTTGACTACCTTGTAATTCATTCCTTCAAACTGTGTCTGTGAGTACTATTTCAGGGTAGTCCTATCAATGTTGATTATTATCACTTTGATAATCAGTTAAAAATTACATCTATATAATTTTAGCTATTAAAAGTATATATACCTCCTACTAATGATTACATTGATACTTTAAAATTCTCTTATACTAATATATCAGAAGGAATATCTGTATGTGTGTGTAGTGTGTGTGTCCAGGCACATCTATTATCAAACGATGATTTATAAACAAAAGGCAGAAATACAAGAACAAGATCCTTTGGGTTCAGTGTAAAAATCAGGATTCTTCTTTTCTACTTCCCCCACCATGGGGTTTTTTTAAAGCTATGGAATAACAATCTTTGGTGTGTTTACCACCAAAGTCTGACGTGATCAGTATTTATGAATCTATCAAGTCTTTCATATTGTATGGATTTATAGCTATCACTGGTCTCGGGATACTTCATATTACTGAGGAATTCATTTCTAATTTCAAAGTCTGCCATACAGCCATATCCTCTTGATTAGCACTGAGCTAGCTTCCTACTTGAACAGCACATGCTGAATGAAGGACAAGGTGAGTGACAAGTCTTTATTTGCTGAGAAACCTCTGCCAACATAAAACTGGAATGAGCAAGTCATTAAAGGGATACTGTAAACCCTACTACAAACCTCTCCACTGCAGGCATTCTGAAATAAACCTTTTCCCTTCACCTTGTCCACTGGGCTAAAAACCTAAACGTCAAATTGCCACTGTCCCTGAAATATTTGTTTATTAATTCTTTTTTTTTAATTTATTTATTTTTGTCTGTGTTGGGTCTTCGTTGCTGTGCGCAGGCTTTCTCTAGTTGCGGCGAGCAGGGGCTAGTCTTTCATTGCGGTGCACAGGTTTCTTATTGCGGTGGCTTCTCTTGTTGCAGAGCATGGACTCTAGGCACACGGGTTTCAGTAGTTGTGGCTCACGGGCTCTAGAGCTCAGGCTCAGTAGTTGTGGCACATGGGCCTAGTTGCTCTGTGGCATGTGGGATCTTCCCGGACCAGGGCTCGAACCCGTGACCCCTGCATTGGCAGGCGGATTCTTAACCACTGCACCACCAGAGAAGCCCTATTAATTCTTTTCTTGGAGGATGGAAAAATATGCTAGAAAATAGCTATCATTGTATCCATCCCAAGAAATGCCTCCTGTTTTTCTTGAGACTAAATAAACCAGTGGAAGACTTTATAATAGCTAACATTTGTGTAGCAATTTACAGCCTACGCATCCCTCTGACATACATGTATTGCACTAAATCTTTGAGACAATTATCTAAAGCTGAGGAAATGGAGACCTGGAAAGGTTAGGCAATATTGTCTAAGATTCTGTTCATTATATTCTATATTCCAATATAGTTTAAATCTCTATAGATAAACTAGAGAAGGATGTGGAGATGAAATGTGTCCACATCTCATAGACGAGGTGAATATCACATGGTACAAGATCAAATGTGAAACTTCGGCTATCGTTGAACCCCTCAGGGAAAGTGCTAGTTTGAGTGTCAACATTTCTCTAAGGGAAAGGAGACTTTGAGGTAGAAAATAAAAGAGCAGACATTACCTTCCTCTTATTTTTATCTTTACCTTAGCTAGCGAAATAATTTTTCAGTACACTGAACAAATTCACAGCCACATATATATATGGACATTAATAACCTCCTTGAAAAAAATCGGTTCTGTATCTTAATAGCTACAGTTAATTACTAAGGCTTATAAGGGAAAATGTTTGTGGAAGGCTTATGAGCTATAAGCACTATAATCATCCCTGGAAACAAGTTTCAAAAATATTAAGTTGCACTTTCATTCATGTAAACTCAATGATGGAACTCTAAAGAGAATGTGTGTAGTTTTAATGAGCATCTCAGCTTGTGTGAGGGAAACTGTCTAATGACTCATTTTCTAGTTTGGGCCCACCAATATATTAGTCCAATACATGGAATTGGCTCTTCTAAATTATTTACAGAACTCCAGGAATAATCTGATCCCACACAAAATAATACTGAGCAGTTAAATCATAGTAACTCTTCTCATAATAAGAGACAAAAATTCAACTTAATTGACCACCAGTGACTAATATCAGATTTAAAAGTACATCACTTGAGAGTTAGTAACAATCTCTCTTACACAGTGCTATTACACTGACAAATTAAATTTTCATTGTTTCACACAATCTCACTGAAGTTACTATATAAGAGTCCACATTTAGTAAGAAACACTTTAACTAGTTGCAGTTAATATACAACTGTATGAGTATGCACCCACATATTCCTCTTGCCCATTTGAATTTCAAGATATTCTTCTCGTATTGATAGGGAACAAGTCACAAAAACAGATCCAAAGTGAAACCGAGCAGGACCCTGTGGGGCTCCTGGGCACGGAAGCCTTTTCATGTCCCCCATTTCTTGTAAGGAACAGACTCCAGCCTCTATGACCTTCCCTGAGTTCCAAAGGGCAGATTCGAACAGTTGCTAATCAGGGAAGGGAGGGGATGCAGAGACAAGGGAGGAACAGTCAAGAGACAATAGTGCAGCCTTGGGGCGGGGTCCTGGTGCTGCCTCAAGGGATACACATAACAATGTCTTTAAGCCCTTTATAGAACTAAGACCCAACAAATGGAAGATGTCAGCATTCTTCATATGAGAGAAGACCACCCGAGGAGGCCAGATTAAAGGAACCAGAGAAGCTCATCAAAAGATTACCTGACACCAGATTAAAGGAGTGCAGGACCTGCACACATCCTAATCTTATCAGCAACTCACCAAATCCTCCCGGGTGGGGACACATAGTTTTCGAGGGCAGGAGCCTGCTGTGTCCCCCTTTGCCTGGCAAAACAATAAAGCTATTCTTTCCTACTTCACCCAAAACTCTGTCTCTGAGACTTGATTCAGCACTGGTACACAGAGGCCAAGTTTTTGGCATCAAAAGGACTTTTGATTTTATGCCTTGATGTTTATGATTGGACCTAATACTTCTGCTAATATATGATATACTGCCTTAATACAATGTTTAAAATTCTACAGCATTTGTAATCAGTAACCTTTCCCAGGGGAGAACAAGGAATTGATAGTAGCTCACTATTTTGCTAAATGCTTAACCAATATATTCCCCTCCTACAGTGGGAAACTCCATTTTGCTATCAATATTGGAGGAAAAACACACAACCAGCATTAAAAAACTATTCAGTGTTAACATGAGACACATATCCCATACATATTTCTTCAATGGAAGGCATGATTTGGTATCTTGCCCAAGCAGATCTACATTTAGGAAATATTCAGAATAGCATTTATTCATTTGTGAACACATAACCTTTCTGTGCATAGTAGAATATGAAGAATACATTATTTCTTCCCATGGTGACTTTATTCTATCTTCACCCATTTCTGCCATTAAATTTAAAATATTCCAGACTACATATGCCCTGATTACAGCTGCATTCCCAGTGCTCTGGCCCTCTCTTCTTCTCTGCCCAGCAGTTAGGTATTTCCAATTACCTTCACTGAAGACCATAGCCTGGAAACATGATGCTACCTAGCAACTAGAACCAGAATCACTAACTCAGAGATAACTTATATCTTATATCTACCTTATCTTTGTTCCTGCCTTGCTCTCTACGCTCCCACGCTGCCCCACCAGCACCACAAAGTATGCTCACTTTTCCTTCTAGCTACCCAGTAGTCTTAACTTAATTACTACTTACCCACACTCCAGTTCACTGAATGAGACTCAAGGGTAACTAACTCATCAGCATCTGCTATGTCAACCATATCCTAAGGTACTGGTTACCTGTTTGCAAATCTGGCTACTGAAACATCTTATTCTTATGATGCCTAACACATTGATTCTTGGCACATTTTGGCTGGGCTGTTCACCGAACAGTAGAGTTGGAGGGCTACAGTCAATCTTCTTTTGGAAAGAGGACTTCTTAACCAATGTCCCTCACCAAATAATAAATAAAACTAAAACAAATAACAACAAGAAAACATTTCCTTAGCTCTTAGAAGAGATGAATAGGCAATACAAGTGATATATATCAGATAAAATATCTTAACTTGCATTCACCACCACCTACATAATATGGCTAAAGTATTTTTGATGCATATGCAAAGTCTTCTTAAGTGTGCAGACCATTGTCTGTGGGTGCACGAGTGTGTGTGCATTCATGTTTGTGTTAGGTATACAGAGAGATGGTCAGCAGTCTGGAACTCTGTGTGTGGTGTTAGAGTATCAGATAGAAACCATTACTGATAGCACTTCCTCTAGTATAATGATTTTTTAAGTGTCATTGATCTTCTTGATCTTTATCTAGAGAAAATCATGTATATATTTCACATGTTACAGTGCACACATTTCAGTATTTTCCCAAAATTTATTTTCTGGAAAGAAAAACAAGTCATTAACTCAATTTAATTTAGTAGATGATGTTTCTTTCCCAAGTCGCTAATTGCTAAAGAGGGAATAACTAACTATATAGAAAAGACTAGGTTGAAATTTCATTAGGCTTATGTAAATATCCACCAACAATAGGCACTGGCTCTAACAGGCCATTGTGTGCACTTCAGTTAGAAGCAGATTGTTATGGTTGTCAAGAGAAACTCTTAGCCGCAAGCATGTGGACAGACCAAAGCTGAACAGCTGGTCAGTGCAGACTCACGATGTGCCTCAAAATATATGGTGACCGTTTATTGTTGGAACTTAAACAGAGAGGGCTCTGTTCTTCCCACCAAGGTCAGCCTCATTGCTGAGTTTATATTTATAGCTGGCCTCTCCACCATCTGTGCACATGGTCTACGCTGCACCTCTGTGGAGTTGGAGAGGCATTATTTTAAGACCTGATTAAAAAGCCAGGAAAAAGCAATCCATCATTTACAAGGAGGGGATGTAAGACAGTCACAATGGTGTGCTGTCATGCTTTCAGATTTTGGTCTACATTCTAATCCAATGCCAGATACAAGAAACACTGACCAAGAATGTAGAATCCACTGACAACATTTTACCATCTAGATGGGAGAAGAATGAATTATCAAGATTCTCCAAATACCGTATGCTAACACATATATATGGAATTTAAGGGAAAAAATGTCATGAAGAACCTAGGGGTAAGACAGGAATAAAGACACAGACCTACTAGAGAATGGACTTGAGGATATGGGGAGGGGGAAGGGTAAGCTGTGACAAAGTGAGAGAGTGGCATGGACATGTATACACTACCAAATGTAAAACAGATAGCTAGTGGAAAGCAGCCACATAGCACAGGGAGATCAGCTAGGTGCCTTGTGTCCACCTAGAAGAGGGGAACAGGGAGGGTGGGAGGGAGGGAGACGCAAGAGGGAAGAGATATGGGTACATATGTATATGTATAGCTGATTCACTTTGTTATAAAGCAGAAACTAACACACCATTGTAAAGCAATTATACTCCAATAAAAATAAATAAATAAAAATAAAGATTCTCCAAGGTTTGCCCTAGCCAGGAGGTAAATGACATTTATGCCAAGCGGCGCCTTGCTCTTTTGTGGTCACAGAGACCCAAATGAATCAGGGCCTGAGTGGGAAGGCAAGATGCTGTTAATAAAGAGCTACCTGTTGAATTCAGGTGTAAATGAAGTTGAATGCCTATAATTGGTTTATTGAACGAGCTGAACTATTGGAATATCAAGAGGAAACAGTTTTATTTTCTCCTGTCATCCACTTTCAAACACACTCTATCATATATATTTCCTACCCCAGATAACAACTTGGGTCAATCCTCAGGTCCTAAGGGCAGCTTAAAATATTTTAAAAGCCTTATTTTCAAATATTAAAAACAATAATGACAACAACAGCAACACACACACACACACACACACACACACACACACACACACACACACACACACACACACACCAGTGAGATCTAAATCAAGACATTAACTTAATGTTCAATTTAAAGTTTCTCCCCTCCTCCCAGAGTAGGCCTGAGACCAAAAATGGGGAAGAGGCAATGGGACTGTCTGTCACCAGTTTTTTTTTATTCTCTTGGGTCTATTCTTTCCCCCTCTGCTTAGGGCTTCTCCAGGGTAGAAAGAGAGGATGGATTTGGAGTAAAGAGACCAAGGCTGTTTTTCTTAGCCTGTGCTCTTCAGAGTCCACAGTCATGGAAGGCATCCACTTGCCACTTTTTGGGGAGCAGCTCTGTGTTCTTCAGAGGCCCCTCCAACCTAGGAAGCCCCGCCCTGGACCCCTCCCTGCAGCAGGCACGGCAGGATCTGGCTAGTCTTCTGCACCAGCTCCCAGCTCAGCTCCGTCCCAGCCAGTGTCCCTCTAGTGTCTTTTGGTGGCTGTAGCCTTAGCAGCCAGGACCTCGTGGGCAAGGTCTTTCAAGATGTCTTCCGCCCTGCTTTCTTCAAGTGCAACTCACACCCTCATTCTTGCCAAAGGTGGAAATCGAGCTTCTCCCCACAGTTGCCTTCCCTTTTCTCCTCCTGCAGTTGTGGGCAGCTCCAGACAGCTTTTAGTCAGGATAAGTTGCCCATTTTCCATTTTTGCTAGAAACTCCCAATAAAACACACCACACACACACACACACACACACACACACACACACAGTTCAAGGGATTTTCTTGGTATCTCCACAACTTGACTTGTGGGGGAAAGAAAACACCATGACGATGTCTGTCTAATCCTATGGATTTCAACACTTCAAAGAATCCTCCATCCCTAATGGCAGTTAAAGAGGATGATCACTGGGCCTGCTTGGTCACTGCCAACAAGTCCTAGGAGAAGGTACCTCATACTTCTCTTTAGAAATACGGGACTACTTATCTTGCATTTTCCTCAGCTTTATGGCCTTACATGAAAATCAATGTTAACTAGAATTCTCTTATTCTGTGACTTGTATAGCAGCCAGTATTAGTGTAAATGTTGCCATATTGTCGTTGATAATGAGATAGCACAGAGTTTTTAAACCATGGCTCACATTAGAGACCTCGGTTTTAGAGGTTCCTTTTCCCCTCCTTATCCATTACTGTTTCGGCCGAAGAGAATGTATTTAGTTGCACAAATGAAGTCACACTCACATGTAAGGCACATTAAATGGAAGGAAAACAAACAGTCCATCAGAGAAACTGGTGATCTTGAACAAGAGTTAACTTTAAATTCCTAAATAGTTCCTTTCATTCCTTTACTCATCTGGGACTGCGGTTCTATGGTTGCTTTTTTTGTTTTAATCAAGAAAAGCAGAGAAAGTCATCGCTGTGAGCATTATTATGAGAGTCTGAGCATCTTCAGATAATTGGTTAGAGATGCACAAAATATAAGGCCTCAACAGACACACTGTAAAGGATAGAAGCCAAAGAAAGACTATGTCTCATATATTTCTGTAGCTATATAGAAATTTCTGTTTTCTGTTAAAATGACTGTTTCTAAACAGAAAATCTGCTTTCTATTAAAATTAAAATTCAAGCAGGGAAAGATTAAGACAAGGTTGAGTCAAGAGGAAGGAAACTGGCCTAAAAAAGTTGAAATTAACATAATCAATAGGTGGTATGAAAGCTTTTCATGAGGAGGTATTAATATTTTAAGGTATTTTGATCTATAGAAACAATTGTTCAGTCCCTGCTTTAAAAAAAAAAAAGAATAAAAAGAGAGAAGGGATGTTTTTGACCTTCTTTAGTGTAACCACATTTCAGAGTAGCTGACCAGTTGTTTTTTTTGTGTGTTTGGTTTTGTCTGTTTGCTTGCTTTCTGGAAATCATATTGTTATGGGGATATTACATGACATGTCTATTATAGATTTATGCTAGTTTTGAATACACCACCATATTAAACCTCTAAAAGATTACAGAACAAAATAAAAAACTTAATAAATTATAGAAAAAAGGACAACTTATCAAAATCTGTTTTAAAAAAAGAGAAGAATGTTTTTACTTTCAAGTGATTACTTCTGCTATTTTCTACCAACTTCCATTGATTTAAGACTATAAATAAGCATGTATGTATACATGTATATGCTTATCTATTTTATATATATTACATATATATATATATATGTTCCATATAGAGAGTTTATATTTATATGAAACACCAAGAAGAAAGGTAGGCCACAAAAGAGGGGAGACGGTAGTAATTTAGTGGTTGTCATCTTGACTGTATCTCATTGGATGGAGATATGTATCTATAGTCATAGATATAATTTGCTAGCACAAATATACCATCAATACACACATGTATACCTGATTAACTAAATAACTCAATAATTTCAAATTGACTTTGAGAATAGGGAAAACAGTACAGATTTCACAGATGAACCATGCAGAACTGCAACTACAGGAACCAGAGCAAGGTTCACTTCATCTTACCAGGTTTAGGGACAATGAGCTGTGCACTGGTCTGGGCATTTCCAGCCTCATTTTCACCCACACACTGATAAAAGCCTTCATCCGACTTCACCACCCCAAGGATTCGTAGGTTGCTTCCTCCCTAGGGAGAAGAAAAAGCAGGTAAAGCATTTGAAAAAGCAAAAAATTCCAAGTGACAAATGATCACAAAACAAATTTTAATTAAATTTACCAAAAGAAACCAGAAGGGAGGCCAAGAGGGTCCTCAGCCTTACAGATGTGTCCTGTGTCACCTGGGAAATGTCACAGATTCCCAAGACTCTGCTGGATCCACGTGCGGCAATTTAACCTAGTTCTGCTATGAAAAGTATACTCCCAGGAATGCACATCATCCTCCATAAGTGAGCAGTAAACAGAAAACTCTTTTATTAGGTATGGACGAAAGAGAGGTTAGTATCAAAAGAAATCTCATTCTTTTACTTGTACTGAAGGAAATAGTTTCAGTGGATGCTGGAGGGGGAAAAAAAAGCAAAAGGAAACAAAAATTACTTATCTTTGCAGCTTCTAAAGGACAAGAAATCTAGGTTGGATATTTTCTGGACATTTGCAGAGAAAAAAAATGTCTGAAAATCCTTTTAAAATTGCGTGCCCTTTCAGGGATTTGGAGGAGGGTATGGTAGATCTTTTATACCCATGTCATTCTTGTTATATGGCTGAAATGTTTCACCTTCAGTAATCCATAAATTAAACACAGCAATGTTAACTCCTGTTTTATGTAAATTGGGCCACCATAGTTTTCAAGGATGGATGATAAAATGATCTGAAATAGCATTTAATTACAGTAACTCAGTTTATCTTCGATAGTGTAAGAATTAGTTCAGTAAGTGAGACGAGTTAAATCACTTGCCCTGAAGTCATTAAGAGATAAATATTACCTCATGGGGAATTGTTAATTGTTTTTAGTATCTTGTAGTCAATTCTCAGCTGATGTAAAATTCTTAAGATAAAGTTGACTAACTTCCAATTCACAATTCTCATATAAGTTACTATTTGTGCTAAATGTTACATGTGTGACAGATCTGGAGCTATTGGGGAAATATTTTTAAGCACAATTTAATGCGAAAAGGGCTCATACCATACCCTTTTTTTTTTTTTTTTTTTTTTACCTTAAGAAAAGGAACATTTTAAGTAGGTTGGCTATAATAAGTCATGCAGGGGGAAAGATTATTCAAACTGTAGAAAAAAATGAAATGCTTCATTTTATCCTGTGTCCTTAAGGGCACTCAACAATTTCCTCTATATGCAAGTAGCATATATTTTAGGCATATACAACACATTTCAAGTTGCCCCATGGCAGATCATTTTTAATTCAGTGATAGGGGAAACAGCATTGCATGTAAAGGAGCTAATGGATTGATGTGGCATTCAAAAGTTAAATTTTTTTCCTTTCTTACTCTATTCCCAACCAATTAAATGCAACTAAAAATGAAAAATGGTAAGTGGTGATAAACATAATAAAGATATTCTTTACGGATGTATTCCTGAAGAGCCCTTATAATGTGACAAAATGCATGAATCAAGAGGTGATGAAAGTTTCTGAAAGCCGACTGATCATGCAAGAGGGACCACCAGCAAGAGGCACTGTAAAGCCACGGAGAGAGCTTGTGCCTGAATTCTATAGGGCACTTACACTATAATTGCCATCTCCTGGGAGATCTGGCTTGGAGGACCACTTTTCTTTGACAGGGTCATGTCTGCATCTCAAACATAAGAGAAATGGATTGAAAGCCTCCTTCTTTAGCTGCAAAGTTCTTTGATATTTAAAAAGTGCTTTTCATATTTCTCAGATATTCATTTGAATTCAGAACCTCTGATGCTGACCTACACCAAAAGGAGAGTTTTCAGAGTATTTTTAAATGAGCAAAGCATTCTGCTGGTAGCAGCAAAAACAATAATAATAATGATAGGTATGGATCACTCACTATGTAGCAGGACAACAACTCCGTGAATATACCACCATTATCCCTATTCTCTCTCTCCAGGGCAGGGACAGAGAGGTCCACTAAACCTTATAGGAACTATAAGAACCCTTGTTCTTGGATTCAATTCTTTCCGAAGTTCAGAACTGCAAATGATGTGAACTCTGGGTCCTCAAATCCTCTCCACCACTGCCACCACCACTGTCACTATCACCATCATCACTGCCCTTTTCTACTGCTCATGGAGGATCAGCTGGCCTATCTGGAAGAGTAGCAAAGGAGCAAAGAGTGACCATCCTAATGGCCGAAGTAAGACTACCATATTCATAAGTAGCACATCTTACTTGAAACTTTATTATAATGGGCAAAATTTAAAGAAGTAAGAGATTCCTGGACTCATACAGTCTAGAACTAGATTCTAAACTCTGTTTGTCCAAGAACCACCAATGAGAATATTCAGAAAGCACTGGTCTTAGGCCCCCCATTTTATCTTTGTTTGTTTAAAACCGTGTCTGTAAAACAAGGGGGCTGGACTGTTTAATGACTCTTTTTTAGCTCAAAAATTCCAAGTCTAAAAAATGATTTACTTTATCGGAACAATTTTCTTCATACATCGTAAACATTCCCAACGGGAACGTTGTTCCCAAGAAAGAAAAGCAACTGAAAACAGAGTAGACAATGAATGGGATTGTAAAGTGAATATGAAAAAAGATAGTTACCACTATCTGAAAATAATCACTAGGAATGACCACATCTCCATTCTTCATCCAATTCACAGTGGGCACAGGCTTCCCAGAGACTGCACATTCAAACTCAATATCCATGCTTTCATAGGCATAGAGGTTGGAAGGGTGATTTAAAAACCATGGTGGAACTGTAAAGACAGAAAAATAAAAAGTGAGTGGGTGGGGATGTGAACTTGCATGCTAACATCTTCTCTGACTTAGAAACAAATATTGAAAATGTTTGTAATTCAAATAATTCCCCTAAGCCCTTAGTTTACTCTATAGGAACTACTGTAGGACATGATAAACTCCCTCCATGCCCCCATCCCTGCCCCCCACCAAATGCAGTTAAACAGTGTGTTGTTGTGTTAATGGTGTCTTGCCACAAAGAATGTAAAAAAAAAAAAACAACCTTTGCATATAATAAACAAAAATAAATAAATAAAAATAAATAAAAAATAAAAATAACTGCATATAATAAACATCTGAATAACTAAGTATTTGCATCCAATTGACCTACATAAAGGACACTGGAAAGTCCATAAAGCTATGGAAACTATGCTGATAAAGCAAATAAAGGGGAGCTGATATGACTGACACAACCCAGTGTATAAGACATGAATGCTTAGTGTCTCTGTAATTCTAGAGTTTCATTAGGATTTAGCTAATGAGACGGACTCGTTCCTATTGAAACTGTATGTGGTGATAGGGCACTAAAAATGACCATCATCTTTACTGTGGACACATGCCTATTGTCCTAGCAATTATCTGCTCTAGTGCATTGCTATACTATATTACTATTTTCTCAGCAGGGTACATGATACACTAATTTAATTTAATGTCTTAATTACCATAATACTCGTTACTCTATGATGGAAATTTTCAACTGAAAGGAAATTACAAATATAACACACCTTCACTAGTGAATCTCTCAGACTTGGTGCCTCAAAACACTGTGTAGGAAAGGAGCATTTTAAAAAGTGATGTTGGAAGGGATAAATTGGGAGATTGGGACTGACATACACACACTACTATATAGAAAATAGATAACTAATAAGAACCTACTGTATAGCACAGGGAACTCTATTCAATACTCTGTAATGACCTATATGGGAATCTAAAAAAGAGTCGATATATGTGTATGCAAAACTGACTCACTTTGCTGCACAGTAGAAACTAACACAACATTGTAAATCAACTATACTCCAATAAAGAAAAAAAAAATTTTTAAGTGATTGTCATTTTCTTCCACTGGGAACCTTAAAATGATGTCAAACTTGAATATTTATATTGTCTGAAATCCAGGTTAAATTCACAGGGAAGTAGCAGCCTTGATCCCCTTTTCACCTTGGAAATAAATATGTATTTTTCATAGACATTTTTAAAGACAGATTATAATTTTTGTCTTTGCTGTTGTTATGCTCAGTGCATAAGGTGTGCTAATATTTGCTTCTTTGAGTAACCACCATACTTTGCTCTTTCCAACCACCATCAGCAAAACTTTCCCTTGAAGTCAAAGTGAATTTGCAATCTTTGATGGTCATTGCCTTCTAGAAAAATCGAAGAGCCAGTGGAAGGCACCCAGGATTCAAGTCCTAGTTCTTCTACTGAATGATCTTGGAAGTCAGATCTCTCCCCTCCCCTCCCCTCTCCTCTCCTCTTTCTTTCTCTCTCTCTCTCTGTCCCTCCCTCTCTCCCCTTCCCTGTCTTATCTTCCTGTTTTTAACTAAATATTTGGGCCTCTAGTACCCAACAACTTTTAAATTCTTGAATCTTTCACAGAGGCAACTTGGTTTAGATGACTTGGCTGGGATTCATTAATATTCTCAGACTAAAGATATGGAAAAAAATGTGTCTGAGAGCTTTGCTACAGAGAATGTGTCACCACTGTATATAGGGTTAAGATTAATTATTTATAATTTATAACAATATTAGACTTTATTTATTCTTTCACCAAATTCACTGAGAATGAACCAACATCAGAAAGATTTCTTGAGTTCCTCTGAGCAGATACATTTATTGTCTCTTTTGGATTCTGTTGTCAATTTTTTTTTTTTTTTTTTCTTTTTGCGGTATGCGGGCCTCTCACTGTTGTGGCCTCTCCCGTTGCGGAGCACAGGCTCCGGACGCGCAGGCCCAGCGGCCATGGCTCACGGGCCCAGCCGCTCCGCGGCATATGGGATCCTCCCAGACCGGGGCACGAACCCGTATCCCCTGCATCGGCAGGCGGACTCTTAACCACTGCGCCACCAGGGAGGCCCTCTGTTGTCAATTTTATCACAGATTTTTATTTACCAGCCAATAGCCAGTATTTATTGAGAGCTGACTGTACAATTTATTAGCCTAAGCACTTTATTATGCACACCACAACTCTTTGAAGCAGGCTCTTTTACCCCCATTCTAGAAATGAAGAGACTGTGGTGTGTAAGCAACTTCTCCAAACCACACAGACAGGCTGACTCCACTGCCTACATTCTGAACTATTTTGTAATAGTTCTACCTGTGGAAAATTTCGATGGAAAATTACTTTGCCACCGAAAAATTCTGATGGAAGGATAACTCAAAAATATTCCCCAAGCCTCAAGGACAATAGAAATGAAGCAATTAGAGCTGTTAAAAAAAATAACATCACGTTGTCTACTCTGCCTCTCCCTTTAAGTCCTTCTTTCCTGGTGCCATGAAAACTGTCTGAGTCTGCTAAGCCCTGGTGTTCATGTTCCTGGAATCATGTGTGCCCACAGAGTTTTCAAAATTTAGATGACTTCCATAAGTGGATCTTGAAATTAATTTATGGGGTTGAGACTAAACTTTAAATATATATGTACATAAGTAATATAAATATACATAAACATATATCATACATAAACATATACATATACACGTGTATATATTTATATAGAGGGAGGAGATTTAGTATTCTCTTCTCTTCCTGCTTTCCTCTTCTATACTCTTAATCCTTCCTACTCCTATGCTACTCCTCTTTGTTTCTCTTTTCTTGTGATGAGCAGACTAGGATTTATTCATCCTATTTTAGGATTGCTTCCTAGAATTGAGAACCTAGGTATACCTTTCACTGCTCTGGGGTACTAGATTCTCAACACAAATATAAACTGGGACTAATGAGTGAATATGACTTATCAATGGTTGTGGACATGTTTCTTTAGCATTTTTCTGATCATGAAGAGGGAACTCAAACACTCCTTCTTCCATGAAATGTTGCCTTTCATGAAGCCGATGATGGATTTTCCTGCTTCTTGCAGTGCTCTCTCACTGGGCTCAATTTTTATACCACTTATTATTGTTAGATATTTTTCACCTACATCATTATTTACTAACCAGACTATAAAGATGGGGCCTGAAGCATATGCTTTTTCTTTTAATTCCCTTTGAATATTAACATAGTTCTCCTTCCTTTCCACTCTCATGGAAGGAATAATTCACTGCTTTAAACTATTTGGGGGGCAACAATTTCTTAATGATTAATAAAAACAAAGTGTCATGAATTTTCAGGTTTATCAAATCGTTCCATTCATACAGTTTTAGTCCATTTCAGAGAACTGCCTAACATACATGTATGACGCTACAGCAATTTCAGACAAGATATTGCTTTTGTTATACTTCCCTTCTTTGGATAGAATAAAATTCATGACCAGAAATAAATTACCCACATTTTCATTAGATCTTGGTTTCTCAGGATCTTCTTAAGTACTCAGAGTACATATATAGAGAATGTTTATAACTTAGGGGTTGAGGGAAGAAGAAATAGTGACTACAACAGAAAGATGGAAAAAATATGTCTGTTCTAGAAAATGCTATCATATTTAGAAATGATTAATAGGTGAGAGATCCCTCTATACTGCAAGCATTAGAACTGTACAATTAAACCTTAAATTTGAATAAAAGTTTTCTCTAAATTAAATATTTTATAAATGAGTTTCTATGCTATGACTAATCATTTGCATTCTGTAGAGTAAAATTTATTCGGTAGTTTCAGCCCCAAACCAAGTCATCACCAACAACCTAAATAGTATTAAAGGTTTTATTTCACATAAAAGATGCCTCACAAGTATTTTTAGTAACATTTATCTATTCTTTTCCAGTTATTTAGGTACAAATAAATGTGGGTCAATTCTAAAATACTGCTCTAGGACACATAATTAACACTCTGTATTACCTTGACATTGAAAAGATTCTATACATCCTAAAAATTTACTACAGCTCTTTGAAACTGCAAGAATGAAACTTTAAAGGAATGCAGGTGGTTTAAATGAACACTAGGCAGAACACACAACTGGTGAATGATAAACATGATAAACATCATGGGAATGATAAACATCAAGGAAAAAAACAGATTAGTGAGATTTTGTTAGGAAGACAATACAAATTACCATGAGCCTTGATGGGCTACATTTTTACCCTGAGAACACTGGAAAGCCAGCTAGTGTCCCTGAGCAAAACACTTCTCTCTATCTCTCCAGGCCTTTTGGAGTTAATTTGTTGTTGAACTAGTGGACATAAACCCATTAGTCTTCTCTTAAACGCAAATACCTGAAGATTCTGACCAGATCAAAAATCTAAAATACCGTTTGCTGCCAAATTGGGTTAACTCTATGTCCAAAATAAATTGAGTTCTTTCAAGTACAGTCAGATAATTTCACCTTAAGGAGCCATAGTTTGA
Organism: Mesoplodon densirostris; assembly: GCF_025265405.1. Taxonomy (NCBI): domain Eukaryota; kingdom Metazoa; phylum Chordata; class Mammalia; order Artiodactyla; family Ziphiidae; genus Mesoplodon; species Mesoplodon densirostris. Next base: position 69,567,791 of record NC_082675.1, on the reverse strand, counting down.
TATGTAATCACATTCAGATGACTACAAAGGAAGCCAACTGGTGTTGAATGTAGGTCTAGAGATAACATAGCACAGGGGGAGAATATTTTTTTTATCAATTCAGGCTTCCATGTTAAATGTACCTCAATGAAATCCTAGTTTTATGGAATAAGGTTTCTACTGGACATTCAGTTTATAGATTAGAAATAGCTCTTTCATCCCATAGTTTCAATTCTTCCTGCACCAACTTCTGGTGCCAAAGTAACTTTCTTTCAGCTAACTTGATCTTTAGGTGAATAACCTTCCTTCTCCTTTATTTAACAAGGAGCTGTGTGATATATTTCTGCCCAATCCAACACTTCTCTCCAGGCCTTTTCTTATGTGACAAGTGACTTGAAATCTGCTGAATATTTTTCTCTAGTTTGTTCCTTCCTACCTACACATCTGTCCTCTCCCATAGGACTGGGTGCTGAGATTTGCATTTCATTCTCTGTTTGTCTCTCACACATACCTGTCTGTACTCTCTTAAAAAATTTAGGTTGGGGTAAGTTGGATTCTAGAACTAAGTGACAAGAATGTATCCCACATTGGAAATAAGATCTCATTTTAGTTTTGTTCTAATTAATAATATTGACTGGGGCTCCCATTGTTCTAGAAAAATGACTATTAAGCTATGGATTTTATTCTTAGCATTTTCTATTCAAAAAAGTGTTTCAATTTCTGGGGGCAGGGGGTGTTTGGGTCCTCTTAACAACTTCCAGAATGTACATTACCTTTTCCCCTGACAGATGTGTAAGCCTAAGTGGTATATTTAATTATATATATTTTTTCTCAAGCAGAAGTAAATATATCATTATTGAAAACTATATTTCAGAAAAGCTGATAAAGCAACAACAATTCATCCCCTTGTAGCATCCATCTGGGTGCAAATCCACCAAGCTCTTAATTTCTTAAGGACAGGGGCTGCCTTACTTCTTTTTCTGTCCCCAAGACTAAGCATGGGATGGGTGCTAATAAATACTTATTAGATAAACAGGCATGGATGTGGTTTAGTCTTCATAGGCCAATGTTTTGGCATTACCACTTTCTGGCTGCAAACAGGTAATAGCTATGGAAAAGCTAGATGAGGAACAACATTTAAGAATAAGGATATACTTTTCTTCTAAAGTCAATGCTAATGACAACAATAGAATATTAGAAGCATCAAACTATTAGCTATTCTGCTATAGCTGGCAAAGAGGATATTTTAATCATCTTAGAGAAATAAAAATTGAGACCTTTTGATTTTATCTCTTACCCCATTATGCCAAAAAATTTGTGCTCCTATCCAAAACTTCTAGTCTATGTGCTGTGGGGATGAAGAACATCTGACCTTCAACCTTTACTTTGGAGTTGTGTTTATGTTTTTTTGTTTTATTTTGTTTTTTGTTTTGGTTTTTTGAAATATGTGCTTAGAAACTATTTTAGATCTCTTGTCACAATTTTCTTTATCCAGACAAATAATTCCATTACTCTTCCTCAGTTTCGGCTGCTTCTGTAATCAGGATTGCTTCTCTCTAAATTCAGACTGAGTTTTCCATTTCTCTCTTTAACTGTAGAACTTAGGACCAAACTGGGAGAATGATGTTGTAAGGCTCAAACCAGTGATAAAAATGATAGGAGGATTAATCTCAAGGTCCTAATTCTATATGCTTACTTATGTTATCACCATGTCTTTGGAAACTTGATTTGTGTGCTGTGCTATCAGTGTCCTTCAGTAGATGTTGGCAACTCTCCAACAATTAAGTCTCTGTGTGTGTATGTATGCATATGTATATGTATATATAAACACATATTAAATACATTTATTTCTATATATTTATATACTTATCTGTGCTCCTATGTAATTCTATGTAAACTGTAAAATCACATCAAATACTTATATTTAAAATGTTATGTATACACAAAGACATGCAAATGATATATCCATACATATACAATTTATAAACATCTTATCCAATTTTCAACTTTAGCTGTGAAGAGAATGAAAACATTTTAAGAAAAACAAGATAAAAACATTAACTCACATGGGTTATGACAAAAAATAAATATTTAGGGCCTCCCTGGTGGCGCAGTGGTTAAGAGTCCGCCTGCCGATGCAGGGGATACGGGTTCGTGCCCCGGTCTGGGAGGATCCCACATGCCGCAGAGCGGCTGGGCCCGTGAGCCATGGCCGCTGGGCCTGCGCATCCGGAGCCTGTGCTCCGCAACGGGAGAGGCCACAACAGTGAGAGGCCCGCATACCGCAAAAAGAAAAAAAATATAAATAAATAAATAAATAAATAAATAAATAAATATTTAGAATAAGTTATCTAGTTCCTAACACTGCATACTGACAGAAATTTAAGAGTTATTATTTTTCCCTCAGTCAAATGTTTCCTAGTATGCCCTCTTGTTATTTGAGAGTAAAAGATGTGGATATTCTAAACAGCTAGAAAAAAATGTTTCTGTCATGCATGAGAGCAATTTCTGTGTATTTTTAAATGGACATTGAAGAGTTACAGTAAATTATAGTGAAAACTTTGTTTTCCGAGTTTTTTGTTAGTAGTAGATATTCTATGAGGGAATCTTCCAACACAAACATTTAACTGAGGCGATGATGAATTCTAACACATAACTAATTTCCCTGCTCCAATACCCAATGAAGTCAAAAGTCCCAGCACACATGTGCACGTGCACGCACGGGCACACACACACACACACACACACCAACCATAGCAACCAAAGAAAAGAAAGTAGTCAATTGCAAATGAAAAAAAAATCAAAATAGATGTTTCTGGAATAGAGGAGAAAGGCAGAGCAGGATTTAGCTCCTTATCTGTCCTTAAACACCAGAAACTGCCCTGGACTTTGGGGGAAAGCTTAAGAATTCTCAGTAATACCTCCGAAACTGAATCAACCTGAAACCTATGGAGAGTCCTATGTTTTTCCTTCTTTTCTGATTGAGAAGAAGCTGCAGTGGCTATCAACCTGAGGACCAGTCCCTCCCCTACAGAAGGGAATAGGATACGGAACCAGCCAACGAAGCTGGGTGCCCTCAAAGAGGCCGAATGTTGCCTCAGCTGAACTCACTCCCTGACCATTCCTGCTGGTTATTAAATAATTAATAAAACCTGAAATATCCAGCACTACAAACTGGAGCCCAAGGGGTCTCAGGCAGTGTGGTAAATAAGTCTAGAAGTAACTTCTGCTATATTGGCACAAATAGTGTCTGGACAGAGTCACCCACACATGAGCAAGATAAATGACACACGTGGGAAATATGGAAATATATTGTCGGCAACAGTAATGAGAGAGAGAGAGGGTGGGGCAGGGAGGGAAAAGTGGGGGGAGGAAGAGAGAAAAACAAAACACTCAACCCAGAAGAAAATCTAAGGGGAGAAGCAGAAATAAATTTCTTAAGTTGTTTCACACAATGGAATTACTTATTATGAAAATAAATTCAACAACACTAGAGGTCAAAGACTAGATGAAAAACAACAGAATGAAATGAAAAGGAAGGTAGCGGACCTAAGGAAACAAATCAAGGGGCAAAACAACATCATTAGAGAGCCAATATATAAATTAGAAAGTACAAGTAACATAATAGACACCACTAAAAACCAAATTACCGATGTGTTGGAAATGAGATAAATGCAGTGAATGTAGATGAAAAAGGCAAAGAGACGAAAGTAATTAGGAAGAGCTTGTACAGAAAGAGGCCAAGCAAAGATGATTTAATATTGAGATAACTGGCATCCTGATGTAGCAAGCTCACAAATGGAACAGAAGATATATTCAAAGATAAAATAATAGGAAATTTTCCCTAAAAAATAAATCTGAATTTTTAGATTGAAAGACTATATACCATTTTCCTGGGAAATTGAATGCATAATTCTCAATAGTAAGACGTATCTTATTTGAAATATTGAATCTGGAGGATAAATAATTATTTGAACGTTCAAACAGAAAAGTCAAAATCAAAACACACCTACAAGGAATGAGGGGGAATCAGATTCCCATATAGTAATATCCAATGTTAGAGGATAATGAAGCAATATTACCCAAGAATATTATACACAGTTGTTTATTTACAAAGCCATAGTCTAAATTATGAAAGTGCTCAGAAAATACAGCACTTTCTAAAGTAAGTCTGACAACAAAATCCAGGCTATTAAGAAGAGTACCATCAAAATGAAAAGACAGGCATTGTGATAAAAGGACTGGTGATGAATATTGAATATAACTCTATACAGAAATAAAAGTAAGCACAGTGGAAATAATGTTTACTGAAGATAAGTCAATTGTCATAAACGTGAAAAGGATACAACTAATACCATAACTACCAAAATCAGAAGGTGGGGGAATGAGAGGATGGATGAGATTGCTAACCCCTCATGCTAATCCCTAGGTGCTATCTTTCACAGCAGGAATTTAATCAATTATGCCTTTAAATAAAACATGAACTTTAAAAAATAGTATCTATAGCTGCATCACATTATTATAAACATATTTCTACCTAAGTATCCAACTATTTATGTATGTAGAAGGATGTATGGAATACTGAGATTTGGGATGATTTTTAAATCACATGGGTTATTTTCACAAAATTATAGAGTGATTCTTCTAAAACAATTTTTAAGACTCTAGAAGCAAATATTCTAAGATGTACAGTGATTATGGAAGTATGGATATATCTTTCTTTTTTTGTATTTTAAAAATTTTCAATGATTAAAAAAGATATTAAATAAAACTTTACCTTCTGGGAGGGCTTCTGGGAGGGCTCACTATGATAGCTTTTACCTTCTGGGAGGGCTCACTATGATAGTTTTAAATAATAGAACCCACTGGAAATTCAAGAGCTTGTATAAATAATACATATGTTATAAATAGCAAGTAAACATATTTATCCTTCTTTTCTTTTCCTTTTATCCTACTTCTTCAACTGGGTCTTGGAAGAACTTCAGAGAAACTCTTGTTGCTGGTGACAAGAGTATATAAACCCTTAAAGGAAATCATGTGGAGGTAACAGCAACACCAGGTTTCCTGAATCAAATTTGGTGAAGGATGATATATTTCCTATATACATGATGATCTGGGGAAAACCACTGTATGGGAAAAAGGAGAATCAGGAGAATCAGGAACAACCCTGATTCTGGCTCTACTAAAGGTCAGATTATGGACACCAAGCAAGTAACTGAACTTTTCTTGACTTCAGTTTCTTACTTTGTGAACCTTTCTTGACTTCAGTTTCTTACTTTGAAAACTTAGAAGGTTAAATTGGAATCCAATCATTCAGGTTCTTTGGAATCTCGTCATGTGTTGCTAGGGAGGGGGTGGTGATGATGTTTCTCTCCAACCCTTTAATACCTTCAAGGAAAATAATGCTGAGACAGGCTGGGCCCTGGGCCCCTTTGTTGCAGTACGTGCACCTGGACAAACCTCTCCTCGAGCTACAGAATACAAAGAAACTATAAGGGACTAAAAATAACTGTACATGGGCAGTTAGGGCAAAGTCTGGACAAGAAGATATAAAAAGACCAAAAAAAAAAAAAATCCAATTGCCACTTCTGAAGAGCCAGGAGCAAAGACAGGGTGTTGGGAGCAAAACCAGGGTACTGCACATGTCCCCTGCACTCAACACCACCAAAGGGGTGGGGAGACCACCTAAGTCACCCCTCCAGCTTGACCGCTGGACACACCCCTTCCCTCACCCCATATAAGGAACCATCCCACACCCCCTAGGGGAGAGAGCTCGGGAACCTGTTATTTGTTTTCACTCCCCCCTGCTACAGTAGGGGCCCCATTAAAGCCTTGCCTGAATTTGTTGTCTGGTCTCTTATCAAGTTCTATTGATTGGGGAAGGCCAAGAACCCTGGTCAGTATCAATGCCACTGTATATAACGAGCTTCTATATTAACTCGAAGCTTCACGAGAACATTCTCTGCTACTAAAACAAAGGAAGTAAATTATCCCCAAACCTTTTTTTTTTCCACCCCCGCTTTAAAATTCTGGTGATTCTAACCTGTTAGTATATTTAGCTGGTCCAATGCTATTCAACATGAACAGTTTACATCAAGTTGATTTAGAAAAGAAGAGGGAAAATAAGTTGTCAATTTACTTTTTATTCAACCATTAAAATAATATTTGAATAGCATCAATGCATTGCTTAAAACGATAAATACCAACATAAGTATCTCAAGCATCTTTGAGTCACTTGAGAAAGTGACTCAAAGACAGGTCAAAGGTAATTAGTTCAATGTCTTGCTGTAAAATGACAGTATTCCTTTCATACTAACACTTACATATGGCTTTTAAGATTACTTGGTGTAAGAGTACTTCCAGAATTGATTACATTCCAACTTTCAGACTTTATCTGCCTTTTTCATTCCTGCATTTTGGCCTCAAGAGACCTTAGCTATTTCCCTACAGATAAGACCAAGCTCCATGGTAATTTCACTGCTTTACAAACATGGATTTCAGAAACCATGGAGAAGGGGTGTGTGTGTGTGTGTGTGTGGCTGTGTGTGTGTGTGCATGTGCACTCGCACACGTGCATGTGTGTTAGGATTTATAAAATCTCACCACACAGATAATCCATTTGTAAACCTGAATGACTTCTTGCACAGTAAACGAAAAGTCTTTTTAAACATTTTGCCTGACAGTTAAAACCAAAAAGGAATGCTTACAAAATGTGTGTGTAATTCATAGTGGTAAATTGGGTTAAAAAATTCAGAACTCAGAAAGTTCATTTTAGTTAGCAAGAATTGGTATCAAATTTTAAAATGTAGTGTATTGAGGGCAAATGATAAAAGCATGCATTAGATTAAAAACAGCAAAACCTACTACACGTTTAACAGAAGTTTATATCAAAAGAAATCTAGGAATTTTTGCTGACTGCTAAGAATCCCAATTCTATTTTAATTTATTTTTTGTAAATGGAATTATATTTAAAAATAAGTACATAAACAATAAAAACAAAATCACTTGCTGTATATAAAACTGGGGATCACTAGTCCTGGGAAAGCAGTTGTTCAACGAATGTCTTCTGGCTCTAGGTTTGAGACCAGCAGGAAGAATTTCTTTCTGATTCCAGTGATTATCCTGGCACTTTTGAAGAATTCCACTTTTAAAACCCTGCCCTGGTCTTGCACTTTAGAGGCCCGTGAATATCATAAACACGTATATGTATGCATGTGTGCATGTATGTGTGTGAGTGCACATGTGTGTGTGTGATAAGGGATGTATTGCTACCTTTATCACTTGGGGTCTGGCAATCAGTGCTGGCATAGAACAGTGTTTAACCCTAAATTTCCTCTCCTGTGACTAACACTCTTCAAACCAAACACTTCATTCCCCTCCTAAAACTCACCAAATACAAGAGTCAAAATGTAAGGCTAACTCAGAAGTTCTTGCATTTTTGACCATGCATTTTATAGTGAAATCTTCTTACACCCAAAGGCTCTTTGGGAAATGGTTGGAAAGAAAAGCTCAAGGAAATATTTTATGTAATGTTTCAAACTTTACAGCATCCCTTCTATTCCTTCTCATTTGCAGAAGTAGTTGCATAGCTTAACATACGACTCATCAATTAAAAGCAAACTGGTTAGAAAGCTTATAATCTATCCACTGATTCTGATTAAAATTATATATATGCTCCTCAGAAGCTTCTAAAAAGTACTTGGCAGATTTTGATACTTGTCATTCATATGTATCTCATGTTTGTTCTTGTATATACATATAATTCCTGTTTATATGCCAAACGAAAGCAGTCATATAAACCAACACAAGTCTTTACTTTGTGACATATATCTATACACCTCAAACATCTATATTCTATGGCCATATATATGCCCTTGTATCCTGTTATACCTACTGACATGCCTATAACAAAAGTGCAACCTGCAATCTGAACATGCTGTTTTCATGTGCATAAAGCTGATACAAGATTTCTGCATTGTGGAAAGAAAACTAAATCCACCAAGTTACAAGTCAAGTCACAAGTTAGACAAGAAGGAGAGCCAGTTTTTGTTTGTTTTTGCTTTTTAAATAAACCTGAACTTCAGGTAGAGTAGAAATGTAGGCTGGGAGTACTTTGAGGATAGAACTGTGCCTAATTATTACTTACTATATATCCTCAAACAATGAATGCTAAATAACTGCTGATTTGATTGACTGACTGATTGATGGGATCTATAAAGGATATAGATCTAGTCCACTTCTAGTCCAGAATTCTGCCCTTGCTGCTCCGTGGTTATGGGACTTTGGGGTCAATTAATTTCACCTCTCTTAGTCTCCGCGTCTATCTGTAAAGTGAGCATACTAATAACTATCAAATAAAGGTTACCTTAAGGGTAAGAGAGAATCCTATAAAACTTCTGTCCTAATAACAGTATTGTATAGATGTTATGAGCTAAAGGTTTATGTTCCCCCCGTATTCACGTGTCGAAGCCCTAACCTCCAAAGTGATGGTATTTAGAACTGGAAGGTAATTACTTTGAGAGGTAATTAGCTTTAGATTAGGTCATGAGAATGGGACACTGAGAATGGGATGCTCATGATGGGATTCATGCCCTTATAAGAAGCGGAAGACAGAGAGATCATACGCACGCACAAAGAAGAGGTCACGTGAGAACACAGCAAGATGGTGGCTAGCTGCCAGCTAAGAAGAGGCCCTCACCAAGAACCAGATCTGCTGGCATCTTAATCTTCAACTTCCCAGCCTCCAAAAATATGAGAAATGAATGTCTGTTGTTTAAGCCACCCAGTCTATGGTACTTTGTTGCAGCAGCCCAAGCTAAGACAATAGCGATTATATATACATATTACTAATGCCAGTAATAATCAAATCCTAAAATATCAAAAATGAAAGAGAACTAATTGATTATTTGTCCCAATTTCTTAACTTTACAAATGAGAACATGGAGAACAGGGACTGGTTTTGTACTTTGTCTTATCCCTGGCACTTAGCTTCATGCTTTATAGTCATTCAAATATTTGTTGACAAGTACGTGCATGAATCAAAAGATAGTAGCATTAAATGTTAACAATGATCTCAGATTTGTTTGTTTCTGCTTTGGGATTGAATAACCTGACCATCTCTGGAGATAGGTCTGTTTCCCAAAGTAGAACTCTGATGTAATGCATTTTCCTTTGTTTCTTTTTATTTTTTGTTAGCCTTCATTTCCCATACTTTCCAAGTGACAGATAATATCGATTTTTTTTTTTTTCAGTACGCGGGCCTCTCACTGTTGTGGCCTCTCCCGTTGCGGAGCACAGGCTCCAGACACGCAGGCTCAGCGGCCATGGCACGGGCCCAGCTGCTCCACGGCATGTGGGATCTTCCTGGACCAGGGCACGAACCCGTGTCCCCTGCATTGGCAGGCGGACTCTCAACCACTTGTGCCACCAGGGAAGTCCAATATAGAATATTTCCACACAACTTTATCTCATTGAATCTTTTAAAACATCCTTTCAAGTGTTCTCATCAGTTCTAATTTTACAGATGAAGCAAACGAGACTCATGATGGCTAAATGGTCTCCTCCATATTGTGAACCCATAAGTGGAGGGTCAGGATAAAGCCGAGCTCTGCTTGACTTCAAAGGTTGTGCTTTCAAATAGCACCATGTGGTTTTCTAACCTTATCAGAGGTTACATTTGTTGTTACCTATTCATTGTACTTTCCATACCTGTGTGGTTTCATTCCTTCAGAGTTGGTAAATTTTAAGAGTTCAGCCTCTTAAGTAACACCTTCCTGTAATCTTCTACTCAAAATTTATGATAAAAACTCTTAAGAGACCAGGAGGAAAAGATGTAACATGGTAACAGAACAAGGCTGTGTAAATACTGTTCATGACTGTAAACAACACAACCATGTCAGGTTTTAGTTTAGTTTAGTTTTATTTTACTGGTACCCCCCTGCCCTGACATACACATATAGTGACTTATTAAAAGGGCAGTTAAGTAGGCAATATATTAAGTATATTATATATTAAATATATATATACTTAAAAGATTTTTTTTTTATTATTATTTTTTTTTATTTTACAAATTTAATCAGTTATACATATACATATGTTCCCATATCCCCTCCCTTTTGCGTCTCCCTCCCACCCTCCCTATCCCACCCCTCCAGGCGGTCACAAAGAACCGAGCTGATCTCCCTGTGCTATGCGGCTGCTTCCCACTAGCTATCTACCTTACATTTGGTAGTGTATATATGTCCATGCCGCTCTTTCACTTTGTCACAGCTTACCCTTCCCCCTCCCCATATCCTCAAGTCCATGCTCTAGTAGGTCTGTGTCTTTATTCCTGTCTTACCCCTATGTTCTTCATGACATTTTTTTCTTAAATTCCATATATATGTGTCAGCATACAGTATTTGTCTTTCTCTTTCTGACTTACTTCACTCTGTATGACAGACTCTAGGTCCATCCACCTCATTACAAATAGCTCAATTTCATTTCTTTTTATGGCTGAGTAATATTCCATTGTATATATGTGCCACATCTTCTTTATCCATTCATCCGATGATGGACACTTAGGTTGTTTCCATCTCCGGGCTATTGTAAATAGGGCTGCTATGAACATTTTGGTACATGTCTCTTTTTGAATTATGGTTTTCTCAGGGTATATGCCCAGTAGTGGGATTGCTGGGTCATATGGTAGTTCTATTTGTAGTTTTTTAAGGAACCTCCATACTGTTCTCCATAGTGGCTGTACCAATTCACATTCCCACGAGCAGTGCAAGAGTGTTCCCTTTTTTCCACACCCTCTCCAGCATTTATTGTTTCTAGATTTTTTGATGATGGCCATTCTGACTGGTGTGAGATGATATCTCATTGTAGTTTTGATTTGCATTTCTCTAATGAGTAAAGATGTTGAGCATCCTTTCATGTGTTTGTTGGCAGTCTGTATATCTTCTGCGGAGAAATGTCTATTTAGGTCTTCTGCCCATTTTTGGATTGGGTTGTTTGTTTTTTTGCTATTGAGCTGCATGAGCTGCTTATAAATTTTGGAGATTAATCCTTTGTCAGTTGCTTCATTTGCAAATATTTTCTCCCATTCTGAGGGTTGTCTTTTGGTCTTGTTTATGGTTTCCTTTGCTGTGCAAAAGCTTTGAAGTTTCATTAGGTCCCATGTGTTTATTTTTGTCTTTATTTCCATTTCTCTAGGAGGTGGGTCAAAAAGGATCTTGCTGTGATTTATGTCATAGAGTGTTCTGCCTATGTTTTCCTCTAGGAGTTTGATAGTGTCTGGCCTTACATTTAGGTCTTTAATCCATTTTGAGCTTATTTTTGTGTATGGTGTTAGGGAGTGATCTAATCTCATACTTTTACATGTCCCTGTCCAGTTTTCCCAGCACCACTTATTGAAGAGACTGTCCTTTCTCCACTGTACATTCCTGCCTCCTTTATCAAAGATAAGGTGACCATATGTCCGTGGGTTTATCTCTGGGCTTTCTATCCTGTTCCATTGATCTATCTTTCTGTTTTTGTGCCAGTACCATACTGTCTTGATTACTGTAGCTTTGTAGTATAGTCTGAAGTCAGGGAGCCTGATTCCTCCAGCTCCATTTTTCTTTCTCAAGATTGCTTTGGCTATTCGGGGTCTTTTGTGTTTCCATACAAATTGTGAAATTTTTTGTTCTAGTTCTGTGAAAAATGCCATTGGTAGTTTGATAGGGATTGCATTGAATCTGTAGATTGCTTTGGGTAGTAGAGTCATTTTCACAATGTTGATTCTTCCAATCCAAGAACATGGTACATCTCTCCATCTATTTGTATCATCTTTAATTTCTTTCATCAGTGTCTTATAATTTTCTGCATACAGGTCTTTTGTCTCCTTAGGTAGGTTTATTCCTAGATATTTTATTCTTTTTGTTGCAATGGTAAATGGGAGTGTTTCCTTGATTTCACTTTCAGATTTTTCATCATTAGTATATAGGAATGCCAGAGATTTCTGTGCATTAATTTTGTATCCTGCAACTTTACCAAATTCATTGATTAGCTCTAGTAGTTTTCTGGTAGCATCTTTAGGATTCTCTATGTATAGTATCATGTCATCTGCAAACAGTGACAGCTTTACTTCTTCTTTTCCCATTTGAATTCCTTTTATTTCCTTTTCTTCTCTGATTGCTGTGGCTAAAACTTCCAAAACTAGGTTGAATAAGAGTGGTGAGAGTGGGCAACCTTGTCTTGTTCCTGATCTTAGTGGAAATGGTTTCAGTTTTTCACCATTGAGGACGATGCTGGCTGTGGGTTTGTCATATATGGCCTTTATTATGTTGAGGAAAGTTCCCTCTATGCCTACTTTCTGCAGGGTTTTTATCATAAATGGGTGTTGAATTTTGTCAAAAGCTTTCTCTGCATCTATTGAGATGATCATATGGTTTTTCTCCTTCAACTTGTTAATATGGTGTATCACATTGATTGATTTGCGTATATTGAAGAATCCTTGCATTCCTGGAATAAACCCCACTTGATCATGGTGTATGATCCTTTTAATGTGCTGTTGGATTCTGTTTGCTAGTATTTTGTTGAGGATTTTTGCATCTATGTTCATCAGTGATATTGGCCTGTAGTTTTCTTTCTTTGTGACATCCTTGTCTGGTTTTGGTATCAAGGTGATGGTGGCCTTGTAGAATGAGTTTGGGAGTGTTCCTCCCTCTGCTATATTTTGGAAGAGTTTGAGAAGGATAGGTGTTAGCTCTTCTCTAAATGCTTGATAGAATTCCCCTGTGAAGCCATCTGGTCCTGGGCTTTTGTTTGTTGGAAGATTTTTAATCACAGTTTCAATTTCAGTGCTTGTGATTGGTCTGTTCATATTTTCTATTTCTTCCTGATTCAGTCTTGGCACGTTGTGCATTTCTAAGAATTTGTCCATTTCTTCCAGGTTGTCCATTTTATTGGCATAGAGTTGCTTATAGTAATCTCTCATGATCTTTTGTATTTCTGCAGTGTCAGTTGTTACTTCTCCTTTTTCATTTCTAATTCTATTGATTTGAGTCTTCTCCCTTTTTTTCTTGATGAGTCTGGCTAATGGTTTATCAATTTTGTTTATCTTCTCAAAGAACCAGCTTTTAGTTTTATTGATCTTTGCTATCGTTTCCTTCATTTCTTTTTCATTGATTTCTGATCTGATTTTTATGATTTCTTTCCTTCTGCTAACTTTGGGATGTTTTTGTTCTTCTTTCTCTAATTGCTTTAGGTGCAAGGTTAGGTTGTTTATTCGAGATATTTCCTGTTTCTTAAGGTGGGATTGTATTGCCATAAACTTCCCTCTTAGAACTGCTTTTGCTGCATCCCATAGGTTTTGGGTCGTCGTGTCTCCATTGTCATTTGTTTCTAGGTATTTTTTAATTTCCTCTTTGATTTCTTCAGTGATCACTTCGTTATTGAGTAGTGTATTGTTTAGCCTCCATGTGTTTGTATGTTTTACAGCTCTTTTCCTGTAATTGATATCTAGTCTCATAGCATTGTGGTCGGAAAAGATACTTGATACAATTTCAATTTTCTTAAATTTACCAAGGCTTGATTTGTGACCCAAGATATGATCTATCCTGGAGAATGTTCCATGAGCACTTGAGAAAAATGTGTATTCTGTTGTTTTTGGATGGAATGTCCTATAAATATCAATTAAGTCCATCTTGTTTAATGTATCATTTAAAGCTTGTGTTTCCTTATTTATTTTCATTTTGGATGACCTGTCCATTGGTGAAAGTGGGGTGTTAAAGTCCCCTACTATGATTGTGTTACTGTCGATTTCTCCTTTTATGGCTGTTAATATTTCCCTTATGTATTGAGGTGCTCCTATGTTTGGTGCATAAATATTTACAATTGTTATATCTTCTTCTTGGATTGATCCCTTGATCATTATGTAGTGTCCTTCTTTGTCTCTTCTAGTAGTCTTTATTTTAAAGTCTATTTTGTCTGATATGAGAATTGCTACTCCAGCTTTCTTTTGGTTTCCATTTGCATGGAATATCTTTTTCCATCCCCTTACTTTCAGTCTGTATGTATCTCTAGGTCTGAAGTGGGTCTCTTGTAGACAGCATATATATGGGTCTTGTTTTTGTATCCATTCAGCCAGTCTGTGTCTTTTGGTGGGAGCATTTAGTCCATTTACATTTAAGGTAATTATTGATATGTATGTTCCTATTCCCATTTTCTTAATTGTTTTGGGTTCGTTATTGTAGTTCTTTTCCTTCTGTTGTGTTTCTTGCCTAGAGAAGTTCCTTTAGCATTTGTTGTAAAGCTGGTTTGGTGGTGCTGAACTCTCTCAGCTTTTGCTTGTCTGTAAAGGTTTTAATTTCTCCATCAAATCTGAATGAGATCCTTGCTGGGTAGAGTAATCTTGGTTGCAGGTTTTTCTCCTTCATCACTTTAAGTATGTCCTGCCACTCCCTTCTGGCTTGTAGAGTTTCTGCTGAGAGATCAGCTGTTATCCTGATGGGGATTCCCTTGTGTGTTATTTGTTGTTTTTGCCTTGCTGCTTTTAATATGATTTCTTTGTGTTTAATTTTTGACAGTTTGATTAATATGTGTCTTGGTGTATTTCTCCTTGGATTTATTCTGTATGGGACTCTCTGTGCCTCCTGGACTTGATTAACTATTTCCTTTCCCATATTAGGGAAGTTTTCAACTATAATCTCTTCAAATATTTTCTCAGTCCCTTTCTTTTTCTCTTCTTCTTCTGGAACCCCTATAATTCGAATGTTGGTGCGTTTAATGTTGTCCCAGAGGTCTCTGAGACTGTCCTCTGTTCTTTTCATTCTTTTTTCTTTATTTTGCTGTGCAGCAGTTATTTCCACTATTTTATCTTCCACCTCACTTATCCGTTCTTCTGCCTCAGTTATTCTGCTATTGATCCCATCTAGAGTATTTTTTATTTCATTTATTGTGTTTTTAATCGATGCTTGATTCGTCTTTAGTTCTTCTAGGTCCTTGTTAACTGTTTCTTGCATTTTGTCTATTCTATTTCCAAGATTTTGGATCATCTTTACCATCATTATTCTGAATTCTTTTTCAGATAGACTGCCTATTACCTCTTCATTTGTTAGGTCTGGTGGGTTTTTATCTTGCTCCTTCTCCTGCTGTGTGTTTTTCTGTCTTCTCATTTTGCTTATGTTACTGTGTTTGGGGTCTCCTTTTTGCAGGCTGCAGGTTCGTAGTTCCCGTTGTTTTTGGTGTCTGTCCCCAGTGGCTAAGGTTGGTTTAGTGGGTTGTGTAGGCTTCTTGGTGGAGGGGACTACTGCCTGTGTTCTGGTGGATGAGGCTGGATCTTGTCTTTCTGATGGGCAGGTCCACGTCTGGTGGTGTGTTTTGGGGTGTTTGCGGACTTTTTATGATTTGAGGCAGCCTCTCTGCTAATGGGTGGTGTTGTGTTCCTGTCTTGCTAGTTGTTTGGCATAGGGTGTCCAGCACTGTAGCTTGCTGGTCGTTGAGTGAAGCTGGGTGCTGGTGTTGAGATGGAGATCTCTGGAAGATTTTCGCCGTTTTATATTATGTGGAGCTGGGAGGTCTCTTGTGGACCAGTGTTCTGAAGTTCGCTCTCCCACCTCAGAGGCACAGCACTGACTCCTGGCTCCTCAATTTGGGATGATTTGTTGTCTATTCATGTATTCCACAGATGCAGGGTACATCAAGTTGATTGTGGAGCTTTAATCCGCTGCTTCTGAGGCTGCTGGGAGAGGTTTCCCTTTCTCTTCTTTGTTCTCACAGCTCCTGGGTCTCAGCTTTGGATTTGGCCCCGCCTCTGCGTGTAGGTCGCCGGAGGGCGTCTGTTCTTCACTCAGACAGGACAGGGTTAAAGGAGCAGCCTCTTCGGGGACTCTGGCTCACTCAGGCCGGGCGGGAGGGAGGGGCACGGAGTGCGGGGCGAGCCTGCAGCGGCAGAGGTCGGCGTGACGTTGCACCAGCCCGAGGCGCGCCGTGCGTTCTCCCAGGGAAGCCGCCCCTGGATCCCGGGACCCCGGCAGTGGCGGGCTGCACAGGCTCCTGGAAGGGCGGTGTGGACAGTGTCCTGCGCTCGCACACAGGCTTCTTGGCGGCGGCAGCAGCAGCCCCAGCGTTCCACGCCCGTCTCTGGGCTCCGCGCTTTCAGCCGCGACTCGCGCCCGTCTCTGGAGCTCCTTTACGCGGCGCTCTTAATCCCCTCTCCTCGCGCACCAGGAAACCAAGAGGGAAGAAAAAGTCTCCTGCCTCTTCGGCAGCTCCAGAGTTTTCCCGGACTCCCTCCCGGCTAGCTGTGGCACATTAGCCCCCTTCAGGCTGAGTTCTCGCCGCCAGTCCCAGTCCTCTCCCTGCGCTCTGACCGAAGCCCAAGCCTCAGCTCCAGCGCCGCTCGCCCTGGCGGGGGAGCAGACAAGCCTCTCGGGCTGGTGAGTGCCGCTCGGCACCGCTCCTCTGTGCGGGAATCTCTCTGCTTTGCCCTACCCAGGTATGTGGGGAGTTTCTTGCCTTTTGGGAGGTCTGGGGTCTTCTGCCAGCGTTCAGTAGGTGTTCTGTAGGAGTTGTTGCACGTGTAGCTGTATTTCTGGTGTATCTGTGGGGAGGAAGGTGATCTCCGCGTCTTACTCTTCCGCCATCTTACCCGGAAGTCTAAAAGATTTTTTTTGATGTGGATCATTTTTAAAGTCTTTATTGAATTTGTTACAATATTGCTTCTGATTTTATGTTTTTTGGTTTTTTGGCCGTGAGGCATGTGGGATCTTAGCT
The DNA here is from genome assembly GCF_025265405.1 of Mesoplodon densirostris. Classification (NCBI taxonomy): domain Eukaryota; kingdom Metazoa; phylum Chordata; class Mammalia; order Artiodactyla; family Ziphiidae; genus Mesoplodon; species Mesoplodon densirostris. The sequence continues at coordinate 69,551,075 of NC_082675.1, read as the reverse complement.
ACCCGACCAGGGATTGAACCCACACCCCCTGCATTGGAAGGTGAAGTCTTAACCACTGGACCGCCAGGGAAGTCCCTTAAATGTATATTAATATATTATATTATACATAAATATATATTTACATATATTAAAATATATCAAGTAGGCGATATATCAGTTATATGGGAAATATGTGTTGTTTCTTTTTGTACCTATGCTCACTTTCAATTGATTCCTTATCACCTTTCTTCTTCAACAACTCATTGTCAGTTCAGTTCTCTTATCCTCATAATTTTCCTAGCTGTACTTGATGCCATTTGCAACTGAATCTAAATAGAATGCAAAGCCAGAGATGGCTACACTTGAAGTTTCATCTCTTACTGTAGCACGGAACAATTTAGGCATCATTGGTTGAGTTGGCAATGCTTCTTTGAGTAAGGGGTCTTTTCTAATGTCCCCCAAATCATCTACTCTGTCCAAACAGAATGTCAGCTCTCCTGCTTGAAACTGATGAAAAAGATAACTCAATGTTTGCTGAGTCTTAAAGGACTGATAAGCATCCTGCTCTACTGCTTGCTTGAAAAATCCTCCTTGAAAATGCATATCAAGTTTGGACTAAACTTTCTTTTTGGAAAGCTAAAGGATTCAAGTGTACCCAAGATGGGAAGCAATACTTGAAAGAACTCATCTCCCAGACTCTACAGCATATTTTTCAAACAGAGATATTCCGTTCCAATATTGCTTACACCAAATGTTCTGAACACTTCCTTTTCCATTTCAATTTCTGCTGTCTCAAATTTGCCTTCTCCATGCACAGTTAAGGAGCAGATAGGAGGGCTAGGGACACACACTGAATGACAGATCCACCAGTGCCTTTACCAGTGATTCAGAAAGCTTCTAAAATAGAATGTTACTTCTGTAGGCTATTAACAAACAAACACAAATAACACCTGTGTAGACATACCTTTGATGTATGTTGAATTCATACACAGTTTTGCTATAATGAGACATACGTGTTCCTAAAAAATTACCATGTTATAGTGAAGTGGTAAAGAATATTATCTGAAATCAGACAGAAAGTTGTAAAATCAGCTATGGATAGGTGTGGCTCATAAACACATGTGGTAAACTGGGGTAGCTAGTAGATGTTTGAGCTCTGGATTCCTGCCTGGTTTGGCTCAGCTGGGCACAGTTTTCTCTAGTCACCTATTATTTCTTGCAGATAAAATCACATATAGAAAATGCACAACGTGCATTATACTCTCATTGTTCCCTAATATATTACCTTGCAACAAGTTCACATTTTCAAAACAAGCATTATAGCAGAACTAGCTATACTAGAAATTGTGTAGGTGCATATCCTAATCAATTTGGGTAAAGATTTTTGGAAGCTATAATACCTTCTTAAAACCATTTTTTGTAAAGATAACATTTTTTTGGTAAAGTTGAAATGAAACAAACACCATTATACAATTCTGAGGAAAGATAAATTGAAATTCTTTTCTTATAAGGCAATTTTGTAAGATGTATAAAGTGACCATATTAGGACTTGAGATATGTGTTTTCTCTTTTATTAAGTAATTCAGCATCTACGAATGTAACCTATGGAAATAAGCACAGTTGGAGACAATGATTTATCAACATGAGTGTTCACTGAAGTACCATTTGTAACAGTAAAATACTAAGTTCTCTAAGTAAAGAATTGCTAAATCCTACCCCCAAAAAAATCACAGGAAAAAAGTTCTGACTAATAATATAGTTTTTAAAAACAGGAATCTAATTTTAGCAAAAGCACTAGGAATTAATACCATGGGAATGATCAGGCAAATGCCAAAATAATGTGTGTATAGGGATGTCCGTTACTATTGCATACAAAGTATAAAATATACATTAGAATGACTGGATTACTTAAATCAATTATGGATGAACATGAAGCCACTAAACATTACAGCACAGTCTGTAAAAGCTGCCTAGTACCCCATTATACAAATGTACCAAAGAATGGAGGCAACCCCACTGTTGTTCACTTACGCTGTTTCCAGTTTTCCCTACATTGCTATAATACTCCTCTTTGAGCAAGAGTATAAACATACTTGAGAGATGAATATTGGGCTTTTGATATTCCCCCAAACTACAATTATACTAAATTTTTAATTATAAAATAAACTTGATTCCATTTTCCACATAACATTGGAGAGTCTAACTGTATCAATTTTTTGATCAGATAATACTGCAGATAGTGAAGTCAAGATTCTTTAGACCAGATCTAAAATTGTTGTCTTAAAACTTTGCTCTTAGCACTGTTTTAGGCACTGGAGATACACTAGAAAACAAAACTAGTGTAGAAAACCAAGTTCTGTGCTCAAAAAGCTTACATTCTAGTTTAGTAAGATTGAAAATGAGTGATGGTGTTACCAAAAAAAAAAAGTATGTAAAGGACAAAAGGGAGTTGGAAGAGTCCTTTGGGAGTGTGGGAAGAATTAGCTAGTTGAGTAGGAAGGGAGTATTTGGGGCATAAGAATACTTGAGGCAGAGGGAACAGCAAAGCTGCAGGGAGGAATGTACTTGAAAGGTCCAAGGAAGAGCAAAGGTGGCCTTACAAGGCTGGAGCAGCACAAGCAAGGGGAAGAAGAAGAGATGAGCTCACAGAGGCCAGATCTCCTAGGTCTCCTTGACTATTCTGGCTTCCACTATGATGGAGTGAGGAAAGCCTTAAAGAGGTTTGAGCAGAGAAGTAACCCAGCAGATCTTAGCTTTATCAGGACTCTGGTTTCTGAATTAAGAACAGACTGTAGAGGAACAAGGATAAAAATAAGGAGGTCAGTTAGGAGGTTCCTGCAACAGCCAGGTGAGAGATAGCTGTAGCTTGTGTCAGGGTGGCACAGTGGCAGTGGGGTTGTAGATTGCAACCATATTTGACTGTTTGGAAGTTAGAGACAACAGGATTTGTAGACAGACCAGAGGTGAGTTTTGGGGGAGTAGGGAGGAGATGTTGCATGTGACCCCATGGCTTTTTTGGCCTGTACAACTGGAATGGTGCATCTGCTCTATACTGAGATGGGAAACTTTTCTAGAGAGATATGATGGGGTAGGGAAGCTGTGGGAAGAGATGAGGAATTTGGTTATCATTTTAAGTATAACATGTGAGGGTTAGCGTGGTTAGGGTTAGATACCAGACATCTAAGGAGAGTCTGTATGAGTCTAAAGCTTAGGGAAGAGTTCTGAGATGGAAAAAAAAATTTGAAAGCTATCAATACATAAATAGTATGTCTTGGATATCACCCAGGTCGTTAAAGAAGAGGAGTGAAAACTCAGAGCTGGGTAAATTCAACATTTGGCATCAGGGAGATGAGCTGAAACCAGTAAATTAGATTGAAAAGGAGTAACCAGGGAGCTGTCCCAGAAGAGAAATGAAGATTGGGTTTTAAGAAGGAAAGTAGGTCACCCATATCAAATATTGTTAATAAGCTGAGTAAATGAAGGCCTGAAAAATAACCACAAAGAGGTGGCCTCAGGAAGGAAAGTTTTGATAGTCTGTTAGAAGAGGAAGTGGAGACACACTGTTAAGTCAACATTTTACAGAAGTTTTGCAGTGAAAATAACAGAAAAACAAAACAACAAAATAAGCAGACAAATGAGGTCATGCCTGAAGACAATGTGCATCATGAAGTTCATTTTAAGATAGAGAAAATTATATCATATTTGTATGTTGGTTGGCAATGATCTAGTAGAGAAGGAAAACAGATGCTCTAGGAAAGAGAGAGGACAATTGCTGAAGCAATGCCCATAGGTACCCAAGAAGCGATGGAGCCAGTGCAGGGATAGAGGGGCTAGTTTTAGGTCAGGTCATACAGAAGGAAAGCAAGAGTTGGTGGGGCACACACATTGGTCTGATAAATATAGAACAGATGAATGTTCTCTTCTGATACCTGCTCTGTTCTCAGTGAAATGATAAACAACATCATCAACTGAGACTGAGGTGGGGAAGAGGGAGTGGATGGATGAGGAGAAAGGAAACACTGTGAAATAGTTTTACAGGCTCGTGGGAGATCAAATGGAGTAGAGAAACATGGCTGGATCACCAACCAACATTAAGGACCACTTGAAGCTAGCAGTCAGCATAATTAAGAGAGACCTGTCAGCAAGATCCTGTGTTTTTCTCCACTCATGTTTGGCTTCAAGAATTCAAGTGTAATGTGGGTAAAAATTAGGTTTACCTGGGATTGGGTTTGCCAGTTGAGTTTCTTCATCCTGCTGTACTTGAAGCCTTTCCCACCCAGAAACTTTTCATTTCTATGAGCCATTGTATTCCCTTTTGTGTTAAGTCAGTTTGGGAGTCTTCAGTTACTTGCCACAGAATGAGTTCTACCTTTCATAGAGACTTGGACTCTTTTTAAGGGGTATGAAAGGCACACTAAAGCAGAGAATCCTCAACTCATTAAGAAGCCGAATGTGAAGGACTGGGTATGTCATTAAATTTTTTTAAAGATTTTATGTGGGTTGCCAAGAAAAGTCAGACTTAGAGCCAGAGGGAGATTTCTGGGGAAGTTGCTCTTTCCACCTCAAGTCTGACTTGAACTGCAAGTTTTCCTCTTTATTATTAACTTCTTTCCCCAGCAAAGCATTGAGCTTCAATGCTCAAAATTCTGCTCAGGAAAAAAAAAAAAATCCCTATCTGTTCTATGCACTCTGTACCCTGAAGCTCTCATAATGGCCCATGGAACACTAGATCTTTATCCCCAGGGGTTTACCATGAGCTATGTTTCCATATGAATGCAAAAGTATTAAATGTGGAGCTTGAGATTTCCCTGATTCCTCCAATATAAAATAGGATGGTAAGTAGTAACCCCACGGAAACAATGTATAGAACCATAGCTTCCTAACTCTTAGAAACATTTTCTATCAAAGATGTTGCACCGATAAATTAAACTTTTCTTCAAAATGGATTCATGCCATGCATACAAAATATGTTTCTCAAAACACGATAACAGGACTTCCTTGGTGGCACAGTGGTTAAGAATCCGCCTGCCAATGCAGGGGACACGGGTTCGAGCTGAGGTCCAGGAAGATCCCACATGCCATGGAGCAACTAAGCCTATGTGCCACAACTACTGAGCCCGTGCGCCACAACTACCAATGCCCACGCGCCTAGAGCCCGTGCTCCACAACAAAGAGAGGCCACCACAGTGAGAAGCCCGTGCACTGCAATGAAGAGCAGCCCCCGCTTGCCGCAACTAGAGAAAAGCCTGCGTGCAGCAATGCAGACCCAAAGCAGCCAAAAATAAATAAATAAATAGGTTAAAAAAAAAAAACCACAAAACACAAATAACACCATGTATCATGAGAGAAAGGTTAAATCAATAAGTGCCTGCATCACATCCAAAGAACTGACAACAGGGAAATCAAATGGGAAAAATATACGCTTGGTCCAACTATTTGCCAGGAAATTATCTTTCCTTCAAGTAAAAGGACTTCTAATATGTTTTCCTTTAGTTCTATTCCTACTGAAAAGGAATTTATACCGGAAAAAATCATATGCAATTCTCTTTGTTTCTCTCTTTCTCTGGTTCTACTAGACTTCCTTTTATTTTATTATTATTTTTAATTTTGGGTGATTCTAATTCTTTGTAGCATAGAAAAAAAAGATTCTAAAAGATGAAAGTGTGTTTTGTATCATTTACCTGATAACGTTTTCTTGTGGCATCCAAACAAGAGGAAAGTCTGAGACTGACCTCCAGAGCAAGACATACATATTTCTCAAAATAACAGTTTGCCAGTCAGATTGTGTATTTACTAGAACATCACATTCTTATATTCTCAAAGCTGTTCCACAAAGAACAATGAATTGTCCTTTTTGAAAAACAGCTTAACTGAAAATTAAAATTAGTTAAACCTGCATACACATACACCCCCCAACACACGCACACACACACACACACAAACACACCTATATACTGATTTAAAAGGTTCAATATAAGTAAAAATACATAATCTGAAGAGTAAGTTATTAGACCCTTTTGGAGCTCTTCCCAGGAAAATATCTTCAGAATACTTTAACCTACTGAAAAAGTCAAATTCTTTAAAAATAATTTTAGTTGGATATCTAGAAGGTAAAATTTTGGCAAATCCTAACATTATATGCATTTTGTCTTATTTTTCCTTGAAAATCTATTTTAATTTAATTATTCTGTTAACCTTCATTTTTCTTTCTCAACTCAAACTTTATTATTTATTCAAAATTTGAATAAACCAAATTTTGGAGTCTATGGATACATATCAAAGTCATTTCTATATGATCCAAACCAGTTATCAGTCTTACAACTTGAGAGAATTGGAAACTCATCTCTCATACTCCAGAGATCTGCACTTTTAGCAATTTCCCAAATAATGATAATTGGGAAATATACTTCTAATTTCCCAAATAATGATATTTCAGAGTGAACAAAAGTTAGTTTTAATCATAAAAAATTGGGAAATATAATATTACCTAATTACCACACACAAAAAAATAAGGTCACAGTGTATCTAGGCTAGGAAAGAATTTTATCAATATTCTAAGTGATCACATGTCAGAAAAGAATTTCAAGAGAGACCCATGATCCAATACACTGGTCACACAGCCCCATTTGTGGGTGTGTGACTATTGGTCAGCAGGTGATAGGTACAATCCAGGTCAACCTGATTTCTAGTGTGCTGATAATGTATTTCAGTTTCCTGGGAATATGTTTCAAAAGAGTTGCTCTGGTTGCCCACAGTGACGTGATGGAATGGAACAATAACACTGTGCTCTGTTATGAAATATTTCTTTCACTAGTATAGGGTCTAAAATTCCCATCAGGAACACCTTTCCTTTGAGTTAAGAGTGTGGCATCCACTAAACTTCATCTAGAAAAAATATGCATATATTATTTTGAGGGCAATTATTATAACGTAGCCTCTGGCTATTACCAAGATAGGGGAGGGACCCACAGCAATAGGTCCAAGAAGAGCTAAATTTTGATATAATTATAGAGAATAATATTTCCAGCTCAGAGTAGAGTGCTTCCTATGTGCGTAATGTTAATCTTGACTGTCAGATACAATATTAAAATGGAAAAAAAAACAGATGAGCCCTTGTTCTTTACATCAAAAAGAGTCCATTTATTCAGCCACTCAACACTCTTTAATGAGTATCTATCATGTAGAAGAGTCTTCTTTCTACTATATCTATTAATATGGTTAGAACATATATTGAGATGCCAATATGTGCTTATTCCTCCTGTATTTTTGTCTCTCTTCTTCTAGAAAAATAGCCAAAACTTTGTATTCCCTGCTTTACTGGGGATGCAGATGAGGCACAGTTATTGACCAAAAGGTTAAGTTTTCCGAAGACCACCTCCTTTTATTTTAAAACCGACAAGTGGATTGTATATTTCAATAGCATTGAGGAATAAAAAGGAGTTTTAGAGGGTGGCATGGGCCAATCTAGGAAAATGATTTAAGATTCCACCAATAGCAGAAAGTGTCCCTCTCTGTTCTGGGAAGATGGCAGAATCTGAGAAGTGAATTGATGAATGAAGTATCTGTGTAGGCTGGATTCTAGAGTCCAAGGTTCCCAACTTCAGAAAATTTCCCAGTACTCAAATTTAGCATAAAATCAAGGAAGCTACTCACCTGTAAGCGTCTAGGCAAGCTAGATAAAGACAACAGTGATCAGAAGGGATCAGATAAACGGACTCTCTCCAAATGTCTTGCCCTACCAAGTCCCTGGGGACTGTTGAGGAAAGCCTGGAGGAGCACAGGGGCCCTAATAATGCCATAGATTGAACAGCCCCTCAATTTAATAGGAGAGGGTTTTGAAGTAAAATTGAGAAAAATAAAGGAATGTGATATTTGTTGTACCTCTGAGTTTATGTAGCTACACAAAGATAGCTACACAAAGAAAACACAGACATAGTACCAGCCTTCAAGTTATTTCCAATTTAGCGACAGTAATTGATATAGAAGTAGATAATTTCCATAGTGTATGGGACAGGCTACAAATCAGGCATTTCCAAGTTGTTTTAGGTTCATGAAGGAGGTATGATAGACTGTGCTCAATGATTATTTCTACCATAAATGCACACAGAAAAAGTCTCAGCAAAATGATTTACATATGAGAGACAAATAATACATATTTATTTTGTTCCACTGTACTGAATTAAAGCAAGTTTCAGGATCTTAGGAACAGATGAGTTTTATAATGAAGCATCAACAGAGGCTAATTTTAAGTTATTCTTACCCTACAGAGGGATATTTTCATCCCCCACATATCTGCATTTCCTTTTTCAACCAAGTACTAATTTATTCTATTTATTTACAGCTATTTAAAAATCCACATTTGGGAGAATTTTAGTTTATTGCTTTATGAATTAATTGAAACAGACAAAAACTATGGCTTATATGTATTTCCCCTCCTAGTACTTAATTGTTATAATCAAGTGGAAGAGAAACAATCAAAGAAACAAACAAAACCTCTGAAATTCCTTTCAGGATATGTAATTTATTTCCAGTTCCCAACATTCTACAATACATGGCTGAATATAAGGTTGTATAATGAAAATCATTTTTGGATTTAATTGCAGTGTAGTAATTGTTTTGATCATAAGCTACTAGTAGTAGTTTAGGTGCAGTGGGTCTTTAGGTATATTTGGATGTCATTAAAATTCCAATGGAATTATTTTCTGTTGTTTAATATTGAGACTATTGTCTTTGTTAGGAGTTTTCATAATAAACTGCAATGAGAAATGGTTGAAAATCAAATTTACAAATGATTAGGAAAAGAATTATAAGGCTAAGAAGTTATGGAAGATTTAAGTCAGCCTAAATTGGAATAATCACTTAAGGATTTTGAGTTTTAACTACTAACATGACTGATAAGAGTATAACTACATTGCTCCTAGCAAAGGTCTCTGAATATTATGCATACATAGCATAATTTTATGCAGTGGAAAAGCAATGTGTATGATATTTTCCACTTTTAGTAATTAGGTGGGAAAAGAGCCAAAAACACTTTGTTGGGGGACAGAGGCATTATTAATGACTAAGAGAAAAATGTGGTTATTAAATATATTTTTAATGCAAGACTAATTTCAATAAAAATAATGTAAATTTTAAAGTTGAGAAAACAAATTAAAAAAAAACAAACCAAAAGAGTACTGCTGTTAATGGTACCTAAGGCACATTCTGATTTTGATAATAGCACTTCCAATGACCACTGATAGCATAATTTGTCTGAGCTGAACTCACCTGCATGGTAACATGAGCACTGCATACCTATGATGATATTAACTTGGACAAACAGTGTAGTTCAGATTGGCTACCTGGGCTGTGATACAAATGTCCTTTTGCCTTACTGACCGTTATTAGGAGATTACCTTTAACTGTACTTTAATATGACTTTATCAGTATTCCTAAGTAGATCACCGTTCTGGCTTCCATTTGCTAATGCTAAAGTGCCTTCAACTCAAAGACTGCCTTACTCTCTCATATGAAGCCAATGATCTTTCACTTTATAATGCTTGATGTCACCTTGGCCAGATTTCCATAGGAGATTAGAATGGAAAAATAATATCTGCTGTTGACATGGGTCAAAGCTATAGGTGGAGGAGTGCACAGGAAAGGGAGAAGTAGAACTGTAAAATAGTTGGAGACTGGAATTGAGGAAGACAAAAAGAAAGGAGGCAAGAGGGGAAGAAAAGATGACAGAAGAAAAGAGGAAATGGAAATGGTCAGATGTCCCCAAATATCTACATACTAAAAAATTTTACAAAATGTTGATTTCCCTGTGTTTTTTCTCCTAGAGGACGTGAAGCCCCACCTGCTCTAAGGCCCTCTTGGTATGCAGGCATTTCCATGGAGATGAGCATCTCTTGTGTGGCCTGCTCAACATTGGTCTTCCATTCACGGGACATTGTTCCTTTCATGCTACCGACTTCCTACCTTCAAAGGGAAATTACCACCTGCCTACAGACCACATTCTTCACACCCAATCATCCTAACTTCCTACCCCAAAATGTAGTTGAATATCTTTAGTGATATCAGGCAAGGTTTGACTGAATTATTTCATATGTAATTGCATTTGAGTTTTAAATGTTGCTCTGGAATGTACAGTGAAATTTTGGGTTTCTGAGTATGCTGTGTGACTGTTTAAGTGGTAGAAACAAGAGAGCACACAATATAAACTATATTCTTGAAATGTTTTCTCAGAGAACACGCCATGTAAAATTCTAAAATTCTGAATTCTAAAATACCAACACCAGATCAAACATCCCAGTTGAAGTTACTCAACAGCACAATGCAAAACATTCATAAAAGTCCAGGGAGTTATAATGCAAGTGCAGAAAGATGATATTCTGAAACATTAACTGTTTTTTTTCCGTTACCCCTTGATCATTTCTGAGTTCGGCTACTAGAGACAGAAACATTTATTACCTTAAGAACTGAATGTTTCATCACAAAAGCAAAGAAAAGGCTTTGTAGTTCCAACAGGGAAGTGCAGAAACTCAAGGGACTTCGGAAAGAGGAAAAGAAAATAAAACCAATATGATGAGTTCAGCCCCGCCCCCCACCACCATGACAACGACTGGATAATGATTCTCCATTGGGGTGGGAAGAACACAGAACTGGAGGGCAAGCAATGTTATCTTAGATCCTTGTCCACACTGTTCAAGGCTAGATGGTCACTAGACCTGCAGAGGCCATTAAGATGTCAAAGAAGGATAATGCCACAGCTGCTTTTAGAGATCCCAGCTAGAGAACCAGCTAGAAATGAGGAGGTATCCATGAATGTTGGAATACAGAGATTTTATCACCCAGATGACTATCCCAGCTTTCTACTCCTGGCCTTGACAGTATATAAAGCTTTTTCTATTTTCCTACCAGATTAACAGAGATTAGGTTTCCATCCACAGTAAAATAAAGCCAATCTCAAAAGAATAATTAAGATCAGATACAAAAAAGAAAGGCACATTTTTGTAAACCTGTGATTGAGCTTTGCACACAGTACACACATAATGATTTTAAATGAATAATGTATGGTATTTATATTACACGTAGAACGTAAGTACCTGTGAGATGAGAACTATAATTGTTTTCTTATTATGGTTAGAAAAACTGGCAGGTTTATGGCAACAGTATTTCTGGGTTCATGGGGAAAAATGGTTAAATGTTTTCATGAACAACAAGGTATGGAGGAGAAGAGAACATCCATTTTGAAAATCCTGAGAACTAAGTCCAAATAAGTGTTCCAAACAAGGGTGACTGAGGTACAATCGAGAATATATAGCTACATCTCGCTTAATGCAAATATTACATATGGAAACATGTATCTGCCAAAATGATAAAATGTGTCTTTATTTTGTGGAAAGATTCACAGCATAAATATGTTAAACAGACGGCCACGTGGTGGTGCTGCTGCTGCCCCCATCCCACCAGCCAAGCCCGGAAGCCACGGCGCCCACTGACCCCCTCAGCCAGGAAGGAGGAGGGACCGAGTGGCAGGAAGCTAAGCAGGAAGCGAACCTGGTGGCTGCATCTTCCTGGGGAAGCAGCAGGCAGGGTGGCACAGCCAGTGGGGCCAGGGAGCTGCTGCTGCCTAGATGGGCCATGTGGCTGATAGGGTCTTGGTGGTCTGGCCTGGTGGCAAGCCTGAGCCTCTGAGGTGGGAGAGCTGAGTTGAGGACACTGATCCACCAGAAACCTCCCAGCCCCACATAATATCAATCGGCAAAAGTTCCCACAGAGATCTCTGTCTCAATGCTAAGACCCAGCTCCACCAAAGAGCCAGCAGACTCCAGCGCTGGATGTCCCATGTCAAACAACTAGCAAGACAGAAACACAACTCCACCCATTAGCAGAGAGGATGCCTCAAATCATACGAGCTTCACAGACATCCCAAAACACACCACTGGACATGGCCCTGCCCACCAGAAAGACAAGATCCAGCCCCACCCACCAGAACACAGGAACCAGTCCCTTCCATCAGGAAGCCCACATAAACCACTGAACCAACATCACCCACTGGGGGCAGACACAAAAAACAACGGGAACTACGAACTTGCAGCCTGCAAAAAGGAGACCCAAACACAGTAAGTTAAACAAAATGAGAAGACAGAAATATGCAGCAGATGAAGGAGCAAGGTAAAAACCCAGCAGACCAAACAAATGAAGAGGAAATAGACAGTATACCTGAAAAAGAATTCAGAGTAATGATAGCAAAGATGATCCAAAATCTTGGAAATAGAATGGAGAAAATACAAGAAATGTTTAACAAGGACCTAGAAGAACTACAGAGCAAACAAAAAGAGATGAACAACACAATAAATGAAATTAAAAATTCTCTAGAAGGGATCAATAGAATAACTGAGGCAGAAGAACAGATAAGTGACCTGGAAGATAAAATACTGGAAATAACTACCACAGAGCAGAATAAAGAAAAAAGAATGAAAAGAATTGAGGAGAGTCTTAGAGACATCTGGGACAACATTAAACACACCAACATTCGAATTATAAGGGTCACAGAAGAAGAAGAGAAAAAAAAAAAGGGTCTGAGAAGATATTTGAAGAGATTATAGTTGAAAACTTCCCTAACATAGGAAAGGAAATAGTCAATCAAGAACAGGAAGCTCAGAGAGTCCAATACAGGATAAATCCAAGGAGAGGCAGGCCAAGACACATATTAATCAAACTATCAAAAATTAAATACAAAGAAAAAAATATTAAAAGCAGCAAGGGAAAAGCAACATATAACATACAAGGGAATCTTCATAAAGTTAAGAGCTGATCTTTCAGCAGAAACTCTGCAAGCCAGAAGGGAGTGGCAGGACACATTTAAAGTGATGAAAGGGAAAAATCTACAACCAAGATTACTCTATCCAGCAAGGATCTCATTCAGATTCAACAGAGAAAGTAAAACCTTTACAGACAAGCAAAAGCTGACAGAATTCAGCACCAGCAAACCAGCTTTACAACAAATGCTAAAGAAACTTCTCTAGGCAGGAAACGCAAGAGAAGGAAAAGACCTACAAAAACAAACCCCAAACAATTAAGAAAATGGTAATAGGAATATACATATTGATAATTACCTTAAATGTAAATGAACTAAACGCTCTAAACAAAAGACACAGATTGGCTGAATGGATACAAAAACAAGACCTGCATATATGCTGCCTATGAGACCCACTTCAGAAGCAGGGAAACATACAGACTGAAAGTGAGGGGATGGAAAGAGATATTCCATGCAAATGGAAACCAAAAGAAAGCTGGAGTAGCAATTCTCATATCAGACAAAATAGACTTTAAAATAAAGACTATCACAGGAGACAAAGAAGGACACTATATAATGATCAAGGGATCAATCCAAGAAGAAGATATAACAATTGCAAATATTTATGCACCCAACATAGGAGCACCTCAATACATAAGGCAAATGCTAACAGCTATAACAAGGGAAATAAAGGGTAACACAGTAATAGTAGGGGACTTTAACACCCCACTTTCACCAATGGACAGATCATCCAAAATGAAAATAAATAAGGAAACACAAGCTTTAAATGATACATTAAACAAGATGGACTTAATTGATATTTATAGGACATTCCATCCAAAAACAACAGTATACACTTTCTTCTCAAGTGCTCATGGAACATTCTCCAGGATAGATCATGTCTTGGGTCACAAATCAAGCCTTGGTAAATTTAAGAAAACTGAAATCATACCAAGTATCATTTCGGACCACAACACTATAAGATTATATAACAATTACAGGAAAACTGTAAAACATACAAACACATGGAGGCGAAACAATACGCTACTAAATAACCAAGAGATCACTGAAGAAATCAAAGACGAAATAAAAAAATACCTAGAAATAAATGACAATGAAAACACGATGACCCAAAACCTATGGGATGCAGCAAAAGCAGTTCTAAGAGGGAAGTTTACAGCAACAGAATCCTACCTCAAGAAAAAAGAAAAACCTCAAATAAACAACCTAAACTCACACCTAAAGCAATTAGAGAAAGAAGAACAAAAAACCCCCCAAAGTTAGCAGAAGGAAAGAAATCATAAAGATCAGATCAGAACTAAATGAAAAAGAAACGACAAAACGACAGCAAAGATCGATACAACTAAAAGCTAGTTCTTTGAGAAGATAAACAAAATTGATAAACCATTAGCCAGATTCATCAAGAAAATAAAGGAAAAGACTCAAATCAACAGAATTAGAAATGAAAAAGGAGAAGTAACAACTGACACTGCAGAAATACAAAGGATCGTGAGAGACTACTACAAGCAACTATATGCCAATAAAATGGACAAGCTGGAAGAAATGGACAAATTCTTAGAAAAGCACAACCTTCCAAGCCTGAAACAGGAAGAAATAGAAAATATGAACAGACCAATCACAAGCACTGAAATTGAAACTGCGATTAAATATCTTCCAACAAACAAAAGCCCAGGACCAGATGGCTTCACAGGCGAATTCTATCAAACATTTAGAGAAGAGCTAACACCCACCCTTCTCAAACTCTTCCAAAATACAGCAGAGGGAGGAACACTCCCAAACTCATTCTACGAGGCCACCATCACTCTAATACCAAAACCAGACAAAGATGTCACCAAAAAAGAAAACTACAGGCCAATATCACTGATAAACATACATGCAAAAATCCTCAACAAAATACTAGCAAACAGAATCCAAGAGCACATTAAAAGGATCATACACCATGATCAAATGGGCTTTATCCCAAGAATGCAAGGATTCTTCAATATACGCAAATCAATCTATGTGATACATCATACTAACAAACTGAAGGATAAAAACCATATGATCATCTCAATAGATACAGAAAAAGCTTTTGACAAAATTCAACACCCATTTATGATAAAAACTCCCCAGAAAATAGGCATAGAGGGAACTTATCTCAACATAATAAAGGCCACATATGACAAACCTACAGCCAACATTGTTCTCAATAGTGAAAAACTGAAACCATTTCCACAAAGATCAGGAACAAGAGAATGTTGCCCACTCTCACCACTATTATTCAACATAGTTTTGGAAGTTTTAGCCACAGCAATCAGAGAAGAAAAAGAAATAAATGGAATCCAAATTGGAAAAGAAAACTAAAACAGTCACTGTTTGCAGGTGACATGATACTAGACGTAGAGAATCCTAAAGATGCTACCAGAAAACTACTACATCTAATCAATGAATTTGGTAAAGTAGCAGGATACAAAATTAATGCACAGAAATCTCTTGCATTCCTATACACTAATGATGTAAAATCAGGAAGAGAAATTAAGGAAACACTCCCATTTACCACTGCAACATAAAGAATAAAATATCTAGGAATAAACCTACCTAAGAAGAATAAAAGTCCTGTATGCAGAAAAGTGTAAGACACTGATGAAAGAAATTAAAGACGATACAAATAGATGGAGAGATATACCATGTTCTTGGGTTGGAAGAATCAACATTGTGAAAATTACTATAGTACCCAAAGCAATCTACAGATTCAGTGCAATCCCTATCAAATTACCATTGGTTTTTTTTGCAGAACTAGAACAAAACATTGCACCATTTGTATGGAAACACAAAAGACTCTGAATTGCCAAAGCAATCTTGAGAAACAAAAATGGAGCTGGAGGTATCAGGCTCCCCTACTTCAGATTATACTACAAAGCTACAGTAATCAAGACAGTATAGTAATGGCACAAAAACAGAAATAGGAATCAATGGAACAGGATAGAGAGCCCAGAGATAAACCCACACACATATGGTCACCTTATCTTTGATAAAGGAGGCAAGAATATACAATAGAGAAAAGACAGCCCCTTCAATAAGTGGTGCTGGGAAAACTGGACAGCTACATGTAAAAGAAGGAAATTAGAACACTCCCTAACACCATATACAAAAATAAACTCAAAATGGATTAAAGAACTAAATGTAAGGTCAGACACTATAAAACTCTTAGAGGAAAACATAGGCAGATCACTCTTTGACATAAATCACAGCAAGATTCTTTTTGACCCACCTCCTAGAGAAATGGAAATAAAAACAAAAATCAACCAATGGGGACCTAATTAAACTTAAAAGCTTTTGCACAGCAAAGGAAACCATAAACAAGACTAAAAGACAACTCTCAGAATGGGAGAAAATATTTGCAAATGAAGTAAATGACAAAGGATTAATCTTCAAAATATACAAGCAGCTCATGCAGCTCAATATCAAAAAAACAAATAACCCAATCCAAAAATGGACAGAAGACCTAAATAGACATTTCTCTAAAGAAGATAAACAGATTGCCAACAAACACGTTAAAGGATGATCAACATCACTAATCATTAGAGAAATGCAAATCAAAACTACAATGAGTTATCACCTCACGCCATTCAGAATGGCCATCATCAAAAAAATCTACAAACAATAAATGCTGGAGAGGGTGTGGAGAAGAGGGAACCCTCCTGCACTGTTGGTGGGATTGTAAATTGATACAACCACTATGGAAAACAGTATGGAGCTTCCTTAAAAAGCTAAAAATAGAACTACCATATGACCCAGCAATCCCACTACTGGGCATATACCCAGAGAAAACCATATTTCAAAGATGTTCACTGAAGCTCTATTTACAATAGCCAGAACATGGAAGCAACCGAAGTGTCCATCGACAGATGAATGGATAAAGAAGATGTGGCACATATATACAATGGAATATTACTCAGCCATAAAAAGAAATGAAATTGAGTTATTTGTGGTGAGGTGGACAGAATCAGAGTGTGTCATACAGAGTGAAGTAAGTCAGAAAGAGAAAAACAAATACCGTATGCTAACACATATATATGGAATCTAAAAAAAAAAATGGTTCTGATGAACCTAAGGGCAGGACAGGAATAAAGCACAGACGTAGAGAATGGTGAGGACACGCAGAGAGGGAAGGGCAATCTGGGACGAAGTGAGAGAGTGGCATGGACATATATACACTACCAAATGAAAAATGGATAGCTAGTGGGAAGTAGCTGTATGGAACTGGGAGATCAGCTCCGTGTTTTGTGACCACCTAGAGGAGTGGGATAAGGAGGGCAGGAGCAAGATGCAAGAGGGAGGGGATATGGGGATGTATGTATACATATAGCTGATTCACTGTTATACAGCAGAAGCAAACAAAACATTGTGAAGCAATTATACTCCAATAAAGATACTAAAAAATATATGTTAAATAACATGATAGTCTAGTAAATTTAAATTATCCAATATTTAAAAAAAAGAATTTATCTACATACAACTCTTTGGGCTCAAATTTATTGTACAAAGGTATCTATACCAGTATTCAAGCTAAAAGTAAACATCATTAAATAATTATGATGAGTGATATGATAATAAAATATTAATAATGACTCAAATGCCATTTGATGAAATTGAAAGCTACAAAAAATGTATAAGCTCTTACAGAAAATCACATACAACACCTTAAATTAGGATCATTCAGGTATATCATTTTGCCTGCATAAGAAAGAATTTAAGCTTCCTATTATATTGGTGTATGTACTATCATATCTTCCAGAAATATAAACAGCCATTAAGGTATTTCAATTATAAGGATTCCAAATATTGTAAGCTAAATAATAATAATAATAGTAATAACAATAATAATGTTTATATTTAACTTAGCCTGTTGTAACCAATAGGTACCTAGTAATTTACAATTAATCAAGTAGATAATTGGTACGAATGATCTCTTCTCTTTTAATACATCTTCTGTTTGACGGAAAACACTGAATGCAAGGGTCACAGAAGCTTTCTGTTGCTTGCCAAAAAAAAAACAACAAATAAGCTACACCTATGTTTCCCTGTTATAACTGCAGGAGAAAATGAAGGGTGACTCCTAATATTTATAATATTTTGAAGGCTCTGAAAACAATTTTATATTAGATTGCTGTAATCCTTTATCATGAGTTGATAAAAATATATACTGTATATTATATAGAAGAAAATTCAACAGAAATGTGATAAGGCAATGAGCTACATGTAAAGCCAAAATCAAAAACTTCTTTTCCAATTCAGAACGTATTATAGTCAGTTATCATAACTCCATAGATACTTGAAAACTGGATAAAATGAATGAATCTCCCCTTTACTAATCAGTGGTTTTACCCACGCCTCTTTTCTCCAGGAAGCTTGGATTTAAAGTCTGGGTGTATCACTATCCAGTCTGGGATGTGCCATTGTTCCCATTAAATTCACTATCCATTTGCACCAGTGTGTAAAATGTGGATGGTCTCTCTTTCCACCAGGCAGAGTTGTTATGAGGTTAAAATTAAATTATAAACTTACAGATACTTGAGAAATAAGGTATTTTATCAGAGTATTACTGTATTGTAATTATAGATTCACTTTCTGTTTGACAATAGTTACTCATCCAGGCTACATAATTTGCCTATCTTGGGGCTAATTACAAAGTCTTCAGGGTTTAGAGCATTGTCATTTTCTCTTCGTTAGAAGAACAGACTCATCAAGCCCTCTCTTTATTTTTTTCTTTGCAGTCATCAGGATGATTTGAGGGGAAGGTGGAATACTGGAGGTCTAGCAGTGATAGATGGTATAGTAACAGGAAACACAAAAAGTGTCAATTCATTTTGAACATTTGTTAACTAAGTGTGAGTAACTCTGTGCCTGATCATTCTCCCAATGAATGTTTTACAGAATAGAAACTGACGACATTTTTTTCTAAGTATGTAAGGAAATGCTGGCTTCAAAAACACAAAATCAATTTCTTTCTTTTTTTTTTTTTTTTTGTGGTACATGGGCCTCTCACTGCTGTGGCCTCTCCCGTTGTGGAGCACAGGCTCCGGACGTGCAGGCTCAGCGGCCAAGGCTCATGGGCCCAGCTGCTCCGCGGCATGTGGGATCTTCCTGGACCGGGGCCCAAACCCGTGTCCCCTGCATCGGCAGGTGGACTCTCAACCACTGCGCCACCAGGGAAGCCCCAATTTCTTTTTTTACTATAAAATTATCAAAGCTTATCTATTTGTTGATAACTGGTTTAAAAGAAGTCAGGCAATCAGAAAGCTTAACAAATCAATTTTTAAATTGTATAGACAATTGTGAATCAAAAATGACAGAATGACAATGTGCTGAGGATGCCAATAGATACTTTTGATGCATTTTCATACCAACAACCTATGAAAGAGATGCCTCTAATCTTGCCAGTTCACAAATACGGAAGCTGAATTTTAATAACTTGTCAAAGGTCATGTAAGTAGCAAGTGGGAAAAACAGGATTCAGAGCCAGTGAACATAATTCTAGAACTAGTACTCATAAGTGCTTTGCCATACTGCCTCATTTTTCTGTTTTCCAGAATAAGAAGAAATCCTGTTATAGAGACCCTGCAGAATAATGACTGTACCTTTGGGGAGTGGGGGAAGATGAGAAGCAATGTGAGAATAGCACCCACTATATAGTCCAGAATTTTATTAAGGCACATAGGTTGAATACCATGGAATTAGATGCTATTCTTGCCATACAAAGTAACTAACTGATCACAAGAAACCATTTTTAATTCAAGAAGAAAAGGAGAGGAAAAGTAACCAATAAGGAAGCGGCAGTGCTATACTGCTCTCTGTCTGTCTGTCTGTCTGTCTCTCTCATCCTCTTCTCTTGCCATGATTATCTGAGTCTACATAATACTATTCCATATTGTTCTCATATTTAGAATATTTCAATATACAAATTCCATAATGCTGGATTATCTCATTTAACTGAAAGATTAACAAAAATAACAATAAATAAGACTGAAGGAAACAATGAGGAAAGATGAAGGTAGCAGAAAAATAATGAACTAGACTACAAAAAAGAAAGAAAACAGAAGAATCAACAGTTTAATGAAGAGTGAGAAAGTGCAACATTAGAGGCACATAAAAGAGAGGCAAAGAGATCAAAAATGCTAGCAGACATTTTTACAGCTCTGTGATAATAAATACTATTACCATGAAACTTTTATTTAGATACAAAAGTACAAATCACAAAACTGCTTTAAGAAGTACAAAACCTAGAAAGAAATTGAGAAAAAAAGTCTCAGTTTCTCTAAACATTTATTTCCAAAAATGCTGCCTTAGCCCAACCACCTTAACAAGTGACCTAATTCAAATTTTCAAGAAACAGATGTTGTTCTGTTTAGATAATTTAGATAATTAAATTGTCCTAGAGTAAGAAAAAGGTGGAAAGCTTGTCAACTTATCTAATGAAGCTAGTATAAACTTGAAATTAAAATATAATATAGGTAATAACAAAAATTTTAAAAATAATATATAAACTTTGACGCAAAAAGTATTTATCACCAAAAATAAAATGATGGTTTAGCATTAAAAAAAGAAGTATATTATCATTTCAGAGGACACAAAAATGCATTATTTTACATAATTTCTAGCAAAGAATGGATAATAATAGCTAATATTTCATAATAACTTTAAATTGAGTATAATCTATAAATATATTAATCATTATATTGTACACCTGAAACTAATATAATATTGTATATTAACTATACTTCAATTAAAAAACAGAAAGAATTCTTTATCATGATTAAAAAAAACTTTCTTAAACAAGTAAAAATAACTTTAATGGCAGAATTTTAGAAGCAGTTCCATTAAAATCAGGCAAAGGAAAAAGACTGCAGATAGTTTATGTTTGCTCTCTAATCAATACTACATAAAATTTACCGAAGCTAAGATGATTCATTGCTGAAAAGGAAATAGCAAACACTCCTGCTTTACCAAGGGTGAGCCATTTTCCCAGTGACAGTGTTGATTGACAAACTTCACTGAACTGCAGGCAGTGGGACTTCAGCACTATGCAGAAGGTGACAATTTCGTACATAGAAGGTGATTTAGGGAAACCAGTGAATAATATGAACAGTGAGAGTTAAATGAAAGAGGGGGACTACCTGTAAATAATAAACCATATATATATATATATATCTTACAACCATAAAAAATCTCACTATCATAAAATTCTTAAAGAAAACAAAAATAAAAGCTGTAAAGAAAAAAAAAAAGAAAAAGAAAAAAAAGAAAAAAAGGACAGGGAAGTCCTAGGAGGTAGTGAGGTTCCTCATCATTGGAGCCAGTCAAACACAGTCTGGAAGTCCAGGTGTTGGAAAAATCAGCATCACATGGCAGGCAGAGGTGGGAATTTGGCATTGAACATAAAGAGAAAACATGATCTCATATTAAGTGATGGGGTTTTCTGCCCCAAGTTTGCAGCTGTGTGACTTTAGGAGGAATACTGCCACTCTCTGATCCTGTTCCCCAACCAGAAATTGTTTATATATTACGCACAATTTCAGAGTGGTTCTGAAAATAACATTACTTCATGCATTTAGAGCTTTTTATAAACTGTAATGGACCATATCAATGTTTGTTGATGCTAATGTTATGGTTCTTTTGGAACTAAATGGGCCTTTACAATATTTTCATCAGTATGGATTCTCTGAGGTCTACTCATTGCTGAACTGTGACAGTCTTGTCCACACTGATTATATACAGTAGATTTCACTTCAGTGTCCCTATAAAACAGGAACCAGATGTCTCCATTCCTCCAGGTAAGTTTCAGGATCATTTCATCAAACTTTGCTGATTCCTTCCTAGATGTGATCCCATAGAAAAAGGGGAGAACCTAGTCATCTTGGAGGATGGTATGTTTTTACAGGCTGTTATGATCAAGAATAAGATATATGAGAAAGACAAATAGCACCTTATCAGCTTAAGGACTGTCCAGGAAACTATTGTTTTTGTTTATTTTTTTTTAATGTGAGTAATAAAGGGTTTGCATAATCACAATCTTTTAGATAAGCTGTGGTGACTGGAAGAGATAAAAATTATTTCAAGGGTGGGATGCCATTAGAGATTGGGAAAACCCTGCAGATATTTACAAGACTTCTTCAAATTTTGTCTTTAAAGAAAGAGGGTTGCGGTAGCATGGAATGAGGATTGCCCAGGTGTGAGTTACCAATTCAGGCTACATTTCCTGAAGTGAAAGGGGAATTTAATAGGGCAAAACCAAGTGTTAAAATGTAGGACTGAGAAAAAAAGCACTCATCCACATAAAGAGATGAATAGGTGACAAGTTTCTTTCTCTATAACACAGTTTTTAAAGAAGACTGTGCTCTTAAAGGGAACTAAATAAAATATAAGAAAGAATAAAGAAATGTCTTTGTATATTATAAAAGAAATAAAATGTTGCATTAATGTCACATAGCTATTTTTTATCTTCCTTTTTCCTCCAGTTTTCTCAATTATGCTTATGAGTTCACATTAAAATAAAGATAATTAAGTATCAATACCCTCACCTACCTTTTATAGCAATTTAATGAATATCCTCCGTAGGTTCATGGTGGGGAGGGGGAAACATCAGTTTCAAAATCCTTGGATATTATTCAATTAACCCCACATGAATCTTATGACCAACCACTCACATGATGAGAAAGTCATTTCCTAAATAAGGAAGCTTATCCTAGTTAGAAAAGTCTATAAACATTAAAAAGATTTTTTTCTTACATTAAACAGCAAATAAGTTATCTATATCCTGTATTCAGTCTTAATTTATTCCAAGAAAGACATATTTTATAGTTTAATAGTCTCCAATATGGAAGCTCTTTACATATATCATAAGATAGTTTTTGCCTACTTTATCTCTAGTTCTCCAGTCTAAACATCCTCAGTTATTTCAATTATATCTCAAACAGCATCGTTTTACTTTCTATCCACTATCAGAGACAAAAATTTCTAGACATATTGTGGGGTAAAACACTCTAAAATTTGGCATCAGAGTCAAATTTTAGAATCTTATTCTGGAATAGTCATGCCATAATGAAGATTGGCATTTCCTGAGTATTGGGAACCTCATGTGTACTAGTTGGCTTCAGCCCAACTGACATAACACCAGCCTTTAACAAATGTGTTGAACAGGGAAGGGGCAAGTTAAGATCCCTGAACGAAACAATCATTTTGATTAATATCAGTTTATCACATTTCCTTTTTGGGCAATACTCATGTACCATTAGATACTCATTCCATTAGCTCACTCTCCCAAATTTTTTCCTCAACAATAGCATGAGAATTTTTTTTAATCTCTAAAGAATTTTCAAGATCTTCCACTCTAGTAATGTCATTAAAATATGGCAGACTAGTTTTAAATAGCTTGTTTTTCATGAACCCTCATCTGCTCCAAGTGACCCCTCAGTAAATATTCACACATCTTTTGTTTGATTATATCTTTTCACCCATTTTAACTAGACTAACTCCAATGCAAATGTTCCAGACTGAAGCTCTTCTTCCTTCTGAGAAATCAAGGCATTTCTGAGAATCAACCTTGTCTGCAATATTTTAATTTTTAACTAAAGTTGGATATGTTTATATATTACTTCCATAAATAAAATATATTTAGAGAGGGGAAAATCTATAATGAAATATAGATTTTCCTTACTTCTGTGAAGGTGGAAGATAAAAGTAGGGAGGTATGAGTGTAGAGTGGTTTATTTTTCATATGTTAAGCTACAGCAAATTGTTTGTGTCATTAACTATGAAAGACAAGCCAAGTTTGTATATATTAAGAAACAACCACTGCAATCCCTTTACCCATTGCTGATAAAAAAATTAACATTTAACACATATATTTCACAAGACTTAGGAATTTAAAATTGAATTGATAGAGTGTTGTTAATACTCAAAAGTTGATCAAAGGACTAGAAACCCATTAGAGACCAGTTAAGATGGAAGAGTCCTTGGTTCAGCTGCCAGGGACTATTGAGTCTCCTCTGCTGAGTTGAATTTCTATGTCTTATTCCCTGTGGTTCAGTGGATGACACTTCTGTTCATCTTCCTCCCTCTTTATTACTTTGATGAGCTCTTTAGCTCATGGGCAGTCTCCCTTGACTAATGTATGTGAAAAGCATTTGAAAACTGTTAAGAGCTATGCAAATGTAATGCATCAACAGTAACCTCAGAGATTATCCTCATAGGATGATACTTTGGAATTTTAGAATAGAAATGTACTTCAGAGACTACAAAGGAGGTAAACAAGAGTCCAGATTGGTGAAGTTGCTTGTACAAGCTTGTAGCCCCAAAATACAACAGCTCCATTTCCCCTGATTCCCAAGAGTTTTCTTCCTACTATGTTGATTTTCTTTTAAGCATCATTTATAAAACTCTTTAGAGCCAACTCATTCAAGAAAAAAAATTTAGCCTGTTTCTATTGTTAAATATTATGTGCTTAGGGCAAAAATGAATAATTTTGCTCTCAGATTTTTTTTGTGTGTGTGTGTGAAAGTCTGTCCTCTTCATTCTAAACGTATTTTTGCCCAGTTCTCCACTTTCTCCCCAGTCAAGTTTTGGAGTTTTTGATTCTACTCATCTAATAATCAAAAAAAAATTGACCCATAACATATGAATACACATTTTAGATGAAGTTAACAGGTTAACAGATGTAAAATAATTCCACTAACTAAATGACCAAATGGAATTTGGGACATCTGTAGTCAAGATAGTATGGGCTAAACCAGCCAAGTAAAACCCTGGATTTCAGATTACATAGCAGTTGTCAAATCAATTCACTCGTAAGTGAGGCTTTTAAAGTACCAGGCACTGTGCTAAGCTCTAGAGACATTATTGTTATAATGCCTCATAAACTCTATATTATTCTTGTAACATCCATTCTAAAGATCAAAATATCAAAACGGACAAATAAGTTGCTGAAAGTCACTCAGATGGACAAATCACATTTCAAATGGAATTCTGAGTAGCTCTGGGGTCCAGATTTTTAACTTTGATGACATACTGCCAAAACCTGGAGTGCATTAGCAGGATTTTATCATGAAACTTTTCTTTAGAAACAATCTTGTATTAAAGGTCAACCTAGTTGTAAGACTATATATTCTTTGAAAGATCTTGAAATCATTTTTCTCAAAGGATGTTTTTTGTGTTTATGTCAACACTTTTGTTACTGACCAGTAAAAACTTCTGTACTCTTTAGTAGTATTCAGTATGGTACATTCGTTATTATAAAACTAGAAAACAAGGGATGAAAATGCAGAGGAATTTAACTACATCCATCAAGTGTGAGGAGATTATAGGGGTAAATCTATTGCAACCAGATCTCCAAGAAGACCCAGGTTTATATTTATACAATTTCCATGGTATAAATACAACCCTCACTGCCTATTTTGAAATTTCAGGGTGATGTCTTTTAACACAAACTTGGGAAGAGATGTGCATGTTCAGCTCTCATGAGCTGGAGCAGCTGATAATGTAAAACTTAATGTTTTGAATTGTTGAATCCTTTATGAAAATGCAAAGGTAAATTTTGAGGAAAATATTACATCAGTACCAAATACAAACATCCTTTTAACTTGATTGTTTTCACAGCAGAAAAAAAAATCATTATTTTCTTATAATTGCAGCCATGTTTGCTTTTACAAAATGTTACAAATTCCTTTTTACTGTTTCACTGATTTACATGTTCTTGAATCTTTTTTTTTTTTTTAACAAAAAGCAGGACCTTTTGGAAATTAGGATGTTGCAGTCATTGATGGGGTATTTAATGAAATAGGACTCCAAGAATCTTTCTTTTTATTATTTGTATTTAAAATTACATAATGGCTGAAAAATGTATAATTTTTCTTAGAGTATAAAGATGAACAATGAATCTAAGTATTTAAAAGATACTTCTCTACTTGTTATTAATGTTTTTCTGATATAAACTTTTAATGCTTAAGTAGCCTTGAGAATAAATGATGTTCTTGCAGACAAGTTGTTTGAAAGGTAGATTATAATATTGATAAAACCCTCTTCTTAATTTTGATAAAGGAAACTACAATCTTAATATACATTTTAAATTACTTATTTTTTAATATTAACTTATTTATTCTTTCATTTATTAATATAAATTGTCTCCATTTAAAGTAAAATATTGGGATAAGTCATTTATTTCCTTGTCTAATTATTTAAAACAAAGAGGACTAAACTTACTATTGTTTGATTTTTTTTTATCCTCAGTATTTTCAAGCCATCAAATTTGAATTTCACAAATTAAGCTCACCAGGGAAGAAAAACTTATCAATAAACATTCAGTTTAAAAATGATTTTTTACAAATCTCTACATAATAGAGTTGAGTAGTTCTACCAATAGTGCAAAAAAAATCAGTCTGCATCCTAGTGACACATTCTCATATTTTCATCCATATTCTAGGTACTGTTCTAGTGCCTTGCAATGATTAATTCTTAGTTCTTAGAAAAATCTCAGGAGGGAGATAGAATTATTATCTATAATTTAATGATAAGGAAAGTGAGACAGAGAGGTATAGCAACTTGCCCAAGTTCACAGAATTAATAAGTGGCAGGTCTGGGATCAAGCCTAAACATTGTGACTCTAGAACTTACGTTCTTAACCCATCTTTTAATAAGAATATCTAATTTAAGGTTAATCTTTTTAAAAGACTGTTACTATCAATATATACTCATGATAAATCCTTCACATCTAATTGTGCTTATTTTACTAAAAGGATATTCTCAAATGTATACATTACAATAAATAGAGATTTTGAATTGAAAATGCATTAAGGTATGCTGAAATGTACTAAGGTACATATAAAAAAGAGATTATTATTCTTATTAATATAACTAGGAAATAGTTGAAAAAATGTACCTTTCCCAGTATTTTAATTGTGACTTAACTGCTGAAACCAGGTTTGGAAATTTTAGCCCAAAGACTCATATTCCATGCAGTTGTATGTAGGTAGATAAAACCAGGGCTTTTGAGTAAAGTCCAGATAAAAACAAATGTAGCCAATATCCAACTGCTTGCTTTTCCCAAAACACTAATTAAGGTTTTCCAGAATTGTGCAGTATCCATCAAGTCATCCAAGTTTATTTTCCTTATCAGGCCAGGCTTCAAGTAGAATTAATAGTGAAGTGCTCTATTTCCCTCGATTACGGTAACACCTACAAGAACATGGTCTGATTAAAGAAATCAATTGAACTTCAAAATTAGTCAGTTGAGTCCAGTACTGTGGAATGCTCCAGTATATAACTTTTTATCCTTTTCTCCATGGAAATCTTTCCTTCAAAGCATATACATGCAAGTTTATTTAGAATAGCAACTGTCTGCTCAGTACTTCCTCTCAGAGGATGCTATGAGGGGAATAACGTTTCGGTATCCACTGTGCCTGTCACCCTCACTTGCCTTCCCAGCTCACCAGACACATAATAGAACAAGATATAATAATTGTCGTTAACAGATGCATTTGATACTCTCTGCACAAGTATTCACTCACAGCTCATTCACTTCAATTGCTTTACAGAAAAACCTTCCTATTCATGTCCTACATTACTGAGTTTCTGGCTTTAGAAGACTTAACAATTTTCAAAGGTTAAGAGAACTCTTCATGCAACTAGAGAAGAAAGCCACTGGGCTGAGTATTCCCTACTTACCCTTTCAGAGTTGATCCTTACCTTCTCCACCCTCTGCTCTGTGCCCCAGGAAGCTGACATTTATGGACTGTCTCAACAGACTGCCTTTCCCTCAGGCTTCCAGTGGGTTCAGCAATGTGAGGAACCAACAGGAGGTGGAAGAATGGGAATAAGGTCAGCATGTTTTTCTTTCCCTGTTCCCTGGCTTCTAATGCACAGCTGGTTGGTTATGCCTCTCTACCAAAATCTCTTGTCAGATGGCAATAAAATGTTACCTCCAGGTTGCATAACCTGGCCCTCCCCTTACCTCTGCTAGCCTTGAGGTGGCAATGAACTACGCCCAGGGACTTTTTACTCCCTCTTGGTTCCTAAGTGTTACCCCTTCCCTTTAAGACAGCTCTTTCATTAAATTCTACCCAATTCCCAGCTAAAGGTGCTAGAACCTTAACTTATCTATATCCTACAGATCTCATACCCTTATAATAGGAAGTTTGTTGTCCTGAAAAGACTGTTAAAACAAGAAGACACAATTAAAGTATTTGTTACAGTTTTCGCTTGGCCTCAGTTGGCAGGAGTCCATCCAAAGCTAATTAGATTGCATATTTACACAGGGTTAAGAACTAATAAGGAGTGTGAAGCACATCACATTGATTAAGAGTAGTATATGACCTTTTCCTCTTTGATTACTGCTGGTTCCAAATAACTTTTGGTACAAGTTCAATTTTGAAGAAAACCCTAAGAGACTTGATCAATAAGATCCCTATTATTTGTAAGAATATGCTAATTTAAGTGCTGGAAATTACATTAGGAGCATTTAAAAATAGTGATTCCCCCAAATTTATTATTTGTTAATATCTACTTTGTGTCACAATATGGTTCAATCTTACATTTCTGGATAAGAACTGAATTTTTTAAAGCTGAGACTGCAACTGACGATCTTTGGTCAAATTCAAGTTTTATTTTGTTTTTGGCACAAAACAAATTCAAGCAGCATGAAATCCTAAATATTTAGTCAGTTTTATTTACTTGAAGTTTTTGCATAAGAATATAAATTTCAGGCTTCTCTTAAAAAAATTAGGTTTGCTATATATTGTCTACAACCCAATTAGGCAAATCAATTTGGAGCTAGGTAGTAGCTCCATTTCTTAAGCAAAACGTGCATATACCAAGTTCCCACATCTCCGTCATTCCCTGTTTCTTACACATCTGATTCACTTTTAGTTTAACTGCATATGGCCACAATCTGTGTAGTTTGTGACTCCTAGTATCCAGGAAACTTTACTCTCTTTAATATGTTACTGAAAACCACACTTAATAATTCCCTATGTCTAAACTAGGGGTCAGAAGACTCTTTTTTTTTTTTTTTTTTTTTTTTGGTAAAGGGCCAGAGAGCAAACAGTTTAGGCTTTGTAGGCCATAGGGTCTCTGCTTTACTGTTCTACCACAAAAAGCCGTCATAGGTAATATGTAAACAAGTGGAGCTGGCTGTAATACAATAAAACTTTATTTTTAAAAATGAGTGGTGAACTAAACTTGACTCACAGGTTTTAGTTTGCCAACACGTGGTTTAAGGAATCAGAGAATCTGTAATATATCACTGTACAAGATACTATAGTATGTCTTCGTATTTTCATTATAGATTTTATGTTTTATGAACAGGAAGGAGGAAGGCTTAAGGATAAAGGAGGTGGTGTAGCCCAGGATGAGGCTGATGAGAATAACTATTAAAAGTATGCAATCCCAAAACCATAGAGATGACCTAGATTGCAAGTACAGATACATAAAATGTAAGTGTTCTAGAGATTCCAACCCAGGGAAGGTAGCTCACAGCAGAGACTCCAACTTCTCTTCGATTTTAAAGATAATAGAATTTTCTACCTCAGAACTTATTCTAAAATCACAAAGCTAATTCTAATGTCTTCTGCAAAATTAGGAGGTATTGACTGTTAAATGCTCATGGACCATACAGGAAAAAGAGAGAAATTTCTTCTTGACACCAGTTATGAAAACTATAGGCTCAAATGGATGTTGAGGAGGCAATGAGTTATGGAAAAAGATCTTGAATTTTGGAATCAGCTTTTGGATTACTGACAGCTCTCAGCTATCTTATCTGTGAAAAATAAGATTTTTTAAAAAAGAATTGTGCTAAATAGTGTAGGACCTAGTCAGTGTGAATAACAGTGCTTAATATACTGATTACTACTATAAGTTACTAGTTTTCTCACAGGAAAATTCAAGCAACAGGGCTTTGTTGACGACTTGGAACTCTCCATGGTTCTGACCTCTAGTCTTCAAATGCTCATAAGAGGGAATGGCAATTAAATAAAGAAACTAAATGGAAAAATAAAAGACAATTGTGATTTAGGTATTGAAACAAGATGATATGTAACTATATTATATGTAGAAAAGTCCAAATTCAGTCATTTCAGCTTTTGTTTTGAAGCATCTCTAAGATCAAAAGTGAGAGATATCCTTTACTTAACAAGCAAATATATTTTGAATATACACTACACTATAGCATTCATTTATTCATCTATTCATTCATTCATACACTTGCTCTGCAACAATAAATGCTGTTTGAGCACATACAATATTGTATATATCATACTACTCTGTTCTTTTGTCTTTCAGGGAACAAAATGAATTACATGCCATGATAGAAAAAGGACATGTTTGTGGTAAGTGTCCCTGAAGAAGAAATGTTTAATTGAGGATAAGTTGAAGCAGTCCAAACAGAATTATAGCTCTTAAGGCAAGAGGAGTGTTTCTTATAAAGATAATGGAAGGAAGGAAGGAAGGGAGGAAGGGAGGGAGGAAGGAAAAGGGGGAACAAAAGAGAGAAAGAAGAAAAGGGGGTAAAGGTAAAGAAGGTAGTGAAGAATGCCAGGTTAAAGCCAGGTTGGGAACAACCAGGATAATCCTTATATCCAGAGTTCGGGTAAAGCCAATGTTGTGGTGTACCCGAAAACTGTAATGTCAATATTTATTCTATGTGTGTGTTGTTTAGCCAAGTACTGGTACCACTGTGCTTATTAGGTAGGATAATTTAGTGATTTAGTGACAGCTTTCAATCTCTTGGATACTCTTAAGCAATTTTATTAACATTGAAAGTCACATGTAACATTAAAGATCAAGAAAGGAATATGCATACATCAGAGGAATACAGATTCTGCCTCTGCATGGATAAATGCTTATGGTAACCCAAATCCTCTAAACACAGGGATTAAGAACAGGTAATAGAAACAGACTGAAACCACTGCCATGCAAAAATTGGCATGTGGTAACTCAGGCAGCATGATACCCTGTAAGTCTGCATTAGGAACAACATTGGGGAACCTTCAGTTAAGTATGTAGAAAAAGAAAAAGAAGTACTATATATATATATATATATATATATATATATTGCACTGCTAACAGTGTCAGTACTGTTACATCTACCAGAAATGGAAGGGTTTACGAGATCTGTAACTATCATACTAAATTTTAAAAACTTGTATGTATCAGAATGTGTACACTTGCCCTCTCCTGGGGTGGTGGGGAGTGGTGATGAGCCCTAGTTTTCCAGTCCCTAGGAGTTTATGGACCATTGCTCTGTACATGCCTTGAATATCATCCATGCAACTGCAAGTTTGTTAATAACTCTACCCAGTATCCAAAGATTTAGGATTTAGTATGGATATTGAAGAAATTCACAAACTTCTATGTTTGTCTATATCTGTTTTTAAATTATCTTTTTAGTTAAAATAACAGTTAGATAACTGGAGATAAAAACAACTGGGGAAAAACTCCACTTTAATGAAGACTGAAATAAAGAGTTAGGCTTAAATTATGTGTTTCTTCAGAATAGCCAATGATCTATTATTAATTTTAAATTTTACTGAAAGTTGTTGATGCATAAAATCACATGTAAGTAAAAATATATATGCATGCCATGAAGCATAATAGTAAAGTGAACATTTGTAAACTCCCCATCCATCTT
The DNA here is from genome assembly GCF_025265405.1 of Mesoplodon densirostris. Lineage (NCBI taxonomy): Eukaryota > Metazoa > Chordata > Mammalia > Artiodactyla > Ziphiidae > Mesoplodon > Mesoplodon densirostris. The sequence goes on along the minus strand of NC_082675.1, from coordinate 69,519,636 downwards.
AAAAAATAGATGTGTCACCACTATTGAATACCACATAGCCTTTCATAAAACTAAAGTGAGAACTTCTATAAATCATTTTCCAAAGTACTCCACTGCACAATGACATAAGATATACCTTTGGCTGAAGATGCCTAACTACTTTTTAGCATCTCATAGAGGAAATCCTTATTTATCAGCAAACATACTTCAGTAGAAACTGGTTTACCATAAATAGTTGACTCAAGTTTTTAGTCTCTGACAAGCTCCAAATATTCAAGGAGAGACATGTGAAGAATCTTCTGAAAACAAACAGCTATTTTTTTGCTTATTTCTTCTATAATTTGACACAGTTACAGAACTGTTTGATTTTACATTTTCCCTTGTAGTGTTTTTCTGGTCTCAATAAACCAAGTATTGACTTGCATTATGCACTTAAGCAAAGAGAAGAATTAAATATTTTACTATACATTTTGTGCCATTTTGGCAGGTCATGACTTTGAAATATATGAGGTAACATATTTTACTTTGATTATTTCTAGTGGATAATACAGTGAAAAGTCACATAAAAACAGATTTTTTTGCAATTTTTGTTATTTAAAATTCAACCATAATTATTAAAGTAATTTAATTTTAAAGTTATATACAAAGCAAGGGCAAAGATTTTCAAATGCAGTTTTTAAAATATCAGATCTACCTTCAAGGGGATGTCCTAGTTTGCTCTGTAAGGGTACAGCATTTTTATCAATGTTTTCAGTGAGAAATTTTTGCCTCTCTGGTTAAATAATTTTGCACACTAACTTCCAGGAAGAAATAGATTTATCTAAGGTAGTTTACAAAACATTTTAAGCTTTCCCACTTCACACACATAGGAAGTATGACTGTGACGTAAGGGGCATCTAAAGCCATCAGCAACTAAACACAACAAAGTGAAGGTTAATCTACTTCAAAAAAATGTCAATAAACTTGAGTTGGAGAAACTCTGAAATTGCATTTGTACCTAAGGGAGCCTAACATTAATCACATTCATACAAATTACATGTTTAATTCAGCTAAATGAGTAAAATTTATGTTCATCCTAAAACTCTCTGTTTTAAGATTTTGACGAGCTGATCAGAAAGATTCTTGCTCCTTCCATATTTGGAGTTCACTATATTTAATTTTATAAATGAACTGAAAATCAGTTGTGAATTAACATTGTTCAACTTCTTATCATCAATCATTATCTTGGAAATCAGGAAATTTATAGAAAGAAGAAATCTAGTGATACTCTAGAATCTGAATGTAATTGTTAGTATTATTCTCTTATCAAAATTCTAAGGGAATTGAAAGGATGATAATTTTACATTTGAATTTTCCTTCCCTTAGTAGAGTATTAGTTATATTCTAATTTTAATTATTTGGGAAAGAAAAAAGCTTTATAAATAAGATCTATGGGTAATTTATTTTTGATTCCAGAGGGAATTTAATTAAATGGAGAACTCAATTCCTCCCCAATACAGATGAAATCATACCTACTTCAACAGAAAATAGTTTGGGGACCACCTTCACTTTGATCACTCAAGTATTGGCTTGGCCAAAAAGTTCATTTGGGTTTTTCCATAACATCTTACAGAGAAGCCCAAACGAACATTTTGGCCCACCCATTATTTCTTCTTTTCAACTTCAGATGCTTATGCAGCACTTAAGCCATTCTTTTTAAAGATCTTCTTAAATATTTCCAAACTCAAATCCAATCATCTTTTCTCCAGAATCTGAGAAGACATTAGCCTTTTGTACATGCTTACCTGTATCTTCTGTTTATATCCCATAATGATAATCTACTTCATTTAAAAGTAGAGAAACATTCTACTTAAGGTACCTACACCTGAAGAGCAAAAATAATTATCCATATTTTTGAAATAACTGCTTAAACTTCAAATATATGCTTAAGAAATTGCAATGGTTGATCTGTTAATAAGCAAGTGATTTTTCTCATTCATTACAATGGCCCAGATGTGGAGTGACTCACAACAGACCAACTATTCTAGTTGTATAATCATTACACTTGAAATACTCAGTATAAAAATAATATATTGTTAAGAACAGGGTCTATGAAGACAAAATCCCTAGGTTCAAGGTACAGCTCCAGGACTCACTAAGATAAAATAAGATTCATTTCATTAATATTGCTATGAAGAAGAGTTCATGTAATATTACTTGGTAGAGTCTTGACATATATAAGTGTCTATCTATGATTATTTTTGTTGTAGTCATAAAGCCATTTTGCCATGTTTCAACTACAGTAACTCAGGTACAGAGGTAGACAATGTATCTAGTAACGTCTGATTTGTAAACTGTTTGCTTTATTTCCCTATGATAAGAGGCAAAATTTTTAAGCTTTGATAGAAAAATGTGCTGTGTGGAAAAAAAAATGTGCTGTGTGACAAGAACAATCCTTTTTTTTAATGTTTATTTATTTTTTCTTATTAATCATGCATTTTATACACATCAGTGTATATATGTCAATCCCAATCGCCCAATTCAGCACACCACCACTCCAACCGCTTTCCCACCTTTGTGTCCATACGTTTGTTCTCTACATCTGTGTCTCAATTTCTGCTCTGCAAACCGGTTCATCTGTACCATTTTCTAGGTTCCACATAGATGTGTTAATATACGATATTCATTTTTCTCTTTCTGACTTACTTCACTCTGTATGAGAGTCTCTAGATGCATCCATGTTTCTACAAATGACCCAATTTCATTCCTTTTTATGGCTGAGTAATATTCCACTGTATATATGTACCACATCTTCTTTAGCCATTCATCTCTCAGTGGCCATTTAGGTTGTTTCCATGACCTGGCAATTGTAAATAGTGCTGCAGTGAACATTGGGGTGCATGTGTCTTGTTGAATTATGGTTTTCTCTGGGTATATGCACAGTAGTGGGATTGCTGGGTCATATGGTAATTCTATTTTTAGTTCTTTAAGGAACCTCCATACTGTCCTCCATAGTGCTGTATCAATCTACATTCCCACAAAGAGTGCAAGAGGGTTCCCTTTTCTCCACACCCTCTCCAGCATTTGTTGTTTGGAGATTTTCTGATGATGCCCATTCTAACTGATGTGAGGAGATACCTCATTGCAGTTTTGATTTGTCTTTCTCTCATAATTAGTGATGTTGAGTGGCTTTTCATGTGCTTCTTGGCCACCTGTATGTCTTCTTTGCAGAAGTGTCTATTTAGGTCTTCTGCCCATTTTTGGATTGGGTTGTTTGGTTTTTTTAATATTGAGCTGCATGAGCTGTTTATATATTTTGGAGATTAATCCTTTGTCTGATGATTCATTTGCAAATATTTTCTCCCATTCTGAGAGTTGTTTTTTCATCTTGTTTATGGTTTGCTTTGCTGTGAAAAAGCATTTAAGTTTCACTAGGTCCCATTTGTTTATTTTTGTCTTTATTTCCATTACTCTAGGAGGTGGATCAAAAAACATCTTGCTGTGATTTATTTCAACGAGTGTTCTTCTTATGTTTTCCTCTAAGAGTTTTATAGTGCTCAGTCTTACATTTATGTCTCTAATCCATTTTGAGTTTATTTTTTTGTATGGTATCAGGGAGTGTTCTAACTTCATTCTTTTACAAGTAGCTGTGCAGTTTTCCCAGCACCACTTATTGAAGAGACTGTCTTTTCTCCATTGGATATCCTTGCCTCCTTTGTCATAGATTAGTTGACCATAGTTGCGTGGGTTTATCTCTGGGCTTTCTATCCTGTTCCATTGATCTATATTTCTGTTTTCATGCCAGTACCATACTGTCTTGATTACTGTAGCTTTGTAGTATAGCCTGAAGTCAGGGAGCCTGATTACTCCAGCTCCGTTTTTCTTTCTCAAGATTGCTTTGGCTATACGGGGTCTTTTGTGTCTCCACACAAATTGTGAAATTTTTTGTTCTAGTTCTGTGAAAAATGCCATTGGTAGTTTGATAGGGATTGCATTGAATCTGTAGATTGCTTTGGGTAGTATAGTCATTTTCACAATGTTGATTCTTCCAATCCAAGAACATGGTATATCTCTCCATCTTCTGGATCACCTTTACTTTCTTCCATCACTGTCTTACAATTTTCTGCATACAGGTCTTTTGTCTCCTTAAGTAGGTTTACTCCTAGATATTTCATTCTTATTGTTGCAATGGTAAATGGGAGTGTTTCCTTAATTTCTCTTTCACATTTTTCATCATTAGTGTATAGGATGCGATAGATTTCGGTGCATTAACTTTGCATCCTGCAACTTTACCAAATTCATTGATTAGCTCTAGTAGTTTTCTGGTGGCATCTTTAGGATTCTCTATATATAGTATCATGTCATCTTCAAACAGTGACAGTTTTACTTCTTTTCCAATTTGTATCCCTTTTATTTCTTTTTCTTCTCTGATTGCCGTGGCTAGGACTTCCAAAACTATGTTGAATAACAGTGGTTGAGAGTGGACATCCTAGTCTCATTCCTGATCTTAGAAAAAGCTTCCAGTTTTTCAACATTGACAATGATGTTTCCTGTGGGTTTGTTATATAGGGCCTTTATTATGTTGAGGTAGATTCCCTCTATGCCCACTTTCTGGAGAGTTTTTATCATAAATGGGTGCTGAATTTTGTCAGAAGCTTTTTCTGCATCTATTGAGATGATTATATGGTTTTTCTTCTTAAATTTGTAAATGTGGTGTATCACATCGATTGATTTGCATATACTGAAGAATCCTTGCAACCCTGTGATAAATCTCACTTGTTCATGATGTATGATCCTTTTAATATGTTGTTGGATTCTGTTTGCTAGTATTTTGTTGAGGATTTTTGCATCTATATTCATCAGTGATATTGGTCTGTTATTTTATTTTTTTGTAGTATCTTTGCCTGCTTTTGGTATCAGGGTGATGGTGGCCTCATAGAACGAGTTTGGGAGTTTTCCTTCCTCTGCAATTTTTTGCAACAGCGTGAGAAGGATGGGTGTTAGCTCTTCTCTAAATGTTTGATAGAATTCACCTGTGAAGCCATCTGGTCTGGACTTTTGTTTGTTGGAAGATTTTTAATCACAGTTTCAATTTCATTACTTGTGATTGTTCTGTTCATATTTTCTGCTTCTTCCTGGTTCAGTCTTGGAAGTTTATACCTCTCTAAGAATTTTTCCATTTATTCCAGGTTTTCCATTTTATTGCCATAGAGTTGCTTGTAGTAGTCTCTTAGGATGCTTTGTATTTCTGTGGTGTCTGTGGTAACTTCTCCTTTTTCATTTCTAATTTTATTGATTTGAGTCCTCTCCCTCTTTTTCTTGATGATTCTGGCTAATGGTTTATCATTTTGTTTATCTTCTCAAAGAACAAGCTTTTATTTTTATTGATCTTTGCTACTGTTTTATTTGTTTCTATTTCATTTATTTCTGCTCTGATCTTCATGATTTCTTTCCTTCTGCTAACTTTGGGGTTTGTTTGTTCTTTCTCTAGCTCCTTTAGGTGTATGGTTAGATTGTTTATTTGAGATTTTTCTTGTTTCTTGAAGTAGGCTTCTATAGCTATAAACTTCACTCTTAGAGCTGCTTTTGCTGCATCCCATAGGTTTTGGATCATCGTGTCTTCATTGTCATTTGTCTCTAGGTATTTTTTGATTTCCTCTTTGATTTTTTCAGTGATGTCTTGGTTATTTACTAGCATATTGTTTAGCCTCCATGTGTTTGTGTTTTTTCCATTTTTTTCCCTGTAACTGATTTCTAATCTCATAGCAGTGTGGTCAGAAAAGATGCTTGATATGATTTCAGTTTTCTTAAATTTACTGAAGCTTGATTTGTGAACCAAGATGTGATCTATGCTGGAGAATGTCCGTGCACACTTGAGAAGGAAGTGTAATCTGCTGTTTTCGGATGCAATGTCCTATAAATATCAATTAAATCTAGCTGGTCTGTTGTGTCCTTTCAAGCTTGTGTTTCCTTATTAATTTTCTGTTTGGATGATCTGTCCATTGGTGTAAATGAGGTGTTAAAGTCCCCCACTATTACTGTGTTACTGTCTATTTCCTCTTTTAGAGCTGTTAGCAGTTGCCTTATGTATTGAGGTGCTCCTATGTTGGGTGCATATGTATTTATAATTGTTATATCTTCTTGGATTGATCACTTGATCATTACATAGTGTCTTTCCTTGTCTCTTATAACATTCTTTAAAGTCTATTTTATCTGATATGAGTATTGCTACTCCAGCTTTCTTTTGATTTCCATTTGCATGGAATATCTTTTTCCATCCCCTCACTTTCAGTCTGTATGTGTCCCTAGGTCTGAAGTGGGTCTCTTGTAGACAGCATATATATGGGTCTTGTTTTTGTATCCGTTCAGCGAGGCTGTGTCTTTTGGTTGGAGCATTTAATCCATTCTTGTTTAAGGTAATTATCGATATCTATGTTCCTATTACCTTTTCCTTAATTGTTTTGGGTTTGTTTTTGTAGGTCCTTTACTTCTCTCGTGTTTCCCACTTAGAGAAGTTCCTTAGCATTTGTTGTAGAGCTTCTTTGGTGGTGCTGAATTCTCTTAGCTTTTGCTTGTCTGTAAAGCTTTTGATTTCTCCATTGAATCTGAATGAGATCCTTGCTGGGTAGAGTAATCTTGGTTGTAGGTTCTTCCCTTTCATTACTTTAAGTATATCATGCTACTCCCTTCTGGTTTGTAGAGTTTCTACTGAGAAATCAGCTGTTAACCCTTACGGGAGTTCCCTTGTATGTTATTTGTCATTCTTCCCTTGTCGCTTTTAATAATTTTTCTTTGTCTTTAATTTTTGTCAATTTGATTACTATGTGTCTCAGCGTCTTTCTCCTTGGGTTTATCCTGCCCATGGCTCTCTGCATCTCCTGGACTTGGGTGGATATTTCCTTCCCCATGTTAGGGACGTTTTCAACTATAATCTGTACAAGTATTTTCTCGGGTCCTTTCTCTCTCTCTCCTCCTTCTGAGACCCCTATAATGCGACTGTTGCTGCGTTTAATGTTTTCCCATAGGTCTGTTAGGCTTTCTTCATTTATTTTCATTCTGTTTTTGTTACTCTGTTCTGCAGCAGTGAATTCCACCATTCTGTCTTCCAGGTCACTTATCCGTTCTTCTGCCTCAGTTATTCTGCTATTGATTCACCCTAGTGTACTTTTCATTTCAGTTATTGTATTGTTCATCTCTGTCTGTTTGTTCTTTAGTTCTTCTAGCTCTTTGTTAAACATTTCTTTCATGTTCTCAATCTTTATCTCCATTGTTTTTCTGAGGTCCTGGATCATCTTCACTATCATTATTCTGAATTCTTTTTCTGGAAGGTTGCCTATCTGCATTTCATTTAGCTGTTTTTCTGGGGTTTTATCTTGCTCCTGCATCTGGTACATAGCTTTCTGCCTTTTCATCTTGTCTATCTTTCTGTGAATGTGGTTTTTGTTCCACAGGCTGCAGGATTGTAGTTCTTCTTCCTTCTGCTGTCTGCCCTCTGGTGGATGAGGCTATCTAAGAGGCTTGTTGAAGTTTCCTGATGGGAGGAACTGGTGGTGGGTAGAGCTGGCTGTTGCTCTGGTGGACAGAGCTCAGTAAAACTTTAATCTGCTTGTCTGCTGATGGGTGGGGCTGGTTTCCCTCCCTTTTGGTTGTTTGGCCTGAGGCAACGCAACACTGGAGCCTACCCAGGCTCTTTGGTGGGGCTAATGGCAGACTCTAGGAGGGCTCATGCCAAGTAGTACTTCCAAGAACTTCTGCTTCCAGTGTCCTTGTCCTTTGGTGAGCCACAGCCACCCCCCGCCTCTACAGGAGACCCTCCAACAGTAGCAGGTAGGTCTGGTTCTGTCTCCTATGGGGTCACGGCTCCTCTTCCTGGGTCCTGATGTGCACACTACTTTGTGTGTGCCCTCCAAAAGTGGTCTCTGTTTCCCCCAGTCCTGTCGAAGGTCTGCAATCAAAACCCGCTAGCCTTCAAAGTCTTATTCTCTAGGAATTCCTCCTCATGTTGTCAGACTCCCATGTTGGGAAGCCTGACGGTGTGGCTCAGAACCTTCACGCCAGTGGGTGGACTTCTGTGGTATAAGTGTTCTCCAGTTTGTGAGTCACACACCCAGCAGTTATGGGATTTGATTTTATTGTGACAGCGCTCCTCCTACCATCTCATTGTGGCTTCTCCTTTGTGTTTGCATGTGGTGTATCTTTTTTTGTGAGTTCCTTTGTCTTCCTGTCGATGACTGACTGTTCAGCAGTTAGTTGTGATTCCAGTGTTCTCGAAAGAGGGAGTGAGTGCATGTACTTCTACTCCGCCATCTTGAACCCACCTCAAGAACAATTCTTCAGAAGGCTATGGATAAATTTTTTATAGAAAGCAAGGGTAGTCAGGCTGAAGAGGAATTAGACTCAGGTTTTAAGGCTTTTATGTATTTTGTTTTAGTAGAATCAATACTCATGAAAACATCCTAAATTTTTTTTTCTATTGAACAATAATCAATTGTACCATGTTTCTTTTATTAAGGTATAATTTACATTTGGCAAAACATCCTAAGCTTAACTGCATAGCTCAATTAATATTTGTGTGTGTGTGTGTATGTACACTCTACCAAAATCAAGATATAAAACACTTCCTTTCACCTAAACTTCCAATGTGTTCCTTTTTAGTTAAAATCTGCCCCCCAGAGGTAACTTCTATTCTGACTTCTATCATGAGCAATAGCTTTGCCTCTTCTAGAACTTCATATAAACAGATTCACATAGTATATGCCTTTTTGGTTTCTTTTTCTCAAACTAATATATTCGAGATTTATTCACATGATAGTGTATGACAGTTTGTACGTCCTTTTAATTGCTGTTCAGTATTGTATTGTTTGACTAATACAATTTGTTTATTTCTGTTCCTATTTTGGCACACTTGAGTTGTTTTCAGTTTTGCACTACTATGAATAAAGTTTCTATGACTATTCTTCTATAAATTTTAGGCACATACACACTCATGTCTCTTGCATATATACCTAGACGTGGAATTGCTAGGCCATAAGGAAGGTGTATGTTTCTGAAACTGTCAAATGGCTTTCCAAGAGGGATAGTTTCATGTTTACATTTCCACCAACAATGTACGAGTAGACCAGTTGTTCTACATCCTTGTCAACACTTTGTATTGTTAGTCTTTTCAATTTCAGCATTCTGGTGGGTGTATAAGGGCATGCCATTTACTTTGCATTTCTATGACTAATTATGTGGAGGAGTTTCCATATTTTTTTAATCAAAGCACAATAGGATCCACATTTTCTTTTTACTTTTTAAGTAAGCTTTTAAAAATGTATTATGCAATTAAATTATGTTATATTATAATTACATTTATATATGATTGATATATATACATACAGTTGATCCTTGAAGAACATGGGTTTGAATTGTGTAGACTCACTGACATGTGAATTTTTTTCCAATAAATATGTACTACAGTACTATACAATCTACAGTTGGTTTAATTCATGATGTGAAACCTCAGATATGAAGGAACCAAGAGAATCAACTATAAGTTATTCACATATTTTCAACTGCAAGGAAGGTCAGCACAACTAAACCACATGTTGTTAAAGGGTCAAGTGTATATTCATTATAATATGAATATATGAATGAATATATGAATACATCAATATATAGTCAAGGACTCAATAAATCTGTGTTATATAAGTCAACATAAAAATATGGAAAAAGGGTTGGAATGTCTTGGGGAAAAAAGAAATTAAGGTGAGGTCCATGAGCTTAATGAGTAGGAAGGGAGGGTTTAAAGCATTCATTAGCTGCAGAATGCCTTTAATTCAAATTAATCTGAATTTTGCCCTAAACATAGGAAATTAGGAAATGCATTCCTTCATCAAAAATGTTTTATATAGCAATTTTATCTCATTACAAGTGTTTTCATTCATGTACTTTATTATCAATAAAATTTTCATTAAAAAAGTCTTTTTAAGGGGTTGATTTTTAAGTCTTTAGTTATACAAGATTTATTTTTGATAAACTTAAAATACTGAATTTAATTATAAGAGGAGGAAAATATAGTCAAAGCTGAAACCATATGGAAGCTGGATTATGTTTTTAGAAAATGAATATTTTAAGCATTGAAGTACATTATAAAGTGTTCAAAAATTAATTTAAAACAGAATTGTTTCTAAATAGAAGGGTTTTCATGAGATGCAAGCATCTCTGAGTATCATAATACTGGCTTCTTTAGATTATGTGTTAACAATCAAAACAATCTATTGTACTGTTTTTCTATCAACAACTGACACAAACTATTATTTACATACTCATATATACTTTGTCAGATTATTAGTAAAATGAGTTTAAGGATTTTTAAAGGAATAGTTTTATCAATACGTTTAATATGTGTTATTAATTTAATATTACTATGAGTCATTTAATTAAATTTACATTTTTAATATAAGTACAACTATTTAATATCAGATTTAAACATACCCTGAGTGATAAATCAGGCTAGTTTTCTTTGAAGATCATAGAGCTGCATTCTAATGTTGCTTAATAAATTTTCCCTTTTTAGTTTCATTACTAAATCATTTCATTAAAAAATAAAATGTGAATTACACATTAAAAATACTTTTAATTCTAATCTCTGCATTGTCCATTTCTAAACATAATGTTTGCCATATGTCAAAAGACAGAAATGTGGATTTGCACAATGATGTTTCACTAAGATAAAAATTCAGGGAAGGGCTTCCCTGGTGGTGCAGTGGTTGAGAGTCCACCTGCCGATGCAGGGGACGCGGGTTTATGCCCCGGTCCGGGAGGATCCCACATGCCGCGGAGTGGCTGGGCCCATGAGCCATGGCCACTGAGTCTGCACATCTGGAGCCTGTGCTCCGCAATGGGAGAGGCCACAACAGTGAGAGGCCCGCGTACCACAAAAAAAAAAAATTCAGGGAAAATTATTCACAGCTCTTCAAAGCCTTCCCTAACTCCCATTTTTTATTAATATAAAGGTTAATTTGAAGTTTCAAACTTCTAGGTATGTATCTACTCATGAATATATCTCTCTTTCTTCAAATACTGAATCTGACACTTTTTCTAGAACAAATAAGCAATGGATCATATTTGACAAAGAAGTTTGGCTTAGATTGATAACTGAAAATGCAAATAAACATTGGGTGTGTTTCAAACTTGGTGAAATTAATTCTCCTGGCTAATGACAGAGATAAGAAAGAAAAACAATGCATTACATTCTATTAGGATATCTAACAGCTGAAGCAATTTTAGATTAGATTAATTAGAAAAGCATGGGAATCTTAATTATATCACTGTAGAAACAACACAATATCAGTTTATTATTTTCAATCATGACAACAGATCAAATTAGACAGGGTATTTTGTTTCAGAAGATTTACACAAACAGATTATGGCATGAAAGAAGCTTGGGGATGAATTAAATTTTTGCAAAGATTAATTGCAACATTAACTAAATTAAACAAAACCAGTATAAGGCAAGATCACACGAGTGGGTCTAATCACTTTTGAGTGAATTTAAAATAGTAATATTTGATGGATTTGATTTTTTTAATAAATTTTATTTATTTATTTTTGGCTGTGTTGGGTCTTCGTTGCTTTGTATGGGCTTTCTCTAGTTGCAGTGGTGGCTACTCTTTGTTGTGGTGTGCAGGCTTCTCATTGCAGTGGCTTCTCTTGTTGCAGAGCACAGACTCTAGGCACATGGGCTTCAGTAGTTGCAGCACATGGGCTCAGTAGTTGTGGCTCACGGGCTTCAGCAGTTGTGGCTCACGGGCTCTAGAGTGAGCACAGGCTCAGTAGTTATGACTGAGCACAGGCTCAGTAGTTATGACGCATAGGCTTAGTTGTTCCACGGCATGTGGGATCTTCTTGGACCAGGGCTCGAACCTGTGTCCCCTGCACTGGCAGCCGATTCTTAACCACTGAGCCACCAGGGAAGCCCAGATTTGATTTTAAAAAACATCTGTCACATGTACTTTCCCAGAGTTACTCCTGCTGCTTCACTGCGTCTACCTAGAGAAGCCACTGGGGGTTCAACAATGAAACTCAAGACATGATTAGATGAGCGACAATGTCATTGACTCTGAAAGCCAATAGGGTAGATGATTTCAACTGAGTTAGCCTATAGGTGAAGCATATTGGGAAGTTAAAACTTTTAATGCTGGGTGTTCAGTTCAGATCATAAAACATATGACTGCTTTTCAAAATTTATATATGATCTAACCAGAAACTTTAAATAACCTAACCTAACCTAACTTAACTAACCCTAACTAAAATAAATGCTGAAACCTAACTAAATGCCAAGAAATTTTATCTTCTTACTAATAAATTTGAAGAACAGACTTACTCCAGCACACAAGACCTACACAATGGAGTAATGTTCATAGGTATAAATATCTAACATATGGTCCAAAATGAAGTCATCTAATTGAAGGTCTGAATTCAGAATTGTTTTATTATAATAATTATTATTTTTTGTACTGACTTTTTCTCTTATTTGCTTTTTAAAATCTGGAACCACTATTTCCCTAACCACACAATCAACATAATGGACAGACCGTTTCGACGTCTTATGGACAGCATTGCATATATAGCCAGTCCCAAGCCTTCAATGGTAATAACGGGGTCATTTTAATATAGTGACCAAGGATTCTGGACTTTGAGGAATATCCCTGATTTTTTATTACATCATAACTGTCTTTTATTTAAAATGAGTTTAAAGAATCACAGACTAATAATAAAATATATATATTTTTATAGAATATCATTTATCTTCTTGTTTTTTTTTTCAGGCTGAGTTCTAAATAAATAAAAAAGACATTATGCTCTGGTATATGGGCTCAGAAATATGATCAGTTAAGATAGAGATAATTCCTCCTAGCACCCACAAATAATATGAGCTGATAGAAACCCAGAGTGGCAAGGGGATTATTAATGAGGGCTATAATATTCTACTCCCATTATCCTAACTTACATGTTCTGATATAATCCTTTCAGGTCTGTTGCAACTCCTTCTTTAATATAAGGGTTTTAGGGTTATAAATGTGGGGTGCCTGTTCTAGGGCTTCCCTGGTGGCGCAGTGGTTGAGAGTCCGCCTGCCGATGCAGGGGACACGGGTTCGTGCCCCGGTCTGGGAAGATCTCACATGCCGCGGAGCGGCTGGGCCCGTGAGCCATGGCTGTTGAGCCTGCGCGTCCGGAGCCTGTGCTCCGCAATGGGGAGAGGCCACAACAGTGAGAGGCCCGCGTACCGCAAAAAAAAAAAAAAAAAAAGTGGGGTGCCTGTTCTAATATACATCACTTATTACTGTCATTACTTCTGGCATTATTGATGTATGTAGAGACTCATTTGTAACCTGTTCATTTAAGAATCACCAGTGTTATTTGGTATTTCTTTTATTTTCTGCCTATATTAAAGTTAGTACTGTTTCTTCAGTACTTAATAATGTTTATCGAGAAATTTCTTCTAAATTTATACTCTATAATTTTTGTTAATAATAGCTGTTAAGTATACTATTTTCATCCATCTGTTTACAAATATTTATTGAGTAATGATGGCATATTCCAGAAACGTGGACAATGCTAGTGAAATGGTTAACTTAGAAAAACATTACATAGCTTTAAAATATTTTACACTTATGAAATAAGTTTATTACCAATTTAAGTTATACGGATATTTTTCATATCCTGAGAATTCACTTATAACTAAATTAAAGTTGTGTATTGCAAGTACTCATTGGACTGAACAGGAAAGACTTCTACTTATTCTCTCCATAGAATATATTCTCTTTTGAAAATAGATAAATACTACCAGACAGAGGCATATCCTGGAGCAATGGAAATGGTTAAAGGTTTCAGTTTCCAAACCACTTTTCGGGAAGCAAATTAAGTAGAAATTACTGATATATCAACAGAAGTGTAATTAAGCAGAATAGATACTAATGATCAATGGTAAAAACTGTTCATGAGTCAGCAGAATAACTAAGCTAAGTAAAGGGCTAGCTATCAATAAACATGAAAGTGTGATTTAAGTCAGCTGAATGTGATGGATTCACGGAATAACCTTAAACAGGGAATTCAAAGCATATTGAAAAAATGTTAATATTTATTACGGCTTTATTTTTAGGTGAGGACTATTATAACATTTCTGCATATGTGATTCAGAGGCATTTTAAAATAACATTATGCACAAATTCTGGTGCTGCTTCATATTTTCAATCTTGGAATAGTAAAATCCCTCTCATCTTTACATAATATATCTTTAGGTGAACTTGGTTCAAGTAATTATTTAATGGTCTCAGCCTGAGTTTCCAGAATTGGGGGCCTACTGGTCAAAATCACCAGCATTTGAATTAGCAAAAAGAAGGCTTCTAGATCAGAAAACTGAATGTGAATGGCTTTAAATAAGTCATGAACTCCCCAGTTGGTCATGGTCTCTGACATTCACTATTATATAACACTGGGCCTTTTATGTTAATCTTCATGTTGATTTCCTGGTTCTGTAGACATTTAAATTTGTAACTTCTAGGCTTACATTGTGCTATATTGAGAACAAATAATTACTGTACTTCTAATATATATAAAATGTTTATATTATGTAAAATTTAATTTTATATTTATATATATATAATTTATTTATAATATTTTATATATTTTATTTATGATCTCATATCTATAATATACTTATATATTCACAAAAGATAATGGGGGTTTAGTTTTTATTCTCAAGCTTCTAACTTGCCTCTGACTCCCAGCATATTTTAGTTAAAACTTAATAGTTGATCTTGATTCCAAATTAGGTTTCTTTCTCTTATAAACACAGTTGCTACCTCAGCTCTTATTTAGGTCCAGACAATATATTTTGATGGATTTTTTCTATAAGTTTTCTTTTTTTGCCAAGTAATAGGGCTCTCCATAGTGTTGGCAGTTCAAAGGAAACTAATTCTATTTGGAGTTTGATTGCTCATTTAATTGGCCTGATACCCACACCCAAACTTACCATAAATTTATTACAAAATTTATCATTGTCAACTTGGGTTTCTCTACATGTAACCACATCGTCCTTAAGTTATCATAGCCATTATAATTCAACCTCAGTGCTTTTCCAACAATGGCTAAAAAGTTAAATTACATAATGCCAGATGCAATTAATTTTGTCCTATGTTAGAAGCTTGGAATACATATAAACAATTTAATCAGTTGCTTCACTTCAGCTAAGGATATTTTTATTGTTTTTGTTGTTTTTACAGCTCTTTGGCATTCCTACAATCCCGTCTATCATTTGCTTCAAAGCAGCCTATGGTGATTACATTTCAGTTAATGCACCATTTCTGATGATATATCACATGCAGAAAAGCAATCTCTTTGGAATCCATGGTCATCATTTGTAGAAAAAGCAGGTTGCAAAACATCATGACCATGTCATGCCCTGTTGGAAGTGGATCAGCCGCCAGATATTTATTGACAAGACTCAAGACTTAAGTGTTCTATACACTAGAACTGACAAGGTCAGAGCAGCTTATAGGTAATAATGAAACTAATTCAAATAGCTGTGCTTACATGACGGTTTGACCTCAGTTTGTGCTTCCTGCCTGGATGATATAAATGACCAACCTCTATAAAAGTCAAAACTAACAATGTACCATGGCATACTTTATCAAACCATTATCAATATCATAGGTTTCGCATTCATCTGGGAATCTTGAATTCTGCATCTCTATGTTGGCGGTAAATATGCATATTTACCCCTAAGTTTATGCTTTCTTTTGGAATATTTTTATCATAAAAATGTATCTCCAGCAATATCATCAAAATGGCGACATAGGTCATTCCCTATTTCAGTCCCCTTCACAAGAAAACCAACTAGCAACTATCCATAGACAAGACACCATTGTGAAAAATCCCAGAACCCAGTGGTAAGGCTGAACCACTCCTAACCATGGACCGCAGAGACTGAGAAGGATCATATTAGAAGGTAAGAGAAGCAGCTACACTCTGACTGCATCATCCCTCCCCCAGGCTGGCGCAATGTCATATACAAAGAGCCCTTCTGGGCCTATGGCTTCTCCAGTTCCCCAGTTGAAAGAAGAGAGCTCAAGGTGGATATCCAATTCCCTAGCATTGCAGAACACTTCCTGGGAAGCCTAGTTGGGTCTAACCTCAAGTGGATCCCTGGAGGAGTCTAGAGGGCTCAAGGACTGAATGTCAGGAGGAGATCAGAAGGAGGCTGGGGCTTAAAGCAACCAGCACTTGGATCTTGGCAGACTGCACATCTGCTTTGCATAAGCATCTGAGCTGAAACTCAGCCAGTGAATATGCATATTTGCAGAGCTGAGCCTTATCTGGCCAGGGAGCTCAGTTGGCAGTTGTGCCTGATTTGGATTCCCAGCCAATGAGATGTGTTCTACATTCATGCCTGGGCAAGAGAGCAAATTCCATCCTCTCCTAACTGCTCAGTATAGCTTCTGGTAACCCACAACCAAGAAGACCGCACAGAGAACACTGGCAGCCATGGAGCCCATCCCACACCTGCCTTGGGCAGGGAGCCAAGCCAGCAGCCCTGCCAACTATTTAGGATAGCCTCAGGCCCTGAGTAACCAGGAAGCGTGATTAGAGACCCCAGGCAGCCTAGGAGCCCAGCCTACAGTCTAGCTCTGCATCAGAGCCCAGCCCAATTGCAGAACATAGCCATGACCTCGCCCAGGCACAGAGCCCTTTCAGTGACTCCTCCCAGCTACAGAGTATAGCCTGAAGCCCTGCCTGACAAGGGAGTCCTGACAGCATCTCTCCCTGACCCCAGAGCACAATCTTTGGCCCACCCAACTGCAGGCTACAGCTGAAGGCCTCTCCTGAAAAGAGCCTGGCCAGTGATCTTGCCCAGTAGCAGAGCACAGCCAGAGGCCTACCCGATCATGATGTCCAGGCTGTGGTACTGACTACTTTGAGCACAGCCTATGGCCCTGCCTGAACATAGAGCACAGCCTGAGACCCCATCAGACCAAAAAGCTCTGTCTGTGGGATCACCTGAACATGGAATGCAGCCACAAGTACTGTCCTATTGGAGAGCACAGCCTGAGACCCACCTAACTAAGAGCAATTGTGGAGCCCAGCCTACAGCCCTGCTCAACCAGGGAGTTCAACAAGTGGCACCACACCGCCAGGGAACACAGCCATGACCTCACCTGATGGGAGGTGATTGCAGAGCCCAATGAAACAGCAAATTAAAAAATCCAATTAAAAAATAGGCAAAGAACCTGAACAGACATTTTTCCAGACAAGATATTCAAATGGCCAACAGGTTTATGGAAAGGGGCTCAACATCACTAACCATCAGGGGAATGCAAATCAAAAGCACAGTGAGGTATAACCTCACTGTTATACAGCCATACCTGTTGGAATGGCTATTATCAAAAAGAGAAAAGATAACAAGTGTTGATGAGATGTGAAGAAAAGGGAACCTTTGTACACTGTTGATGGGAATGCAAGTTGGTACAGCCACCATGGAAAATCGTATGGAGGTTCCTCACAAAATTAAAAATAGAACTACCTTATGATCCAACCATTCTACTTCTGGAAGTATATCCAAAGAAAATGAAATCACTATCTTGAAGAGGTACCTGTACCTCCATATGCACTGTAGCATTATTTACAATAGCCAAGATGCAAAAACAACCTAAGTGTCCACTGATGGATGAATGGATAAAGAAAATGTTATATATATATAAATATTGTTCAGCCATATAAAAGAAGGAAACCCTGTCATTTGTGACAACATGGATGAAGGTTGAGAGCATTATTCTAAATGAAATAAGCCAGACAGAGAAAGACATATACTGTATGATCTTATTTATGTGGATTCTAAGAAAACAAACTCAGA
Source organism: Mesoplodon densirostris (assembly GCF_025265405.1). NCBI lineage: Eukaryota > Metazoa > Chordata > Mammalia > Artiodactyla > Ziphiidae > Mesoplodon > Mesoplodon densirostris. The sequence continues at coordinate 69,501,782 of NC_082675.1, read as the reverse complement.
TACAGAGAGCATACTGGTGGTTGATGGGGGTGGGGATAAGGAGGACAGTGGTAATGGGTGAAGGTGGTCAAAGGGCACAAATTCCAGTTTTAAGATGTATACAATTTAGAGATGTAGTGTACCACATGGTGACTATAGTTAACAATACTGTACTGTATATTTGAAAGTTGCTAATAAAGTAAATCTTAAACAATCTCACCACAAAAAAAATAATAAATTAAGATTGTAACTATGTCAGGTGGATGCATGTGTTAACAACCTAATTGTGGTGATCATTTGCAATATATACGTATATCAAATCATTACACTGTCTACCTTAAATTTACATGTTATATGTAAATTATATCTTAAAGCTGGCAAAAAAGAAAAATAATTTTTTTAAATGTATATCCAAAGTCATTTCTCTTTTGCTGATTCTTCCATTTTGCCAACATTTTTCATCTTCCTAGATTGAATTTTTAATGGTTAAAATATATACTCTTGCCTTATACTTAGCATTAACCCAGAAGACAGGGACTGATTTGAGATGAGCATTGCCATGCCTAAGAATTAATTAATCAATCTATACAGAAGACATCCGATTGGACATTTTTTTTAAAGGTTTTTTGATGTGGACCATTTTTAAAGTCTTTATTGAATTTGTTACAACATTGCTTCTGTTTTATGTTTTGGTTTTTTGGTCATGATGCATGTGGGATCTTAGCTCCTCGGCCAGGGATCTAACCCACTCCCCCAACATTGGAAGGCGAAGTCTTAATCACTGGATCGCCAGGGAAGTCCCTGATTGGACACTTTAAATCTGGTTCATACCATTTACAAATCTCACTTTGGAAAGTTGTGAAGACAATTCTACTTGTATATCATGAGATACACAACCAGTTTTGATTTTTGTTGCTCTTTGTATCAGTAAAAGTATTTGGATATCCACGTAAGAATACAAAGAAAATGGGCATAAAAATGGCTATGACTATTATTTTTACATAATGACTGAAGAATATATACATGTAGACTAAAAAAAATGCCAAAACTACAACCACAGAGATAAAAGCTTATCTGAGGGCTCTTCCCCATTTTCATCATTGCCTCGCCCAGTATACTACTCTTTCTTAATGAACTACTACTATCAAGAAAGATGCTGTGGGAATTCCATCGATCCATTTATAAGTTTCAATACTGAAGGTACACTGCGCTTTGTTAATGAGGCTAGACCTTGGGGAAATGATAAGTGAAGCAAAGGTATGACACATTACACGCATATTAATATCCATCACATCCAAATGGTGATTGGGGTGGACCACCAGAAAGAAATTATAACACATAGCAAATAAAGATTCTTTATAAGTAGACAGATTTCAAATGACAGACTTTGACATTCATAATCTTCCCCGTTTTGGACCATCACCATAAATTGGAGCCTGAGACTCAATGTCTACGAAAAGCACAGAAATAGGGATAGAAAGTCATAGGGGGAGGCCACTCTCTTCTTTACCTTTCTGAGAAAACAAAAAACAGTATGTGTCACCTCCAGGTGCATTATAGCTTTCTTGACTAATCACATCTAGAATGTATGGACACAACCAAGCGGTCATAAAGAGGGCATACAGAGGTAGCATCTGACCTATTTTATTATGTCTGGGTAGTTCCACCCAAACCTCTCTCTCCTCAAATCCACACAAGCTTCACCACTGACCCCTGGGTCATATTACTGGGTTCGATGTGTATTACAGATCCAAAAGGAAGGGATCTCTTAGTTTAACAGAATTTTCAATCATGTATTGAATGGTCTGCATTCAATAATCCATTGTTTAATTAAATAATAATGATTTTTCCAGCATTTTAATTAGTTATCTCAGGTCTGACCATCAAGAAGCCAAGTTGCTAAGGCAACGGGAGAGGATGATGAAGTGGGAAACATATCACGTCACCTCCTACCCCTGCATCCTTAACAGCATTCCTTATACTGTCTAGTCACAATCCCGTTATTTAGCTTTGTTTTCAGCACCTACCAACTTGCTTTTCCCTAAAGCTATGTACCCTTAGCTCCTACAAAACACAAGATATGACCTAAGGGCAGAGTTTCCTTTGTCAAGAGGACTTGACAGGCAGCCTCCTTATATGTTGGTGGCATATAAAGAAATAAACACAAAGGAAATTTGACCAGTTCCATTCTCAGCTTTTATAAAGACTACGTGCTGATGCAGCTCCTCACTGGAGAGTCATTCAGTCTTGCCTGTAAGTATATCAGGTGCAAATCTATCCTTGTGTCCTCCCAACCTCTCCCATTGGTCTTTTCAAGGCTAATGCTGCTTCAAAAACAAGTGCTTTTTAAACATCTGTCATGTGCTTATCATCAAAGTTCTGAGAAAAAACAAACCAAAAGGGATGTAATTAAAGGAATAATGAGCAGACTTGTGGTGTTTAATCAGAAATGAGTTGATTTTGAATCTCACCAAGAGCCAAAAGTAATCATTGGACTATTGTGAATTACTTGCTCATCCATGATGTTCCTGGTCACTTTGCCTATGACAAGCAAAAGCAGTACAGCACTGCCAACTTAACTACAAAAAAAAGACAAGGTGGGTAATCTAAAGAGGAAATCCATAATACTTCCATTGTCAAATGAATGTGTATCAAAAATATTTTATTTTACAATGTAATATTTCATCATGATGATGATGATGATGATGATAATGATGACTTCCCCTCGGAGAAGACAATATTATTTGGGCTAGTCTATATGTGGTAGCTCTTATTCATGTTGCCCTGAAAACACTTTGTTATATTCTATAATACAGGAAGCTTAAGCATGGGAACAATATCAAAATGTGCATGAGCTGGGAAACCAAAGGATATTTACACATGGCTAGAGGAACAGTATTAGCTGTGTCATTAGATAGTTCTGCCAACTCTAGACAGTAAACATTGACAATAAAATTATTGCATCTCAGAAAAATCTACTGATCTGCTTATGTGGTTTATAACACCATGAAAATAAAGAAAATATATTTTTAAATTGTGTTTCTCATGGGGTAAAGGCTATCAATGTATTTTTTATGATTATAGTAATTTTCTCAGATTATGATACACAGTTGTTGGAAAATACAGGTTAATGAAATTACAGAAAAAAAAAAAAACCTGAAACAGCTGCATAAAGTGACCAGGATGAGTTTCTCATCGTGTGGTCACACTCATGGACAATCCCCAGAAAAAAATAACTAACGAAAAATTAAGATTAAAGGAGGAATTTCTCCAGATCTCAGCCAGGTAAAATTCATTAAGTCTGAGTTATGGTATATTGCACCTCATTGCTTTTGCCTAAGAAAAAAAAGACAACGAAAAACAAAATATAACAAAAACAAGTGTATGACTTATTTTAAATAACCTAGAGAAATTTATCATTGTAACATAATCAAACAAGAAATAGTCTCTTGCAGGTTAGAGACAGTATTGAAACTTTTCAGAAAGGTCACCCAAGAGAAAAGGGTTATATTTCAAATTAAAAGTGTGATTCACTGTTCTCATAAATTGTTATTCAATCATGCAAAATCTGGGACCCAGAAGGGAAAAGTCTTGAGAAGGTTATGAACTATTTTACTCTTATCCATCTTAGGAGAACACTTGGTCATGATAAGTAAGTCATAAGAAAGATGGTGGCATCTTGTTCCCTGAGAAATCTGTAATTGGAGAACTGACAGCTCCTTTATAGTCATAAAGGTCAGATCTAGATGTAAAGCACTGTTTTCAAACCTTCTGTGAACTCTCCTATAAAAAAGGGTGTGATTTAACCTTGTTCAAGGGCCCTCTCTTGTAGTCTAGTCCAACTTTCTTATACAATATCCAAAGTTGTAAAAATCCTGGGGGTGAAAGAGTGGACCATCAGGGAAGTGTGAACCAGTGGTAGGCTGATAAATATTATCAACTCTCCTGGTTGGAGGTTGGAGTGGTGAAAGCCCTCACTGGTAGCATTTGTCAATTTCCTTGGTTACCCAATTTTCTACTATGATTGATTTCAAGTTACTGACTTGATGGAACATTGAGTTGGGATGAGAGGTAGAGTAATACATCTTACATTGGTTGTCTATCACAGAGATTCAATAGATGTAAATAACCTCAAGAACAAAGGTACTAGCACAATGTGGTAAAAATAATTAGGAATTTATGAGTTATAAGTATTTATTACCTTGATTTTAATATAATTCAAGCGCAAGTTTATATAATTTAATTTTAATTATGGCTGTGTTTAACTACTGGCTTGCAAAAATCCTGAAAATTTACCAGTCAGCTGTGATCTCCAGACAGCCTTCCTTTAAAAAAAAAAATAGAACATTTTAGAGCTATGTTAGTTTAGTAAAAGCTATCCTAGGAAAAGACAAGGTATACATCTGAGATATTTTAAAGTGAAGCATGGATCATCGCTGACAGTCAAGAATGGAAATGTGACAGGTAGTCAAGGTTTGTAAAAGGTTTCACAAAACTTTCTCAAATGTTGTTCATGAGAATGACTGAACCTCAATTATTCTCTTCTGCTTGCAGTTCCCACCCCAGAGCAAGGATATGTTGCACCAGAGTCCTGAAAGGTGATCCCTGGCTTTAACGGAATGAGTTTGGGGCCTGAGCTAAATATCGAACAAGGAAGCCCATTTCATTTTCCAATAGGTCTATTGAGAGAAAGCTGCTTACCTCTCTGAACTCAAATCTGCCTCCACGGTACCTTCATGCATCTGAAATTCTACCCTTGTGCAACACAAACTCTGATCCTATTTTCCATGTTAGCATACCCGCTGTTTCTCAGTTCAGCTGTGTTCAGTGGTTTGTTACCAGCAGTCTTCCATGTACCAAGTGCTACCCCAGATGATGAGGATGTAGAGATCAGGCAAAGAGAATCTCTTTTAAGGATCTCAGCCTAGTGCAGTTACAGCCAATAGGTATTCCTAAGATGATAAAAATATTCTATGTCCACATTGTCCAATATGGTAGCCACTAACCAAGTGTGGCCATTGAATATATGAAATATGATAGGGAAACTGAAAAGCTGAATTTTTAATTTTATTTAGTTGTATTTTATTTAAATTGCCACATATGGCAATGGGCAATGTACTGGACAATGCAAGTCTGGTGGAATAGACAGGCCTATACACTGATAAATATAACAATAAACATATTGTTTATGATAGTGCCCAGCAGAAAAGGGCTGAAATGAGAGACCAGGTGATGGCTGAGTTAGAGTTACCCTGAGGAGGTGATGCCTGAGCTGGGTCTAGGTGCTGAAATTAGCCAGGTGACAAAGGGGAGAAAAAGTTTCAGAAAAAAAGTCACAAAATCACACAGGCACAAATGAACCTAATGAGAACAAAGGATTCAAATACCAGTTTGAACACAAAATCTGGCTGTGAGATACTGAGTAGAAACTCCATTTTCCTCATGACCTTCATAAAATTAGTTTTCAAGGCATACTCTATACACAATTTATCTTGGCCTGTTGAAAAAAACATGAGAATGTTTCTTTCCTTATTTGAATACTACACTTCAAAATGTGCATCTGAAATTCAAACTGGCATTCATGGCAGAAAAATGGCTCCATTTAAGTTTACATTTAATTTAAAGAATTCTATAAATCCTCAGTGTAACTGCTAATAAGTCAAGCCTCTCCAATAGTAATGGGAAAATGTGAGTTCTGAACTAAGATGTAGAATTTTGTGCCTATTGCAGTTTATCTAGATAATAAAAACATATTTAGCCTTCTAAGATTTTTTTAAAATGTTGAGTAAGTCTTCTTTGGGCAAACTCTTCTACCCAACATATTTGGAAGTAAGAAAACCTGTCTACATTACTGCTGAAGGACAAAATTCTAATGAGGATGGGAAAGGGATGGCACCCTGCTGAGAGCCATCAGAGATGGGGCCCATGTGAAGATCAAGGTGAGTCATCAAGACTAAGACATTCCTGGACAACATTTTCAAGGTACACAGATTTGGTCTGTACCTTCCTCATTCACTCAATGAACACATTGTGTCTTTGTTTTAGTTTAACACAGCAAATATTTTTCTAATGTTTCTGGTTTGGTTTGGCTTTTGCTTATTTTTTAACCAGGCACTGGGAATATAAAAGCATAAAGATGAGACTTAGCTCATCTTCTGAAGAGCCTAAGAGACTGGTGTATATGGACAAATTGACAGCCCCTTTAATAGTTGAATTCTGTGTGTCTCCATGAAAAAATGACTGTCTACAAAAATGTTGACAGCTTGGAACATGAGGAACCAAATTATATTTCAGAAGGGTGGGCAGAGAGACACAGAGTGTGTGTGTTTCTCACTTCAGAGAATATCAAGAAAAAGGTGATTTTGTTTGAGAAGAGAAAATACATAGGTGAAGAGTGTGGCAGGTCGTGATGAGGTAGGGCTTACCTTTTCAAAACAGAAAATTATTGCAAGATTTTGTTTTAATTCCTAAATATTTGACTCTGATAATATTTAACGAATTTATATATGGGTCTCTTAGTAATCATTAGTGTCTGCAACATGAAATTACATGAAGATCTCAAGAAAAAAATATTTAGGATTCAGAATTTATGAAATTCAAAATAAACTATCATTTAAGAATACTGCTTGCATACAATTTCTCAAAAAAATATTTAAGGAACAGGAAGTTAAGATGTGTTGATAAATATATCCAAAAACAGTCACCTAAACTATTATCATCCCTGAAATCAAAATGTAAACCCCAAAAGATTCATGGAGCTTTTCCTTAGACATGCCATTTATGGCAATTACTGTTAGAGTCATTCTTTTAGACAACAATATGACTGAAACAATCCAATTATTATATAGAATATACTGCCTTAAAGTACAGATTTAAAACACTGAGGTTTGAATGGAATATTGTGTGGTATATGCATTTTGTGATATTATGCTGTGATCCATGCCTACGGAGGAGTAAAATGTGCTCCCTTAACAATACAATCTTCCGATTATTCCCTTGCCCCAGCTTCCATCTGACATGGGGGAAGATGTGGAAACACTTTTGGGTAGTGCCAAAGATAATCAAAGCCAGACACTAGTTAAAGTGGACAGGCTCTGCGCAGTAGTAGCTATTGAAACAGGAAAAAGAGTCCAGCATGAACTGAACTCAACTTCTCCCAAACAAAAGACAGACTTCTGAAAGGCTGGGGTATGTGAAGGAAAAGGCACTGAGGGGCAAAGGGGAGGATTTGTTCCATGTAGCTAAGCCATTTGGGTTGGTGAACTTATCAAAGTTAAGCTCCTACCTTGCCAGAGACTAAGAGACAGGGATCCTCTCTTCAGGTGTTAACTGGGACAAACAATATTTTTTTGTGGCATCTGTGAGCTTTCCCAGCAGAAACTTAAGGAGGTTGGAGTAGCCATCCTAGGGTCTCATTCTTGAGCTGTTTAAAAAAAAACTATGCTAGTATTTGTTAAAGTCTTTTAGTGTAGGAATTTGGATGGGTTTGTTAGGTGCCAAGTGTTCTTTTGCAGTTCTCAGTGGAAGGAATATGGCAGCATGGGAGGTGGAGCATGGCTTAAGTAGTGGACATAGATTCTCCAGAAGCTGATCAGTCTCCATAGTAAAAGGATTCAGACCTCTTGGTCAGAGAACCTGGGCTCTGCTTGCCCAAGTCTTCTTCTGACCTTTACAAGGTGGCAAAGAGAGGGAGTTGGGTTAGGGGTGGTTGAATAGCAAAGAAAATATTCATTGAACAACACAAGCACTGTTTTGGGGACTCTTCAAAAAATATTTCTTCTTAAGAGTCATGCAAAGTAGGTATTACTTGCAACATTTTATGACAGAGGAAATGGAAATGCTTCAAAGTTAAATTACTTCTCAAGACTAAGCTATTAGTAAGTTGAGTTGGGACAAAAGTCAGGTCCAAGTTTACTACCTCTTGCTGCTTACTCTAAACCTCTTATCTTGACCATTGGTTAACAAAATGGGCTGACCATGTTTCACAAAAGACCAAGGACCATATATTCACTTAAAGTAATCTGGGTTCATATTAGATGGTGAGCACCCAACAATTGACAACTGAGGTGTTTGTCTTCTTAAATATTAGTTTCACAGATAGCTAATTAAATTCATATTAATTTAGTTGCTACTTAAAAGGCACCTAGCTTTGAGAAGTTTAATGTCTTAAAATGTTATTGGCTTGTTTAAAATGCAATCAGGAACCATGTTCAATAAAGAAAGAAACACTTTCATTGAGAAAATTTATTATTATTTGCTGGTGTTGTAACTATTAATTAATAAATGGCAAGTTGTGGGACAAAAAAAAAACCCTCAAAATATCTTTCAACCATGTTCGCACTCTCATAGAAGGTAACTAATTTTGTATGGATGTTAAAAAAATAAATAAATGAAACTGCATGGAGCAACCAGATTTGTTAGATTTGTTTGCAATGCGAAACCTGATCCACTGAAACGTTTCTTAAAATAAATGTGGTATCCAAGTCACCAGAAGTAGTTTGGTTCTTAAATTATAGAATAGTCAAAAAGGTTTTTAATTAACACATTTAACTAGAATTATCTAACTAAATTTAATTTCCATTCTGTAAAGAAAAAGCTATATCTGCCACCAATTTTATATTAATTGCCCCTAAGGTAATGCTTACATAATGCACTGAAACATTTAAATTTGAGTATCAGGAGTTCATTCTCACTAGGAGTTAAGCATAAAATGCAATCATAGTTGCTTAGGATACTTCAATTTTCTTAATGTATGAATTCTTCTGTTCCTTCCTTGTTTTAAAAATAAAAGAAGAGGATCTTCTTTTCTCAGGGAAGCAAGTAACTGAAATAAAAATTGCTTCTTTCTCCTCCCATTTCTCTCACATTCCTTAATTGGTGGAAATTTTGAGAATGATTTGCCAAGAATCTACTACTTTATTTGCTTCTCTCAAAGATGGTCTTAAAAAAGAATATTCCGTCAATAAATCAAAGTGGTAAGAAGAGAAAGCAATGAAACTCAAAGGATCAAGATGGTTACATTTTATAGCAAATCTGATAGGCAATGTTAATTTTAGCGTTTTGTAAGAGATTTAAACAGTATGACTATTCCTGACACATACTGGCTACTCTTACCTAGGTTGAGATTTCTTTTTTGTTAACATTACTGAGCTGAATAGTTCTATCAGTGTGGTCAACTCTCAACTTGGCCATCTGTGTGATAAAACATTTTTCATGTTGCAATTCCCGACCATTCAAAGAAAAATGAGCTGAGGTATTTTAAAAATTTGACTTGATTCACAGAAAACTCCTCATTAATCCTAATTCAAACATGACACAGAGTGAAAGGAATATCTCACTGACAGGCAACAAGGAAAAATCACAGGGAATTCTCAGAATTTATAAAAATGGGAACTACCAGTTACTTATTTATACAAGATGGGAATTTTAATTCAACAGAAATATATACCCTGGAAAATGGCACCATGTTCCTCAATCCATATTATTTCCCATATACCCTAAGAACCTAATCCATCTTTTTACCTCTGTCCAACTGGAAACATGCCAAATCATAGCCTTTCCCATCACAAATTCTTTTGACAATTGAGTCATTCATGTCAAGACTCATTACTACATGAAGCAGTAATAAAACCTTAGTCTCCCACTTAAATTTGATGGTAAAGGGACATTATATTAACACTAGAGGTGGTCATTTTTGTTGAGAAAGGGAATACCCTCGTTCTATTTTATACAGGAGTTAGAATATTCTAGAATTAAACTGTGTTTCTCTTATTCTTCCTTCCACTGCTAAGCATATTCCTGTACATTTGGCAAATGTTCTTGTATATTAGAATGAGAACCCACTTAAAAGTTCTTATATAAAATGATACCAGCAAAGAACTTTTTTTTTTTCCAGCAAAGAACTTTTCATTTCCTTCCTGCCTTTTATCCCATCAAGCCTCACAGCAACTCTTCAAAGTTTTGCTGGTCTCAATAGATGTTATAAAATAATTGTCCTTTTCTGTCAGAGATATGTCCTTTTCTGTCAGAGATATTTTCTAAGTTTAGCTTGATTTAACTTACCTTTATGGAAACTGGAATGACTGAGGAAAAAAGATGATGATTCCCAGGTTCAATTCTCTAACAACATATTGAACCATGCCAAGGATGGTAATGAACTCATTCCACACAAGATGTCCTAAATTAAGTCATCAGAGGGAGTGTTCAAGGGAGTCGTGTTCCCTGAGTTATATTGATTGATGATGAGTTTGCACAATTGTCTTAAATAGAAATTCTTTGTCTCTTGAGAATTAGTGGCTTAGGAAAGCAGTATCGAGCAACTTAAAAAAAAAAGATAAAATCAATCTCAGTCTATATAGGCAGAGTCACTAGATAAAGAAATTAACCATAGAGACACAGAGTCAGAAGAAATCTTAGGGGTCGCTTATTAAAATATCCTATCGTGTGCTTAAATCCTGTGTATCTCCCTAAAAAGAGTTCATCCAGAACCTGCTTGAGCACTTCTACAAATGAGGCAATCCATTCTATTTCTAGATAGACTAACTGGAAACTCTCATTTAAAGTGAGCTGTAACCTGCCTTTAGTTCAACACATTACATTTAATTCTGTTTATAAAATAAACATTTGGGTAGGGAGCCTCCTGTGCAACTAGACTATACAAGAAGGAAATCCATTTACTAATCCTAGAGCTTCTGCCAAACAGGCAAGCAACTGCTGTAACCCTCCCTGGGGCCAGAAATGCCATTGAGCACCATTGTTTGAGTGGCCCCAGGACTCCCCTTTGGCCCACATCCATTAAAGCTCCAGTCACCCCACCAACTTGGCCTCAGGCCCAGCATTCCCCAGGGACTCCCATCCTAACCTGCACCCACTCCAGCCTCAGCCACCTTGCTAAGTTAGCCTCAGTGCAGCATTCCCCAGGGACTGTCCTGGACCAGGCTGCTCCAGCCCAGCTGCACAGCCAAGGTGACTTCAGGCATGGCATTCCCTATAGACAACCCTTAGCCTGGGCTCACTCCAGCCTCAGCCAGCTTGCCAAAGCCACTAGGTACAAGCAATCTACAAAGGAGTTGCTCCCACACAAGGCCATTCCTTCCAGACCAGGAGAGGTAGCTGTTTTGCCTAATTCATAGAAAACAAAAAACAGTTCAAACAAAAGGAGGAGACAGAGGAATATGTTTCAAAGAAAAGAACAAAATAACACATTGGTGGTCGGGGGGGTGACCCTAATGAAGTGGAGATAAGTAATTATCTGACAAAAAAAGTTCAAAGAAATGGTCACAAGGATGGTCACTGAATTTGAGAGAAAAATGTAAGAACTAAGTAATAACTTCAACAAAGACTCAGAGAATAAAAGAACAAACAAATCAGAACTGAGTACAATAACTCAAATTTAAAAAAATAGATTAGAGGGAGTTAACAACAGAGTAGATGACACAGAAGAATGAATTATAAATCTGGAAGATAGAATAGTGGAAATTACCCAATCAGAACAGTAAAAAGAAGAAACAGTTTTCTAAAATGAGGAGAGTATAAGGGACTCTGGGGACAACATCAAGTATATTAACACTGACATGATGGGGTCCCATAAGGAGAAGAGAAAGAAAGGGACAGGAAAATTATTTGAAGAAATAATGGTTGAAAAACATTCCCTAATCTGGGGAAGGAAAAAGATACTCAGGCACAGAAAGCACTGAGAGTTCGAAACAAGATGAACGTGAAGAGGTCCACACATAGACATATCAATATTATAATTAAAATGGCAAAAGTTAAAGATAAAGAGATAATCTTAAAGGCAGCAAGAGAAAAACAACTAATAACATATAAGGGAAACCCCATAAGACTATCAGCTGAAACTATCATTCTTCAGCAGAAACTTTACAGGCCATAGGGGAGTGGCAAGGTACACTTAAAGTGCTGAAAGAAAACAAACAAACAAACAAACAAAAAACTGACAACCTAGAATACACTATCTGGCAAGGTTATCATTCAGAATTGAAGAAGAGAGAGTTTCCTAGATAAGCAAAAACTAAAGAAGTTCATCACCACCAAACTGGTCTTACAATCAGTGTTAAAGGGTCTTCTTTAAATGGAAAAGAAAAAGCCACAACTATAAATAAATAAATAAACAAACAAAATATATACATATATTTATATATATATATATAAAATTTCACTGGTAAAGGTAAATATATAGTAAAGGCAATGAATCACCACTTAAAAAGCTAGTATGAAGGATAAAAGACAAACGTAGTACAATCAATTATAACTACAGTAAGTAGTTAAAGGGTACACAAAATAAAAAGATGTAAAATATGACATCAAAATCATAAAACGTGGGTATGGGGAGGGGAATAAAGATGTAGTGCTTTTAGAATGCCTTCAGACTTAAGTGACTCTCAGCTTAAAACAGACAGCTAAATAAACAGGTGGATATATATGAACCACAAACCAAAAACCTAAAATGGATACACAAAAAAATAAAGAGAAAGGAATATAAACATAACATTAAAGGAATTCATCAAACCACAAGAGAAGAAACCACTAGAAGAAGACAGGAACAAAGAAGAATTACCAAAAAAAAGAAAAAAAAAAACAAAAAAAAGAAAACAATTAACAAAATGGCAATAACAACAAGTACCTACCTATCGACAATTACTTTAAATGTACATGGACTAAATGTTCCAATAAAAAGACACAGGGTAGCTGAATGGATTTAAAACAAAACCAAAGATGATCCATTTACATGTTGCCTACAAGTGACTCACCTCAGATCTAAAGACACACATAGACTGAAAATGAAGGGATGAAAAAAGTTATTTGACATAAATGGAAAATAAAAGAAAACTGAAGTAGCAAAACTCACATTAGACAGAAACAACTTTAAAACAAAGATTGAAACAAAAAATAAGGAAGGGCATTATATGATGTAAAGGGGTCAATTCAACAAGAGGATATAACATTTGTAAACATTTATGCATACAAGCACCTAAATAGATAAAGCAGATATTAACAGAAATAAAAGGAGAAATGGACAGCAATGAAATAATAGTAGGGGACTTTAATAACCTACCTACATCAATAGTAGATCATCCAGACAGAAAATCAATAAGGAAACATCAGCCTTAAACCACATATTAGACCAGATTGACCTATAGATTTATATGGAACACTCCATCTATTCTTTTCAAGTGCACATGGAACATTCTCCAGGATAGAATACATGCTAGGCCACAAAACAGGTCTCCAGAAATATATTTAGTAAGATTAAAATCATACTAAGCATCTTTTCCAACCATGACAGTATGAAACTAGAAAACAACTACAAGAAGAAAACTGGAAAAAACACAAACACATGGAGACTAAACAACAGGCTAATAAACAGCCAGTGAGTCAATGAAGAAATAAAAAGGGAAATCAAAAAACACCTTGAGACAGATGAAAGTAGAAACACAACTGTCCCAAATCTATGGGACACAGCAAAAGCAATTCTAAGAGGGAAATTCATAGTGATATAAGCCTACCTCTAAACACAAATGAACAAACAGACTTCAGGTAAACAATCTAAATGTTCATTTAAAGGAACTAGAAGAACAAACAAAGCCCAAAGTTAGAAGAAGGAAGGAAACTATAAAAATTGGAGTAGAAGTAAATGAAAAAAGAGATTAAAAAACAATTTAAAAGATCAATGAAACTAAGAGTTGGCTCTTTGAAAAGACAAACAAAGCTGACAAACTTTTAGCAGACTCACCAAGAAAAAAAAAAGCCCAAATAAATAAAATCAGGTGAAAAAGAATAAATTACTAACATCACAGAAATGTAAAGGATCATAAGAGAATTCTATTAACAACTATATGTCAACAAATAAGACAAGCAGAAGAAATGGATATATTCCTAGAAACATAAATCTTCCAAGACTAAATCATGAATATAAAATCTGAATAGATCAATTCCTAGTAACAAAATTGAATTGGTAATCAAAAAACTACCTTCCTCAGAAAATTTCAGGTCCAGATGGTTTTACAGGTGAATTATAGCAAACATTTAAAGAAGAGTTAGTGCCTACCCTTCTCAGTTTATTTCAAAAACTTGATGAAGGAATACTTCCAAACTCATTTTACAAGGCCCGCATTACTCTGATGCCAAAACCACACAAAACAACATACAAAAATATAAAATTATAGGCTGATATTCCTGATGAACACAGATGCAAAAATCCTCAAAAAGATATTAGCAAACCTAATTCAACAATACATTAAAAGGATCATAAACTAAGATCAAGCAGGATTCATTCCAGGATAGATCAATCAATGTGATACACCACACTAACAAAAGATGAAAGTCAAATGATCATTTCAACAGATGAATAAGAAGATTTTGACAAAATTCAATATCCATTTATGATAAAACTCTCAACAATGTGGGAATAAAGGAAACATATCTCAACATAATAAAGGCCATATATGAAAAACCCACAAGCAGAAAGCTTTTATTCAACATGGTATTGAAAGTCCTAGCCACAGGAATTAGACAGCAAAAATAAACAAAAGACATTCAAATAGGAAAGAAATAAAACTGTCACTAATTGCAGATAATATATATAGAAAACCCCAAAGACTCAATAAATATTAGAACTAATAAATGAATTCAATACAGTTTCAGGATACAAAATTAATATGTGGAAATATGCTGCAATTCTGTACACTAACAAATTATCAGAAAGAAAAAATAAATAAACTATCCCATTTAAAATTTCATCAAAAAGATAAGATACCTAGGAATAAATTTAACCAAGGAGGTTAAAGACCTGTACTTTGAAAGCTGTAAGAAACTGATGAGAGAAACTGAAGATGACACAAATAAGAGAAAAGATATACTATGTTCATGCATTGAAAGAATCAATATCTTTAAAATGTTCATACTACCAAAGGCAATCTACAGATTCAATGTAATCCCTATCAAAATACCAATGACATTTTTCAAAGAACTACAGCAAATAATTCTAAAATGTATTTTGAACCACAAAAGACCCCAAATACCAAAGTAATCTTGGAAAGAAGAACAGAGCAGAGCTATCACACTCCCAGACTTCAAACTATACTACAAACCTATATTAATCAAAACAGTACAGTACTGGCATAAAAACAGAGACATAGATCAATGTAACAAAATATAGAGTTTAGAAATAAACCCATCTTCATATAGTTAATTTATGGCAAAGGAGGCAAGACTATACAATGGGGAAAAGAGAGTTTTTCTCAATAAATGGTATTGGGAAAATTTGACTGCTATATGCAAAAGGATCAAACTGAACCACTTTCTTCCACCATATAGAAAAATAAGCTCAGAAGTGAATTCAAGACCTGATATCATAAAAGTCCTAGCAGAAAACACAGGCAATAACCTCTTTGACATTGATCTCAGCAATTTTTTTTGGCTGTGTCTCCTCAGGAAAGGGAAACAGAAGTAAAAATAAACAAACGGGGCTACATTAAGCTGAAAAGCTTTTGCACAGTGAAGGAAAACACCAACAAAGCAAAAAGGCAACTGACTTAATGGGAGAACATATTTCCAAATGATATATGCAATAAGGGGGTGACAGCCAAAACATATAAAGAACTTATACAACTCAATATCAAAACAAAAAACAACCACTCATTTGGGAAGGTGCTATGAACTCAATGTCTGTGCCCCCACCCCCAAATTAGGATACTGTGGATCCAATGATGATTTAATATTTCAAAGTTCTAAGTACTGGCCAAAGTCTAGGAAGTATCTTTCTACATCTGAGGTGCCATGTGGTCAAAGACAATTGGTAGGATGAATGGGCACTTGGGCACTGAGGCTATGACCGTAGCCCTCATTTCTGGTACTCACATGGCTCTGATTATCTGAAATTGTTCTCTGCCACTCCATTCATAGTAGCAGCCATAGGGCTATTCCATCATCGAATTTACTAATTTATGGAGAATTTGAACCACATCATGAAAAGTTTTATCATTTATGTTATTAAAAAGAAACTCAACTTGCCAGGAATGGGGGAAGACATACCGTGTTCATGTGTGACTGTGTGTATAAGTTCCCAACATTCATGTCTTACCTATATTTGTTCTATTTTCAAGAATAGAGAAAGAGGCAAGATACAACGTCCTCACTATGTTCAGTGACTAACTTTTGCAAAATCACATCAGAGAAACAATCTTGTTGGGTATGTTTTTTTAATAAATAAAATTATGGTCAAAATTCTGAAGAATAAGACTATATGTCAACGAAAAGTATAATTATTTTGAGAGAAGAAAATTATACAAATTAAATTCTTGTCTATAGATCTTCACACACTCTAATTAAAGGAAAATATTCCTAAAATTTAGGACCACATTATTTTAAGATGTTCACCGTACGTAGTCTCTTAAAAGAATCCATTTTCTCGGTAGTCAACATTGTATCATCCAAGTAGATGATAAAGAGATGCCTGCTGGATTTTTTAAGTCATTAAAAATAACAACCTGTGTTTTGTCATTTACAAGTCAATTCAAACCTAACAGTAGTGCATTGCTATGAAGATACAGAATGATCCACATTAGTATAATTTTCCTCAATGAAGGTTGATTTAAGAACTTATGTGAATGTTATTGGAAATTTCATCATACACAATTTACATCCTTCTTCCTAATAAATTAAAACTTTATATACACAATACAAAAATAGGAGTAAACATTTTTTAAGCTAACAAAAACAAACACAAGTACAAATGCTTTATCATCTCCAATTTTTTAAAAAATTTATTTTATGTATTTATTTTTTTATACAGCAGGTTCTTATTAGTTATCTATTTTATACATGTTAGTGTATATGTGTCAATCCAAATCTCCCGATTCATAACCTCCCCTGCCCCCTGCTTTCCACCCTTGGTGTTCACACATTTCTTTTCTACATCTGTGTCTCAATTTCTGTCTTGGAAACTGGTTCATCTGTACCATTTTTCTAGATTCCATATATATGCATTAATATATGATATTTCTTTTTCTCTTTCTAACTTACTTCACTCTGTATGACAGTCTCTAGGTCCATCCATGTCTCTACAAATGACCCAATTTCATTCCTTTTTATGCCCGAATAATATTCCACTGTATATATATACCAAATCTTCTTTACCCATTCATCTGTCAATGGGCATTTAGGCTGCTTCCATGACCTGGCTGTTTTAAATAGGGCTGCAGTGAACATTGGGGTGCATGTGTCTTTTTGAATTATGATTTTATCTGGGTATATGCCCAGTAGTGGGATTGCTGGGCCATGTGGTCATTCTACTTTTAGTTTTCAAGGAACCTCCATAATTGTTCTCCATAGTGGCTGTATCAGTTTACATTCCCATCAATAGTGCAGGAGGGTTCCCTTTGCTCCACACCCTCTCCAGCATTTTTTTTTTTTTTTTTTTTTTGGTACACGGGCCTCTCACTGTTGTGGCCTCTCCCGTGTGGAGCACACGCTCTGGATACGCAGGCTCAGCAGCCATGGCTCACAGGCCCAGCCGCTCCGCGGCATGTGGGATCTTCCTGGACCGGGGCACGAACCCACATCCCCTGCACTGGCAGGTGGATTCTCAACCACTGCGCCACCAGGGAAGCCCTCCTCTCCAGCATTTGTTGTTTGCAGATTTTCTGATGATGCCCATTCTAACTGGTGTGAAGTGATACCTCATTGTAGTTTTAATTTGCATTTCTCTAATAGTTAGTAATGTTGAGCAGCTTTTCATGTGCCTCTTGGCCATCTGTATGTCTTCTTTGGAGAAATGTCTATTTAGATCTTCTGCCCACTTTTTGATTGGGTTGTTTATTCTTTTAAATATTGAGCTGCATGAGCTGTTTATACCTTTTGGAGATTGATCCGTCGTCTGTTGACTCGTTTGCAAATATTTTCTCTGAGGGTTGTCTTTTCATCTTGTTTATGGTTTCCTTTGCTGTGCAAAAGCTTTTAAGTTTCATTAGGTCCCATTTGTTTATTTTTGTTTTTATTTCCATTACTCTAGGAGGTGGGTCAAAAAAGATCTTGCTGTGATTTATGTCAAAGAGTGTTCTTCCTGTGTTTTCGTCTAAGAGTTTTATAGTGTCCAGTTTTACATTTAGGTCTTTAAACCATTGTGAGTTTACTTTTGTGTATGGTGTTAGGGAGTGTTCTAATTTCATTCTTTTACATGTAGCTGTCCAGTTTTCCCAGCACAACTTATTGAAGACACTGCCTTTTCTCCATTGTATATCCTTGCTTCCTTTGTCATAGATTAGTTGAGCATATGTGTGTGGGTTTATCTCTGGGCTTTCTATCTTGTTCCATTGATCTATATTTCTGTTTTCATGCCAGTACCATACAGTCTTGATTACTGTAGCTTTGTAGTATAGTCTGAAGTCAGGGAGCCTGATTCCTCCAGCTCCATTTTTTTTCCCTCAAGAGTCCTTTGGCTATTCGGGGTCTTTTGTGATTCCATACAAATTTTAAGATTTTTTGTTCTAGTTCTGCAAAAAATGCCATTGGTAATTTGATAGGGATTGCATTGAATCTGTAGATTGCTTTGGGTAGTACAGTCATTTTCACAATATTGATTCTTCCAACCTAAGAACATGTTATATCCCTCCATATGTTTGTGTCATCTTTGATTTCTTTCATCACTGTGTTATAGTTTTCTAAGTACAGGTCTTTTAGCTCCTTAGGTAGGTTTATTCCTAGGTATTGTATTCTTCTTTTTGCAATGGTAAATGGGAGTGTTTCCTTACTTTCTCTTTCTGATCTTTCATTGTTAGTGTATAGAAATGTAAGAGACTTCTGTGCATTAATTTTGTATACTGCAACTTTACCAAATTCATTGCTTAGCTCTAGTAGTTTTCTGGTGGCATCTTTAGGATTCTCTATGTACAGTATCAAGTCATTGGCAAACAGTATATGGCCTTTATTATATTGAGGTAGGTTCCTTCTATGCCCAGTTTCTACAGAGTTTTTTCATAAATGGGTGTTGAATTTTGTCAGAAGCTTTTTCTGTATGTATTGAGATGATCATATGGTTTTTATTCTTCAATTTGTTAATATGGTATATCACATTGATTGATTTGAGTATATTGAAGAATCCTTGCATCCCTGGGATAAATCCCACTTGACCATGGTGTATGATCCTTTTATTTTTTTATTTTATTATTTTATTTATTTATTTATTTTGCGATATGTGGGCCTCTCACTGTTGTGGCCTCTCCCGCTGTGGAGCACAGGCTCCGGACGCGCAGGCTCAGCGGCCATGGTACGCAGACCCAGCCGCTCCACGGCATGTGGGATCCTCCCAGACCGGGGCATGAACCCATGTCCCCTGCATCGGCAGGTGGACTCCCAAACAGTGCGCCACCAGGGAAGCCCATATGATCCTTTTAATGTGTTCTTGGATTCTGTTTGCTAGTATTTTGTTGAGGATTTTTGCATCTATATTCATCAGTGATATTGGTCTGTAATTTTCATTTTTGTAGTATCTTTGTCTGGTTTTAGTATCATGGTGATGGTGGCCTCATAGAATGAGTTTGGGCGTGTTCCTTCCTCTGCAATTTTTTGCAAGAGTTTGAGAAGGATGGGCGTTAGCTCTTTTCTAAATGTTTAATAGAATTCACCTGAGAAGCCATCTGGTCCTGGACTTTTGTTTACTGGAAGATTTTTAATCACAGTTTCAATTTCATTACTTGTGATTGGTCGTTCATATTTTCTATTTCTTCCTGGTTTAGTCTTGGAAGGTTATACCTTTCTACAAATTTGTCCATTACTTCCAGTTTGTCCATTTTATTGGCATAGAGTTGCCTGTAGTAGTCTCTTAGGATGCTCTGTATTTCTGCGGTGTCCATTGTAACTTCTCCTTTTTCATTTCTAATTTTATTGATTTGAGTCCTCTCCCTCTTTTTCTTGATGAGTCTGGCTAAAGGTTTATCAATTTTGTTTATCTTCTCAAAGAACTAGCTTTTAGTTTTATTGATCTTTGCTATTGTTTTATTTGTTTCTATTTCATTTATTTCTGCTCTGATCTTCATGATTCCTTTCCATCTACTAAGTTTCGGTTTTGTTTGTCCTTCTTTCTCTAGTTCCTTTAAGTGTAAGGTTAGATTGTTTATTTGAGATCTTTCTTGTTTCTTGAGGTAGGATTGTACTGCTATAAACTTCCCTCTTAGAACTGCTTTTCTGCATCCCATAGGTTTTGGGTCATCGTGTTTTCATTGTCATTTGTCTCTAGGTATTTTTTGATATCCTCTTTGATTTCTTCAGTGATCTCTTGGTTATTTTGTAGCGTACTGTTTAGCCTCCATGCGTTTGTGTTTTTCTACATTTTTTCCCTGTAATTCATTTCTAATTTCATAGCATTGTGGTCAGAAATGATTCTTGATATGATTTCAGTTTTCTTAAATTTACTGAGGCTTGATTTGTGACCCTATATGTGATCAATCCTGGAGAATGTTCTGTGCACACTTGAGAGGAAAGTGTAATCTGCTGTTTTTGGATAGAATGTCCCATAAGTATCAATTAAATCTATCTGGTCTATTGTGTCATTTAAAGCTTGTGTTTCCTTATTAATTTTCTGTCTGGACGATCTGGACATTGGTGTAAGTGAGGTGTTAAAGTCCTCCACTATTACTGTGTTACTGTTAATTTCCTCCTTTAGAGCTGTTAGCATTTGCCTTATGTATTGAGGTGCTCCTATATTGCTCCTATATTGCAAATATATTTATAATTGTTATATCTTCTTCTTGGACTGATCCCTTGATCATTATTTAGTGTCCTTCCTTGTCTCTTGTAACACTCTTTCTTTTAACATCTGTTTTATCTGATATGAGTATTGCCACTCCAGCTTTCTTTTGATTTCCATTTGCATGGAATATCTTTTTCCATCCCCTCAATTTCAGTCTGTATGTGTCCCTAAGTCTGTAATGGATCTCTTGTAGACAGCATATACATGTGTCTTGTTTTTGTATCCATTCAGTGAGCCTGTGTCTTCTCATTCGAGCATTTAGTCCATTCACATTTATGGTAATTATCGATATGTATATTCCTATTACCATTTTCTTAATTGTTGTGGGCTAGTTTTTGTAGGTCATTTTCTTCTCTTGTGTTTCCCACTTAGAAAAATTCCTTTAGTATTTGTTGTAGAGATGGTTTGGCGGTTTTGAATTCTCTTAGCTTTTGCTTGTCTGTAAAGCTTTTGATTTCTCCATCGTATATGAACGAGATCCTTGCCTGGTAATCTTGGTTGTATGTTCTTCCCTTTCATCACTTTAAATACATTGTGCCACTCCCTTCTGGCTTGTAGATTTTCTGCTGAGAAATCAGCTGTTAACCTTATGGGAGTTCCCTTGTTATTTGTCATTCTTCCCTCATAGCTTTCAATAATTTTTCTTTGTCTTTAATTTTTGTCAATTTGATTACTATGTGTCTTAGCATCTTTCTCCTTGGGTTTATCCTGACTGGGACTCTGTACACTCCTTGGACTTGGGTGGCTATTTTCTTTCCCATGTTAGGGAAGGTTTTGACTATAATCTCTTTAAATATTTTCTCAGTTCCTTTCTCTTTCTCCTCCTCTTCTGGGACCCCTATAATGTGAATGTTGCTGTGTTTAATATTGTCCCAGAGGTGTGTTAGGTTGTCTTCATTTCTTTTCACTCTTTTTTCTTTATTTTGTTCCACGGTAGTGATTTCCACCATTCTCTCTTCCAGGTCACTTATCCGTTCTTCTGTCTCAGTTATTCTGGTACTGATTTCTTCTAGTGTATTTTTCATTTCAGTTATTGTACTGTTCATCTCTTTTTGTTTGTTCTTTAATTCTTCTAGGTATTTCTTCTTTAATTCTTCTAGGTCTTTGTTAAACGTTTCTTGCATCTTCTCAATCTTTGCCTCCATTCTTTTCTCAAGGTCCTGGATCACCTTCACTATCATTATTCTGAATCCTTTTTCTGGAAGGTTGCCTACCTCCACTTCATTCAGTTGTTTTTCTGTGGTTTAGTCTTGTTCCTTCATCTTGTACACAGTCCTCTGCCTTTTCATTTCCTCTATCTTTCTGTGAATGTGGTTTTCTTTCCACAGGGTGCAGGACTGTAGTTCTTCTTGCTTCTGCTCTGCCCTCTTGTGGATGAGCCTATCTGAGAGGCTTGTGCAAGCTTCTTGATTGGAGCAACTGGACGTGGGTAGAGCTGGTTGTTGCTCTGGTGGGCAGAGCTCAGTAAAACTTTAATCCACTTGTCTTCTGATGGGTGGGGCTGTGTTACCTCCCTGTTGGTTGTTTGGCCTGAGGCAACCCAGCACTGGCAGCCCCAGGCTCTTTGGTGGGGCTAATGGCAGACTCCAGGAGGGTTCACGCCAAGGACTACTTCCCAGAACTTCTGTTGCCAGTGTCCTTGTCCCCACAGTGAGCCACAGCCACCCCCCTGCCTCTGCAGGAAACCCTCCAGCAGTAGCAGGTAGGTCTGGTTCTGTCTCCTATGGGGTCACTGCTCCTTCCCCTTGGGTCTTGATGAGCACACTACTTTGTGTGTCCTTCCAAGAGTGGAGTATCTGTTTCCCCTGGTCCTGTCAAAGTCCTACAATCAAATCCTGCTAGCCTTCAATGTCTGATTCCCTGGGAATTCCTCCTCCCATTGCCAGAGTTCCAGGTTAGGAAGCCTGATGTGGGGCTCAGAACCTTCACTCCAGATGGTGGATTTCTGTGGTATAATAACCACTTCTGTGGTTCTTCAGTTTGTGAGTCACTCTCCCAGTGGTATGGGATTTGATTTTATTGTGATTGTGCCCCTCCTACAGTCTCATTGTGGGTTCTCCTTTGTCTTTGGATGTGGTGTATCTTTTTTGGTGAATTGCAGCATCTATCTTCCTGTCAATGACTGTTCGGCAGCTAGTTGTGATTCTGGTGTTCTCACAAGAGGGAGTCATCTCCAATTTTTATGTAATGATTCTTTTAAATAATGGACTCTATTATAGATTTTACAACTGAATGTACAATAATCGAAGCCTGAATAAAAATCAGATTAAGGTACATAATTGAGAAGTTTTTCATTTTTTAAATATGTATGAATTTTTCTCACAGAACATCTCTCTTTAATATGACTTTAGTTGTGCCTACAAAGGAAGAATCCTTTCATAAATAGAATAAAAATTGCCAATCATCTGAATAGTTCAGTATAAACTAGATAGCCCTACAGTATGTGAACTTTGTTTTATCTTTCTTTGATAATTGTATAAAGTAAGAGGAATGATTGATTTGTCTTCATTTTTAATTTTGTTTTTACAGTAAAACCTAGAACTTTAAACCATACATAACATTATATAAACATTTAGTGTTCACCCATTTGATAATTCTGGTCAAAATTTGCTTTCATCACACAGTACTCAGATTCTATTTCTTTATATTTATATTCTGCAATGTTCAAGACACTTCAAGTTATTTTTGGACCAAGATAGAGTATAAATAAGTAAAACCAGGAGCACAATATTCATTAAGTAACCAGTAAACACTAAAATACAAATTACCTAAATTCCTCTACTGACTTGAAAGGTTGTAAATTTGGCAGCTTTGCTGGTTAAATAGCTTGAGCTTTCTTGCTGGGTGATATTGATAAGAAGAGAAAACTATTATATTGGTAGAAACAAACGCATTAGGGTAAGTATTAATTATATGAAATGCATTTATTTTTTTCAGACAGTTTTGGAATATTTTTCATGTTATGTTAGTAGAATCACAGTGTGGTAAATCATGGAATTCAGGAAACACAGTGGGAAAAACAGAAATGTCAGTGGGGCCTACCCAGTATCTAGATGCTAGTGATTGCAAGAATGTGGCAAAGTACATACACAGATGGAGTCAACCCACTGTAACAGAGAACTGTTGAAACTGAATCACTGGCGCCCCACTGTCCATTTCCTCAGCTATACACCCCACTCTGTTTTATGTTAATGGTGTTATAATGAGAAAACTTACATGGAAATAGACGAAGACTAATCAAGGACTGAGAAGCAAAAATTGTCCTAAGTCCTACTGTGCAAGATGTTGAGATGGAGTTTGGCAGCAGTTACTTCAACAAATGATAAAGTCACAAGGTGATGATTTGGGTTGTAAGACAACTTGATCATACTGTGCCTTAAAGCTAAAGAATTTCTTGGAAGCTCTACCTTTTGCCCTTTTGTCTTACCTATTCTACCTGGTAGCCATTGAGCATAGACAGCTGAGCAGAACTGCGAACCATAGAGCTCATGGTGGAAACCTTGATGGTTTTCATTGCTTTTTAACCAGAGGGTTAGTACAGAAAGAAAGGGGAATGAACAGTCCTTGGATTTTGTTTTTACCTTGAAAATACTGTGTCTGGTGCAAAAATATCAGAATTAAGATGTTCTTTTATTTCTGTCCAAAAATCCTACTAAAATTACAGGACATAAATCAAAATGTAATAAACTCAAAGAGGTCTGAAAATAAAAGTGGTTGCTATGTGGTTAAGTGCCAAGACCCACACCTACTCAACTCAATGAAATGTCAAGTCTCCAAAGATTCAGAGGTGATTATAAAAGCTTCCGAAAGGAAAAGCCACCTATCTACAAGGGAATGAGAATCAAAGTGGCATTGTATTCCTTATCAGCAATGTTGAATGTCATAAGACAATAAAGCAATGTCTTCAAAATTCTGCAGGAAAATGATTTTAAACTTTAAAATCTACTTTCAGCCATGTTAATAATTATGTATGATGGGAAAATAATGACATTTGACTTTATTAAATGCATTTCAGAAAGTATCAATATTAAGAAAGCAAATGTTTTGAGTACTTGTATATATCAAATGTCATTATTTTGCCATCATAATTAATATAAAAGAGAGACAAAAGTAAAACAAAAAGGAAATCCACGCAGAGGGAGGCAGACAAATATCAAAACATAACAAGCATAACCAAACAAAATTGGACTAGGAGTGAAAGGAGAAAAACGTCCTGAGATGACAGTTTTGGGGTAGAACTAAAAAAATTATCAATACAAGTTAGAACAGTGATCCAGATAGCTCCAAGGGGGGGAAAATCAAAAACAAAAACAAAACAACCCCCCCCCCAAAAACAACAAAGTAACCAAAAAAAAAAACCAATGTTATTAACAAAAATGACTTTTCATTTTAAAGACAGTCCATGATTAAGAAACAAGTACTCTTAGTGATAAGGTGAAGACACTCTACTAATTATTTTTTAAACTATGAAATGTCATTTCTAAATTCCAGGAAAAGCAAAAGGGTACTTCATAGTCAAAATATAGGTCAAATGAAGGTAAGTTTCTCTGACTAAAAGTAGGGAATTCCTTTGACCTTCATGCTGGAGATGAACATGCTTGGGGACAAAAGATTACATGTCCTTTCTATGTGTCCAATTAATAAGGATGTGGCTCTGCATTAAATAATAATTGGATAATCCTGATATAGTAAAATGTTGTTTACTGGTTTTCAATTTTACAATTAATCTATAACTACAGTTTAAAAAGAGCATATAAAACTGTAAAAATACATGTACAGTTGATAGAAGATTCCATAAAGTTGATGAAGTTTGAAGCAAAAGTGTAAATGTGCCTAATTACAGCAATTTTCTGGAAATCATCTTTGACACTAATATGTTACTTTTTTTAACATCATTATTGGAGTATAATTGCTTTACAATGGTGTGTTAGTTTCTCCTTTATACCATAGTGAGTCAGCTATACATATACATATATCCCCATATCTCCTCGCTCATGCATCTCCATCCCACCCTCCCTACCCCACCCCTCTAGATGGTAGCAGAGCACGGAGCTGATTTTCCTGTGCTATGCAGCTGCTTCCCACTAGCTATCTACTTTCCATTTCGTAGTATATATAAGTCCATGCCACTCTCTCACTTCATCCCAGCTTATCCTTCTCCCTCTCCAAGTCCTCAAGTCCATCCTCTACCTCTGTGTCTTTATTCCTGTCCTGCCCCTAGGTTCTTCAGAACCATTTTTTTTTTAGATTCCATATATATGTGTTAGCATATGGTATTTGTTTTTCTCTTTCTGACTTCTTACTTCACTATGTATGACAGACTCTAGGTCCATCCACTTCACTACAAATAACTCAATTTCATTTCTTTTTATGGCTGAGTAATATTCCATTCTATATATGTGCCACATCTTCTTTATCCATTCATCTGTCCATGGACACTTAGGTTGTTTCCATGTCCTGGCTATTGTAAATAGAACTGCAACGAACATTGTGGTACATGACTCTTTTTGAATTATGGTTTTCTCGGGGTATATGCCCAGTAGTGGGATTGCTGGGTCGTATCGCAGCTCTATTTTTAGTTTTTTAAGGAACCTCCATACTGTTTTCCATAGTGGCTGTATCAATTTACATGCCAACCAACAGTGCAAGAGGGTTCCCTTTTCTCCACACCCTCTCCAGCATTTATTCTTTGTAGATTTTTTGATGATGGCCATTTTGACTGGTGTGAGGGGATACCTCATTGTAGTTTTTATTTCCATTTCTCTAATGATTAGTGATGCTGAGCATCCTTTCATGTGTTTGTTGGCAATCTGTATATCTTCTTTAGAGAAACGTCTATTTAGGTCTTCTGCCCACTTTTGGATTGTGTTGTTTGTTTTTTTGATATTGAGCTGCTTGTAAACTTTGGAAATTAATCCTTTGTCAGTTGCTTCATTTGCAAATATTTTCTCCCATTCTGAGGGTTGTCTTTTCGTCTTGCTAATGGTTTCCTTTGCTGTGCAAAGGCTTTTAAGTTTCATTAGGTCCCATTTGTTTATTTTTGTTTTTATTTCCATTTCTCTACGAGGTGGGGTCCAAAAGGATCTTGCTGTGATTTATGTCATAGAGTGTTCTGCCTATGTTTTCCTCTAAGAGTTTGATAGTGTCTGGCCTTACATTTAGGTCTTTAATGCATTTTGAATTTATTTTTGTGTATGGTGTTAGGGAGTGTTCTAATTTCATTCTTTTACATGTAGCTGTCCAGTTTTCCCAGCACGACTTATTGAAGACACTGTCTTTCTCCATTGGATATTCTTGCCTCCTTTATCAAAAATAAGTTGACTATATGTGTGTGGGTTTATCTCTGGGCTTTCTATCCTGTTCCATTGATCTATGTTTCTGGTTTTGTGCCAGTACCATATTGTCTTGATTAATGTAGCTTTGTAGTAGAGTCTGAAGTCAGGGAGCCTGATTCCTCCAGCTCCGTTTTTCTTTCTCAAGATTGCTTTGGCTATTCGGGGTCTTTTGTGTTTCCATACAAATTGTGAAATTTTTTGTTCTAGTTCTGTGAAAAATGCCATTGGTAGTTTGATAGAGATTGTACTGAATCTGTAGATTGCTTTGGGTAGTAGAGTCATTTTCACAATGTTGATTCTTCCAATCCAAGAACATGGTATATCTCTCCACCTGTTTATATCATCTTTAATTTCTTTCATCAGTGTCTTACAGTTTTCTGCATACAGGTCTTTTGTCTCCTTAGGTAGGTTTATTCCTAGGTATTTTATTCTTTTCGTTGCAATGGTAAATGGAAGTGTTTCCTTAATTTGTCTTTCTGGTCCTTCATCATTAGTGTATAGGAATGCCAGAGATTTCTGCACATTAATTTTGTATCCTGCTACTTTACCAAATTCATTGATTAGCTCTAGTAGTTTTCTGGTAGCATCTTTAGGATTCTCTATGTATAGTATCATGTCATCTACAAACAGTGACAGCTTTATTTCTTCTTTTCCGATTTGGATTCCTTTTATTTCTTTTTGTTCTCTGATTGCTGTGGCTAAAACTTCCAAAACTATTTTGAATAACAGTGATGAGAGTGGGCAACCTTGTCTTGTTCCTGATTTTAGTGGAAATGGTTTCAGTTTTTCACTATTGAGAATGATGTTGGCTGTGGGTTTGTCATATATGGCCTTTATTATGTTGAGGTAAGTTCCCTATGTGTCTACTTTCTGGAGGGTATTTTATCATAAATGGGTGTTGAATTTTAATACCTTGCTTTTTTAAAGCCTTTATTATACTTTAAATTTTATGTTTATTGTTTTTTCCTTTGAAGTTGCATTCTCAACCTAATTTTCTATGAATGAGTGAAGTGCATAATGAATACAGAAAAAGAAACAACTGGATAGTTTCTCAAGGTGACTGTTAAACACAGTTAAATCTTCAAGTTTGCAAACTTGGATCCTCGCCACTCTTCAGAGAAACTTTCACACTGATAACAGGACACAAATTTTGTCCACAGAGAAAATTTCTATTTCTATGAAACTTATTAACAACAGCTCAAAGTATAGCATATAACAGATAAATTACATTTATCAATAATTCTCAGTTATATTCCACAGTTTAAAATAATTTCCTATGTAGTTTATTGAGCTGTTATGTATATTTATAGGTATTTGAAATATTATATTTATAGACACCATCATACACACTTACTCACAAACACACACATGCCTATTTGAGTATTTACATATTTACTCCACAGAGGAAAGATATTTCAATGCCAAGACTCTGAAATGGTAAACATTTTGACTGGAAAAAATCGTCTTTGCAGAACAAGCCTAACACAGCTGACTGCCATCTGAAAAAATTAAGTGCAGAAGGCAGTGAGAAACGACCAGTCATTTATTTTCTCCCATCTGATACATATCTTATTTATTCTTCCTTGTAATGTGTGAATGCTGAACCATGCCCTATTTTGTCTTCTGCCTCAATTAAAATGTAAATTTCTGCAGCCCATCTCTATAATTCCAAACGGCTCTAGGCAGGGGAATTTAAACTGCTTTTAATAAGACCAACTACAGATGCTGAAATAAGATTTGTTCCCAAGTCTTTGAAATCTATGTGTGTAATGGTATGCTGGATCCTCTGTAGTTACATCTCGGCTACAAGCATTCAGATAAAAGTAAGAGAAGGTAATCAGTGCATTTTAATATCACCACATATGCAAACCCATAGCTAGGGGACTGACCCTCCTCTCCTTTTGGACAACTCCTAGCAATCAATCCTTTTCCTTTTGTGAAAAATAAATGTCGATCACATTTAGAATTTATAGCCTCAAAATACCACTGACCATTTTGCTAGATAGGATAACAAGTTGATAGGTAGATACAAAATTGAAGTCAAGTTTGCAAAAATGACTTTTGGATTTTCATATTAGCCTGTTGGTCAACTCTTCAATGTATCCATTTCAGTGTCTCACTCTATAAATTACCTGTTGTCTCTGTCTTGTAAACCTCTTTGCCACTTTTTTTCTGGTTAACTCCTAATGTTCTTCCAAGTCTTAATTCCAGTGTCCTCTCAAGGAAACATTTCCTGGGGCAGCCAAAGGGGCAATTTGCCTCTTTGCTTCCTTTATCCCTAGTATTTCCTGGTTGTTCTGTCAACAGTTCTAGTAATTTACATATAAGAATGATCACATAATTTACCATCTGATCTAGGACACTTAGAGAGTGAAAAAGAGTACTAACCAGATAGGAATGGGGAAAACTGGTGTAAACCAGGACACTCCAGGCAAACCAGGACACAGAGACATCCACTAGTTACATGGACAGTTTCAGATAATTGTTGGCTAGCAGAAGAGGGTTGAAGTTGGAATGGGTCAGCGGAGAAGGCATATTAAACTGTATGGCTGACACATTTTGGTTCTCTGATGTCTCCAGGACTCGCAAAGCCCAGAGCTTAGAAATGTTGGAGAAGCAAAGAGTTTCTCTTCTCCTGACACAAATGCTTAACATTTAACAAAATAATCTGTGTTTCTGCAAGCCACTGGTTCTCAATAGGAGGTGATTTTATCCCCTGGGGGACATCTGGCAGTTTCTGGAGATATTTTGGGGTGTTAAAATTTGGGAAGGCAAGAGAGCGTGCTACTGGCATCTAGTGGGTAGAGGTCAGGGATTGGACAGCTGCTCAGAACAAAAAAATAACCAACCCAAATGGTAAGAGGGCCAATGCTGAGAAACACTGCCCTAAGCGAGTGATGCTGAGAAACACTGCCCTAAGCGAGTGATGCTGAGAAACACTGCCCTAAGCGAGTGATGCTGAGAAGCACTGCCCTAAGCGAGTGATACAGTGAACAGGCAAGAAGGACGAAGAACAAAGGTGGAGAAGATGTGCACTGTTTGGATTTCCAGCATCAACCACGTAGCTCTGTGTGAACAAGCCAGCCTTCAGTAAGGAATCCTTAACTTCACAACCGTCCTCGATTTGCCATCGGATGAGTGCACTGCTCTCATTACTTGTTATCAAAGACGTGGCTACAAATTAAAGATAACTCTATGTCTACACCCTCCTCTAAGTATTTCACTGTAGAAAATAGAAATAAGCAATTAGCCTGAAATTAATTTTCCAGTTTCTTCCCTTTTTACATCTTTCTTCCCACCACTGCCAAGCTGATCACCCAGAAGCACTGCTTTCTCCATTTCAGTTCCCTGCTTGAATACCTCCAGCATCGAAGTCTAAAGTGCTTACATCGGTCTTTGTGAAGCTATCTTGCAAAGCTCTTTCTACGAGCATCCAACTTCAGTCATATTGTTCTAATCTCTGTCCTCCAAATAAGACTTCCTACCTCTCACTCTTTGATGTTTCCTGCTTGGAATACTTTCTTGCTTCCTTTTTTATCTACCCTGATCCTATTTTTCTTCCAAGATCCTGCTTACAGTCCACTTTCCTCAAACTCTTCTCTCCATTGTACCTCCATGATATCTGCTTACTTCATTACTCACACATACTGATCATTATCTTCTGATGTACATAATCCTAATCTTCCCATCAAGACAATAAATACTTAAGGAAAAATATAAATTTACATTTTAAGAAGTATCTTCTTCAGTAAACTTTTACTTCTGGTGAATTATTCATACAGATGTTCAAGAAATATCATTCATTGATTATCTAGAACATTGTGCCACTCCAACTCACATTTACTGGTATTCAATAAATATACATTGTGGATACCACTTATGGAGACAAAGGTGTGACTAAATAAGCTCTTAATGAGATCAGCTTTCAAAGGAGACCATTTTCTCCAGTCTGAATGGGAGAAAAAAGAAATGGGGAAAGTTTCAGAAAATACTCATTTTTGTTACCAACCCTTTCCTTATTGTTCAGATCTCACAAGGATGGGGAAAACTTGGGAGCAGGATTCAGACTGAATTAACAGTAAGGCTCAGAGAAAGTTGGCAGTGTAACATATATATAAAAAAGAATCCTTGAAAAGTTCCAAGTTTTGGTTAAAAAGGGCTAAAAGTCATGTTTTTCAAACTGATCCTCCAGATATAAACTTGTAGGTCCACAAGGTTTTCTGTTTTTTGGCTGCTTTGTTTTTCAGTTTTCACTGGCACTTGCAATCTAAAATGATTTTTACCATTAGAAAGATCAATTTTATACTTTGCTATGATTATTTGCAGTTAAAAGATATTTTCACAGACTAAGACCTAGAATCCTTAGCCAATATTTCTCAAAATTGAGAGAGCATTTGTTACTGAGGGCCTGCAAATCTCTTTTTTTAAAGAGGTTCTATATAGTCTCAAATTTGGAAAACACTGGCTTATATCTTCACGGGCATTACTGGTTTATTGTAATCAAATGTAGTAACAATACATTTGCACTCTGAAGCAATTTGAAGGTTTGTGACTTATTGATGGAAAGGTCAGCTTAGCCTTGCTTTCATTACCTGATGGTCTTTGATATGGCCTATTCATTCGTTTTCTTCACTTCATGAGTTTCTTGTTATATATGGTAAGTGAGGTAATTTTCTTTCCAAACAGTTTTGATTATTTTAGTTAAGAGATGTTTTTTTCTTTATTAACAGCTTTATTGGAGTATAATTGCTTTACAGTGTTGTGTTAGTTTCTGCTGTATAACAAAGTGAATCAGCAATATGTATCTGCATATCCCCATATCCCCTCCCTCTTGTGTATCCCTCCCACCCTCATTATCCCACCCCTCTAAGTGGTCACAAGGCACTGAGCTGATCTCCCGTGCTATGCGGCTGCTTCCCACTGGCTATCTATTTTACATTTGGTAGTGTATATATGTCAATGCTACTCTCTCACTTCGTCCCAGCTTACCCTTCCCTCTCCCCGTGTCCTCAAGTCCATTCTCTACATCTGTGCCTTTATTCCTGTCCTGCCCCTAGCTTCATCAGAACCATTTCTTTTTTTTTTTTTTTTAGATTCCATATATATGTGTTAGCATATGGTATTTGTTTTTCTCTTTCTGACTTACTTCACTCTGTACGACAGACTCTAGGTCCATCCACCTCACTACAGATAACTCAATTTCATTTCATTTTATGGCTCAGTAATATTCCATTGTATATATGTGCCACCTCTTCTTTATCCATTCATCTGTCAATGCACACTTAGGTTGCTTCCATGTCCACTCTTGTAAATAGTGCTGCAATGAACACTGTGGTACATGACTGCTAAGAGATGTTTAACCATTGGCTGACTTATTTATTATCAAAGGTATCCATTCATTCATCTAAGAACATACAAGAGTTTACACATTTTTAAAGACATATTTTACTTTATAACAACTTCTGCAATTTGAACCTCACAAAATGTTTATTGCATTGTTTTACTAGAATAATTGCAAAAAATGAAATTAACACAGGTGAACTATAATTCTTTTTCTCCTTTTCCTCAACTTCTTGTAGAGGTTCTAATCTTAATGGTCCCTTGAATGGGCAAACAAGAAGACAGATAAGACAAAGAAAGGAAGAGAGGAAAATCATTGGACCTAAAATATACTATCTGGATATCTGGACTCTGAAAATCCTAGAATGGTATATGAATCTGTGGTGGTTTTCACACACCAGAAAACATGAAAATTTTAAGAGTAATTGAAATAAGCCCTTTAAAAAAAAAAGAAAAAGAAAAGTAAAAAAGACAAGTAGCTGACTCCACTCTAAAAAAAAAATCAATTTATGGCATAGATCCAGTCATCCTCCAGCTGCCTGCAGCTGGAGGCCCATGACTTCCCAGAGGAAGCAGCTGGGTGAGTAAGAGCTTATCATTTATTGAATTCTCTAATAAAGAATGTACATCTTGGGGCTTCCTTGGTGGCACAGTGGTTAAGAATCCGCCTGCCAAAGCAGGGGACACGGGTTCGAGCCCTGGCCCAGGAAGATCCCACATGCCTCGGAGCAACTAAGCCCGTGTGCCACAACTACTGAGCCTGCACTCTAGAGCCTGTGAACCACAACTACTGAAGCCCGCACACCTAGGGCCTGAGCTCCGCAACAAGAGAAGCCATCGCAATGAGAAGCCCATGCACCACAATGAAGAGTAGGCCCCGCTCGCTGCAACTAGAGAAAGCCCATGCGCAGCAACAAAGCCCAACGCAGCCATAAATAAATAAATAAATAAATAAAATAAATCTATATATTTTAAAAAAGCACTCTTTAAAAAAAAAAGAAGGGGGCTTCCCTGGTGGCGCAGTGGTTGAGAATCTGCCTGCCAATGCAGGGGACACGGGTTCGAGCCCTGGTCTGGGAAGAGCCCACATGCCGTGGAGCAGCTGGGCCCGTGGGCCACAACTGCTGAGCCTGCACGTCTGGAGCCTGTGCTCCACAACAAGAGAGGCCGCGATAGTGAGAGGCCTGTGCACCGCGATGAAGAGTGGTCCCCACTTGCCACAACTAGAGGAAGCCCTCGCACAGAAACAAAGACCCAACACAGCTAAAAATAAATAAATTAATTAATATAAAAAAAAAGGCAGCATCTTCCTATGCACAATTGCCTTCATTAAAAAAAAAAAAAAAAAGAAGGTACATCTTTTGGGACTTGCAGAAGCATCAAGCATCATTCTCCTCCCAACGTTCCTTGTAAGGTGGACAGTTGGGGGTGGCGGGGGCAGATAATTGAATTAAATACAGTGATTGAACAGGAAAGCCTTGCCTATGTCTCGGGGGATGGGTGTTTTCTGGAGAGCTGGCATCCCCTTTCCTTTTCGAGTTAGATTGACAGTGGCTGGGCTGCCTATGGAAAGTTGTTGAAGCTGCCCTCTGCAACCACTCCCCGTTAAGTGAGATGGGGAGAGAGTCTGCACTGGGGATTTCATCTGAAGACATCTCTCCTCCAAGGTTCTTTCTGCTCAAGTTCGAAGTGTTATTAATTGAGTTCACATCCTTTCCACAGGCAGGCCCATCACTGCCAGTCTGACTAGATGCGTTCCCCGGGGTACTCTCCTAATTCAGCACACTGAGAGGTGGCAGCAGACTGCAAATCAATCTCAGACTCCTTCTGGGTCGCTCCAGACACAAGCTACACAAGAGGCTCTCCTTTGCTATTATTTGATTAAGAGGTATTTTTTGCTTGGTACTGGCCTTCCTTACTGAGAAGAGAAAATATTAACTGAATTCAATAAATAAAACTTGAAGAACGTGCTGACTGAGAAAGATGGCTCTATACTGAGTGGGTGAGTTGGTGATATTGATGCCTGTTGAGAAAGTTGGAGTACAGCAATGTACACAGTAGACAGGCGAGCACACGCTCTGAGTAGACTGTGTCCTCCTTATTCCATAGGTGGGGGGAATGAAAGTGGTCTTTGGGTAAGTGGTCCTTCACAGCCTTCTTGCCCTTTTATGCTGTTATTTCTCACATCCTCTCCTTTCTTCTTCTCCCACTGGAAGAGGTAGTCAGTACTGCTTCTTCCCCTAACCTTCTGGTTCTTCTTCACCCTTCACCTTCATGGGAAGCTACCATAATGACTTATCTCCTATGTCTCCATCTGTGCATTTCTCTTGGGTATTTCTTAGCAGAACATAAGAATATTCCACCCCTTGCATCTTTAAATATAATCCTCCTTTTGTACTAAGTCACCCTTAAGGTATCACCTTACCATGCACGTTTCTTCACACATAAGGCATTTAAAAGAACACATTTCCTTATTTCTAATTCTCTCTTCTACACTGCACACCACCCCAGCCCCACCCCTGACACACACACACACACACAAACACACACAGTTTGGGATCCACACTGTTTACTGAACTCTGCTCTCACCAAGGCCAAAGACTGATTTCTAATGGATACTTCGCTGTTCTCACTCCTCACCCTACTATCCGTTCAGCAGGGTCATTAAAAGCATGGCTTCTGGAGTCAGACTCCCCAGATTCACATCCTAACAGCACTATTAATTAACTGCGTGGTCTTCGGTAAAATACTAGCTACACTTCTGTTTCCTCTCTATACAATTAGGTGACAATCCCTACCTTCCAGGGTTTTTATCAGAATGAAGTGAATCAACACACAGAAAGCAACTAGAAAATTGGAGCTCAAAACATATAGCAACTATTACTCAGCCTCTATGCTGACCACCTCCTCCTTATTGAAGTTCTCTTCCCCTTCAAGCTCTAGGATATTACTTTGTTCAAGATTTTGCTTACCTTTCTGTTTTTTTGTCACTATTTCTTATTCTATTTCACTATTTCTTATTTCTTATTCTAAGAATCTGTCCATGACTTCCTCCCAAATTACATGTTCTCTGGAAACAATTTCATCCATCTCCCTTGTTTTCAATATAATTACAACATCACATTTTTTTTTCTGGTGCTCAAATCTCTTTCTTTAAGGGTCTGACTATACTGATCAACTCTCCCCTTTTTTTTTCTTTCTTTTTTTTTTTTTTTTGGCCACACCGCGTGGCATGTGGAACTTCCCTGACCAGGGGTCAAACCCATGCCCCCTGCACTGGAATCACAGAGTCTCAACCACTGGACCACCAGGGAAGTCCTCTCTCCCTTTTTTTAAATGAAGCATAGTTGATTTACAATGTTGTGTTAATTTCTGCTGTACAGCAAAGTGATTCAGATATCATGTATGCGTGTGTGTGTGTGTGTGTGTGTGTATACACCTTCTTTTTATATTCTTTTCCATTATGGTTTATCACAGGATGTTGAATATAGTTCTCTGTGCTATACAGTAGGACCTTGTTGTTTATCTATTCTATATATAATAGTTTGCATCTGCTAACACCGAACTCCCAATCCAATCTTTCCCCAACCCCCTCCCCCTTGGCAACTGTGAACCTGTTCTCTATGTCTGTAAGTCTGTTTCTCTTTCGTAGATAAGTTCATCTGTGTCATATTTTAGATTCCACATATAAGCGATATCATATGGTATTTGTCTTTATCTTTCTGACTGACTTCACTTAGTATGATAATTTCTAGGTCCATCCATGTTGCTGTAAATGGTATTATTTCCTGAAAAACTCTCCTTGAATGTCCTACAAACTCAACATGTTTTAAAATCCTTACCCATATCTGCCCTTCCTACGTTCTTCATTTTTTCAATAGTTTAACCAAACCACCCATTTACCAAAATTAAAATCAGAGATTGTTTTATTGGCCATGAATTTTTGATTCTTTCAAAA
The DNA here is from genome assembly GCF_025265405.1 of Mesoplodon densirostris. NCBI lineage: Eukaryota > Metazoa > Chordata > Mammalia > Artiodactyla > Ziphiidae > Mesoplodon > Mesoplodon densirostris. The sequence goes on along the minus strand of NC_082675.1, from coordinate 69,465,406 downwards.
TATCTCTTGACACAAGTCCATTCTCTCTGTCTCCAACCCACTGCTGAAGTTTAGGTCCTCATCTTTTCTCCTCTGGGTTGTTGTAAAGGCCTCCCAATGTTCTAATTGTCTTTATTTTGCCCCCTTTCCATCCATTCTCTACTCTTCTCCCACCTGTTCTTTCTGAACCACCAACCTCTTAATCTCTCTCCACCATGTGATATTTTCTCAACGGCAAACAATCACTGGTAAACCTCAAAGCATACTAGAAAAAGTCCTCCCTACCTGCCCAGTTTAGTATTATGTCACTTTCCCTGTACTTCCCATTATGCTACATTTAAACTACTTGATTTTTATAGAAATTTAGTTTAATTCAATCTTCCCGAGAGCAGAGATTGGTTTTTAGAAGAATCACTAAGAGTCCCCGTAACATTCACATGCTGAGGAACATAAATAACTTTCCCAACTTATTCTAGAGCATAATTTCAGATTTGGGGGAAAAATAAATCTAGGAATCTGTAACTTTTGTCTAGGAGATGTAACATTTTAGATCACTGAGGAGTCTTGGTGATCATCTAGTTCAGGTGCTCTCAAGTCTGGCTGCACTTTAGAATCATTTAGGGATCTTTTTCAATGCATCAAAATTCATGACCCATCAAAGATCAAGTAAATCAGAATCTCTGGGGTCCAGGGAATATTTTTAAAGCTCCCTGGGTGATTGTAATGGATAACCAGGACTGAGAACCACTGATCTACTCTAAACCATCATTTTACAAATGAGCACATTGTAAGACACTTGATTTCATTTTTCTCTCAGTATTCCCCACCCCCACCCGAGGGAAAATAACTGAGGTTAGAAAAGAGAGCTAAGCCATAAAGATGGCACAGAACAATAACTGAAGGGCAAACATAGAAAAGGAGTTTATACTGTGTGAGAAAGAGTGAGCATTTTTTTTTTTTTTTTAATATTCAGACCTGGGCATTTTGAGTTCCTTGAGGGGAGAAACTTTGCTGTCCATTGTCACTCCAATACTTAGAATACTGATTGACATATAGTAGGTTTTTATTAGAAATTTATTAATGAATGAATTAATGAGTGAAGGATTACTAAACTTTAAAACCATATCCAAGAATAATATGAAACACCGTATCTTTTCCATAGTTTTCATTTGAAGAACTGTATACCCTTTACAAACGGATTCAGAAGTAAGCTCTGCCTTTGCATTTCTAAGATAGTGGGAGCAGATGGCGACTATTATTTCTCTCCTTTAAGAGATGGACTTACATTTAAATTTTGGATACCAGAGTAGATTCCCCAAAGGGAAAAAGAAAAATCCTCTTAGGCTTATGTTTTACTTTTCAACTGGAATCAGATTGGAAAAGGAAATGTAAAAATATCATCAGCCCCTGAATTAAAATTTGCAATCAAATGAGGATTATAATTGAAAATAATTTTAAAGGTTGTTATCAGCTGAATTGTGTCCCCACAAATTCATATACTGAAGTCCTAACTCCCAGTGTGATTGTATTTGGAGATAGGACCTTTCAAGAGGTAAAGTTAAATGAGGTCATACGGGTGGCCTTAATCCAATAGGAAGGATGTTCTTATAGAAGAGACACCAGGACACCAGAGATACACACACACACACACGAAGGCTGGCCAGCACCCTGATCTTGGACTCCAGCCTCCATAACTGTGAGAAAATATATGCTTGTTGTTTAAGCCACTCAGGCTGTATGTTTAGTTACAGCAAGCCCTAGCAGACTAATACTAAGGTGGACATTTTTTTTTCTTTAGGTTTAGCAATGAGATGACATAAAGGAAGCTGAGTATTCAAACAAGTACCAAGACTCTTACTCTGCTTCCAATAGAGATTGTTCTGATACACAATGTGAAAGGGAGTCACAATATGTTAACTGAAACTCCCTGAAAATAAAACTCAACAAAGTTTTCACATATCTATGGTAAATGTCTAGAGTATTTTTTATACAATCTAACTCACAGCAAAACATAATTTAATGTAAAATTGCCACAAGTCAGTTATACTTTTTAAAGGTTAAATGTAAAGAAAAGATGCCGCATGGTAGTTTCCTCCTAACGGCCTTGGGTCCTCCATTGCAGTCATCACTTCTGAGTTTTGTTTTAAAGTGAGAACTGCAAAATAAAAATTAGCTGTCTACGTTGCAAGTGGAAAATGACAGGGGAAGATATTGGATCATTTGGGTTCTTCTTACAGTGTACACTTAGATAACATTGTCAGTGTTTATTCTCATATATTCACCAAGGCTCCCTGAATTAGATTCTACAGGCTACCCTGTGGCTTTTCAAGTAAAATAATCATTCTTTTTCCTATAAATTCATTTTAGCAGCACTTGTGTTTTGATTTGCTGCAAGTCCTCTGGCACTTATTAACATTCAGAGTGGTTCAGGGCTGCCTCATACAAATGTGTCTCCTTTAACCAACAAAATGCACATTTTCGGTTTGACAATCAACATTTCATCAATAGCTTGTTAAAGCTGGAATAGACCTTAATGATGACCGATTTCAGCCCCCATCTCTCACCCAGTTAATATCAGCAACAGATAAAAGACCGATGTGTCTTGATTTTCAGGATATCGTGCTACCTACATGAACAACATCAGGAGATGCTTGCTTTATTTCTACCCTGCATTCTCCCAGATTCCACTAAGGGTATACAGAAAATCTCAAACTGCAGTAAAAACTGTACCAGGCTTGCCCTTAACTGAACACATCTCAGTATCCCAAATTCCGGCCTTTGAATTGAAATAAAAATAAAAACATTGTTATAAACATACATAACATACACTTCTGAATATAGGATATTTCTCCCTTAAAAATACTTTCAGGGCTTCCCTGGTGGCACAGTGGTTGAGAGTCCGCCTGCTGATGCAGGGGACACGGGTTCGTATCCCGGTCTGGGAGGATCCCACATGCCGCAGAGCGTCTGGGCCCGTGAGCCATGGCCGCTGGGCCTGCGCGTCCAGAGCCTGTGCTCCGCAATGGGAGAGGTCCGTGTACCGCAAACAAACAAACAAAAACTTTCATTGCCATAAAAACGATTAACACACTAAGCTTAATTGTCATCTATCTTCTGTACCTATTATAAATGGTCATCTGTTATTTAAAACACACACATACACGTAATGGCACATGAATGGGCCATCTCTTAAGCCTGGAGTCTTTGAACCACTGCATGGAGTTTTAAAATACTTGGTTTTGCCACTCACATACAGAAATGAAAGAGGAAGAGGACTGAAATAAACATGTGTTGTTTAAAAAAAAAAAAAAAAGAAAGAAAGAGTCCTGAAGTCCTAGCCTCCTCTTCCTCCACTCCTACCAGCTTTTGAATCCCATGCATTTACTCGCCAGGCCTCCTAGGGATTCCTTCTGTAAACTGGTGAAAATGGTACCTTTCTGACCACAGTCAGCAAGCCTGTCCAAGGTCACTAAGGTCTCTTCAGAGGCTAAGAGCTATCTCTCTGTGAACTCTTGGAACACAAAGCATGTGGGAAGAAAGGCAATCCCACGCTAGCCTAATTGGAGATGAGAACATAGAGAGTTGGAGCTCTAAAAATTCCAGGTGCAGAGAGATAATATTTTACTTAGAGAAGAGAAAGATGGGTGAAGAAGAGCAGAAGCCTACGTTCCCAGACCACTTGGGTTTGGACAAGCAAGATAACCGGGATTTCTGCATGCCTCAATTTGAGAGGTATACAAAATGTAGGTAGTAGTATTTAGTACGAACTTAGTGAGTTTCAATGGTGATTTAAAAATCCACACTAGCGTGTGTTAAGTTAAAGAAAAACTTTACCATTTGTATTAATTTGAAGATTTTGTGACTCCTTTAATTAAAACTAAAATACGATTTTCAATAAAAATATCTCTTGCTATAGTCTTATTTTCTTTAGACCACATCATATAGAAGATCTAGGTAAAGACCCCATTGAATACACATAAGGCATCTATTCTTCACTCTTTTACCCATTCAGCAAACACTTATTGAGCATCTGCTAGGTGCTCGCATTGTGTTAGCAGGAAAACTCTAAGTGGCCAACCAGATTAAGAATGTTAAATCTGGACTTCCCTGTGGCACAGTGGTTAAGAATCCGCCTGCCAATGCAGGGGACATGGGTTTGAGCCCTGGCCCAGGAAGATCCCACATGCTGTGGAGCAACTAAGCCCGTGGGCCACGACTACTGAGCCTGCACTCTAGAGCCCACAAGCCACAACTACTGAGCCCGTGTGCTGCAACTACTGAAGCCCGCATGCCTAGAGCCCGTGCTCTGCAACAAGAGAAGCCACTGTAATGAGAAGCCCACACACCACAATGAAGAGCAGCCCCCGTTCGCCACAACTAGAGAAAAGACTGCGTGCAGCAACAAATATCCAATGCAGCCAAAAATAAAATAAATAAATTTATTTTTTAAAAAAAGAATGTTAAATCTGCCCTGTTCTACACTGGAACTGAACCTATCACTCTGTGGTTGGATTATTACCTCTGTTCATTTGAAATGCAGTGTCTGCATGCTGCACGGCCCAGTGCACGTGCACAAAAATGATATACAACAGAGAACCATTCAAAACTATATTCAGTGATGTGTCTGAGGTAATGTAAAGAAGCAATGGATACCATGCAAGTTTAGCTCTGAGACCCAAATAGTGTGTCTTCTCTTCAACAGCTTCAGCAGGTGCCACTGAGAAGGGATGGCAGCTGCTCCACCATGTGCCCTCAAACAAGAAGCCCATTTGTGCTAAGAGAGCACAGGAGGGAGAGGAAAACATGTATGAGGCAGACTTTACTTCCTTAGTGTTGGAGTTTCCCATTTTGGGGGATCCAGTGTTTACATATGCATATATGTTAATGTATGCATATGCATTTTATTATATAGACATAGCCGTCTTCATATGTACATGGAATAAAAACTACAGTAGCATTTCTTTAAAGAAACATGGGAGAAATTTTCAAGTACACATATGTATATATCCCTTAACATAGAAATATGTTTATAGTAGCTGATAAAACATCCACTTCTTGATTTGGGGGCCATAGACCTTATCTCCCTGTAAGTCTATTTTATCCTACTAGCAACTTAAGACTAGTAAGGGTTTTAATCGATTTATGTTTACTCAATGTTAATTTGTGCCATGTTACATAAATCAACTCTAAGAAAACTGATTTGTAAAGGCATAATTTAATAATAACTCAATTTATAAATAGTATATATACACTAAATATATTTACTATATATGTATAGTAAATGTACATATTACATATACTAAATGTACATATTTGACTGTTACTAATACCAGCCTATGGTTTAAAATTTGAAGGAAAATGAAAATACCTCCTCTGCCCTACTGTTTCTCTTCCAGACATCTACCACGCTGATTATATCTGACCAGTAGACATGCTTTTTTTTTCCTTCACAATCATATATTCTCTCACCTCACAGTCCTGCTTTAAATCCACATCATTCTGAGGGAGGTCACATATTAACGTCAAATTAGCCATCAGCCACTTCATGTGAACCCATTGCTGAGCTCCCCTTCTATCAGGGTACAGAGGGCAACTGGGTTCTGACGTTGTCGGGTAGATGCAGGCATCTTTTGGAGCACAGAGTACTTAAGGAAGTCGTGCTGAATGGGATGCTGAAGTCTGTCAGGTTTGGGGACTGTCTACCCAGAAAAGAGACTCCAGGGATGAGAAGAGAGTTTGGGATGAATGTTCCACCTACAACGGATCATCACTGCCGAGTGTCAGCTCTCAGGATAGTTTGACTTCTCTCTGCCTTGGGAGGTTTCAGCAAGAGTGAGATCCAATGGAGAGTGCGATGGCTGAGTTATTTCCTAAGGATACTGCAGAATGCAATAGGGTGCCGGAGACAGAGGTGGAGGAATCAAAACTTAAAGTCACCTCTCTCCCATCTCCCACTAGCGTGAGCTCCCCACCACCACCTCCCTCATTCCCGAGTGCAGCCTATAAGCTCCTCTGACTGGAGGTCTGAGAGACTCGTGTGTGTGTGTGTGTGTGTGTGTGTGTGTGTGCGCGCACACTCATCTGTACCTCTCTCTACATCTCATGGCAGTATAAACTTCAACAAGACGTTCAGAATCCTTTCTGGAGACGTGTTAATCATATGGCTCTGATGCCATTTCTACTAACTAGAGTCATAGGGAATTAGACATCCGTTGTTAAACAGTCCACAAATCCAATGGTGCTGAGCAAGCTGATTTTCTGGGTCCAGTTTATAACGTTCAGTTGGTAGCCAAGGAGCCACAAAGCGGTAAGCTCTGATATGATGACTTATCAATCAGAATGTGAAAGCTCCTGCTCAGGGAATTCTGGGAAAACTCCATGAGGCTTTGGAAGCTGTGTTGAAGGAGAAGAAAAGGCCAAGGAGAAAGCCGTGTTTTCTTTCTCCCCTGGGCTTGAACAGCTGTCATCTGTCTCAGAGTGGGAATGCTTTTTCTAAGTAAGAATCTCATTTACATAGTATAGAAAGTAGTGGAAAACCAGTGAATAAACAAATTTAGCATCAATTCCTAGCTGATAATTATGACTCTTTCTTACTCCCTGGAGTCTCAATTCAGAAGAACTGAAGCTTCACAACATTAGTTTTAGGAGCCAGACTTTTAAAGATGCTGCTTAGAGGAAATGCCCCTGATCTTTCTTTGCGCAGCGGTGCACTGCTGTTGTAATTTTGCCTAATAATACCCCAAGCTCCACTTGTTACTAACTAAAGAGAAATAATTCTACAGAGGCTTCAAATGGAGTTGTGTTATCCAACATGAATTCTACCTATGCTTTGGCTCTAGCATACCAAAAGGAATTATTTTATTAATGGCAAGTAATACTCCCTACTCCATTTATAATTTCTTTTCATTCATATACATTATCCAAAAGGTTAAATTAAATGTGGCACACTTGTCTGGTTGATATCAATACTCGGAGCAGTCCTGAAACTTTACAAGAGGTGTTTATTACCACTATAATCTAAATTATACATTTCAGCTTACGACTGGAGAAAATCTTTATTAGTTAAAATCTTTATTAGTCAAGTAATAATGATATATGTACTTTAGAGATAAGTTAATTATACGTTGTATTAATTATTTGAGTCTGGGGACACTGAATGAACCCCTAGAGTCTAAAAACAGGTCTCCCTGTTTTCTCATAAATAAAAATGCTCATCACACATAAATAAAATGGACAGTCCCTGAACTGTCTTTTTTTTCTTTTTTAGTAAGTTTACTTATTATTTATTTTTGGCTGCATTGGGTCTTTGTTGCTGCGTGCGGCTTTCTCTAGTTGCAGTGAGCAGGGGCTACTCTTCATTGTGGTGTGCAGGCTTCTCATTGCGGTGGCTTCTCTTGTTGCGGAGCTCGGGCTGTAGGCGTGTGAGCTTCAGTAGTTGTGGCATGTGGGCTCATTAGTTGTGGCTCGCAGGCTCTAGAGTGCAGGCTCAGTAGTTGTGGCTCATGGGCTTAGTTGCTCCGTGGCATGTGGGATCTTCCTGGAGCAGGGCTCGAACCCACGTCCCCTGCATTGGCAGGCTGATTCTTAACCACTGTGCCACCAGGGAAGCCCTGAACTGTCTTTTGACATGACAAAGGTTTAATTACACCCCACATAACTATAGAGTGGATTGTATTTTAATATATTTTAAATGTTAGAAAAATGGTGATTAATTAATCAGAAGATTCAAACAATCAGAACATCAATATTTCTTGATTGTGCCAAAGAGTAAAGAGAGTTCAATGTACTTAAATATTTATATGTATATACACCTTCCCAGGGGCAGTTAACGTTTACATGTATTTAAATATTTATATGTATAGACACTCATACATAAATCCACCAAAGTCATGGCTCTTTATTGTATAACTTCTGAAATACCATGTGTCATAACAAGTCCCTCAAGTATAACAACTCTCTCATTAGTGCACATTGAATGTTCTCTTCCCTGACGATATGACAAACAGATTTCACTCTGTGAAGATTCTGTCATTCTCTCATTCATACAACAAATAATCATTGATTGCCTGCTACACACAAAGCATGAGACAACGAAAAAAAAACAGATCATATGTGCGCTCTCATCCCTGAGAGAGGCTGGCAGAGGCCAGATTCTGCAGTGTATGATCCAGCACATATAAAGTTTCAAGCCTATCCTGCAGAACATAAGACGTTATCAAAGAACATTAAGTAATAAAGAAATATATTCAAATTTGAAATTCTGGAGATGTCAGAGACATTAGATGTGTGTGTATGTGTGTGTGTGTGTGTATGCACATGTGTACATTCATGAAACAGGGAAATGCATTGGAGGCTAACCTAATATGCTGGTTGAGATGCTACAGGTATAAACAAGGAGGGTTCCAGAGAACTTGTAGAAGAGGGGGCAAATTAAGCCACGTTAAGGAGAACTATAATGAGTCATTCTGGGCTGAGTGGGGCAATGGGGAATGGAAGTGAGGGGCAAGGATGAGTCTAGAACGATGCCCAGATTTCCACTTTGGTAACTGGGTTGGGTTGGTGGTGGTGCCCTTTGTTGACATGGAGGATGCAAGCAGGAAGCAGGTTTGGGAGAAAGATGGTATGTTTACTTTGGGTATGTGGGGTTTCAGATACCTGTAGGACAACCACAAGAAAATGTTCCGTGGGTACTGGATATACTGATCTGGAAGTCAAAGAATAGATCTTGGATGGAGGTAGACATTTAGGAGTCATAAGGAAAGAACAGCTAATACCAAGAAACGGGATTAGATTGCTTGGGAGAATCATGATTGAATGGTTCAGTCTTACCCGCAGAGAGGGAAAATTTAGAGTACAGATTTAGTAAGTAAAAATACAGGTGTTCAAGCTAAAGTGTAATTTCACTTAAACAGCAATTTAGTATATCTCAAATACTGCATCAAACATGTTTATACTAAAAAAAATCTCCACTTTCCTCTGAAATTTAAATGTACTAATTAAGTTCACTAATTAAAATACAGGGTATGCTGTATTTTGTCTGGCAACACTAGTCAAATTACATGAGAACTATAAAGATTCAATTTTCCCTGGCAAGAACAGCCTTCGTTAGCCATATTTATGCAATAATATTATTAGATTGTTTAAATCTAGTTGTCATAGGTTGATAAGTGGATGAGCAAGGGGTGAGTAATTGAATCTGAAATTTAAAATATTCTTTTGAGATCTTTGCTATAATGGGAAGAGGGAAAGATAGGGGAATACCTACAGTGGGACCCAAGACCTCTTTAGGAAGTAAAAGAGGGAAAAGATAAAACCACTAGAATAAGGGAGGGTGGGATGCTGACTCAGGGACACAACTGCTCCATCTCTATTCACCCACCACCAAGTCCTTTGACAAGTCTCTGTGCTGTCTGTATGTCTTCTCAAGCTCGGGTTGTGTAATCCTCTCCCTTTGGCCCTGCCTGATGCACTGCAATTCATCCTTCCATACCTAAACCATTTGTAGGAAATGTGCCTGTCCATCCTCAACAGAGTTATTAACTACTCTTTCAATCCACGCTCTAACAACCTTTACATGATATTTTAAACTTTGTACTGTAATTATTTTAATATCCCTGCCTCCTCATGGGACAGCTTAAGGACAGGATTCTGCTTTATGAAACTTCATAATCCCAAAGTTTAGCCCAGTTCTTGGACCAGTGTAGATAGTTAATAAATGACAGAAGAATAATACACACCCATCTGGGATGCCTTTATTCTATTTATATAGGCTATAAAAACTGAAAATAGGGCAATTTCAAGAATCTCATGTTTATTGGACAAAATAAAACTTAAGATTTATTCAAGCTCCAATTATGGATGCATTAAAGAGCTATGGAAACATAAAGATATATATTGTATCATACATTGTGTACAATTTACACTGTTTAGTTTTTACTTTCATAAATGATATAGAACAGTGCCTCAGTTATACTGCTGGAAAAACCCAGTCTCCTGTATTTCATTTTCTGTTGTTACTTAAGGGACACATCTCCCTAAATACACCAAAGACAGTTTTTCAAGTTATCAGGAGGTGAACATACTGAATGGAACAGATTGTTTAGAGGAAAATCTAAAGTATCAGAAGAGGAGAAAGTAGCAAAAAATTAAGGTGGTAAATATAGGAGAAAGTACAGATACACTGGAACTTAAAGAGAGAGTCAGATCTCTCTGACTCCAAACACAAGACACAAAACAAAGAGGAAAGTTCTGAAAAACGCAAAACCTCGGAAGGACCTGAATTCTTTCTGCTGCAAAAATTATTACCAAGAGTACTGAAATAAAATGACCAAATTGAATTCAAGGTCCTATTCAAAACTTCACTGTGGGGCTTCCCTGCTGGCGCAGTGGTTGAGAATCCGTCTGCCGATGCAGGGGACACGGGTTTGAGCCCTGGTCTGGGAAGATCCCACATGCTGCAGAGCAACTGGGCCCGTGAGCCACAACTACTGAGCCTGCACGTCTGGAGCCTGTGCTCCACAGCAAGAGAGGCTGTGATAGTGAGAGGCCTGTGCACCGTGATGAAGAGTGGCCCCTGCCTGCCACAACTAGAGAAAGCCCTCGCACAGAAATGAAGATCCAACACAGCCAAAAATAAATTAATAAACAAATAAATAAATAAAAAGCCAAGCATTTGAAGCCCTTAAAAAAAAAAAAAAAAAACTTCACTGTGCATATTCCACCTTCGGTAGCCTTGGCAAAACCTCCCAACATTTGGGTAATCATATTGTCATGAAGAAAACCAGCTGCAAATCTAACAAATAGCACTGAAAACTGGGCCAACCATATTCCATTATTAAGTCCGCCTTGGGAAAGGCGTGCAGAGGCATTTGGGTTGGGTTTGCTCCACAGAAAAAGAATAAGGCAGTGAAGGCAAACAATAGGTTTTATGTGAAAAGGGTTAAAATCAGGCTGGGGACTGCCCACCTGTATTCTTATCTTGGTGACTGTGGTCTAAACAGCCAAAATAATACATTATGTGATTTCCACATTGTCAGGCTATTCAACTCACCAGAGCTTAAAACCATGGAAAGGTAGGGTACTGGGTGGGGAAAAGGCAGTGACTCAACTAATTTCAGAGGGATCTGAGCAGCAGGTTTCTGAGACCTTTTCTCTGCCTGCCATCCCAGCTGCAGGCTAGGCCAATCAGAGGGTAGGGAAGAGTCAGCAGATAACAGAGCACAGGGATGCTATAAACATGTTCCAGTGGCTATTGAGTTTCCTTTTACGTAGAAGGGAAAATGCTTGTCAGTGACTTAGGCTTATTGGAAAACTTCAGGTGATTCAAATGCAAAGGCTTAATAAAGAGACTAGTGATTGTGTGGGCCGGATTAAGTGACACACCTAGAAATCAGCAATAGAAGGAAGTCATGAACACTGACCATCTGGAAGGAGCAAAGGGAGGAAAAGAGGATCTCATCCTGAGATCACCAAGAGCGGGAATAAGAGTTTCTCCTTGACCAATTCTTAGTCAGGCTCCTCTGAACTCACTTCGCAACTACGTCCTGACTTTTGGGCTTCCATGTAAGTCTCACTATTGTCCAGTTTTAGCCAGAATCCTGCTAATAAGTCAGTTTCGCTAGAATCTCCCACCCTTGACATCTGATCACCCTCAATATCTGATCAGGTTCTTCATCTCCACTCTCCCCCAGGTGATGTCTGATCTCTCTGGCCTGTCTTCAGTAAGAATCCTGTTAGGTCATTATTAGCCAGAATCCCCCCTGACCGATGATATTTTCTCTCAGTAATTTTCCACCCACTGACCCTCCAACCATTCTCCTTGGCTATAAAGCCCCACTTTTCCTTGCTGTATTTAGAGTTGAGTCCAATCTCTGTCCACTATTACAAAATGTCATTGTAGTAGCTCTCCCCCTACATTCCTCATCAGCAGCAAGTCCCAGAATGAATAATTTTTTCTTTAACAGTGAGAGTCATCACAAAGGGACCCTGTGAAACACTGTACTCATGGAGGGTACAGCCCAGTGAAAAGAAAAGCCCCAGCCTCACTTTCCTTTCACCCTCCTATATATCTTCTCCTGCTCGTGCCTCTCCTTGGGTAAATACACTAGAAGCCAACTGATGACAAGAGTGCCTATTTGATGGAGAACCAAGGGGTCAGCCTCCTGTGACACATTTCACAGCAGAGATGGACAAACACTGGCTTTGGGGTGGGGTAAAGAGAGAATAAACTGATATTGTTCAGGATATTAGCCAGCTAGTTCTCAAAAGTGTATGGAATGCTTGAGCAATTCAAAAACAGTACAAAACTATTTTTGTTCTCTTGGGTGTTTTAAAGCATAAATAAATAAATGCTCTCCTTCTGCTACTTGTTTTGGGAAAATGAATCATTGAAGCTGTCAGAGTGTATAAGCAATGTCTCTTTATTCATGGCCACGGAACAACTCTGTGTTAAAACAACTTTTTGCTTCAGGGCAAATTTTAGCTTTATAATAGCAAGGGGAAAAGGTTAGAAAGGCTTCCTTGTTTATTCTGGGAAATAATAAATGGATTTTTTGGAAAGAATTCTTAGCAGTCTATCTTGCGTATTTTGAAGTTCTTTAGCAATGGAGAAAACATTTCTGGACGACGAGCATGATCTTCATGATTCCCCACAGATCTGAATACATCAGTGTGTTTTACTGAATGTACTAAGAAAATGCTCCTGGCTTACAGATTAACTGGTTTATGAAAGGAATAGGCTCATGGGTAGTTTGTAGATTGCACTGAGATGCAAATTCAAATGCAAATTGCTGAGCTAACGGATTTAGTGGGAAGAGAACTGAATTAGGAGTCAGGAAACTTGGGTTTGGGAAACGAGGTTTGTGTCTAACACTAACTAGGAATATGATTTCAGATAAGAAGTGTATATTCTTTGTGACACAGTGTACTTTCTCTATAATAGTCTCGGTTAGTTTATTTCCAGTGTCCTTTTCAAAATAGCTTTAAAAAATCTAAATTCTAAAGCTATTCATTGAAACAACCAGATACCCATTTGTAGAATAAGAAACACAGAAAAAAAAAATTACCTTTCTTTAGCAACATTTTTTTTTCCGGCCATATTTTTAAATCTGACTTTGAGATTCGCAAATATATGACCATAAACATTTACTACAGAAAGTGCAAGGGGAGCGCATCAGCTAAAGAAGAGGGGATAAAGTTTTGGCCCTGTCTTTGCTTAGGACTTTGCCCTTAATAAAATTGTGTAGTGTGAATACTTTTCTTTGAGGAAGGGAGGGGTCTTCCTTTTGTCCTCCTGCGGTGCAGTTCTTTTCTTTTTTTTAAACATTCAAGTATATTCTTTCTAACCTCTTTCCCTCAATCTAGCCTAGAACTCCAGCATTGTGTCTATTTTTTCAAGAACTTTTTTCCTTACAAAGATCCTCTCTGAGATAATACGGACATATCACAGCAGAGTTTAAAATATTACCTTCTGTAATATTTTACAGAATATATATTCTGTAAATATATTCTGTAAATATATGTAATATATATTACCTTCTGTAATTACCTTCTGATAAACTGAATAATGGCCCTCTGCAAATATCTACTTCCTAATCTCTGGGGCCTGTGAATATGTTATCTTACATGGGAAAAGAAACTTGGTAGATGCGATTAAGTTAAGGATCCTGAGATGGGAGATTAGCCCAGGTTATCCGGATGGGATAAATGTAATCACAAGCAAGGATCCTTGTAAGAAGGAGGTAGGAGGATCAGGGCAAGAGAAAGAAAAGATATAGGGATGGAAGCAGATGTCAGAGAGAAGAGAAGATGCTACACTGTTGGCTTTGAAGGTGGAGGAGGGGACCAGTAACCAAGGAATGTAGGTGGCTTCTAGAAGCTGGGAAATGAAAGCAACAGATTTTCTCCAAGAGTCTCCAAAAGGTAAGGCAGCCCTGTGGACACCTTAATTTTAGCCCAGTGAAATGGATTTCTGACTTCTGGTCTCCAGAACTGTAAAATAATATAATTATGTTGTTTTAAGCTAGTAAATTTCTGGAAATTCATTTACAGCAACAATAGGAATCAAGTAGAAATTCTAAGAATATTTTAAATAGGGTCTTCTGGGGACTTCCCTGGTGGTGCAGTGGTTAAGAATCTGCCTCCCAATGCAGGGGACATGGGTTTGAGCCCTGGTCCAGGAAGATCCCACATGCAGCAGAGCAACTAAGCCCGTGCGCCACAACTACTGAGCCTGCGCTCTAGAGCCCATGAGCCACAACTACTGATCCTGCGTGCCACAACTACTGAAGCCTATGCACCTAGAGCCCATGCTCTGCAATAAGAGAAGCCACTGCAATGAGAGGCCCATGCACTGCGAGGAAGAGTAGCCCCCGCTTGCTGCAACCTGAGAAAGCCCACTCACGGCAACAAAGACCCAACACAGCCAAAAATAAATAAATAAAGTTTTTAAAAAATTAAAAAATATATAGGGTCTTCTGGTAAGATCTAACAACTCCATTAACCAGAGAAACAAATAATTATTTAATAAATCTCTGATGATTTCATATTCTATAATAGGAGGTTGTGGAGAAGTGTTGGTACCCACAGTCTCCCAAATGCCACTAATTCCGCTATGAGTTCTACTGACGTGTAAGGCAAGAAGTCCCATGAGATAGTCCTAAACTATGATTCTGAGGAAAAAAACAAAAAAACTAAGATTAAAAAATATATATATTACAGAGTCGCACAGATAGGCAAAAGAATACAAAGGGTTTTTTCTATCACCATTTCCAGGCACCCTCATGAATTCATAAGAATGCCTTTCCTTTTCTGTTAGATTTTATATCATTCCATTTTTTCCTTAATAAACATCAGTGGGCAAGGCAGAAATTAATTTTTAGATTCAATATCTTAAATGTTTTTTTGGCTAACTAGGATATTGTAAACTGTTTCTGAATTTCCCTTTTCTTGGGGCATCCTTCCTGAATCCAAGTACACTCAGGATGGATAAGAAGGTAATCTTGGGCCTCTTTCCTAGTCCTCTTAAGTGAGGCTTCTAAAAACGGTAACATGGAATTTACTATTGATGAAAATGGCTATTTATTCCCTCTATGTTCTTTACCTCTAAATATACCTCTCTCTCTAATTCCACTTATCATACCATATTATAATTACTTATTTACAAGACTATCTCTGTCCAGTAGAGTCTAATGATGAAACTACGAGTTTTTAAGGTTAGGGATCATTTTTATGCACATTTGTATCTCCCAAGCCTTGTGCCAGATAAGTAAATAAATGTTTTGGGAATTAATTAATCTTTGCATGGACTAAGATTATAACATACTGGATAGTGCTCAGGGAATCTGGGAAAAAATATTAAAGATAATCATAAATATCTGTCAATATTGAACAACATACACTAGATAACGGAAGCAATGGCTCCAAAGCAAACATATCACGGTTTAAAATAGAAGCGCTTATCTTGGGCCAAATGGTTAAGAGCTGAGTATCCCTTTTCCTTTGCATTTCCACACTTCCCTTTCAACCTGGCTTTCACAACATCCTCCTGCTGAAGAGATGCCCTATTGACTTCATCCTGCTCCATTATTCACAGGGATACATTCCCGGTATAGCCTGGGTCTGTCTTCAGACTGCTGTGTGTTTTACGCAGTTTCATCCCTCTCTTGTTCATCAAATTGTACTTGATATGCAAAGATTTGCTCTACATTCCTGCTTTCCACTTTAATTACTAAAGAAATCTGTTATCACTTGCTAAGATATGTGTCAATTTAATGTCATTCTCCTAGGAAACATCTTTGACACTGGAGCTTTCTTAAAAAAATAACTTCTTTGCGCACAGCATAGCAAAACTTCAGATTGGTGGTGCTGTAATGTAGATTTTATTTTAGTAGATTGTTAATGTGCCCTCAGTTAACATAAGCATGTATTTAGGGGTAGCATTGGTCTTGATAGCAAGAATCTATGAAATTTTACTGACCTCTCTGTACAGCCATCAAGATTCAAATTTTGACCCACTTCAGCCTTTCCACAAAAATATTATTATAAAATAATATTACTCTATGACAAAAATACTTTTAAGCCTATCATTCACTTGCTTCCAACAACAGTCAATCAATAAATTCTTGATTTTGAACAATCCCTTAGAGTTCACAGAAATTGCATTTGACTTGTCTTGTGAGAGTGACTGTGTTAAAGGGATAAACAGGGGAAGGTAGAGAAAGCCAAATTACAAATTTCAGTTTGTCAATAAAGTCAGTTGAGAGTATAAGATAATATTATAAAGCTGAGTCCACTGTGATCCTCTACGATGGTTTCCAAAGGTGGCTGAAACATGATAACATCTAAACTGAATATGTCATTTTGATTTTGGAGTCACTGGATAATGAACTGTGGTGAACCATGGTGAGTGATTTTTAAAGATGATTGAAGAAAAACAGATGAGCTTCTTAAATGGGTAAAATACACAGAATAAAGAAAGTATGCCAATTAGTAAAGCAGAGACAGAAGGCCTAAAGCAACATTAAAAATGTAGAACTTAAAAAAAATCAGGGGGCTTCCCTGGTGGTGCAGTGGTTGAGAGTCCGCCTGCCGATGCAGGGGACACGGGTTCGTGCCCCGGTCCGGGAGGATCCCACATGCCGCGGAGCGGCTGGGCCCGTGAGCCATGGCCGCTGAGCCTGCACGTCCAGAGCCTGTGCTCCGCAACGGGAGAGGGCGCAACAGTGAGAGGCTCGCGTACCACAAAAAAAAGAAAAAAAAAAAAGAAATCAGGGACAGACCTAGAAGTTGGAAGCTGTAGGACTCTAAACCTATTTCTGCTGTCAACAGAAAGTGTAATGATTTATGTAATTTCTTACAAATAGTAATTTT
Organism: Mesoplodon densirostris; assembly: GCF_025265405.1. Lineage (NCBI taxonomy): Eukaryota > Metazoa > Chordata > Mammalia > Artiodactyla > Ziphiidae > Mesoplodon > Mesoplodon densirostris. The sequence continues at coordinate 69,448,558 of NC_082675.1, read as the reverse complement.
TTTTTAATTACAGGAAAAGGCTTCAGGGATATTCATTTGATACAAGTTTTCCCTCCTTAATCTGTCATTCTGTAACACTGAGGGATGTGTCATATGCAAAAACCAGAAACATTCAGAAGTCTGTGAGTGTGGAGCCCAGGGAAATTTTAAGCACCTGTATTATTTACAAGGACATGGATATTGAGATTGAATTGAGAGTGCAGATAGGGAAGAAAGAGGTGGAAGAGGGTTGGACAAACACAGCTAGTCTCCGAGAGTATGCATTATATTTGAACATCATCAAATTCCCTCAGGAGCACTCCCTTGAACAACTGATGTCCTCTCACTAATATTAAACTTTACATGCATATCCTATTCCTGATTAAAGTCCTTGATAGCAGAAATGATGCTTTTTCATTGTATTGTTATTGCTTTTTGGAAATTTCTTTGACGTCCAGCATAAAGTCGGTAGAGACTGGGTAGGGCTCAAGAGTCTGTACACATAAAACTCAAGTTTCAGAGAAGGTGTATAGCTGCAGGCAGGATGGGAGATCACTGCCCGAAGTACCCCAGCTAAGCATTTTTTATCATTCAGCAATTACCAACAGCCTTCTGAAAGTGCCCGGCGGGGGAAGCCCATGTAAATCTTCTCAAAGTATATTGATTTCCTTTGTAAACCGGCTGCACAGGGAAGCCAACAAATATAACTTGTTCTGCTTGGCACTCATTTTATCATTAGTACTATTATTAATAAATAGTATTTATTGTGTATCTCTCATATGCCAGGCAGTGTGATTTTTCTTTAATTATATACCAAGTGCTTGCAAAAAAATTACAAACAGAATTTTATTTTCCACATTTAAAAGTTAAAAACAATTAAGTTTAGAGGGCTCAATAACATGTCCAAGAGCACACAGCAAGTGAATTCATTGGTTTAAGTGACTTTCCATTTCCTGTGAAATTGGTTTAACATGAGGCATTTTTGTGGGTATGGCTTAACCATGGATGCTCAGAAGAGCAAACCATTTTCTACCTGCTTACTTCCCTACTATTTATCAGATCTAATCCAGCCAACCAAACACCAAAGGCACAGTCCACCAAAGAAAGAAAGAATTGATAATCTGGACTTTAAAAAACTTCTGCTCCATGAAAGACAGTATCAAGAGAATGAAAAGACAGTTCACAGATTGAGAGAAAATATAGCAAAGGACCCATGTGATAAAAGACTGTTATCCAAAATACACGAAGAGCTCTAGAAACTCAACAATAAGAAAATGAACAATTCAATTCAAAAATGGGCAGAAGACTTAGACACCTCACCAAAGAAGATATACAAATGGCAAGTAAGCACATGAAAAGCCATTTGACATCATATGTCATTAGGGAATTACAAATTAAAACAATGAGATACTACCACATGCCTAATTGAATGATCAAAATCCAAAACACTAACACCACCAAACACTCATGAGGATGTAGAACAACAGGAACTCTCATTCATTGCTGGTGGGAATGAAAAATGGTACAGCCACTTTGGAAGGCAATTTGACAGCTTCTTACAAAACTAAACATACCATTACCACATGATCCAGCAATTGTGTTTCTTGGTATTTATCCAAGTGTACTAAAAACATGTCTACACAAAAACCTGTACAAGGATGTTTACAGCAGCTCTATTCATAACTTCCAAAGCTTAGAAGCAAGTTATTTATCCATTCAACCTACTGTCCTTCAGTAGGTTGAATGGATAAACTGTGGTACATTCAGATAATAGAATATTATTAAACATTTAAAAGAAATAAGCTATCAAACCAAGAAAAGACATGGAAGAAATTTAAATACACATTACTAGTGAAAGAAGCCAGTATGAAAAGATTATATACTTTATGATTCCAACCATACGACATTCTGGAAAAGGGAAAACTATAGAGACAGTAAAAAGATAAGGGGTTACCAGGTGTTAGAGAGGAGGGAATGATGAATATGCAGAACACAGAAGAATTATTGGACAATGAAAAATATTCTGTATGATACGACAGTGGTGGATACAAGTCATTATACATTTGTCAAAAACCATAGAAGTACACCACTAAGAATGAACCTGAATATACACTATGGGCCAAGGGTGATAATGATGTGTCAGTGTAGGTTCCTCAGTTATAACAAATGTACCACTCTGGTGAGTGATGCCCCTAATGGGGGGGTTTCTACAGTTGCGGGGAAAGGAAGTATATGGGAACCCTCTGTATTTTCTGCTCAACTTTCCTGGGAACCTAAAACTGCTTTAAAACTAAGGTCTATTAATTTAAAAAGAAGCAATTAAAACATACTGGCTTAATTTAAGATGTTTTTTGGTTGTGGCTTAATCAAATCAATTCAAATTAAAATATTTATACCGCTCTTCTCTGTATATAATGAATAGACTACAACAGATGTAGAGGACACTGAGAAAAGAAGAACAACATCCATTTGCTCCATTTATATTGTTACTAAATGAATTTAAATAATGTGGCTTTAAAAATTGCCTCTTGAGTGATCAGATGTATAACATTTGCCAATAGTCCCTTGGAAAGAATTGGGCTACTAATCTGCCTTGTAGATTGCAAAATCCATGGGAGACAACAGACTGTCCTCAAATACATCCCTACCCTTCTTTGTGAGTGTTTCCCAGACCCATCTGCCAAATAAATGTTGCTTTTTGCCTGAATGTTGTTTTAAATGTTTGAAAATTCTGTTTTACTTATTTAATTTTCCCCCAAAAGAATAATGAAAGTGTAAATCATGCTAAATTAAATTACACATGTAGGAAATGATGCAAATGCAAATTATATAAACCTAGTAACAGTTATGACAGTTACACCCAGTTTGATTATCTTATCTTCAGAAGATACTGAAAAGGCTAACTAGTGATACACTGTTCCAGCATATCAACAATTGTTATATCTTCTTGAATGATCAGTCTTTGCTACATTTTCCAGGTTTACACTATAAGGTATAGGAGGTTCCCATGGCATTTGAGTCGTGACGATTTTTCTTGCAAATCTAATGTTAAGTCATGAAGACAGTGTGACAGTAATATGATGAAAATAATTCCCATTTTATCGAAAGAAGTTAAGCACAAACACATACAGCATAGAGGTGATGTTAAAGCTGCAATAAGAATTCAAGGATCACTGTATCTTGTAATTTTGCTCAGGGTTTACAATAACATTTTTAAGGTGTAATTTTTTTTTTTTTTTTTTTTTTTTTGTGGTTATGCAGGCCTCTCACTGCTGTGGCCTCTCCCGTTGCGGAGCACAGGCTCCGGACGCGCAGGCTCAGCGGCCATGGCTCACGGGCCCAGCTGCTCCGCGACATGTGGGATCTTCCCGGACCGGGGCACAAACCCGTGTCCCCTGCATTGGCAGGCGGACTCTCAACCACTGCACCACCAGGGAAGCCCTGAAGGTGTAATTTAAACCAACTGAGGCATCTCAAGATTGCTGCTAACACCACCACTATATTTTAGCCTAAATCTACCTACGCTCATGAAAGCTCCTGATGGCTTTTGTAAACCCAGTATGGGGGGAGGGTGGGGGAAGCTGGGAGGCAACAGTACGGTTCCTCTGAAACACGACATTTATTGTGCGATCACTTTGGAGTCCTGCAGACGCTGTTACGTAGTCTGATGCACCTTCGTTGCTTTCATAGTGTTTGAGCCCTTTAGATCAATCAGCTCAAATTTCTGCTGAAATGTTTAGTTAAGCTGACAAATTTGTGTGGTAAATATAACGGCCTGGCAGGAAGCTTTCTGTCTGCTTTAGTCAATGCTTTGAAATAAATCCAGCCAGAACCATTTGTTCAGGCAGCTTTGAAAGTCAGTGATACAAAGGAATAAGCTATAGGTTCTGTCTTTAAGGCTGTGTTTGAATGGCTCAGTGGGTAAAGACCGGTGCTCTGGAAGGTCCAAAGGACTCCACGGGCAAATGCAACTGGCAGATACAGGTTGGACGCAGCAGGAAGCACTTTATGTATTTATGTGTGAGAATTTGGGCCAGGTCAAAGAGGCAGCCAGCACAGAGGAAGCAGTCAGGTGAGGCTGTGAACCAATGAATCACTCCAGGCACTGCTCTAAGAGCAGCAGATGGAAAAAAAAAAAAGAGCAGCAAATGATGCGGAAGGATGAGGGGATGCACGGATACTTCAGCTCCTGTCTTTAAGGCTTGTTATCTAAGTGCTGAGAATGAATATCCATAAGGACTTTGAAATACTTCCATAACTCATCCATGTGTCTAGTTCTTAATTCATTTAAAACTTAACAAATATTTGATAAGCATGTCTTCTTTGAAAATGAACGTTGGATGCTACTGGGAGGGAATGTCGAGTTAGAGATCTGTTTGGGACCCCTAAACATATAAAAAGAGCAGAGAGGAAAATGGTGTAAGAAACCCCAGAGAGGTACAGTATAATACTGTGGGATTTTAAATAAGTAAGAAATTACTTCCGCTTGATTCAAAGTGATGGTGAATATATAAATGAGTAAACTGGTTCAGTTTATGAGAATGAAAGTAAGCTCAACAAAGGCTAAAGCTATACAGAATAAAAAGGATATTTAAGCTGAGGAGGATTTTTGGTTTTTATACAATCTATGCAGTAACTTAAATTTGTATGGCCTTTTAACTTCCCCATCAACTTTTATATACCCTATTTTATATGGTCATTACAACAGTCTTAGGGTATAAGTAGGAGAAAAATTATTCACCAATTTTACAACTGAAAAATGAATTTCCTGAGATACTGAATGACTGTCATGGTAGGAAAATCGTACCTTGAACTTGGGTCTTCTCCCTCTAGGTACAACATGGGATTTTTCCTCATCATGTAGTTTGTGGTGAAGATTGTTAAAGATGTGGGAAACACTTAAGGGTGTTTGTCCCTAACAAATGGGAATAGGACTTAATTAGAGGGAATAAACTTACAGTTCGTTTTAGATATTGCTGAACTGTTTGAAGTGTTTTTGGTGATAATATACTCCTTTTCTAATTAAAACTAATTAAGAGAAAAGATCCAGAAAAAGAAAACATAAAATAAGGAAATTAAGGACATAGACAATTTAAGGTATAGAGAAAGGGAAAGGGTATAGCCCACACAGAATATAAAAAGACTATATTATATAAACAGATATCTCAAGTTCAGGGATAAATGGGAAAATAGCTTGATCATAATATATAGATTTGATCTACTTCAAGGGTGGATCACCTTCAATGCAGGATCAAATAAACTTCCCCCGAATAATATTCATCTATAACTACAATCCAGGCAAATATGCATATCCTCATGGAAAATTCTATCCCATATCATGTGAGCTAGTTGAGCATACCTGAACAATTCAGTGAAAATTTCTACAATTGAGTATCTTCCCTTTCTCATGGGAATGAGCATATGTGCCTATCTGCCTCATTATTAGTAATAATAACACAAATGTAATGGCATTTTACAATTTAAGCAACAGTGATATAACACTGAACATAATACTACTGAAGATGTAGCTACTTATTTGGAGAATAACAGAGCATTTCAATTAATATGTTCAGAATTCTTAGTTATCGTCAAATGAAATGATACTTTTCCCTTAGGAGGCTACCTACTGCTTTGAAAGTATTGATTTATTTTCATAAATAAATATGCCCTGTGGAGGCAGCTTAGTATGATAGAACATCCTAGGCCAGAACTCTGAAAATAGAGGCCCTCATCTTAGGGTGAGAGCTGCCCACTGTGATTGAAGACCAACTATCCACCCCCTCCAAGCCCATGCACACTCAGCTGCAGCAATACTGTACAGAGTCTTCTAGCTCACTGGCAATGCAGGCAGAAGCAACAAGCAAGGTACTACTTTGCAATAAAAATCTAGAGATTTAGAGAAAAAAATAAAACTGGTTATTCAATTCGAGGTAGCCATAGCTGGTGAGGTGGATTTGAGGTCTTGATATGCCAACATCCATAAAGTGAAACAGATCAAGGTGTTTAAGTAACTGATTGTAAACTTTGTGCATTAAGGGACATGGCCACACGATTTGCCGTGCACATCTTTGGGTGTGACTTATATAAGCTGTATATCTCTTATCTGAAAGGTGCTTGTTTAGACTCTTCTGAACCAAATTGTATTTGGGTGTCAGAAAGCTGAGAGTCAGGTGTTATGATCTAGCGATGGTTTTCAAAGAGTTGATTTATTAGAAGGGAAGATCAGTCAGCTGAGGTATATGACACAGGTGAGAACAGCAAACAGACCATCTGCAAGCTTATGCAGACACAGCCAGATAGAGTAATTCCAAAAATGAGAGAATTCGTTTTCAATTGAAAGAGAGTATGGGATGACATGAATGAAATTTGAGGACATCATGCTGAGAGAGATAAGCCAGTCACAGAAAGACACATACTGCATGGTTCCACTTATTTGAGGTATATAAATAGTGAACTTCATAGAATGAGAGAGTGGAAAGGTATTGGCAGGGGCTGGGGGGAGGTGGAAATGGGGAGTTAATAATCAATGGGTATAAATTTCAGTTAAACAAGATGGATAAGCTCTAGAGATCTGCTATATAACATGGTACCTAAAGCCAACAGTAACATATTGCACTTAAAAATTTTTTAAGGGGCTTCCCTGGTGGTGCAGTGGTTGAGAGTCTGCCTGACGATGCAGGGGACACGGGTTCGTGCCCCGGTCTGGGAAGATCCCACATGCCGCGGAGCAGCTGGGCCTGTGAGCCATGGCCGCTGAGCCTGCGTGTCTGGAGCCTGTGCTCCACAGCAGCAGGGGCCACAACAGTGAGAGGCCTGCGTACCACAAAAAAAAAAAAAAAAAATTTGTTAAGCAGGTACTCATGCTAAGTATTCTGACGACAACAAAATTTTAAAAAATAATAAAAAGAGAGTAGGAAGTTCAAGTTCTTGTGAAATTTCCCTTAAAGCTTATATTCAGGGGATAACTTGATGGGATAGGATGGATGAGGTGAGAAATACAAAAATACTAATGGAGAGAAATAGAAAAATATCATGTGGATTAATGTGAAGATAACAGTATTAGCCTCCAAAAATATAGAGTGAGATGAAAAATGTAAGCTTTTCAAGGACAGAAGCCAGCAAATGGTGCCCCAGTATCTAGCAGAGTGTCTGTGTAAGTAGGTCTTTAAGAAATATTTGTCAAATTGAGGAAATGTCCCTGACTATTAGTGATGAGGATTTGGCCATCTAGTTCTGGTTTCTACAATGAAAATAAACCCAGATTGAGACTAAGAAGACAGGAGAAAGAGTCTGAAAAAGGAAAGTCAGAAATGCCTGTATTTTTTTTCTCCAACTTCCCAGATCATGAAATGAAATATTTTGGAATAATGAAGACATAATCTATTAATATCAAGGTCTTAGACTCTTAGACTCCTGCTGACCAGGACTTCACTGAAATCCACTCCGAAGGCAAGAGAAAAGTAGCCAACTCATTACCACATGTAGTCAGGTCATGTCAACTTCAGAGGCGAGGCTCAGGATTATTTTCAGAAACTATCAGCAGTTGGTAGCCCTTATTTCCTATTCACTCTAAGAAGCAATGAATTCGGGGGAGAGAAATGGAACAACAGAATTGAAACACCTAATAGGAAACCTATTAATGAGGAATGATTTCCTGACTATTCTACCTGTCCTTCATCAGAAACCCTCTTAATTAGAATTTGGGCTGTTTCTGCCCATGAGGAAGGAGAGAAAGAAGAGCCTTTTCACACTTTGAAGAAATGTCCTTGAAATCTCTCTTACCGAGACAGCTTCTGTTTGCTTATTGTCTGAGTCCGGAAGAGCTTCAGAGTCAAGAACTCTTCTAGCTCGTGTGAGACACGGCACAGATCATTACAGCAGCCTCAGCCTCTCAAGCTGCTCCCAGTATTTCTGCAATAACTTGCAGTGAGGGCTGCCCCTTCCCGGCGTCTGGTTGAAGTCTAACAACCAAGATATGACTTACCCAGGGCAGGACTGACTAATCACTTTACAGATGAAGAGACAGGACTTGGCAAGAGCCACGTCTGGAATAAAACGCTGATGTCTGTGACCATTAATCCAGTGGTTTCCCCACTGTATCACAGTGGAAGCATGGCATGGCTTGAGACTGTTCTGTATAATGGTTAAAAGCATGACATCTGGAGGTGGCTCTTGATTCAACTATTTCCTAGCTGTGTGACCAAGGCAATTTACTTAAGCTCTCAGAGTCTTAGTTTCCATACCTGAAATAGGGGTACAATGATAATACATCATACCATGTGAAGATCAAGGAGATAAGCTATGTTACTGTTAAGCCTAAAATCTTGTCTATCTCAGCCCTCAACAATGTAGCCTTTGTGAGTGTGCTAACAAGAGGGGAAGCTGCTCAGGAGCTGGAACAAGGCTAAAAGCAGTAGGAGGTAGGGCTGCCCCAAGGGGTCCATGTGGGGAGTGAGGAAAAAACATGAATTTGAATCCAGACTTAGATGGCTATTAGCTATGTAGGCAAGCCATTTAATCTTTTCTCAATCTCAGTTTTCTAATTTGTAAAATAGGTATAGGATGGATACTTCACTGAGATGTAGTAAAGAGAAGCATAAATTGCTATGTGAAATACATAGTATGATGTCTGGGGTACAGAAGGCACTCGATAAATGATAGCTGTTATTATTCAATATCATTCATAATCAAAGTTCCTCTCCCAATCCATTCCATGTCCCAATTGTTCAGAATAAGTTACACAGATACACACACACACACACTCACACACACTATGATAGAAGAATTAGTGGGTAAGAGGACAGGAATAAAGATGCAGACATAGAGAATGGACTTGAGGACACAGGGAGGGGGAAGGGTAAGCTGGGACGAAGTGAGAGTGGCATGGACATATATACACTACTAAACGTAAAATAGATAGCTAGTGGGAAGCAGCCGCATAGCACGGGGGATCAGCTCGGTGCTTTGTGACCACCTAGAGGGGTGGGATAGGGAGGGTGGGAGGGAGGGAGATGCAAGAGGGAAGACATATGGGGATATATGTATATGTACAGCTGATTCACTTTGTTATACAGCAGAAACTAACACACCATTGTAAAGCAATTATACTCCAGTAAAGATGTTAAACAATCATAATAACAAAAAACAAAACACACTCACACACAAAAGAATTAGTGGGTAAGAAACTAACCTAAGACTTCATTAAATATAATGGTTTTGGTGAAAGAGAAGAACCAGGAGTAATTTCTAGGGAGTCATAAAGTTAGTGTGCACTACAAGATAAGTCATGATAGCACACAAAATAACAGCACACCAGAAGTATTTTATATAGCCTGAATCAATAATAATAATATTAATCATAATAAGATTCTTTTAGAACTTTATTCTCCCTCTTTTAAAGACTGTCATGCTGCTAATATGATTTTACTTTATTTAGCTAGAATACCAACAGAGATATACATTTTTGCTTGCTCCTTAATAGTAATTAAAATAAAACAGTGAGAGGTCTTTCTATCTGTAAGAGATTGGAGTTATTCACTCACGTTACAGGTCTTACCTTCATCAGCCCCTCCTAAATATTCCCAGCTATCTCCTTACAAATATCACCACAGCGTGTTCTATGTTTGAAATTCAGTAGGAATCCTTTATGGATTCTTTAACATGCAACTTCAGCCAGAAAGTTGTCCCAAACTGGCCAGGGGCTTCATGGGACCCTGGCAGTCAAATGTAGCATAACTCTCATCTCTGGCAACATGCCTAGGATGGCCCCTTCCATCAGATATATTCCACACTATCCTTATAAGCAGGCCTGAGCCCAGTTTCCAACTTCCAGGTTGAAAAGTAATAAAGCATTTGAAGACTGATATAATAAGATGATTGTTTTTCATTTGCCCTCTCTCACGTGAGTCAGATCAGTTACACTCTGATAACTCCCTAGAGAAATCCCTCAGTGGACCAGAAAATACTGCTCTACGAGGTCTTCTACCACCCTCCTTACCTCCAACTATAAGGAATGTTGTGTTACTTATATCACTGCCGTCTGATGCCAAGGTGCTCTTGCTTAGACAACCAAATTCAGGATTTGCACAGCATATAGTATAAAGAGTTGACTAATACAGTCATTCCTCAGTATTCGAGGGGGATTCGTTCCAGGACACACTCCTCACTGCCCACATGCTCAACCTTTGTGGATATGAAAATCCAGGGATGCTCATGTATCATATAAAATGGTGAAGTATCTGCATACAACCTACACATCCTCCTATATACTTTAGATAACCTCTAGATTACTTATAATACTTAGTACAATATAAATACGTAAATAGTTGTAAATACAATGTAAATGTCATGCAAAGAGTTGCCTTGCAATATTCAAGTTTACTTTTAGTAACTTTTTTTTTTTAATGTGGTATGCGGGCCTCTCACTGCTGTGGCCTCTCCCGTTGTGGAGTACAGGTTCTGGACACGCAGGCTCAGCGGCCATGGCTCACGGGCTTAGCCACTCCGTGGCATGTGGGATCTTCCCGGACCGGGGCACGAACCTGTGTCCTCTGCATCGGCAAGTGGACTCTCAACCACCGCGCCACCAGGGAAGCCCTGCTTTTTGTAACTTTCTGAATTTAAAAAAATATTTTCGATCAGTGGTTGGTTGAATCTGCATATGCAGAACTCAGGGATATGATACCCACAGATGTAGAGAGCCAACTGTAAACACACAGAGACGTTTTGCATTATTTAAGAGCAAAGCACGCCTTTCTACTTAACGGACATAAAAAGGTTTCTGTGGAATACGTTATTTTACATAATTTTGTTTTTACAAATTACAGATGCTTTATGTTAAAAGCTACTTGCCCTAAATCCTCTTTTTCGGGGGATATCTTAAATTATATAGAAGTAAAACTCCTGCAGATTTGAATTCCAAACATGTTTCAATACAAATATTCAGGCTGATGCAGAGTCAAGATACAAGCAAAACTAGTCAAGTAACTGCTTCTCAGCAGACTGTTTTTGATGGGTCCAAAGGTGGGAAGCAGATCCAGCAGGGCCAGGACTCAGGTGAGGCAAATGGGATGGGTCTTGCGAAAGCATGGTCAGACTATCTTTATCGAATATATTTCTATTTTGTTCATCAAGAATTTTTACATTAATTTTGATTTCTTAAAATGTAGTATTAGGGCTTCCCTGGTGGCGCAGTGGTTGAGAGTCCGCCTGCCGATGCAGGGGACACGGGTTCGTGCCCCGGTCTGGGAGGATCCCACATGCCGCGGAGCGGCTGGGCCCGTGAGCCACGGCCGCTGAGCCTGCACGTCCAGAGCCTGTGCTCCGCAAGGGGAGAGGCCACAACAGTGAGAGGCCCACATACCGCAAAAAAAAAAAAAAAAAAAAAAAAAGTAGTATTAAAATATTATTTATCTGAATTACTGAGTTTTAGGGCATTCCCTTAAATTTCACACCTGAGGCAAGTGCCACATTTTGGCCCCGGATTGGATTACTGGTTCCAATTTTTCACATACCTGTATCGATATTCCTGGTATGTTTTCAAGGTGAGTGGGAAGTAAAGGAAAATTAATTTTCAAAAATATCACAAATTGACCTTCGTATAAAAATAATCTATCGTAGGCATTACTCACATAAATCTTCAAAAGGTATTTTTTTGTCAAAACCTAAGTTCATATTTTCAAAGAAAACAGTTACACCAACAATGGGAGGTTTTAGGGAGACTAGGAGTGTAAACGTCAAATTTAGCAGGACTGTGTGAGAGATCTCCATTTATAAATAATACACTACAACATAGTAACATGATATTTATCTAGCATTGTGTAGACATTTGGTATTTTAGGAACACACATATTTTTGATAGCTTAATGGTTATCAATTCAAATGCCCCCAAGAAAGTTGATGAGAAGCTATCTATCACATCATTTACCTGCTTTCTTAAACAGGCTAGATGAAAATAAACAAACAACTAAAGTAAATCCTTGGATTCTTTAAGTTTATCATCATGAACATCACATTAAGCTGTAATATAATGATGCCATCTGTGGCTATGGTGGGAGATGGAGTTGTTGATCCATGTATGAAATGACCCTTGATTTATTCTATAGTCCAGTGGTTCTCCTGCATCACAATCACCCAAGGGAACAGAGACTGTTGGTCCCCTTCCTCTAGTGTTTCTTTTTCTGTAGGTTTGGGGTGGAGAACAATTTTGCATTACTAACATATTCCTAGGTGATGCTGCTGCCCTGGTCCAGAAGCCACATTTTAAGCAGAATAGATTTTTTAAAATCTTTTTCTTTATCTTCTCCTTCTTCTTCTTTAATAGATTTCCTACCTATCTCTCCTTCACATATCACTTATCAGTGTTTTCCATGTGCTCTTGCTTGTTAAGCTCTTGCAGAAAAAACTGGGCTTTCTCCTCTTGCTTCTTCAGATGAAGATTGTGCCTCTAGGCTTCAGATTTTATTTTCAGCAATCACACAGCCAGTTTGGATACAGAACCAGGGTTGGAGTTCCTGGTCCTTAGTGATTCTGCCTTTAAATTCTGGACTTAAGAAACTGAGGACCTTGAGGTGTCATTTCCTATGAAGTATGGATAGTTCCACAGACCTTCCTAACACCCTTAATTCCCTTCCCAGGCTTCCAAAATATCACTCTCAACTTGAGGAGGCAAATCTGGTTCTTCAATCATCTACATTACCATGGAAGCATCTCTGCTTCTACCAATTTTCTCACTCCTTGTATAAAGTGAGATAGAGAAATGTTATTCACCAGAATGATGTTTTTCTTACTATTTAAAACCCAGGTTTGTTGTCAAACTTTAATATTCTCATTACCCATCACTTCCAAGTCCTTTAAAAAATTACAGTAACAACATAGAGAAAATCTCCCTCAGTTTTTCTGAATGTTAAAAAATAAAAATAAGAGAAACACACGTTCTTTTCTCAGAGAATTTAATTTTAACTGTAACTATATATATGAACCCTGTGTAAGTGATACAGAAGATGCTTTTGCACATCAATTAAAAGAGCATAGGGGCTTCCCTGGTGGCACAGTGGTTGAGAGTCCGCCTGCCGATGCAGGGGACACGGGTTCGTGCCCTGGTCCGGGAAGATCCCACATGCCGCGGAGCGGCTGGATCCATGAGCCATGGCCGCTGGGCCTGCGTGTCCAGAGCCTGTGCTCCGCAATGGGAGAGGCCACAACAGTGAGAGGCCTGCGTACCGCAAAAAAAAAAAAAAAAAAAAAAGAGCATAGAAGATGTGGTGTGTATATATAACACACACACACACACACACACACACACACAATGGAATATTACTCAGTCATTAAAAAGAATTAACTAATGCCATTTACAGCACATGGATGGCCCCAGAGGTTATCATACTAAGTAAAGTATGTCAGAAACAGAAAGACAAATAGCATATGATATCACTTATATGTGGAATCTAAAAAAATGATACAAATAAACTTATATGCAAAATAGAAATAGACTCAGAGACACAGAAAACAAACTTATGGCTAACAGAGTGGAAAGTGGGGAAGGGATAAGTTAGGAATCTGGGATTAATAGATACACACTACTATATATAAAATAAACAACGAGGATCTACTGTATAGCATGGGGAACTACATTCAACGTCTTGTAATAACCTACAATGGAAAAGAATCTGAAAAGTTATGTATATATATGTGCATATATATATATATATATAACTCAATCACTTTGCTGTATACCTGAAACATTGTAAATCAACTATACTTCAATTAAAAAAATAAATATCTGGGCTTCCCTGGTGGCGCAGTGGTTGAGAATCTGCCTGCTAATGCAGGGGACACGGGTTCGGGCCCTGGTCTGGGAGGATCCCACATGCTGCGGAACGGCTGGGCCTGTGAGCCACGGCTACTGAGCCTGCACATCTGGAGCCTGTGCTCCAGCAACAAAAGAGGCCTCGAGAGTGAGAGGCCCGCGCACCGCGATGAAGAGTGACCCCCCCGCTTGCCACAACTAGAGAAAGCCCTCGCACAGAAGTGAAGAACCAACATAGCCAAAAATAAATAAATAAACAAATGTGGGTTTAAAAAAAAAAATAAATTAAAAAAAAAATAAATTTCTAAAAAGTATAATGATATAAACATAGATGACAAAAATGTTTTTATCGTTTGTATTCATGAATTTTCAGTCATACTTTCCATATCAATCATTGTCTTTACGTGTCACCTTCTACTTCTGCCAGTGAACAATTAAAATGCTTATTAGGACATAATTATAAGTGTGCACAATTATTATAGCGGATAGGATGAAAAATCAAAAACAAATACCCCCAAAACTGTGGATAAATAAAATTAATGTGGCCCCAAAATACTAATATCAATGAGATTTAAGAAGGAAGAGGCAGTAAAAATAATGACATTCTAAATTCCCCATCAAGTTATCATATTTTAGGGGCTTCCCTGGTGGCGCAGTGGTTGAGAGTTCGCCTGCCGATGCAGGGGACATGGGTTCGTGCCCCGGTCCGGGAAGAACCCACATGCCGCGGAATGGCTGGGCCCGTGAGCCATGGCCGCTGAGCCTGCACGTCCGGAGCCTGTGCTCCGCAACGGGAGAGGCCACAACAGCGAGAGGCCCACGTACCACAAAAAAAAAAAAAAAAAAAAAAAAAGTTATCATATTTTAGATCTATGTAACTATTTTAACCGATTTAGTTGACTGTCTATAAAATCTGTAAGTGTTTCTACCTTCCTAGTTACTCTAAAAATTAAAACTAAAAAAAAAAAATCTATACAGAAGATATAAACAAAGAAAACACCAAAATGGTATTAAAATAAAAGCCAGAGGTATAAAATAAGGCAGAGGAAATAATCAAAACAAAAATAATAATTTGAATGCCTACTCTGTGCCAGACAATATACTAAGTGTTTTAAGTCCACTATCTAATTTAAACCTTCATACAACTTCATAATATAGCTAGTAAACAGCACCAATATTTAAACTCAGACTCTGTTTTTTCAAATATCTCATGATAATAATTTAAATAGTATGTGACAATAAATATGAACAAGTGAAACCCTCCTTGGAAAAGGCAAAGTATTTCAAGTTGGGTAGATATGAACAAAAAAAGGAGACACCTATGTGCTACTAAGACATACTTAAGACAGTCTTTACATACTAAACAAAATAGTATTAAAACATAAAAGACGTGAGAAATAAAATGTATTTACAGGAATAATGTAAATTATAAAACTACTTAACTTCATGAGTGTAATAAACTTGAATACTAAAACCAAAGTCCACCTCATTTTGAAATATACAGCAAAAATCCTGTATTCTTGTAAACTGAATTTCACAGAATATTAGTATTTTCATGTTATTGTGTTTAAAACTGCCTATCTTAAATCAACAATCTACATAGTGACAAAATTTTAGAGGCAGTAAATACTTTTAAAACTCAGAAGTACAAATTGTAACCATATAGAGAAAATTGTATAGTAAAATGTTAATAGTATACTAGTATGCTATTTGTATACTATTTGTACTATTTGTATAGTATTTGTACTACTGTTTACTATTTGCATACTAGTCTGTATTTTTAAATGTACTTATAGTTAATGAACACGTTTCTTTCATAAAATTTTATTTTAAAGGAGAGCAAATATAAACTTATATATGTGTATGCATACTTGTGTGAATAGGAGTGTGTATTTGTGCATGTATACATACATATATATTAAAGGATATTTAAAAACCATTACACTGCATCAGTCATCAATTCCTGGACTCTGTTTTTCATGAGAATGCATGAATTTGAATATATCTCCAAATAATGTCTTTTTTTAAATGTTAAGGAAATATCCAGAACGATCTAGAGTGTTCCTTTTACAAACCATTTTAAATCTCATCTTCCAATTATTTATATTCCTTATTATCTTTTTAATTTATGAACTCATGTGTGGGGAAGAACATCAATAAATGTACCACCAGGGCCTCCCTGGTGGCGCAGTGGTTGAGAGTCCGCCTGCCGATGCAGGGGATGCGGGTTCGTGTCCCGGTCTGGGAGGATCCCATATGCCACGGAGCGGCTGGGCCCGTGAGCCATGGCCGCTGGGCCTGCGCATCCGGAGCCTGTGCTCCGCAACGGGAGAGGCCGCGGCAGTGAGAGGCCCGCATACCGCAAAAAAAAAAAAAAAAAAAAAAATGTACCACCAGGTATGAAAAGAAGTCTCATACTTTTCCTTTTCTTTTCTTTTTTCGGTCCTAAAATTACCTTCAAGCTTCAAGAGCATTCTCCTACATGTAGTATTGTTGAATTTGTTGAACATGACCATGCTCCACTTACTAATATCCTTCATGGACATGAATTTGATTGTGTCCCTTCTCACCCATCATTTTTCTGAACTGAAAATTTCTCATCTGGTCTTACTGTTTTTTTCCTTTCATCATTTCTGTTAACCTTCCAGGCTTTTCTGTTTTATGGCTTAAATGGAAAGTACTGAATAAAACCATGGACGCTACTCCACGTACAGAAACATTATTAGCTCTGCTCAAAGATTTAACAAAATTATATAATCCTGTTTTCTTCAATTTTATCATGGTTATCTTTGGCATTTGGTTGACCTTTTGAACTGCCACTCTACACTGGACTATCTTCAAGGAATAGATTCAGATATTTTTTATTGTTTTTCCAGACAAAAGTAATAGAAGAGAGAGTAATTCATTTTACCAGCATAGTTTGGATTACATTTCCCCAAGATACATTACCTTACACTTGCCACAGCTGAAATTTATCCTCATTATTTTGTCTATTCACACAGCATTACAAAGTGTTTTTGCAGGAAACATCCATCTCACAAGTTGGAACAGTTTCAGAGTCATCTGCAAACTTACAGATCTGTTTCAGTGCAGTCATCATAGCCCATCTTCCTCCCTAGACCCACACTCTTCCAGTAGATAGGCTTTTTTTTTTTTTTTCTATTTTTGGCTTAGTCCAACCTCATGCTCTGATGCTAATCCTGTGTATCAGAGGGGAATTTCAAGAACTTGAGCAAGTACTACAAGTGAGAAGATTAAGTCTGTGTAGATACTGTCTAATCCTACAGTATCCCACCCTGTTCTCTACCTTGACTCTTCTTCCTTACGTCCAAGCCCCTCCCTTATACTCCAACTTTGATAACAGGTCTGTGTCTTTGCACATGGCCTGTCAATGCTACTTTTGTTTGTTCTGGTTTTTGAATGTGAATGCCTTGCCTTACTCTTGTTAATATCCCACTTCTTTTGCCACCTGCCAGATTGGTCTTCCTTTTCTTAAAGCAGTGGTTATGAATCCCTCGGAAGCCTTATTGAGACAGTTTCTTGGCCCCATCTCTAGAGACCTGATTCAGCAGGCAAGGGCATGAACAACAACTCTGCATTTCTAACAGGTTCACAAGTGATGCCCATGCTGCTGGCCTGGAGACCGCACTTTGAGAATTACACAGCTTCTAAGATTTCTGTCTGTTTTTTGTTTACCACAAGCCACCGCTTGATGATCCACCTGTCTGACCAGCTCATTTGGGTTGTCTTGATGGACTTTCCTACCTCTAAGGGCCCTATTCCTTTCTCTGACCACTGTCTGAGAGAGGCAAACAACACCAACTCTAATTCTGCTTCCTAAAATGATGATGATGGTGGTGACAGTGATGACAATGCTGACGATGATGAGCCTCAATTAAAGTGGAGATTAAAGATGGAAATAAGACGGGGCTTCCCTGGTGGCGCAGTGGTTGAGAGTCTGCCTGCCAATGCAGGGGACAGGGGTTCGAGCCCTGGTCTGGGAAGATCCCACATGCCGCGGAGCAACTAGCCCCGTGAGCCACAAATACTGAGCCTGCGCGTCTGGAGCCTGTGCTCCGCAACGAGAGGCCGCGATAGTGAGAGGCCCGTGCACCGCGATGAGGAGTGGCCCCCGCTCGCCACAACTAGAGAAAGCCCTCGCACAGAAACGAAGAGCCAACACAGCCATAAGTAAATAAATTTAAAAAAAAAAAGATGGAAATAAGAATATATAGATTTTCAGCCCATTAAATGAGAAAACACAGCACTGTGCACAGTGTCTGGCACATAATGTGTGCCCAATAAATGTGAGTTATGAGAACATCAATGCCGATGGTGATGGCAATGTATCACTAATTCAACAGATTGGCTGATTGACTGATTCGTTTCTGCGGATATAATAGTGAACAAAACAGAAAAGGATTCTACTCTGGTGAAGATAGGAACAGTGAATGAGGACATAGATAATAACAGATTGTAATAAGTACTACAAAGGGAAAAATAACAGGATGGTGTAACAGAGTAACTGAGAGAGGCTGATTTAGTCAGAACGGACAAGGATAAACTCCAAAAGAGAGTGGCATTTGGGATATGGTCTCGGTGAGGAGTTAGCCACATTAAGAGCGGAGGGAAGAGAATTCCAGACATGGGAAGCTGCCTCAAAATGTTTTGCGAATGGAAATTGGTTTGTTCAAGGAACAGGCAGGAGGCTTGTATTGGAGCCCAATGAATAGAGATAGGATGTGATGAAATTAGCAAAGTTGACACAAGCTAAATCCCACAGCAGTTGGTAAGATGTGGTAAGGAGTTTTTAGTTTAGTCGAAAAAAAAAAATGCAAGGACCGTGAGTGTTTTAATTTCTAAGAAGGGACACTCTGTGTTCTGATTAAACTGCTGAAATCATTCTGAGAGAGAATGGGTTATAGTAAGGCAAGACTGAAAGAGACTTAGGAGGTTATAGGTCTGGTCCAGGTAACAGGTGAGAGTAGTTGGATTTATTTAAGGTGAGGGAAGGCAGGATGGAGAAAAGTGGGTAGATTTGAAATACACCCTGGAGGTTGAACTAGTATAGATTTAATGTAAATAATGTCATGTAAATAAGGTATAAAGAAAAGAGGGCCCAAAACTCGTGACTGGGTTTAATGTACTGCAACACTGAGAATATATTCATTAAACCAAACTCTATTTACTTATTTTGAAAGTTTTCATATGTATTATATATGTGAATGATAAATATTCCTTATTATCCAAAGCTAATTTAATTGTGAATATTTATTTTCTAGGGGATTTTCTTAATAATTTACAATGCTGACATTTTCATAGTCTTTGGTAAATTGTAAATAATGGTAGTACACTTCTTAAGCTCCCTCAAGAAAGCCTATAATACTTTTAGCTCAAATTATTTTTTAAAATAATAATAGCTAATATTTATTTAATGCTTCATATGTACTAGACCCTGGTTCATGTCCAAATCACTAGACTACAGAGCCCACCCAAAGCAGCATAACTCATTCATCTCCTCTCATGAATCCCTACTTCTAAACTTTGGTTCAGTGATCCTGTACTTTAAGGTAAATTTTACTGCCCTAAGTTCTACTATTCTTAGAGTCACCTCTAGAATGCTTCTTTAGCACAGTTTCTTTCTCTTGGATTTTCCTTGAAATGCCAGGAAATGGTAAGACCTGTCCAATTTATAAGATCTAAATGAGACTCCCTATTCTGAGTTTGAGTAATCGAGCAGAATGCATGTTAATGGGCAGGTACCTGTTGTTAATAACGATAACGATGCCACTTATCAAATATCTGTTCCATTCCAGGCACTGCCCTGGAGCTGCACTGAACATGTGTCATTTCACTTAGTCTAAACTTCATACCAGCTCTGCAGATGAGGTGTCATTGGTCCATCACACAGACCATGCACAGATCAAATGATGTGCTCTCGGCTGCTCACCCAGTTAACACCCTCAGTACAATATAAACTGGAGTAGACTGATGGAGTAGAGAGAAGAGCAAGATGGTGGAAGGAGAAGGTGTGGCTAAAATGAAAGACTAGATTCACAACCAAACAGATGCTCCTGATTTTAGGGGAGATGTTGATAAGCATGAAATGTCCCTTAAAGCATACAGCCAAAAAGAACACCAAGCAGTTTACAGTGGAAATGAGAACAAATTTGCTCTGCTGTTTACATGGAAGGAAGTCAAGAGGTGGTGAAAAACTCACTCACTGATATCTTCTTCTGAGGCCATTTCTTATGATTTTATTATTGTTCTAAAAATCAAAGAAGGAAAATGCCCCTCCTCTCTTTCTCCCTTCCTGCATATATCTACACAGTGACCCTCTGGAGTCTTAATTCCCAAGGTATTCTACAGCTTAAATTATCATTCTAAAGAAAAACACAATATTACATACACAATCCTTACTTCTATCTGGCTAAACATCCTTTAAGAATCACACACACACACACACAATCCCCCAAGTCATTTGAAATTTCTTTTATTTTCATACACTGGAAATCGGTGATAAAGTGTTATGACCAAGAATTCAGCAGTTGGATTCACTATTTTTTTGAATGTCACTAAGAACACACCAAGGGAAAAGTGAATTGTATAATTTAATCACCAGGGTTAATTATTTTCTTTACTGGCCCTCTAAAGAAGAAATGGATGCAAACTCACAAATATCACACTTATTTTTCTTAGCAGAAGGGAAGCACTGGGCTGTGATTAAAAAGGCGTCATGTTGTTTCCTACAAAATGTGTAATGGGTCTGAACTTCAAGAATAAAAAAATGACCACACCCATTAACCATGGTAAAAATCCCCTTTTAATTGGGTAGGCAGTTTCCACAGAAATATATACAGTAAGTTGAAATTACATATAAGTTAAATTGGTGTAGCTTTACTGCTGATAATAGGATATCCTTCACCTAAAGCACTTTCATCCTCCAAACATAGGGAAAAAATGACTTTTAACTCTATAGTCTTTGCTAATTGCACATACCATTTCCCAAACATTAGCCTGTTAGAGATTCTGAGAACACCTGCAGTGTGTACTTGTTTAATTTAACTTTGTTTGATGTAACATTTCCTAAATTGAGGGAACACAGAGGACTTTTTGTTTTGTGTTTTTCATTTTTGTTAGAATACTTAATAATAAAAAGACAGTTGGGGGGACGCTGCTGAACAAGAACGTTTAGCCTTCATCTTTACGAGATGCCTCATTTGATGACGCAGTTGCTTCATCTTTAACTTTGTCCATTTTGTTCCTACTGAACTTGTAACCCAAATGTGTTTCACAAGGAGTAACTACCAAAATATTTCAATTGCAATTTAGAACACTTTGTCATTTCTTAATTATAGTGCACTTAAAACATCATGCATTGGAATAGCTTTTTGGAACCACAGGAATATAGATAAAATGAGAAAGAAGACTTGGAATCTGAGGGTTATGCACAATCTTGTTGTTTTTGTGGGTTTTCTTTTGTCACAAGAAGGACTAAATGAATGAGACACTTTTTTTTCCCACATATTCAACATTTAGGATGAAAATCCAAATTCAATTCTGAGAGAGAAAACTATGCATTTCTTACATATTTCTTAATGCTTAGTCCATGCCAACTAGTATGTAAGATACTGGGGACATGAAAATTACTAAGATACAACCCCTCCCCTTGAGGAACCAATCTGAGTTATACGTAATTACAACTCACATTACAAACTTCTATGGAAGCTGCCTGACCAATGCATTAAGTGTTAATAATGAAATTAACAAGAAGTTATAGAAACACAGGGAAGGATGGAGGCTGTCACATGGGTGCAGGTTGTGTCAGATCTAATGATCCAAGATCAGTGCACATGCATGACAGAGTGTCAGTTAAAGAGAAAAGCAAGGCAAGAAAAGACAGTCTTTGTGAACTCAAACATTTCCACCCAGGTAGCCAATGACCTCATACTGCCCCTAGAAGTTCCTCTGTGGCGTTCCATTTAGCCTGTTCCTATCAAGGTGGTAGACTTCACTCCACACACATATGCCCATAAAAAGCCACTACAACTCAATAATAAAAGACCAATAACCCAATTAAAAATGGGCAAAGGATCTGAATAGACATTTCTTCAGAAAATACATACAAATGGCCAATAATCCCATGAAAAAATACTCAACATCATTAGTCATCAGGGAAATTGAAATCAAACCTACAATGAGAAACCAGCTCATACTCACTAGGCTGGCTAGAATAAAAAAGTCAGCTATTAACAAGTGTTGGTGAGGATGTAGAGAAATAGAAACACTCATACATGGCTGAAGGGAATGTAAAATAGTATAGTAGCTTTGGAAACAGCCCGGTAGTTACTCAAATGATTAAACATGGAGTTACCATACAACTCAGCAATTCCACTTCTAGGCATATACCCAAGAGAATTAAAAACATAGGTTCATGTCCATGTCACTCTCTCACTTCGTCCCAGCTTACCCTTTCCCCTCCCTATGTCCTCAAGTCCATTCTCTACATCTGCATCTTTATTCCTGTCCTGCCCCTAGGTTCTTCAGAACCATTTTTTTTTTTAGACTCTGTATATATGTGTTAGCATATGGTATTTGTTTTTCTCTTTCTGACTTACTTCACTCTGTATGACAGACTCTAGGTCCATCCACCTCACTACAAATAACTCAGTTTCGTTTCTTTTTATGGCTGAGTAATATTCCATTGTATATATGTGCCACATCTTCTTTTTCCATTCATCTGTCAATGGACACTTTGGTTGCTTCCATGTCCTGGCTATTGTAAATAGTGCTGTAATGAACATTGTGGTACATGACTCTTTTTGTAAAACAGATAGCTAGTGGGAAGCAGCTGCATAGCACAGGGAGATCAGCTCAGTGCTTTCTGACCACCTAGAGGGGTGGGATAGGGAGGGTGGGAGGGAGATGCAAGAGGGAGGGGATATGGGGATATATGTATATGTATAGGTGATTCACTTTGTTATACAGTAGAAACTAACACAACACTGTAAAGCAATTATACTCCAATAAAGATGTTAAAAAATAGGTTCACACAAAAACTTGTGCACAAATGTTTATATGGAACTATTCATAATAGGCAAAAGGTGGAGATAATGTCCACCAACTAATGAGTGAATGAACAAAACATGATATATCTATACAAATGGAATACTACTTGACCATGGAAGGGAGTACCGATGTATACCACAAGGATGAACCTTGAAAATATTATGCTAAGTTAAAGAAACCAGTCACAAAACACAACATATTCTATGATTTTGTTCATATGAAATGTCCAGAATAGGGAAATCTACAGAGGCAGTAGATTGGTGGTTGCCTAGGGCTGTGGGTAAGGCAGGGAGAAAGAGAGAACAAGAGGACAGGGGAATGACAGCTAAACAGTATGAGATAATGAAAGTGTTCTAAAATTGGCTGTGGTCAGATGGGTCACACACATCTGTATTACACTGAAACCATTAAATTGTACACTTTAAAAGCAAAATTGTATAGTATGTGAATTTTAATGTATGATGTTCAATAAAGCTGTTTTTTAAAGCATTAGGTGAGAGAATTACTGTATTTTAAATACACATTTGTTGAGCAAATGAATAAATGAATCAACCAATGTATAGACAGAAACTCCAAATGCTTTAATAGAGTCCACCATTTTAAGACTTGCGTTCTCAAGTTGGTGCTTTTTGCCCTTAGGTACAGTGCCACCAAGTGGTAGTGGGACCGATGGTCTTAATAGTGTGAATTTCAGGTGCATGAATATTAGGCATACTCTGGAGGTTTCCTGCTCAGATATACCAGATTATACTAAAGATGAATCCACACCTAACTATGTAAAATTACTGAAATGAGTATACCTAGATATATCAAATAATAAGTCAGAAAAAAAATTAGAAAGTATGTAAGGAAATATCATCTTTCCTCCCTAGTGTTTAAAAATTGGCAAGCGCAACTGACGCTAACTCTTGCTAACTTTAATTAAAACACTCCTGTTTAATTTCGTTAGAGTCCTATCACAGAGTTAAACTCCTTCTGGGATAATGTGTACTTCTGGTACTTCAGGAAACTTTTGGCATGAAATGCCCTTTGGGGCAGCTTTCTACCACTGTCAGCAGTTCTCCTTCTAAACCACAGATGGTCACTTCACCTTGCTGAGATTGTTAGGGCTAATTAAAATCATAGTCTTAGATTGCCTTTTTTAATGCTCTGAATTAGTACATAGCCTTTGCCTTTCCCTCTGGGGCCTCTACTTCCTTCCTTATCTGTCCAAGAAAGAAAAATATTAGATCATAATCGTCTCAAGGATAAATGCAAAACACTGTTCAAATTATTTTCTCCAAAGGAAGAGGGAAGGAGAGTAGAGATCCACATAGTAGACCAGCACATAAATATCTGTATAATAAATAAATAAATGCTACCACTAATCCAACTAGTATTTCCATAGCCAGGTATAATTGCAGTCGTAATCAAATAATTTTATTACTAACAGCCTGAGTTTACCACTTTTCTTCTTCTAATACCTATATGCATTCCACAGAATCTTCTAAACATCATTTTGGAAAGAACTTTTGCATACTCTAATGACAGTGGTGATCTCAGGTGAGGAAAGTAATTATGATAAGTAATCAACACAGTGATGGGAAGAAACAGCTAATATATGAATTTTAAAATTTTAATTCTGCCTTACTTTATGCACTTGCATCCTACATTTGAGATCATATCCTTACATGGAAAAACTCTTAACTAACTTCAATATGATCCATTTGGCAATTACCTGTGAAGGATAATCAGTATAAACTTACCTAAGGCACAGCTTTTATGACTATGATCATTAAATGCATATGGGGGAGGGGGGTGTCACTGCTAATAAAGGCCAATTATAGGTAGACATGAAATTTAAGGACTGCTACTTAGGCAGAAGCAGTAACTTCAGAAGAACTCCATTCAAACAGTTATACATTGTAATAAATATTAATTAATATATTTTAGGATAACTATTTTCCATTCATGGCTAAGAACATAAGCCTAAAGCCCAACATGGGTGATCCACCAGCGAGTTTATAAAGGAGGTGATTGAACACCTTAATGGCAGGTGAATGTGCCACTTCCTCTCCAAACAAATGGATGGGTTAATTTTCTGCTTGGCCAACTATCCATGCTGGGAAAGTAGCAGCAAATGGTACATGTGTTTCATAAAAAATTATAAAACTAAAGCATATGTAAAAAATAAAGCCATATCAATTTTTAATTATCACGTTTCCTTCCTTCCTTTCCTTTCCTTACTAGACATATCTGAGAGTTGATGGTGTGTGTCAACATTTACATGCTTGTTGTAGTAAAGTGAATTTATAGAGCATACCTAAGAGTTGATTTAGAAAACAAACACAGTTTTTTCATACTTAATAATATATATATATGGTATTAAAATTTGGTCAGATAATTTAATATGATAGGATCTAAAGTGGTACCTTATACTTCAAAATTACTAAATAAAAAGATGATATTGAAGAAAAAATAAGACAAGCAAACACTAAATTTATAAGTATAGTAGAACTACATATAATCAATTGTATAAATGAAGAAATGGGTTTTGATTAATTGCTATTGTAAGAGGGAGTTTTTTTTTTTAACACTCCTGGAAATTGAAGATTGTCCATATTAACAATATGTAAGAAATGTTAGTAATATACTTCTCCATCGTAGCTCATGTCTCTGTAAAACTGATCAAGATTAACAGGTCAATACATAGAACAACCACCCTTTTTGTAGTTGTATTAGTCTGTGGTTTACATTACAAAATACCACAGACTGTGTGGCTTAGACAACAGAAGGTTATTTTTTCTTAGTTCTGGAGGCTGGAAGTCTAAGATCAAGGTGCCAGCAGGGTTGGTTGCTGGTGAGACCTGTTTCTGTAGCTTACAGATGATAGCTTTTCTCTGTGTCCTCTCATGGTCTCTTCTGTGTGTGTGCACTGAGAGAGTGATCTGACATTGCTTCCTCTTCTTTTTATTTAAAAAAATTTTTTCATCATGTGATCAGCCCACCTGGCAGGAAACCCTTATGCTCATCCACAGGGGGTGTGCTGGGGTCATGGCAGGGTGGGTGGGCAGATTCAGGTCTTAGGCAGTGAATGCACGACAGCCTGACTCCCTCCACTGTCTCATACTTGGTCACTGCCACAGTCACTGAAGGCTGTCCTATTTGGAAAGGGACCAGTATGGATCCCCTGAAACCTGCAACCCTTGCAACTTTTCCACTGCCCACATTACCAATGACCAGGGCACAGGCAGCCTGTAATCACTTCAAACCCAGGGCTGCTGAGACTGGAGACCAGGGTCAGAAGACTACAGCTGTGGCCGGACCCACTCTCATTCTCCTTTTATAAAGCCTCACAGAAATCAGCAATGAACCAGGCACAGAGGGCACTCAATAAACACTGGGTGCCAGGAAGCATCTAAAAGGTGGCGGGAGGGAGGCAGTGTGGGAAATCTCCAGAGTTTGGAAGGGACAGGGTGGTCTACTGCCATACCACCCTCAACACACCCCATCTCCTCTTCCTCTTCTTATAAAGACATCATTTCTATTGGATAAGGGACCCACCCTTATGACCTCATTTACCTTAATTACCTACTGGAAGGTCCTCTCTCCAAATACAGTCACAGTGGGGATTAAAACTTCAACATATAAATTTGGGAGAAACAGTTCAGTGCATAACAGTGGTGTAGGAAAAAAACAAGAGTCTCGATGGAGAGCTTATGAAATATTTTGATAGAAAGTCAGATAATTTATGTACAATGCACATTCAATTGTATTTCATATATTTAAAACTCAGATGAGCCTGAGAACAAACCAAGAGTTTGAGTGGCCAAGACAAAAAAGACACAGCATCGGTTTTTAAGTTTCTAACAATCTAGCTGGGAAGAAAGAATGACTAGCTGGCCATAGAGGCACAGAGGAAAGTAAAAAACATAAAATGCTTCATGAATTTGGATATCATCCTTGTGCCACAAACCTAACTTTTTGTCTATGTTTCTAGATATTTCTAAATCTAAATTTAGATTTAAAGTTAGAGATTTCTATATTTCTAAAAAAACTACCTCTGTGTATTGTTAGGACATCATTATATGATTCCTCCACAATTTTGTGAGAATTATGCAGGGACCAGTTGTGGCTATGGACATTTTATAGATGAGGAAAACTGATTATGAAGAGAATACATGGGATGTTTCAATATTTGTGGCATTTTGTTTTAGTTTGTTTTTGCTTAATCTTTGCAACTACGCTCTAGGCTTCTCATGAGGGCTGGAACAGCATCTTACATTTCTTTATTTCCCGGAGCACCCAAATCTGTGCCTTGCTATTCTGGAACCCTTCTCTCCCAATTCTCATACCCAAGTAGTCATCAAATCCTATGATGAAGTAATTATCATTCTTTACTAAAGAAGGGACTGAGGATTAGAGAGTTAGATAACTAAACAAGATGAAAAGTTGGTAAGCCACAACTCAAAAACCTTTCCATATCTTTCCATTACCCTTAAGATAAATATCTAACCACATAAGCAACATAGTCAGGATCTATACCACTTTTCCACTCCACCATCAGATTCCCTCTGTACCCATAATCACTCCCCCTTCTCCATCCCTTGCTTATCTCTAAACCTTTGCCCACTTCCTTTCCCCTGCCCAGAAGGCTCTCCTTCCACCTCTCCTCCCAATGTCTTAGCCCCAACTCCCATTCTTTCATCTTTGTTGAACTCTTTATTCAGGGTCCCACACCTCTCTCTCTCCCAACTGTTCTTTGACTTTTTTAGTCAAAGAACTTCTTGACTAAAGAAGTCAAGAAGTTCTTCCTACTTCTCGTCTGTTTACCTAACTAGTCTTTGAGGCCTGGATCTGTGTCATATGTCTCTCTATGCCCAAAGAGTACTTGAAAGAGTATACAAGAGACACCCAACAGTTGGGTGATACTTTATTACTAATACTGTGGCTCAGTTGTCTACCTGGGACTAGCAACTGTAATTGGTTGGCTCATTATATATACCCAGCCAACTCTTTTATTGTACAATAGCATTTTCAGAAGAAAGTGAGCTACTAATGTGGACTTTTCTATCCCACGACATTACAGAATTATATTTTTTAAACAGGGGTCTTTAACTTCCCCCATGTATCTTAATCTGCTCTCAACTCACGTTTAAGATGGTTTTTCTAAAACTTTCTGAATAGCTTTGTCTATGATCTAATTATTTGCAAAATCAATACATTATTTAATGGTTGAGATAACCATAAGCATTTGAGAGAATATGGGACTAGATTTTGAAGAGAAATTTTCTTAGAAATAGAGAATATGTGTATATATGTGTATATTATGTGTATGCATGTACATATACATATGTATATATGTATACATACATGTATATATATTATATATTTTGAAATATAATTTAATATTCTGAATCCACCACCATTAGGCTTAAAGAACATATCTGTGTAAGGTGAATATGCTCAGGTCAGTAGAGAAAGCCCTTCTGAACACATTCCTAAAGGGTGACACACGGATCCCAGCCCCTTAAGGAGGAGTTTCAGGCAGGGGTAATACCTGTCTCAAAGGACTTCTTTTTAAATGTGTTTACTTGGGAGAAGCATAAACTCAAACACCAGATGAAGTAATGCGTGCCACTTGTCGGGTGGAAGATATGAACTCTTAGGTTTTGCTTCAAGTTTTCAATTATGTGTAAAAGACCGACCCAGTAGAATTATTTGTGTCCTACAAAGCCAGCTTGTGACACTTCTAGCCAACCTTTCTCTAGAAAGTTGATAAGGCAAATAACTGAGAAAACCTACACACAAAGGTCAACTTTTTTTTTTTTTTTTCGGTACTTGGGCCTCTCACTGTTGTGGCCTCTCCTGTTGCGGAGCACAGGCTCTGGACGCGCAGGCCCAGCAGCCATGGCTCATGGGCCCAGCCGCTCCGCGGCATGTGGGATCTTCCCGGACCGGGGCACGAACCCATGTCCCCTGCATCGGCAGGCGGACTCTCAACCACTGCGCCACCAGGGAAGCCCAAAGGTCAACTTTTAATAGCATATTGCTTGTATTGCTACAGACTGCTTTAAAAGGAATTCTAGAATCTTTTCTGGAAAATTCAAAAATACTTTCATTTTCTCATTGATGTTAGACCTAATGGCTTTTACTGAAGAGTGAACTTTCCACCCATCTCCTTCTGAGTGCATATGGACAAGGGTGCACGGGCTTTGTCCAAGGTCAAGCACTTTATTGGTTAAAGATCAAATACCTTTTTAACATATGCATTTCTGCATTGCTTTGGACAATGAATCCATTGAGACCTAAGGTAGTGGTAAATCTCCTCAATGCTTATTAAGTGTTATCTTGGTGTGTGCAGGGAGGTGTGCGTGAGGGTAACGGGTAGATGGAGAAAAGGATGTATTTATGTTCAGAAACGGTGATTATAGCTCTTGAGCCAGAAATCTGGACATTTTGAAAATAAGAATTGACAGAATACCATTCCTTAGATCCTAGTTAAAAACTAGAGTTTAAAACAATAATCATGGCTTTAGTGATTTAAACAAAACATAAGCTGGCAACGGTATTCAAAGAGCCTCCCTGTGCATCCTCATCTCCACATTTCTCCTGTCACCATGGGTTTAGGCTCTATCTTTCACGAAAGCAGAGACTATCAACTCTTCACAGCTTCACAGATCCCATGTTTACATTCAGTATGGAAAATAACCTTGCTCAGAAGTCATGAAGGTACCTGACTATGAATTTGTAACTATATTGCAAGGGCACAAAGCCAGACTTCAAACCTTTGTGTAGCCTTTCTGGAACCCAGTGCAATGCATGTACTCAAAAGAGGTCTACCAATACTGTACTGATGGTTATTCTTATAGGTCAGAAACATTATATAACTGGTTATTATTAACCATACATTTATTTAATTTATTTCAGACAAGGTTGTCCTTAATCTCATCTAATATAGATTTCTTCAATAGGTTTACATATTATGGAACTTTCAATTTTTATTTTAGAATGTAAATGCTTTAAATGATATTTAACGGACATTAACTCTGAAACTCTTGAGGAAGACCACAGAATTTCTCTTTATCTTGTTGTATATAAAATTATATCCTACTTGAACTTGAACTTGGTCTGTTAGTTCATGCCAGTTCACACTCAAAGACAATCTAAGTGCAAGAAGGAACCATGAGTTAAAAGGCAAAACAAGAGTCTGATAAAATCCATGACTAAAGCACAAGCTTGGATTTCTTGTGGAATTTTATCTTATGAAGAATTTAAATTACACTTAAATTCTTAAAAATGACGAAAACCAAATTTAAGTAACACTGATAATGAAGGTATTTTTTCCTTAAAAAAAGGAATACATTCTATTTTCCATATGAACTCAGTCCTGCAGGATGAACTTAAGCTTATATCAGGATAGTCAAAGACTGTATCAAAGATTTTGCTATATCAACACTTATTTTAAAGCCTGGGCAGAATAGTTAAAACAGTGTTACAACCACATCCTAAATTAAACCATGCCTTCTACAATAGTTATAAGTCATATTAAGTCTGTGGGAAATCCTTAAAATGTATACACAGTTACCAAGAGGATTCAAGAAAGGAAGGAAGGAAGGGGGAAAACCAAGATACAAACACAGCTCTATCTATATTTAAAATTTAATAATGCCTCTAATTTACATAGTCAACATGTAATCTATAACTAGATTTTTAGAAATAGAATGGTGCATTTACAATAAAAATGGAAGTCTAAAGGCAACAAATCCAGCAGCCATAAAGAGAAAGACGTGGTACCCTATATGAAACTTAAAACCAAGCCAAACCAAACCCAAAACAACAAAATACACACACACAGAGCATATAGAGCATTATTACTGTTCTTCTATATAAAGAGTTCCTGCAAATAAACAAGATAAAGATGACTATTTCAATAAATTTATGAAGATCAAAAAAGATTGATAGCAAGTCACAAAATATAAAATGCAAATATCCAGTAAAACTATAAAAATAATCTGAATTTTATAGGGATGTAAATTTGAACAAAGAGACTCAATTTTATAAAATTGTTAGGCAAATAATAGAAAAAAGCACCCTTGTGAGGGGCAAACTCTTGCACTGCTGGTGAGAGTATAAACTTTTCTTTGATAATTTTCCTCAGGATATAAGCAAATAAATGACAAAAATATATAAGGATAAATTAGTGTTCGCTTTTTTAAAAAATAAAATTTTGAAACAATACTCAACAATCAAGGACTGGAGAACATACATACGTGCACAGTAACACACAGAGGAAGATGCCATGAATGTCAAAATATGTGCATATATGTACATCTATACACATATTTCTTGGCTAGTTTATCCTCAGAAATCAGTATTTATATACATTTGACTTAGATATCAATGAAGTATTATATGTCTCAATATGGGCATTAATTTGGTATAAAATTAGACCTCAGGCATTTGCAGTTAGAGGTCTAGCTCTGATCACCACAAATTCTAGCTCATTCCATAACCACATCTGCCTTACAATCAATCAGTAATACACATTACAAGGTTATTTCTATGGTAGCTGTTCTGTTACTGTACTTTGAAGTTACAAATGTGAAAGTTCTTTGTTTCAAAAAAAAATTCCATTAAAATAAGAGTAAATTAAATTGTTGCCATTTTAAAGTTAGCTGATATTTTAGTTAGAATAATGCTACCTCTAAAACCAAATAATTAGTCCTTTGCCTATTCTTAGTTTAATATTTACAGTTTGATCAAAGAACAAACAACTCCATTGCCTCACTCATCGTATATGTTATTACCCTGTGTGCAGATGAAAGCATTTTCTGAATAAACTTTAAAGCAAAATGCAAACTTTAAAGCAAAATGGATAGCATAATAATATTATGATATAGGTTAGCAGGTATAATCAGTATACCACACCTTTTCATTCCTACTGAATAACTTCTTAAGAAGCCTATGATTTTACCTGGATTCTTTGGTAAAAAGATTTATTCCAGAGGAAAAAATTCAAAGACCGATAAACAAGTTTTTGGTGTTGTTACAGAAAAAAATCAATTGAAATTCAAATGTTAAGGCATTTTCTCTAAACTACATGATTCAAATGAAACTGGATAAAAGAAACCTGGTGCATAATAAAACATTTTGTTTGACTGAGGAGCTACTGCATATAAGAATTATTTACTTGCAGTGATAACACAGTGACCCTACCTATCTCAATTTAATGAACTTACATTTATTTAAATTAGATTCTTGCTATGCAGGTTTTCTTTAGATGTATTTCATTTTAATGGTTCACTTTCAACATAACATCTATAGCATTTCCATATTAACTGAACAATTTTACCAACACATCTGAGTTTAATGTCAGAAACCCTGTCATCTCAAATGACATTTAACTTTTCTACTCAAGTACCTATATTTTTATACAATTTTATTTACCCCTTTTGTTAGATAATAATTTTTGGTAAGTTTCACTTATGTAATGGGAATAATTAGACTAAGAGTGATCTATCTGGATTTTAATCAATGAGCAAGTATTCAAATACTACGTTTAACCTCTGTGCAACTAATCAATGTAGAGCACGCATATGTGTGGAGTATCGGGGCTTTGCAATTTCACACTAATAAACATAGGAAGCAATTTGGTGATAAGCATTTATGGCATCACGGTGATATATTTTGAAGGGTATGATGTAAACTCATCTCAAGCCATTAACTTACCCAAGACTGTGAGCTCTGCAGAGGCACTAATATTCTCATTCTTATATGTGACAACACAGGTGTAAGTTCCACTGTCATCATCTGTCACATTGGAGATAAGCAAGTTGCTTCCACCCAATAAAGAATACTTTTTGGACCTGTAAGACACAAGACATATCACATTAGAGAGTAGATTTACATATATCTACATCAGGCAAGGTAGTCAAAGGTTTAACTGAACTCCACAAAAGCTCAATTTATAAAACTGGAGAAAAAACTCTATTTCATGGGAGCTTGATAACACTGCACTTATGTTCAAAAATCCCTTCAAGGTAAACCACTCCCTTTGGAATACTGTGGGCTGTGATCAAAGAAATGAAGTAGATTAAACTTGGAACTAATGTTAGTACTGAAAAGAAACGTAAAGATAATCTGGCTCACTTTAGATTTGAGAACCGCCAGTCCAGAGAAGTAACTACCCACAGTGGAAGTCCATGTCCTATGTCCTGACATCCAATTTAGTAATCCATGTACAACGTCACACGTCATAGTGCACTGTGCATGCCTGACCATATTCAGAGAACACATCTTCACATGCTGAAGCTCCAACCGGATTTATTTCATATTTCAGTACTCTCAGAAGTATTGTGATACCATACCATGTATTGTTGTTATATAAATACTTAAGGTAGATGAAACTTAAAGATAAACTTATTGCCTATGAACCTACCTTACCATAGAATATAAATGTTCTATTTAGAACACCAGATCTCAAAATCAATGAAATTAATTTCTTAAGTGAAATCTAATCCATTCTCATCAAAATGTATTCCATTCTATTAAGAGTTTACTTTCTAAGTATGCCTTAATATTAATGTCCAGTAATTTAAAGCCAGTCAAATTCTTCTGTCTTACCTTGAATATCTGTTATAGCTGGGATGGTGAGAGATATAATCAGAGCTAAAAAAAAAAAAAAAATACTGCACAGAGCCTATCATGGCATGCTATACATCCGAATGCAGAAAGTCGGTTTCTTAAGAAGTATTTCACTCTCTACACCACTTCTTCAGGATGAGATCCTCCAAAGTATCTTTGCTGAAGCCTCTGTGGTTAGGATCATCTCAAGAGCAACACTGACTTTCTAAATTTCCTTTTAGAATTGAGCTCATGGATTTTGACTCTGTTCCCCGTTCCTTTATCCCAGTGGGTATGTGTCTTTTATATACTGTCTAATGCCAAGGAATGTGGAAAGAATATTCAATTATTATCAAAAACCCTAGTATTACTAGGTACTTACATCAAATTAGAGAAAGATAAATAGTAACATATACTTCACCAAAGTCCTAAATTTATAATACCTGAGTTGGATGACTTCTTCTCCTCGTAGCCAGGTAAAACTTGGGGGAGGATAGCCAGAAACACAACACTCCAGGATAGCATCTTTTCCTTCAATGGCTACTACATTTGATGGTCTTTGCAGAAAATACAGTTGCCTATGCAGTCCTGGGTCTGTGGAAAAAAGCACAGGGTCACATCTTTTATGAAAAATATTGCAAAGAAAAATGATATATCTGGAACTGTTTTTTTTTTTTTCCTAACAAGACACTGTGATGAAGAGGAAGGAAAGACACATGGAAAGATGCCAATGAAACTTATAAAATAGACTCCTAGAAGTTTTTCCATGCCTAGTTTCTAGGATTAGGATATTAGAATAGTCTTATCTGTTGTTGACATCATGGTATAAGGCAAAGGGAAAAAGCTTGAGACTACAAGTCACTCGTGTGGGCTACAGGCCTTGTTGACTTATTGTCATCAAAGAACAAGACAGTATCAGTACCTTTTTGATATTTTCAGTGTGCCTGCCACTAATATCTATTCCACCTCCTTCTGCTTTTTTTATTGCTTCTGTGGCTTGGGAAGTAAGATTAGAAAAACATGTTAGAATTGTGTTAAAAATCTGTTGTTTTCAAAATGAAAGTTTCTTTTTTTTATAACAGAAAGTTTGTTTTTTTATAACAATAAGTTATAAACAATAAGTTATGAAGGTTTAATTTAGGCTGTTTTCAACTTAATGAGTTAAATGGAATTAGCATATAATCTTTCATTTTGCAAACTCAAAGCAATCTTGAAGCAAAGAAAATGAAGCAAAGAAATCTTCAAAACCAGGACTGGGGTGGCTGAAGAAATGCCAAAGGAGGTTAAATCTAACTAGGTCCTACTGGGGGCCGTGGGTGATCAGAGAGGAAGAGAGGTGGGAGGAGACCTGGGACACGTTTTAACATTGCTGTTAATCTTCCTTGGTTGGACCCAAGTCCACACAGGTTGATCACAGATGAATAAAACAATTCCAGTTCTCCAGTTAATAGTTGGGAGAGTAATTGTCATCTAAAATACTCTTTGTGTGAAGAAAGAGAAATTCACACTTTCTCAGTCTGGTCACATCTGTTTCTGGTTGATAAGAGCAACAAAAATAAATATTGTTCACAATGAAACATTGAAAGAATTTTCAAAATGTGTTAATCTTTATTAAACCAATATTGTAGATAAAGTGTCTCAAAATTTTTCAAAATTGCTGCCAGTTTGTTCAATAATCCTTCCTGAAAGTGACTTTTCAAATCAAATGAAAATGTTTTGAAGGAAAATGTTGCTTAGAAATGAAATCCCTGATGTGGAGAAAAGGGAACCATCCTGCATTGTTGGTGGGAATGTAAACTGGTGCAGCCACTATGGAAAACAATAAGGAGGTTCCTCAAAAAACTAAAAATAGAATTATCATATGATCCAGCAATCTCACTCCTGGGCACACATCCAGACAAAAGTATAATTCAAAAAGATACATGCACCCCTGTGTTTACAGCAGCACTATTCACAATAGCCAAGGCATGGAAAACAACCTAAATTTCCATTGACAGATGAATGGATAAAGAAGATGTCATACATATATACAATAGAATACTACTCAGCTGTAAAGTAGAATGAAATAATGCCATTGCAGCAACATGGATGGACCTAGAGATTATCATACTAAGTGAAGTAAGTCAGGCAGATAAAGACAAATATCATATGATATCACTTATATGTAGAATCTAAAATATGACACAAATGAACTTATCTAGAAAACAGAAACAGACTCACAGACATAGAGAACGGATTTCTGGTTGCCAAGTGGGAGGGATGGATTGGGAGTTTGGGGTTAGCAGATGCAAACTATTATATATAGAATGGATAAACAACAAGTCCTGCTGTATAGTACAGGGGACTATATTCAATATCCTGTGATAAACCATAATGGAAAAAATATGAAAAATAATGTATATATATGTATAACTGAATCACTTTGCTCTATAGCAGAAATTAACCATGTTAATCAACTATACTTCAATAAAATAAATTAAAAAAAATAAAATCCCTGAAATGGACAGGTTCATAAAATGTGCATTAATAAATAGCTATCTTTATAATGGAGGCCTATTCATCAAATGTTTCAGCTACATATACTGTATAATACTACGTTATTATAGAAAACATCAAATAAAACCTATATAATTTTATCTTCTAGCTATAAGAAAATTTGCCTGGGACCTATGTGTAATACTACTTATTCATCCATGGAAGAGCCAAAATTTGAACTCAATTATATTTTCTTTTGTCAGAAAATCATGCAACACAAAATGGTTATTTTTTTAAAAAACATTTTTATATTTTATTTTAATTTACAAAAGATGAACAAATAGTACAGAGTTCCCACATACTAGTTTCCCCATCCCTGGCATTCAGCTTCTCCTACTATTAACACCCTACATTAGTGTGGTACATTTGTTACAATGAATAAAGTGATACTGATAGATTATTATTAACTCAAGTCCATAGTGTACCTTAAGGTTCACTCTTTGTGTTGTCTAGTTCTATGGATTTTGTCAATGCATAACATCATATGTCTAATATTACTGTAGCATATAGAATAGTTCCACCACTTTAAAAAAAATCCCCTGAGCTTCACTTATTCACCTCTTCCCCACCACCTACATCTCAAACTGCAGGCAATCACGGGTGGTTTTACTATTCCTATAGTAAAGCCTTTTCCTGAATATCATATAGTTGGAATTAAATAGTATATAGACTTTTCAGATTGATTTCTTTCACCTAGCAATTATGCATTTGGGGTTCCTCCATGTGTTTTTGTAGTTTGCTAGCTTATTTATTTTTATTGCTGGATATTTTTCTATTGTACCAAAGTTTCTTTATTCATTCACCTATTGAAAGATACCTTGATTGCTTCCAGGTTTGGTAGCTATGAACAATCTGCTATAAATGTCCATGTGCAGATTTTTTTCTAGACAGAACTTTACAACTTAAGTCAGTAAATACCTTGGAGCATGATTACTAGATTATATGGTAAAACTATGTTTACCTTTCTAAGAAACTCCCCAGCTCTCTTCCAAAGTGGTTCTGCAATTTTACATTCCTATCAGCAATGCATGAGTGTTCCTGTTGCTCATCCTCATAAGCATTTACTATGGTCATGTTTTTTTATTTTAGCCATATTAATAGATATTCAGTTGAATCTTATAGTTGTTTTAACTTGCAATTCCCCAATGACATAAGACATTGAGCACATTTCATATGCTTAGTTTCTATCTATATATCTTGCTTAGGTGTCTGTTAAGATCTTTTGCCAATTTTTTTAATTGGTTTGTTTTCTTACTGTTGAAATTCAAGCATTTGTTGTATATTTTGGATACAAGTCCTTTATCCAAATGTGTACTTTGCAACTACTTTCTCAGTCTGTGGCTTGTTATTCTCTTAGCGTAGTCTTTTACAGAGAAGAAAGTACTAATTTCACAAAGTCCAACTTATTCTCATAACATTATCTTTTACGGAGCAAGAAGCACTAATTGTCACAAAGTCCAACTTTCATGCATTATTTTATAGGCAATGTATCTAAAAGTTCATTGTCAAACCTAAGACCACCTAGATTTTTTCCTGTATTTTATAAGTTTTTTCTTAATACTTCTGTGCCTTATGTTTAAGTCTATCATCCAATTGGAGGTTTCGTGGGGTTTTTTTTATGAAAGGTATAAGGCCTGTGTCTAGATTGGTTGACTATATTTCTGTGGGTCTATTTCTGAGAGCTCTGATTGTTCCATTGATCTATTTCCCTATTATTTTGACAATATAACAATATCTTGACTATTGCAGCTTTATCATGAGTTACCATCAGACAGTGTGAATCCTCTGACTTTCTTCTTCAGTATCGTATTCACTATTCTGATTCTCTTGTCTTTCCACGTAAATTTTAGAATCAGCTTATTGATATACACAAAATGATGGGATTTTGTCTTTATCTTAAAATATTAATAGTTCGGGCATCACTGGGCTCAGTGCCAGGAAAGAAGCATCTGCTATTTTTAGACAGAGCATATATATTCTAGATTACTTCAATCTCAACCTGGTCCATTTCAGTTACATTTATTATCTTTGCTCCTCCATAGACATTGGAACCTGATCATATGTGTCACACTGATCATACTTATGGAAATGTCAGCTTTTGGCAGAGAAATCTGGTTCCATTTCTCCAAAGATATTTCTCTGTAATTATCCAATCTAATAAATTCTAATATTATGGAAGTTCCCCCCAAAAGCTAATGGAAATGGTCTTTAATAGTAAATAGTTCATATGTTTCACAACATTGTGACAGATTCAATATGATCACAAATTGTTTGAGCTCCTTCAGTCCAGAGCTGAGGGTCCACTTCTCTATGATTTAAATCTGGCCTGGCCCCGTGTCTTGTTTTGACGAATAGATTGTGTTGGGAATTATACTGATGAGTTCTGGACACAAGGCTTCAAGAGGCCATACAAGTTTCTGCCATGGGTCTTTATGAAATGACCATGTTGGTCTAGCCAACTGGAGGATGAGAAGGCATATGGAGGATGACTGAGTTTCCCAGCCAAAACCAGCACCAACTGACAGACATGATAGTGAGGCCGTCTTAACACTCCCACCTTGGTCAAATATGCCTGAGTGAATCAAAGTGAAACCAACAGAGGAACAGCTGAGATAAACTGCAGAAATATAAAAGATAAAAATTTAAGTCACTACATTTTGGAGTGGTTTGTTATACAGCAATAGATAACTGAAATATACACATGAATGAAAACAAAACAAATCCATCCTAGCTATTTAAAATATTTAAAATACCAAGTAACCTTTTTGGCTGTTGTTATTTTTAGTTTGACTTTTGGTTTCTGTTTTTTTCCACTATTAGGGTGATTCTGGCTATTTAAAGAAACATGATTAATCTTGATGTATCCCTTATTTTTCTCCATTAAAATGTGATTTTTTTCTTTTTAGAAGAACATCAAGAAAATGTATTTAAGTTTTAAAATGGGGAGGACAGAGATACTATTGCCAAGGTTACATTTGTATGATAAAATTGTGGGTAGTTTTTATTTCCATCTTTGGATTTTTCTGTGTTTTCTAAATTTTTTAATAAGAACATATATTTTTTTAGAGTAAAGAGTTATTTTAAACTCTGGTGTTGCAAAGTGGATGGAAATTATACAAGAAACAAAGAAATTATAAAAGCTAATGACTAAAACACAACGCAAATACTGAAGAGCAAATGAAAATTCTCCCTCCAGGCTCCATAATAATAGAGATGAAAAAGCCCTGGGGGGAGTGAACTTAAGATTCCAGGTCATGACTTTTGTTGACTAAATTGATTTTAATTGAACTATGATGGAATTAGTAATTATTCATAAAAATAATTGTTGTTCTTGCCACATGGCCACTGATTATTCAGAACCAAATGGAGTTACTCAGCTAATACGAATATGAAAAAAATCCAGTAAAATAATAAACATGATTTCATCAAGGAAATGGCATATAATACCAGTCTGAAATGTTCTATTTCATAAATTTATGATAGGTACATAAATGGTCATTTTATTTTTATTCTTCAAACTGACATATGCTTCATATACTTTTATGCATGTGTAATATGTTTTACAATTAAAAGACTGGAGGGATATGCAAGGGTGGATTCTAGAAAACATATTTGGCAATAGCTTTAAAATCAAACTAGAAAAAAATGATTTTTTTTCTAATGTAAATTTTTTTTTTTTTTTTGCAGTACGTGGGCCTCTCACTGTTGTGGCCTCTCCCACTGCGGAGCACAGGCTCCGGATGCACAGGCCCAGTGGCCAAGGCTCACGGGCCCAGACGCTCCGTGGCATGTGGGATCTTCCCAGACCGGGGCACGAACCCGTGTCCCCTGCATCGGCAGGCGGACTCTCAACCACTGCGCCACCACGGAAGCCCTAATGTAAATTTTTATATTAAAAATTTCAAAAGCAGACCTCTTTCATATGATGGTCACGGAAGTGAATGCACACACTGTCACAACTATGTTTTCTAAATGGATTATAAGCAGTCATGATTTGCTTGGACTAAAACCCAGTTTAGCTTTTTCCTGTTGGGAGGTAAATGTTAGCCTGATTCTCTGATCTGATCTCATTGTCATGCTAGTAGAGGTACACCTAATCCTCCTCACAGACGAAGAGGGTGGTACATAAAGAGAAAGCAGTCATTACAGTGATGCAGATCGTTGACATACACAGATCGCATTAAATTCTAGCAACACCTTATGGCAACATGGTGCTTTTACTTATGCTTTTCTTCCTTTTTTCCTTCCTCCTTTTCTCCTTTCCTCCCTTTCTCCTTCCTTCCTAACTTTTTAAATAGTAAATTTGGCCTACTTTGGCTTAATCTATTATCTGAGTTAGAGAGGACTGATCTACAATCATCAGGAAAATGAATAATGATGTAAACAGTGGATTTCAACCTGTTTGGTCTCAGGAACCATTTATATTCTTACAAATTATTGAGGCACCCAAAGAGCTTTTGTTTATGTCGGTTATAGCTATAAATAATTACCATATTAAAAATCAAAACAGAGATTAAAATATTTTTATTAAATATTCACACCTCACCAAAAGTAGTATTTAAAATAAATAACTATACTTTCCAAAATAAAATTATTAGTGGTACCTTTTATTTCTGTACATGTTTAATGTGTCTTAAAGGAAAATAACTAGACTGTGTCACTTTCTGCATTCACTTTGTTCTGATATGCTGATTTGGTTGAATTACATGAAAATAATCTGACCTCAAATAGATATGTAGTTGGAAAAGGGAGGTGTATTTTTAATAGCCTTTTCAGAGAATTGTAGATTTTATCTTTTAAGACTGCACCAAAACTCAATAAGTAGTTTCCTGAAAGTTAGTTGTAATGTGAAATCTGACACCATATCAATAAACATTTTGTGTTATGTTATATAAAAATCCATTGGTCTATCTTGCATTTTGAAAATATTTTTTGCCCATGCTTGATTTAGTCACATCAATCAATGGTCATTTGGAATGGTATACTGAATGGGACATATCTTCCAAATGTTGACACATTTCATTATACAGTATCACAAAATCTCATTTGTTACTATCACCACCAATCCCATCAGAAAGGCCTTTTAATATCGCAAAGCTGTCAAGATCCCTGTGGCAGATACAAGATTTCCAAATTTCTAATTTCGTCTTAAAAGCATGAACTTCATCCTTGGGAGCAAATACTATTTTCCTTGCACTGACTGACTCGCTTCGTTCATTTTTGAAAAAATGTCTAACTAGTACTCAAGTCTGAATAGCTACAGTTTTCCTGCTGATTGTCCTTTCAAGTAAAAATGATGTCCCGAAAAAAAAAAAAAAAGCAGCTAATTCATCTTGAAACTCAAATGATCATGGAAGCATTTACCCCTCAGAAAATACTGTACTTTGATATCCTTGATGTATATTTCCCATTTTGACATGCAGAATATAAAAAAGATATGTATTTAAG
The DNA here is from genome assembly GCF_025265405.1 of Mesoplodon densirostris. Lineage (NCBI taxonomy): Eukaryota > Metazoa > Chordata > Mammalia > Artiodactyla > Ziphiidae > Mesoplodon > Mesoplodon densirostris. Next base: position 69,407,115 of record NC_082675.1, on the reverse strand, counting down.
AATCAACATTTAATAAAATCATTTTTACTGCTTCATCAAAGACATTCTTAGGTCACCATAGTGAAAAAATACCCCCCAAACACATTAGGATTATTGTTAAAATAGGTTTGACCTCACAGATCCCCTGAAATCATCTCAAGAAATGCTAGGAGTTCATAGACCATACTTTGAAGAACTGATATAGCCACAGTCTCAACAAATTAAGCAGTTTTCTGAGGCATTCAAGAAGCCCATTTCCTTTCAACATGGGAATAATTTTGCATCGTTCAAATAGAAGTAGAAATTGATAAATTAAATATAACTTTCCTCCTCCTTTTCCTCCTCCTCCTCACCAATCATCATTATTATTTTGCAGTTAGGAAAGCAGTGCAACACTTAAATGTTTCCCATCACTCTCTTTCAGCAACAGACCATTGCAAGTTAAAAAGTATCTTGGATCAATAAACTGACACATTTAACCTACACTTCACAATTCAGAAATAAGAACTCAACTATCCTCAGGGCCCATGCACTGAAGAGGCACGGAGAAAGTGCACTAGTGAAAGTGGAGAGAATATTTTCCATTTAAAGACATTTCCTCACCCCACCTCCCCACCCGCCAAAAAAAGGTTTTGTTAGACCTTACACTGGCCAAGTTTATTGAATCTGTGAGGCCAGCTCGAAGCTAGATTTGACTCTCTGCATTCACAGGTTTTCCCAAATGCCTCGGGGCCACATAATTTTGTCTTCTTTCATGATCCATGACCAGGTTGAATATATAATTTATGCAACTTGGGATATGTTTCAGAATGAAAGGTAACTCTCTTTATAATTATTCTAGGACATCAAGTGTGACCATCTTGTGCAAACTGGAAGGCATTCTTACCCTGCAATGACTTTTTTTTTTTTTTTTAAATGGGGCCATTTTCCTAAACTATTGTTTAGGAACATCAACACTAAACTTAACATGGCAGATTCTAAAGAATAACTGAGGCATAGAGAAATTTAATGATGGGCCATTGGCATCTGTGTCAGCAAGAAAAAAAAATACTGGTTTTTATAACTTAATGACTGTCTTCCTCAAAATAACTAGTATTTGCTTTTAATTTTTATGCTTTCTGAATGCAAAACCTTTTTCCCTCATTGTATACTCTTGTTTTCTTTATTAAATTCCTGTCTCAGGGGCTTCCCTGGTGGCGCAGTGGTTGAGAGTCCGCCTGCCGATGTAGGGGACACGGGTTCGTGCCCCGTTCCGGGAAGATCCCACATGCCGTGGAGCGGTTAGGCCCGTGAGCCATGGCCGCTGGGCCTGCGCGTCCGGAGCCTGTGCTCCTCAACGGGAGAGGCCACAACAGTGAGAGGCCCACGTACCGCCAAAAAAAAAAACCCCAAAAAACAAAAAACAAACAAACAAAAAAAACCACAAAATTCCTGTCTCAGTGGAATATCAAACACTTTTCCAATTGGAAATAAAAGGGCACTGCAGGCTACAATGGGATATTCTCTTTGATTTCTTCCCAGGCATAAGAGTTACAAATTAATTTCACTTCACAGAGCCTCTGTCTGTATCCTCAGTTTCAAGCTAACCTACTCTCCACCTGCTGGCTGCTTAGCCATCCCCCATCTAGTTCTGTTTTAGGAAATTCAGCAGGTACCATGTGTTTTCAAACAAAAGTAGGTACCCTAATATGTGCTCTGAGCCAAAAATTCCACCAAACTCTTTCTAAATCTTTTAGAGTGTCTTTCATTAAAAACCAGCCTAATCCACACAGATCACAGGAATCTGAATTTATTTAATAAAAAACAAAATCTCCATCTGGCTGAAAGCCAAGGAGCTTTGAACAGAGATGGGGAAGGGAGCCATTTCTCAGAAGCTCAGGATTCTATTACTTTCCTTCCTTGTTTACACCAGTTCAGTGCTAAAAATGGCATTCCCTGTCTGTAAATACTCCTACATCTGTTCATATTTCCTCTTTCCTTCTCCATGTACACACACATACTGCTATTTGTAGTTAGAGTTTGGAAGAAGAAAGGGAGTGTCTATTCCTATCATTGGCATGTGGTTATATCCCTTCTGTCTCACAGGCAAATTTTGAGTCTATCAGTTTCATTTTACAGCAGATCTGAAGGAAGTGATTTTTCTTTTACAGAATGATTTTTTTTTTAATTTTACAGCTGACAGTAGAATCCCAGAAAACAAATGTTGCCATTATGCTGTGTCAAAGTTAGTTTAGGGAACCTAGAAATCTTCATAATTTATATAAATGCATAAAGCAGCACTTATAACTTTCCAGAAAAGTAATGGATTTGTTATTCTCTCATTTTTCATAAAGAACCAAAAGTATTCAAAATATTTCCTATTTGGCCAATGTTGAATAAATGAAGTTGTGCCCATAACTCTTGACTAAATGTGTCTTCTTTTATGATCGAGGAATAAACTGATGTCCGATAGGACCAAAGAAGAAAGTTCTACCAGTTCTTTCATTAATTTTTGTGACTTTTGCACTCAGAGGTTATGGGTTTTGCTTCCACACACCCCTGGAGAAACCCTCTTGTTTGTATATGAAATAGGGAAGACTACCTGACCCTTCAGTCACCCACCCAGGACTGCTTAATGTCATATTACTAGGAAATGCAGAACTGACCATATGTCAGCCCACTAGACTCAGGAAAAGCCAAGCTCTCTCCTTTTCAAGAACTGTTTATTCCTCCTTGTGGAGGGCAATTTCAAGCATATTGTTTTTGCTTTTAACCTTATGTGAAATGGCAAATTTCATCAAGGGAATGAAATTTAAGATTAGATAGTGTAATCAATATGTAAACTCACTGAAGGTCAAGGATGAACATAGATAAACTAGTGGATTTGGTGAAGGAGAGATCACTGGTGACATTAGAATGATAGACTTGGCAAGAAAAATGTCATAAATCTCCCAGTATTCCAAGTACTTTCAACTTGGAATCCTGGACCTTGTTGATCACCCCCAAAATAGCACTGGGAGATCTTAGCAAATTCAAAAAGCAAACAGACGTTGTCTACGTGTTGTCTTACATATCCACAGTAAGTCAGCTTAGATTTGCTAACATATGAGACTTTGTTGCATTTAAATGGAATTTCATCAACTCTGTGTGAAACACTGGTTATCTCAGTTATCTTGCATTGGCTAAAAGACCTAACTTACAATAACTAATTCATATAATATAACATGCTTGTCCATTGGTTTCTGTGCTCTGCCCAGCTCAGGCTCCCCAAAAAGGCTGGATAAAGTTATCATATGAGGGGAGGGGGGCAAATCATGACATGGAACTTGGTCAGTTCACTGCCTGGGCAGTCAGTTTATACAATAAAAAGTATCAAATCTTCTTTTGGTCTGCTTTCTATGACAATATAAACTGACTAATTTTTTTAAAAATATATAAACGTAAAAGTCTCCTATTTTATGAGATTGATTTTTGACCCTTAATTGTTGTATTTTAGCATGGCCTCATGGTTTTGAAAAATTAGAATTTGTCTAGCAAACTTCTACTCTTAAACATTACAATTATAAAGGCAGAATTGTGGATGAATGTGGATAAAATAATAAAAGAGATCCTCAGTAGTGATATTTGGAAAGGCTGATCTAGTCCAACTTCTAAACAGCTAAGGAAACTAAGGATTTTAGAGGATTAAAAGAATTGGCAATGACTAACAAAGATAAGATATTAAGAAGTCTTATTTATTGGCTAACTCTTATTTCTAAGCTAGTGTCTGTTGCGATATTTCATATAGCCAAAGAAATGATGTTGACAGAGAGGTAACGGTGAAAATCATGTATCAATGAATTACTAGAGAGAAAATAGTTGCAGGATACTCTGACTTCTAACAGATGTGAAAAGGAAATGAAGAAAATAAAGAGTACTATGGATAAATAGCACAAAACATGTAATTAACTACCACTAGGTAAATGAATACTTTGATATCCAGAATCAAAGTCAGGTAACTTAATAAAAGAAAAATAATCTTGATATGAGAATCAAAATCTTTAAAAGTGGAATTTCTAAGATGCCAAAGTAATTATGATAGTTACTAAGGACTTAGCAATTCTAGGCATTATACTTGGCCCCAAAAATTGCAGCCTCATAACTACCCTATGAAATTACTCTCTACATTTTGCAAGGTTAATAAATTATGACTTAGATTAAGTAATTTGCTCTAACTGCACAACTTGCAAGTGGTGAAATTGAGATTTGTACTTTGGTATCAGACTCTATGCTTTTCACACTCTTATCATAATAATAGTTCAAACTGGGGATTTTAAATATTAATTAATTGATCAATATGAACCAAATCCATGGAAATGATAGATGATAGTCCACATGCTAACCCCTCAATGCAATCTGGATTACATCTAATATAATACTCATTAGGAAACACAAACTTCACATGGTTTAAAGGTAATATGATCTGTTACTTTATTCTTTTCTAAGTGCAGATAAGAGAGAAGCAGAAGAAATCATTTTATCCAACTTGGATCTATGAAAGACCAAGTGTGTCCTGTTTATAGCACGGCATAGGAAATAGTTTTAGTCAAAACTAGCCTAAAGAAGGAAAGCAAACTATGGGAAAATCCTTCAAAGCAGAGAAAAACATTAAGTACAATACAAAACTATCAGGTAATACATTAATGTGATTTGCTCTTCACTTCCCTGTTTCTGTTTTTCTGAGTGTGTTTTATGCCATTGAATCCATTGTTCAAAAACCTTTAAGGATCCCCGATCACGAATAAAGTGAATAGAATCAAGTCTAAATTCCTAGACATGGGACTCAAGGTTCTCCATAAGGCAGGTTCAGCTTCTAACTCTGGATTGATCACCTGCTATTATCATTCTACAAATGGTTATCTCCTGATGACCTACAAAAGTAATCTCTCTAAAGACTTTGCAAATTTTCTACCTAGAATTGAATGTATCCCTTGTCTGTGTTGATTTGGAACTAGAGATATTTACCTAAATTTACCATTCCCTGCCTTATATTAGTCATATGGCTATGAATTAACTGTCTGGCTCAATGGTAAATTTCAAAACAAAGAACGTGTCTTCTTTGTTTTCCTCTACAGATTATTATTCTGTAGAAATTATACAAATAAATGGTAGGAAAGTGTAATTAGCTTTGAAATATAAGTAATATTTAGTCAAACTAAAAAGTTTAATGCATCCATTGGTTAATAATAAATTCTTAGAGATGAACATATTCTGAAACTTTTAAAACCAAAAAAACACAGTTTTCCTTTTAAATAATATGCCTTTTGGGATGGTTTCTATTAAAATTTATTCCAATAAAAAATAAATATTATAGAGAAAAATCATTCAAAATATATTTTAGTCCAACTTATTCCATTAAAAGCCAAAAAGCCAATGTCTCTAATTACACAGATATTTAGTTCAAGTCTATCCAGGATCCAGAATCATCTAATTATAGTTAAACGAATGAACAACAGATTGAATTACCAATTGATCAATTCAATTAGGCCATTAAGAAAACTGAAATCAGAGTTCCAGTGTATGGGCCAGTTATTTTAGTTAACCTAGTGCCCAAAGCAGATTTATAATTCATCAATTCAGTCTACTGTTTGGCACTCAGACACGATGAGATCTGAATAAAGTGGACCTGATGATCACCATGGCTGTTTCAATCCCTGCTACATTCTCCATCACAGACAATGAGACATTTTAAACCATCTCAACTCTTAGTGTTTTGTTATCAATATTTCAAAAAAATATCCTTTACAATAATTTAATAGTAACTTACTCTGTTAAAAATATATAATTCCCCATAATTTTGCCTTCAAACATTTATATCAACAGATTAGTTACCAATTTTTCTACCTTTTAATGAAACAAATAATTATTCATTTAATCTTGAAAATATACAATGTTATGAGAAAAATCTCTTTAAAAAATTTGTAATTTAATTTGAGCACAATAACACCATACCCTGCTCCTAATCTCAGGAGAAGTGCCACTACCTAGCTTCATCTGAGCGTGGACTCCATCCCCTCCCTCTTGAGGCACATCTGATATGTCTCCAAGACCTGTCCTTAATATCTCCCCACCCATCTTCATTTCTGAATCCTTTCTGATACCACTTTAGTAGCAGCTTTTGATCATTTCTCTCCAGAATTAATGCTGTACATTCTACCGTATCCTTCTTCCTTCAGTTTATCGTGCTTGCTTCCAATTTCTCCTCCTTCAACACTTCCTATGCCCTATGACCCAGTTAAATAGAATGCGTGCAGTTCCTCTGAAAAGCTTTTCTCTCTATTTTCTCTGTGTTTTGCTGATGTGGTTCTTTCCTCCTGGTGTAGTTTTCTCTTGGCCTAGCTACTACTTGTTCTTCAAGACTGGCACATTGTTTTTCTCTCTTATGTAAGGGGATGGCACTCTGTATTTCTTCTTTCAAAGAACGGTCTACTTGCTTTATCTATTTCACCCACTAGACAACCGTGTGCGGGGGCATTATCTTTCAACTTTGTATTCCTAGTAACCTGTGTGATGACAGGTACATAAGATTCACTTAAAAGCTTGTTGAGTAAAGTATTTATGTAGTGAATAAACTGCAACTGCTTGCTGGAAGACAGCATTTCGAAACAACTATTTGATTCTTAAAATCTGAATTTAATAAATCTCTGTTACTTGGTGATATTAGAGACACCTGATACATAAAAGTGGCAACCTGAAATGTATTCTACATAAACTTGAATAAGGGCATCAAATTACATATTATTTAGAAATGGATAACTCTCCACACATATGCACACAAATGAAAATACTCTCTTTATGAACTGTGGTAAAAACAAGTGTTGAGCAAAGTTGCAGAACTTCAAATTGGCATTTATGTTTCAAACTAAAGGGAAAATAGATAAGTTCATCAGTCAACATGACACTTAAATGGCCATGGAAGAATGTATTTTTTTTAAAGAGTGGTAACCATATATGTACCACTTAAATGCTTCTAAGTCATGTTAATAATATGATGGATTTCTATTTTAACTGTGTCTATCTTACCCTATTAAATACATGTTACAATAGAGAAAGGGCAATATACCTGTGCAATTATGACTTCCTCAAACTGGTACTTATAGAAAGTGGAAATTGATTCAGAAAGGATTAGCACGATTTTAAAAATGAGGAAACGCTAAATGGCAACTAAAAGAAGCTGGGATTGAGCATTTATTCATTCATTTACTCATTCTCTCACTCAATTTTGTACTTGTTGTGGATTTGTGAATTTGACCTCTAAACCAGTTTGCAAACTCTGGGATAAATGGGACAAACATGGTCTTCCAGCAGGTCCTTTATGTGGTCAACAATATACAATACAGGATTATCAAGTATGCTAATAACGTGTGTTTATTACCTTAGCTCATAACTCCTTTGTGAAGTTTATTTTTGAATTCATAGAACTTTGAGAAAAATTCTCATTAGATGTAGTGATTTAAAAAAAAATATGAGTTTTCATTCAGGTAAGTAATACCTACACACCTCCAAAGTACAACGACATATTCTTGATTTTAGCCAAATTAACAATATGAAATTTGGCTTTAAATAAATCTCCATGGATTACAATGCAAATGTGTTTTGCAAGGTAAAGAAACAAATGTCAATGGTGATTTGATGATTATGTCTCTGTGTCTTTCAAATGTTTCCATTTCAAATTTAATATTTAATGAGTCCAAGTTAATCCCTTAATACCACTGGAAAACAGACTTTTCAGTCGTATTAAGATAGTCAAACATATTCTTGCCAATTTTCTATGTGGCTTACCTGGGCTTCGCATCTGATTGAGTCAGATGCATTATTAAGGGTATGTGAATATAAATATTTAAAATTTTTGTGTATCTAATGGATGCGTAAATAAATGCATGTACATGTTGGGAATAAATGCTGCATTTGCATCTGTCACTGCCTAGAGGATGGAAGGCAACAGTGTCACTGATGGTTATTGACACATTTAAGTCAGTATCCCTGTGACTAACAGAGGAGAGACTACACAAAAGGGTTAGAAGCGGTTTTAGAAATGTCCTAATTAAGGTCTCTGGAAACTTTCAATCATATTGCCAGTCTGCATTTGGAATGACTTGGGGATGTTACCCTCTACCTAGCAGAAGGACTTGTGATCACTACATACAGAATGTGGAGACAAGAGCCAACGCCAGTGCTTTGACAGGGAGTCTGTTACAATTACTCAAGTGTTGCCTTCTTTGTGATTCTCACAAATGAGTCTAAATAAACCCTACAAGTAAAATTAAATGAGAAAGTATTGATAGATATTACATAGATAGTAAGATAGTAGCAGTTATTGGAAGAGATCTTAGAAAATATCCATTCTAACCTCTGATTATTTAGGAGAGAAAAATGAGGCCAGAGTCTTAGAGATTTTCCAGGGAAGAGAAAGGGAAATAACAGATGGAGAGAAACATTTTCCTTATCACAATATCAATCACACTTTATTGTAATTACTCATATGTCCATGTCCACCCAGAATTCTATATAAGCCAGGCTCTGTGTCAGTCTTAGTCATTGTTGTATCCCTAGTACTTAGCACAATGCTTCTCAGAAATGAGTGTATGAATGGATAAGCAAATGAATGTTCAATATTAAGCTGGGGAAGGCTCTTAACCTTGCTAAGCCTCACCTTCGTCCTCTGAAAATGGGGATAACAATAACTACCTCTTAGACTATTACCAGAGGAAAATCAAATAACATAAAAATGTTTAGCAATGGGCTTTGCACAAAGAAGCACTCATTAACTATTAATGGAATGAGTGAGTGAATGAAGCCAGATAAAAGGAAAATACCTGTTTCTGTTGTACCAGAAAGTTCAACTACAAACCATGGAAAGATAAGAAAAGCTTTTAGCATACCCTCATCTAATGGTTCATTTAGAAAAGAAGAAAAATATATAAAAATAAACCCAATACACAATACAGAACTTAAAAACAACTACTAAATATGTGTTAAAGGAAAAATTGCTCCAACAACTCTAGAAAATATAATTCTGAAGAGAATAAAGAACACTAATCTTTATCAGCAATACCTGATAAGATTCTGACTTCTGCTTCATTTCCTGTTCTTGAGCTGGCTGGATTCCGGGCTAAGCATCGATAGATTCCAATGTCTCCCAGTTGAAGTCTACTGATTTGCAAGGCTCCAGAGGGCAAGACCACCACGCGGGAGTCGCCCGGGATGGGAGTCAGGTCTTGTTGGTTTTTCTGCCAGTGTATTGTTGGCATCGGCTCCCCAATGACTTCACACTTGAGTAGCACTGTGTCGCCCATGAAGGCAGTGACAGATTCTGTCTGGGAGAGGAACCTCAGTGGTCCTAGGAGAAACACAAAGAACAAAGGGTACATCTTTCAGAGGAGGCACAATAGTCACCAAATAAAAAATCACACCTGTATTCTTTTTAGAAAATTGTATTCTACAAAGCATCTTCTCAAAAGACATCTCATCTGCTTTTCACATTTTACCACATTACGTCTGGCCCAAAAGTAGTTTCCGTGACTAAAAAATGATAGAGATGTTGCCATTAACCTCTAGAAGCTGTTTTGTTTTTACTGGGTAATAAAACAGCCTTATAAAAACAAACAAAGCAGGCAAAATCATCCTAATTTTATACATGAGGGAACTGAGGTTCAGAGAACTGAAATTCCACAAGCATTCACACAGTTACTACAATGTAATCCTGCCAAGGGGACCTAGTTCTTCCAAATTCTCATCCTATGCTCTTACTGTTAGCCAGCTTTGGACAAAGGACTATGAAGTTACGGGGATTTATGAAGGACTGGCCATATGACATAACCTAGCGCAGTTTCAAGAAAGATGAGTCTTATTAACCACCAATTACAGTAAAAAAGAACAATCTTTCATGGGCTGACTCCTTAAGGTAAATGACCATCAGTATTTGCCAGTTATAGCTGTGGTGAAATGAAAAAATGCTTAAGTTGGAATTAGACGAGTTTGTGTTTCTAGTCTGGCTGGGCCACCTACTCTGTGTGAGTCCTTTGGTAACTTGTTTCATTTCTTTGGGCTATAAAATGGGATAGTAGTGAATTCAACAAATACAACTACTATGATGTTCATTTGAAATAACATGTAAAAAAGATGCATCCATATGGATGATTAAGCAAAGGTAGGGGAAAATGAAAAGACAAAAAAATAAACAAACTGGCTATCACTGAGCATGAAGGATGGTGAGAGAGAAGCCTCCTCCATCATGATGCTGTATGTGAGAAGGGTAGAAGATATTTGGAACCTGCCCTCTTGAACCCCCTTTTATGAACAGATGGATATTTGTGACCCTAGTTCTTTGACCGTGGAAACATCTTTTGTGATTACAAACAAACATATTTGAATGAATTATGTCACCATTGATGGATCATTGGCAATTTTACTTTCTAGAGTTAATCCAATTAAATAATTTTAATTTCTTGATTTGTGTTCTATTCATCACAGTTATGTTCCAATATTTTAATTTTACTGGAATTGGTTTCCCTGTATGTGCATTTCACAATAAAATTTGATTCATTCATCAGTTTGGGTTTCATGTCAAGTTTTTCTGATCATATTTGCATTACTGCGATTTTTATTTTATAGATCTATTATAAGTAGGTCAAAGTTTCCTAGGTCTCAGCTTAAATTTTGTCAAGAAACATTCTACCAATATTTAGTTAATAACAAATTCTAATGTGTTCAGTTTTAACTACTGTTAGGTTTATTTGGGGTCCATTAATTCTCACAAACCTAACTTTCCCTATAATGTGATAAAATTTTTGCTGGAGTAAAAAGGGCAAAGGCAAAATGACCTAGGTTAAAACATCATAATTTAATATGAGAGACAATCAGAAATGCTGTAGAGAAGTTGCATACCCTAGGCTAAGGGAGCATTTCATGTCCCTTTCAGGGATTAGTCTTTTAAGCCACAGGGTAACTGAATCTATGAAAAAGGAAATTACATCAATATCACATACGGAAGAGATTTAAGTTGCCAAAGATGGTCTACCACTCACTACCGCCACACTCATAAACAGACCTACAGACCAGGAGATGTGGCATCGTGGTTTAGCAAGGACAATTGATTCTAGACCACAGAGAAATATGAATTTTGATGCATGTTAATTTATCAATGGAAATATATCCTACACTTAGGTATTAAAATTACTCATCTGGAATCTAGATCCATGGAGCTATCTGTCTCAACAGTACAGATGTGTCTACAGTGGGACCAAACCACATGCCTAATTTTACTCTTCTCATTTAGTTAACTGGAACTAATCTATAACTATGCTGGATCCACCACTGAACGAAGACCAAAAGGAATCCATTAACTTGTGCCCTAGCTCATTCTTTAAAGTCTAATTTCCAGGCTGTTTGTAGCGTATAATCTTTTTTTTTTTTTTTTTTTTTTTTTTTTTTTTTTTTTTTTGCTGTACGCGGGCCTCTCACTGTTGTGGCCTCTCCCGTTGCGGAGCACAGGCTCCGGACGCGCAGGCTCCGCGGCCATGGCTCATGGGCCCAGCCGCTCCACGGCATGTGGGATCTTCCTGGACCGGGGCACGAACCCATGTCCCCTGCATCGGCAGGCGGACTCTCAACCACTGCGCCACCAGGGAAGCCCTGTAGCGTATAATCTTGAGTGTATTCAAAAGAAGCCACATTAATCTACTACTGATTGGCTTTGGTATGGATTTAAAGCATATACTTGAACAGCGAATGGTTTATATATATACTACACAAGGCAAATCTGCAATGAGTAGTGTCCAGATGTTGTGACGGTTACATATGTCAAGATATTTTTCACATACGTTTCTGACTTGTTTCCTTAATGGTTTTTTTCTTGGTCTTCACATCCCTAGCATTTTATTTTATAGTTAAGGAAACACTGTTGGGAGTAATTTACCCACACATACAAGTTATACATTTTACACAAAGGAGGTAAGAATAAAATATTTTTGATAAGTTGATAAAATATCTGGATACTTCTATATATTCAGATAAATGGTCCTGTACAAGTTACATACACTGGAAAAAATTCTAAATATGTATTTTACATCTGAATGTCTGTGGTATTCACAAAATTCACCTAAAGAGTTCTAGAGCATAGAATAAAACATAAAATGAAAGAGTAATTCAAATTGATTCTCAACAGTTGGTTCCTTTATATAAACTTCATCTAGCTGGAAGAATCATAGATGAGGCATGAGATTATATATTAATATAACTGGGCTTAATGGAGTTGGCTATTGTTCCACATGCTTATTCACTATGGGTATTTTAGATCTTAATAAACAGGAGGTTGGAATTACCTCTTACTTACAATTTAATGATGCAATGTTTGAAAACTTCAAATAGTTGATTATTTGATAAAGTGAGAAATTATAAACACAATTTGTAGCTTTTTCTTTGTGTCTCTACAAAGGAAATCCAAGCATCAAAAAGCAATTCTAGGTTTACGAGGTTCTATATGGCTTGAATTAATGCTTCCAGTATCTTTGAGCACTCTCATCTCATGGTCGTGCAACAAACCAGCAACAGTATTAAAAGAAGAAGTTATAGGCTATCAACTTAGTACTATATTTTCAAGGCAGAGTATGAGCACCTACTTATGAACATTAAACTCACTGTAACTCATAAGAACGAAATACGGCACTTTCATAAGAGTCATTTAATGCTTTAATGAAATACAAAGATACAGGTATAATTTTAACTAGATCGTCACGAAAAATAGCTACCTGCTCATCAAGAGCCTGTTCATGGAAAAAGCCTGGTTCAACTCATTAGATCACATTTGATAGACTGTAATCATAACACGAATGGTATTCTTTTTTTTTTTTTTTTTTTTTTTGAGGTATGCGGGCCTCTCACTGTTGTGGCCTCCCCCGTTGCGGAGCACAGGCTCCGGACGCGCAGGCTCCGGACACGCAGGCTCAGCGGCCATGGCTCACGGGCCCAGCCGCTCCGCGGCATATGGGATCCTCCCAGACCAGGGCACGAACCCGTATCCCCTGCATCGGCAGGCGGACTCTCAACCACTTGCGCCACCAGGGAGGCCCACGAATGGTATTCTTATCACTACTCTTTTCTTACCTAAATCCATTCTAAACATAGTCAAAAGAGGAGCGTTTCTAAATCACCAAAGTTTTTTGTTTTTTTTCACTCAAGAAACTCTAACATTCCATTTTCTAATATTGTCTCATACCCTAAATCCTGGTACCCAAGAATCTAATACAGTGTTCCTTCCAGGCTCATCTTCCACAACTCCTACGAAAGAATTCTTGGATTTATTGAACAGGTCTATACCTGGCTCCCTCTTGATTGTATTTCTCATGAAATTTCCTCTTAAGAAGTATACCTTCTCCCCTAACATCTATCTATCAAATCTGTCATCATTCTTAAAGTACTAAGTCAAAAAATTCCTCTTTTCCTTAGTCTTACTTACCAGAAATCATCTCTTAATCTTTTGAATTTTTACAGAACTTATAACTTAAGATAGAATGACATAGTTGACTGTATAAATAAAAGGCAGACAAGTGTTTATATGTTTGTATATGTTTTTTCAGTCCACAGAATATATCAAATATCTACTGAAAGAAGAAAAAAACACAAATATTTACTGAGGTTCCATGTCTAAGTAGACTATTACAGGCATGAAAATTTTGATAACTGCATTTGAGTGTTGGTGTATCACTTTCTAACATACTCTGTGGCAGTTTAGGATGGTGGATAACACACCTGGGTGCCAGATTACCTGGGGGGTCACTTCTCTGCTTCATCATTTAGCCAGACCTTGGTCTTTATTTTTTATTTATTTATTTTTTTTACAGAATAGAGATGTTCAAGGCCACCTTAAAACCATAAATAGCGACTGATCATCTCTATCCATTAAAAAGATGCCTTTTTCCCTTGGCATCAACCAACTGGGCTGAATTCTAGGATGGGGCTTTTGGTGATTTTAGGAACCAAGTGAACATTTCTCTTCTCCTTGGGAATGTCCCACTTTCGGACAAGAACAGAGAGGGTTTTTTTGTTTGTTTGTTTGTTTTTTTCATTGTTGCTCCTTGCCTCCATTTGATATCAGTTGGTAAACAGAGAAATGGTACCAAAACAAAATGAAATGAAAAACCCAAAGAACAAACAGAAAACTCTAAATCATCCCTCAAGGTTGGTCTCAGGGTTTTACATATGACAACATCAATTCAACCCCCACGCAATGTGATTCCTTGGAGAGCTGCTGGATCCAGACCAATGACACAGGAGAGCTGAGTTTTATCACTGACACTATTCTAAGCTCCTTTATAAATTAACTCCTTTAATCCTAACAACAGCTCTTCAAGTATTACTGTCTCCACTTTATAGATGGAACTGGAAAGGGAAAGAAACTCATTCAAATGTTTACATTATGTAAAACCATTATGATGGTTTAAAAAAAGGTTTTGTCCTGAATGATACTTCTTAAAATACCCTATTTCCCCAATCTAAGTGAAAATGTCCCCAAAGGAGTTTTTTTTTTTTTAATATAACAGTACTTCCTGACTCTTCAACCGCCAAGTATCGGCACAATACTAGAAAACTCTGTTTAGTAAGTATATACTGCCCCAGATTGAATTTTTAGAGACAAACTTCAGCCTAAAGTATTGTGCAATTAAAAATAGCACACAAACCTATGCTTGGTTGTTTCCATGGAGGCCTTTCATTATTAGCCTTGGGGAAAGTCTGTTTCCCAGAATGAATTATACTCAAGGCTCCTACCTTCACACCTAGCCTGGCCCAGGATTCTAAGACAGCTGGACTTGTTGGAAGTGTCTCATCCCAGCTAACTGACAGGTTTACACATTACTCGCACCTCTGTACATTAACAAAGACCAGCACCTATTAGTGCGGGGTCAGTTCAGGAACCATAATAAGGAGAGAACACGTTGTTTTACATACGGAAAAATCAGGCACGCATATGTGGGAACTCCATTTTACCGCCTGTCCTAGAAATGATAAACATAGACACGTATAACTTAAATTTTATAAGCTACTAATAGTAAAAGTGCCTGGGCTTCAGCATCAGAAATTTTATTGATGTTAACTATCCTAATTACAGTTGTATAATAAGCATTAAATGTTGTCACCAAGAGATATATAACCATTATGAGAGTACCGAGGAGAAATGGGTCTCACCCTGTTTATTTCGATTTTTGTAAAGGATACTTCTTAATTCTCTAACACTAATTTTAACACTAAAAGCATTCATTAAGTGTCTATTTATATAGGTTACTTTGTTAAATGTTACTCAAGGCCTGATAAACAGCCATAATTACAATTCTTTTCTAGAACATTTACTCATTATACTAACTATCAAGAGCTTAATTACCTGGGATTTCATAGTACCAACACAGTATCAGAATCCTCACTTCCTCAGAGGGGCCTCCCCCAAATCCAGATAGAACCAATTATTCCTGTATGTTCCCTTTGCAACATTTACTTCAAATATAACTTATTAACTGTGGAGTTAATTTAATAGCCATCTTCCCAGCTAATCTGTAAATTCCACAAAAGCAGAGCTGGCATATAATCGTCCATCAAATATATGTCTAATGAGAAAGTATGTATGATTGGTCAGATAATTAGTTTAGGCAAATATCCCAGGCTCTTATACACTGGGAAATCTAGGAAGAAGAGCGTAAAGAGAGGGAGAAAACAAGGATTTATTCAGGGAAAGTGAAAAAGAGCCGAGCCTAATAAGCATACAAAGTCAACCTATACAGCCTTTCATTTGAAAAGATTGTGAGGGGGCAGGGAGTGGGGGGGCGACGTCTAGCGCATCCATGAAAATTTTACCTAAGGCCCGTAAGTTCAAATTGTGAAACAGTGATATTTCGAATGAGACTTCCCCGTCTTCCTTCAAATCACTGTCCCCGGAAACAAAGTTATCAGTGGTCTCAGGACCAGACCCCACCCAGCTGGGACAGGCAGGGCAATGGCTCCAGCCATCCATCAGGCTCTGGCCAATACAGATTTTTTTCAGGAGCTAGGCACAACCAAACTGTTGGCTGTCACCAGGGCAGTAGAAATGTGAACAGCAAAGCAGCAAACATTTTTCATTTGGGCTTTTCCTTTGTGATGCTAACAAAAATGAGGTAGAAAATCACCATGGCAATGAATGCAAAGCTGCTAAATCTGCAGGGACGTCAAAAGTGTTAGGCTCTGAGAATTAAAATAATGAGAACAATAGTCTCTCCTCTCTCTTCTACCCATGCACACACGCATCACATAGACTAGGAGAAATCTTTCATTCAGATCCAGATAGTCAGAAAGTTTGAATAGCTTAGACATGCATTCTTGTTCATTTAATTCTAAGCTACTTTGCTTTTTAAGCAAAAGTGGAAATAAAGCATTCCAGGTTTATGCCAGGACTCTCCTCCTCCACCTGGGAGGCCTCTCCTCCACCCACAATACCCTCAGACTGGGCCTATTCCTTTTTTTAAATTTTAATCTCAAAATGGCACATTCTTTTGATTTGCCCTCTGGCCTCTTTGGCAGACTATCAGGGTCCACATCTCCTCCTATGGAAGGTCTAATTATTAAGTAATTAAAGTTCATTTAATAAAAATAGACTTATCAATTGGGGGACAGACCTTGGGATTGGAAATCTCTCTTGCTTTTAAATATTCAGCAGTGTGGTAATATCCTGTAACTGCCAGAGGAGAGCTTAAGTAAATGCTTTGTTTGCTCCAAATTAAAGCTTCACAGCCACCTCCCTTCAAAGCCAGACCTTGTTTGCCCCCTTTTAATTTTCAAATTAGCTCAGGGGAAGAGAATAGACATAATCCAAAGAGAAGTTTTCTAGATTTGGTTGCTTTTCAGAAGCCAGAAGACCAATAAAGGGTTCTTAGAATATGTTATAAGCATATATCTTTTTTTTTTTTTTTTTGCGGTACATGCGCCTCTCAATGCTGTGGCCTCTCCCGTTGCGGAGCACAGGCTCTGCACGCGCAGGCTCAGCAGCCATGGCTCATGGGCCCAGCTGCTCCGCGGCATGTGGGATCTTCCTGGACCGGGGCACGAACCCGTGTCCCCAGCATCGGCAGGCGGACTCTCAACCATTGCGCCACCAGGGAAGCCCTATAAGCATATTTCTGTATTTCCCTCTGAGAGTTATCATTTCCCTCCTTATGTTTTCCCCCAGGTTTTTGTTTTTGTTTTAGCAACTTCATTTTCACTGGTGAAATTACAGACTCCTAGGTAGTTGGTTAAAGAGCCATGGCTGGAATGTGGCATTGCAAAACAAGTCTAGGAAGTGTGTCTGTCGGGTACCGGCCACACTCCTTCAGTGTGTGATCTTATAAGAAACATCCATGTGGCCAATTAGTTGAACTCAGAAGGATGTAACAGAAGAAGTGTGAAAGGGAAAGAAAACTGTAGGCAAATTACACAGTCAGTTTGTCTGTCCAGCTCTGCAAGATCAGCAGCAAATAATGAACTCATTTCCTTGGCAAAAAATAGTCAATGAGAAATGTCATCACATAAATCTTTTTCAGAATCATGTTTGGGGTTTGTTCAATATAAATACTCTAAAGGGCTGGTATTTTCCCAGATCTCTGAAAACTGATTATACATAAGACTTAGAACCAAGTGGTCATTTTGGGACTCCTGTGAGTGATCAAGAGCCAGTGTGAATGCAGATCTATCCCTAATCTCATCAAGTAGCCTTGCTAGGTTCTTGGCCTTCAAATCTATGGAGCAGCAATTCCGGATTCTCCAAGTCACCCTTCTTAATAACACCCTTATGGCCTCTGGTAGCCAGTGTGACACCTTTATAAGAATTGGAAAAGGGTGCCATCTTTGAAGGGATGAGTTTAGAAAGGTACCCCATGGGATTGGCTAGCAAATCCAGAGCTGGATTTCAGGCCCCACCTAACCTTCCCCTGGAGATTGTTTTCAGATATGAACTACACCCACATACTAACAACTCTGCTGGCATCTCTTGACTTCATTATCTGCAATCAGTCAAGAATGATTGGTCTTGGCCCATCCACGTCTTTTGTTAACACCAGGGTCAAACAGAGGCAGATTCTGGAAGCATTTTTCTGGGTAGCATGTTAAAAGCTTTTTTTTTTTTCATCCTTCTGAGCTATTATACAACATATATTTCCCAGCACAAGATTAAATAATGAAGTGAGCTTTACCACCTCTTCTGCAAACTCACATGGTATTGTCTTCTTGGAGAGAGATTCTTCATAAAATCGAATCAAATTATATTGAACATCAATGCCATTATTGTACGTGAAGGTTAGAATAGAATCCTTCTTCAAGGAAGAGCTAGATAGCATCCCCTGTACAGTGGCAGCTACATTTTCTCCTGCCTGTATCACCATCTCTTTGATGACTGAAACTAGCCTTTTACCTGTATATATGTATTAAGCCAAATGGAAACTCATTCTCATAATGCAGACCAAACAGGAGTTGTTTGTTCACTTGTTTTACTTTACGATAAGATTTTCTATAGGAATTCTTTGAAGGACAAACTTCTAATGTAGAAAAATGTTCATCAGTAATCAAAAACTGAAAATAATATAGCACTTTAGCCTATTAAGGTTGCAATGATTTCAAAAAATTATGAACAGTAATTCTGAAAGCATGAGTTGATATGCTACCTTTGAAAAGCGATTTGTCAATGTGCATCATAATAATTTAACCCAAGAACTCCACTTCTAGGAATCTTTCCATAAATATATGAAGAAAAAGGTTTTATATATATACATAGATACATATATATACACGCACACACAATTATTCAGTACAGCATTATTTAAAATAGTGAATATAAAAAGTAAATAAATAAATCCCCCCCAAAATAAATAAAAAAGAAAAGAGTGAACAATAGAAAATGCGCTAATTGTACAATTGGTGATTTCTTAAGCAAATTATGGTATATCCACTGTACTTAACATTATATGACCATATAAAATTATGTTAATAAATATTTTTTAAAGGGAGAAAGTTATTTTTCTCATTTTTTTCTAAAACAAGCACATCTTAAAATATACAAAAGGATATTTTGCTAATGATTCTAACCCTCTTTTCAGTGTATTCTATTCAGTGTGAATTGTAAAAAAACTATTCAGAGTATATCGATTTCATGAAGAGATGTTTACCTCCACAGGCTTTGATGATAACTCTATTGTCATTCTCTACTCTGCAGATAAAATTCTTATTACAAAACCTGAGATTGTTTTATAATCAATAGTTATGAATAGTTTTACAGAATTCAGTCTCAGGCTTTCCATCAAGCTTAAAGCGCATTACGCATGGCTAACAAATGGTCACAACATTCATGAAAGTTGATTATGAATGTGGCTAATATCTGTTAGGCCTTCTTATAAATTGTGCTTAATTCAAGGCAAGCAAATCATCCAAATAACAGAAAAGCAAGCTCTTAAAGTTGTATGATATTTTGTTTTACATCATATAACTGTCACCAGCCCTTCCCTACTTTATCTATGTTCTCCTGATAACCCTGCCACAAAGCTCTACCAGCACTGATTATATCATCTTATGGGAATTTCCAAAGTATGCTTTCATTCATTTATTCAGTCAGTCAATGTTGTGGCTAATTTTATTTGTGGATGTAAGTAGGCCACAGGGTGCTAAGATTTTTGGTTAAACATTATTCTGGGTGTATCTGTGAGGGTGTTTCTGGATGAGATTAACATTTAAGTCAGTACACTGAGTAAAGCACACTGTCCTCCCCAGTGTGGGTAGGGCTCATCCAATCCATCGAAGGCCTGAATAGAACAAAAAGGTAGAGTAGGAGGATTCATTCTCTCTGCCTGACTTTCTTTGAGCTGGGACATCAGGTTTCTCATGCCTTCAGACTGGGACTCAAACTGGAATTTACACCGTCTGCTTTACTGGGTCTCCAGCTTGCCAAATGCAGGAGGACTTCTCAGCCTCCATAATCACGTGAGTTTCTCTGGAGAACTCAGACTAATACAATCAGTCAACATTTACTGGGCACCTCATATGTGGCAAGCATCATCCTAATTGCCTGAGAAATATAATGATGAACGATCAATGCTAGCTTTTGTCAAAGGGCTTTTCTGGATTTTGGAAGCCTAGAGGAGGAGTGTAAGATTCATATTCATCATATTTCTTGAGTGAAACATGGCAAAGCCCCAATAAAGGGGAGCCCATAAGCACAAAAACTTAGCAAGAGATTATCCAATGAGTTTCAAAGGTCACTGAAACAAGAATCCATCAGGTTATAACTGTTTCAAACTTTTAATTGAGCATATTATCCAAAGGATTAAATGATCTTCTACCTGTTAACCTATTAACCCAGATGTTTATTTTTCTTATTACCAGTAGCTTTGATTGAATACATACGAGGCACTATATAACGTATAATAATATATAGTCTCTACATGGCTGTAAAGGGCCCTACTAAAGTTCCCTGGCAACATATTTCACTCTCAGTTTGTTAGATAGGATCACCCTCCTTTCAATACAAATGATTTTTTTCCTGTCAAAAATATGTGACTGAATCCTATATTCAAAACTTGTAGATACAGACCAAAGAAAGGAGAAACCTAAACGGAACAAGTTTTCAATAAAAGGAGGCAGCGGAGAGAGTAGTTTCAGCTCAATACTTCTATTTCAGTATATAATTAATTAAAGCTTAGCTATTGATAATAGCTAAGATTCACATCAAATACATCAAAAGATTCAATTTTTTCTCTCATAATTCCAGTATTATTTTTTTCTTTTTTTTCCACCAGTATTATTTTTTCTCCCCACAAAATCCATCTGTAACATGAGAATCAAGGAACCCCAACAGAAATAATCATTTCGATTAAAAACTTCTGGTAAATCTATATAATTTTAATTTTGATGTGGAAGTACCTACTGGGAGAAAATTGTAGCTAATGAAACACATTTGCATGCTGTGCATTTGCACAATGAAAACGGAAAGTCAAAATATGTCTGCTTCATTGCTGAATGTGTATGATTTTCCACCTTCTCTACTAAGACCCTAAGGAAATCAAACTTTTTAAAGAATTACCAAAATTTTGTAGCTTGACCCAGGTAACAAAATATCCCTGATAGAATGAACCGTTCAAATGAAAAAAAAAAAAAAAAAAAAGTCTGATGCCAAAATTCATGCTTTGGGATTTGTCTCATACTCACCTGAATCAATATCCACCACAAGAATCTGAAGTAGTTATTTATTCCAACATATCTTTCTGTATACCTAATCCCCAGCAATCATCTGGCTGTAGAAGAATGTCAGTAAATTAGAGAATGGTAAATCATCCTTCCTGAAAATCTTTCAGTTGTGGAGTCATTTTCATGGGCCCAGTTGTATCATCTGATACTTGGACTGAGAATAAGGTGGGAAAAGGGCATGCGTGGGCAGTCAGAGATAGATTTTCTTCCCTGCTCCTAAGGGCCCAGGCATGGGGTACAGGTATGTGTGGTAGGAAGTAAAATACTCCTTCAGGATAGCATTAGTCTCAAGTATGAGAGTACTTACACACTTTTTATAGAACCAGGAATAATATGACTTCCAAGCTTGTTTATGATCTTTCCTGATCTTATGATCGTTGAATATAAAAAGAAGTATTCCTTAAAAAGCATGGTTCAATAAGTAGAAAATGAGCTTTGAAGAGCAGTGGGCCAAGAGGAGCATAGCAAAAGATTAGACAGGATATGTCATATAAGACAGATAATTCAGACACCTTATACCATCTTGGTAAGTTTGTATTTCATTTCAGTTACATTGAGACGTTATTAAGGAATTTTGATCATGGAAATTACATGACTGGATATACATTTTTTGAAGACCATTCTTGTTGCTATGCAGAGGATAGTTAGTGGGGGTAGGTCAGAGGTGAAGGCTAGAGGGAAAGCAGGAACCTCACAAACTTAACAGTAGTCGAAGTGAAAGAAAACTGGGTTTGTTTTGGGAAAGACAGTGTCGTGCTAGCAGTCTTTTGACGCCCCCCGCTGGGCCTGGAACACTTCCTTATCAAGGAGTAAAAAGCTCACATAGCCTGTGCTGGCCTATCACCTTGTGTGAGGCTATCTTTTCATTTCTTACTCAATGAATGTTCCTTTGTTCTGATTAGGTGTGTAGGTCATTGACCCTCAGGCACATCCCCTTTCTTCAGTATTTCAAACTCCACAGCAGGGTTTTTGGTTTTTTTCTACTGTGGTGCAGAGGGGTGCAGGTAGACTGATTGCCCTGCATCAGCTTTGTGGGGGACACTCTGACCATGGGGGAACACTGCCCACTACTGGAGCTGAACTTGCTCTGTTTTTTCTATGTGAATAAAGCATTGTTCCAGCCAGTGCTTGGCTGTGTTGTTTTCCTTGGCAATTCTGATACCAAGACACAGTGGACAGAAGGGTCTGGAATCCTCCCCTGGGATTGATAACAGGTGCACAATGCTCTGTTCCGCAGCTTGGGAAAGTGAGATAACAGTGAGAACAGAGAAAAAGAGAGATGCTAGATATATTCTGAGGCATAATCACAGGACCTGTTGAAGGTTGAGTGTGGGCTGTGAGGGAAAGGGATGGATCAAGAATGAGCCCTGGTAATTCAAAAAGAGTCATGTACCACAATGTTCACTGCAGCTCTATTTACAATAGCCACGACATGGAAGCAACCTAAGTGTCCATCGACAGATGAATGGATAAAGAAGATGTGGCACACATATACAATGGAATATTACTCAGCCATAAAAAGAAACGAAACTGAGCTATTTGTAATGAGGTGGACAGACCTAGAGCCTGTCATACAGAGTGAAGTTAAGTCAGAAAGAGAAAAACAAATACTGTATGCTAACACATATATATTGAATCTTAAAAAAGAAAAATGGTTCTGAAGAACCTAGGGGCAGGACAGGAATAAAGATGCAGATGTAGAGAATGGACTTGAGGACACAGGAAGGGGGAAGGGTAAGCTGGGACGAAGTGAGAGAGTGTCATGGACATATATACACTACCAAATGTAAAATAGATAGCTACTGGGAAGCAGCCACATAGCACAGGGAGATCAGCTCATGCTTTGTGACCACCTAGATGGGTGGGATTGGGAGGGTGGGAGGGAGACGCAAGAGGGAGGAGATATGGGGATATATGTATATGTATAGCTGATTCACTTTGTTATACAGCAGCAACTAACACACCATTGTAAAGCAATTATATTACAATAAAGATGTTTTAAAAAAAAAGAAACAAAAGAAGGTACTGTCAATGGGTCAAATTATATACTCATTATATAGACTGTAGTTACACTTCAATTATTATATATTCAATTGTTTCTGGATTATAGTGTTTATGGCTCCGCCTTCAACTTCTACATATCACTTCCCTGAAAGAGCCTAAATTCTCTGATTCACTAGAAATACCTATGTTGACTCTGGAAAGAGTGTTATATTCTCAATAGTTTGTTGATGACAGCTGCCGAAACTTGGTCTGGAGCTTGTGTTAATTCATCATAAACAATTTCAAATGTGATTATTACTTCTGAAGTCTCTATCTTTGTACACTTTATAGGAGATTTTCTAAATAAATAACAACGCTAATTTAAAAAAAAAAAAAAAAAAAAAAGAGCCCTGGTCTGGTTTCCAAATAAAATGTTTAGGCTGTAGGGTAAGGAATTTTGGCTTTGGGTTAAGTGGGTATATGTGGTGGTTTGAAGGAACAAGAAGAAAACACACTAGAGTAAGAGATGTGATATTAAAACTAGAACAAGAGTAAGAGATAAGGAAATTACTGGCTCTCAAGCTCTGAATCTCAAAGTTGAAAGGATTAGAGGTAATCGTCAAAGTTCTTTCCATTTGTAAAATTATATAACCCTGTGACTCTGTGTTTCAACAACTTAATATGTGGCCAGACCTTACAGTCATCCACCAACACTTAACAAAACTAATATAATAGAAACTGTGAATCATTGGATTTACAGAAGTAAATAAAACATTCCCCATCACTGCCCTAATGGAGCTGCCAGTCTAGTAGAGATACAGTGCTCATCAGACAACATTTATCACAGAGACACTTAAAAGGGATTTAAAAACAAGCTTGGAGATTTATGGTAAGAGAGGAGCCCATAATGTTTGCCCAGTATTGCAAAAATTGACCAACTCAAGTTAATATGGACAACCCTTATTCCTTTGTTTATAATCACAAGTGAGCTACCTTGTTGTTTATTGAGCTTTCTCATTAATTTAGTCACTCTAATTTACTTTGGCTCTGTAGATAAAACTCTTGTTCTCAAAGGCTATCTAAACTATTGTTATTTTTAAGGCATATAGCTTTTCAACAAAGAGAAGATCAAAAGTACAAGTTGAAAACAGCTAGATTTATCCTAAATTTTGCAAAGTGCTTTGTATTCACTTTGAATCAAATTTTGCTTTCTTTGAAGCAAACTCTTATGTATTCTGCTCTCCTCTTGGCCACAGCATTTGAGGATTTGAGACAGTCTTTAGAGTGATTTACAGATCCTACTTCTGTATAAGAGTGGTGTTTGAGACAAGATGACAGCTTATTGTAATCTCTATTCATCCTTTCGGGAAATATTCTACTGAATTTAGTCTTACATCTAGAAACATTTCTTAAGATACCAATGGAGTCCATCAATCTTAAGTCCCTTATGAGTATGGTGAGGTGCATCTTTAAAGCAATTTCTCACTACTAAACTTACAAAGGGTTGACCTGATTTTATTGGGAATCTCAGAATACAGCATTATTTCTCAAATTTCTTATCAGATATAGTGAGTATTTTTTCTTGGGTTTATGAAGTCATCCACTCTCCATCTCTATCTCCTATAATTCTCCTTTAGTAACCATATGTCCTATTATATAACTGATCTTCTCACTGAGCTTCTGAACGTGGCTTTATACTCTCCCATCTACCTGTTCAGCTTTGCCACCCCTCTGCTCTCCACCCACCTGTCTGATACCTTTGCTTTTTCATACTTTATGAGGGCTGACCCTTATCTGGATTTGTTTACCGTTCTATCCTAGGTGCCTGGTTCTTAGTAGCCACTCAATAAATATCTGCTGAATGCACAAGTAAAGTATCTGAACCCAACTCAATCTTTGAGATCCAAGTCAAATCTGTTTTCCCTTTTCTTCTCTGATATCTCATCAAATATATTCTCATTGGCACTCACTTGGCAATCCTCAACCATTCATTGGTATCATTATCATATTTTCATGCGTCTCTTCTATTCAGTTAAATTTTAGTTTGCTCAAGGATAGAAATATTGCTCTATGTTTCTGTGAATATTCAAAGCTCAGTGTCTCCCATGGTGAAAACATCAAATAATACCCTTGTTTTTAAGTTGGATCACATTGAAGAGCAATTACTTTTGTTTTGCCCATTTATTCAAAGGACCATCTGTTAAGAAAACTCTAAAATAGTTAGCTTCACTTGATTTATTTCATCTTAAAGTTTGAGAATATTTTAATGGTGGCCTCAATTTATGGGAAAGTCTCATTATTGCAATTTAGAACTTACAACTTCTAATAATTTAGACCCTAAGGATTTGGACTATCTTTGAGCCAGCTATCAAGAGAAGATTTTGTAAGCAAAGTAATTGACAAACACGATTTACAGTACAGTCTACATTTTTTTTAAAGTGAATTCTCCTGATACTGAAATGTAGGACTTGGTTTTGCATTTTTTACCCTACTTATCAAACCTTGCTTTACAGTGACAGCTTTCATGTCAGTCTACACATTTGTCCAAAAGTAACCTGTAAGCTACCTGAAAGTAAGAATAAGCCTTCAATTCCTTCATCATCTCTTCTGCCCAGCACAGTGCCTTTGCAGTAGTATGGGGTTAATGGTTATTGGGCAATTAATTATTAAAAGCCTGATTTTTCATCTGTATTCCTTCTATAGTATTTCTATCCTCCAATAATCATTACAAACATTTCCAGAATTCTCAAATGAATATGAAGATATACAAATATTAGGTTCATCACTTAAGGCTGAAAGAGGCCTTAGAGATGAAACAAATCTAATCATTTCATTTTATGGAAAAATGTGTTAAATATACAAAATTAATATTTTACCCCATCTTCAATTTATTTTTTCCAATTTTTATATATTAGAGGTTGTATATATCTGAGTATATGTCTATATGTGCTATATATATATATATATATATATATATATACACATACATATACCCACACACATATATATGGGCATGATTAGTAAATATTCATACATGTGCTTATGTATATATGTGTGTATAGATATAGATACAGATACATAAGAGTATGTGCATATATGTATACTTATATATGTGCAACTGTAGTCAAATATATACATGTATTTCAAGTGAATGTGTGTATACAAACACATACATTTCACATATATTCCTACAAAGATATATAGTTGGTTATTAAACAAGTGGAGAATTAATTGGGTAAAGTGATCATATTATCATACTGCATTGTTTCTAGTTGTTAAAAAGTAATTTTATCTTAAATAACTGAATGATTAAGAAAAGTTCTTTTTCACTATTATTACATGTGTATGCATTTTCCCTTTATAAAACGTAACATTTTCCATACTTGTTTCTCTCCACTAAGTTTTTCAGGTTATCAAAACTTAGATCCCAAGAATAAGCTGACTCCAGTTTTATCATTTAGAGAAATGCTAATAGCCTTATAAATCCTGAACTTGTCCATAATACAGATTTTTTTTAATATGAATCAGACTTATCAGAGAAGACACCTTATTATTCACACCAAACTGAACTGCTAATTTTCAGAGAAAAATGCACCTGTGGAAAAAGAAAATATATCTTTAAACTGCATTATCCACTGACAGGACCACATACTGTTTTGTCCTTGTTGTTAATACAGAAATCAGAGGGTGTAAATCTCTTCATCTTCCTGTCAGCACTTGTGGCCAGGGTGTTAATGGCTTGTAGCCAGGAAGGTGCATGGGCTTACAGCCAATCAGCAATGAAACAATTTAATCAGCTTTTCAAAATGGAGTGCAAGTTGAGGAGGTAGGGGAGCTCAGTGCTAATGCATTTAGATGGAAACATATTTTAAATCTCTGATTAAAACAAGGGACAAGAGATCTTAATCCTTTGTGATATAAAGTGGGTAGAAAGAGACCCTTTTCATTTATTAAGTGGTATACTAATTTTACTGATTGAAAATAAATTATCAGCATCTGAACAGATTTCTTTTCTAAGGCTAAACCCAGACTCCCCCTGCCAAGATGAAAGTACTCTATGCATCTTCAGAGAGAAGCATCAGAAAAGCCTCCTGCTTGGAAAAACCAACATTTCTAAGAGCAGATGCTTTGGTCTGGTACGGAGGCTGCAAAATGTTTAATTATGAGACAAACTGGATTGAAAAATCATGACCACATGAATGATGACCAGTAACAGTTGGATGAACTATACAATGAGGATATGAAATGTACCTTCTGACATTCTTGAGGGGAGAAAAAAAAAAAGGAAGTTGAGACAATTGCCTAAAATATCTCGGGAAAGATATACTCTGGTATCCACAAGGGTTGTATTATAAAAGCATTAAAGTTGTAAGCAATTTATTCAAACACTTGTCAATGAATGAGAGAGAAAATGATCATTATGGACAAGATCTAAAAATAAATGTTAATACAATTAGTGTCTTTAAATCTTAACTGCATAGTACTAAACCCTGAGCATCTCTGCCTTTTGCTGGAACTACCTCTTTGCAGCTAAGATCACACGGGCAGAGAAAACACAATACAAAGCATTAAGCAACACAAAGGGTAGAAAATAACATGCTTAACTCTCCACTTCTACAAATAAATACTAATGCCAACTTTAAAAAAACCCTGATGAAGTTTTTTCCAAAATGCTAGGAGAAGAGATAGTACCATAAAAAATTAGCCTACATTAATTAGGCCTAAACGTTGCAGAGTGAGAACAAGATTTAGATAAAAGCACAAGTAATCTACAAAGTCTTAATTGGAGATGAAACTCAAGAGTCTGGCTTGCAATACTGGCTGCAAACTGCTGTCTGACTCAAAATCTTGTCTTTCTTTTATTTAACACAGGCATGGTCTCACACATTTGCCATGGCTGCTCCATTCCAAGCAAGTCCTGCTCCTTTTGAACTAGGATAGCCTACAAGGACAACATCATCTTGAAGCAGAAAGTCTGTAGCAAAGGTCAGCAAACCATATAGTCTGTGGGCCAAATCTGGTCTGCCACCTGTTTTTGTAGGGCTCACAAGCTAAGAATGGTTGAACAAGAGCAAAAAAAAAAAAAAAAAATCCATGATGTGAAAATTACATAAAATTCAAATATCTATAAAACAAAGCTTTATAGATCTATCTATAAAGTGTTATATATGGATCTATAAAACAAAGCTTAACTGGAACATAGCCACGTACATTTCTTGACCTATTGCCTATGGCTGCTTTAAAGCTACAGTGGAAGAGCTGAGCAGTTGTGGCAGAGATTATGTGACCTGCAAATCCAGAAGTATTTACTATCTGGTCCTTTAGAAAAAAAAAAAAAGTTTGACTCCTTGTCCATGGTCATGTTAACTCAGGAGTTCTAAATTAACTAGGCAATTTCATGTACAGCTGGTCAACGCGGTTGGGAGAATAACCTACCCAACTGGCATATTTGACTTATGTGAACAAATCGCACAAAAATGATCCATTAATACCTTAACATTCCATGTAGGCACAGCCCCAGAGGGCACTTGCTCACTTCAAATACAACTATTAAGAAGAAAAATAAAGGAGATGAAAGGAAAATGAAGCAAGCGTTTATGAAACAGCTTGTTTTTCCACTTTCTTTTTGGCCCAATCATATTTCTACAACTACTTAGCTAATAACAAGTAATATAGCATTTATTGTATCAGGAATGGTGGAATTTCCAGAACCTTGCATTAGAGAAGTTTAAGCAAGGGAGCCTTTTCAGTACCATTCCCTCCAAACTGCAATCAACATGATTTTTTTTAGCTTTTCTTTCTAAGTTTTCTGTGTGAAATAAATGCAAGATAGGATTAGAAAATGATGAGCTTGTGTCTGGGTGTGTAAGAAATTCTACCTTAAAATAGTTTTGTTTCTGCCAATTATTCTACTTATATTCTCATGGATTGGAATTTTTAAGACCAACTCCTTTGGAGGTGGTACTTTCAGGTATTCTCGTACATTAATCTATGAGTCAACAAGTATTTACTGAGCACCTAATATGTTCCAGAAACTACTCCAGGCATTAAGAAAATAATAATAAGAGTAAAAATTATATACTTTATAATGTATTTATTATAAATTATTATATATATATTATAAATTATATACTTTATAAGTTATTTATTATAAATTATAATAAATAAATTGGTAAAAATAAAGCATGAGAGAAGAGGATGACTATCATGAAAAGAAATAAATCAAGAAAGGGGTTTAAGTGTGTTGGAGCTGGGATCTGTGGCAGTTTTAAACAGGGAGGTCAGGAAGGGCCTTACCTAGAAAAGATCTCAATGACGTGAGGGAGTATGGCCATGAGGTTATGTTAGACAAAACGTGCCAAGCAGAGGGAAACACACATGCAAAGGTTTTAAGGTGGGAGCACCTGGGGGACTGCACATTGATGGTCTTTGGAGGATGCAACATTGAATCAATTCCAAAACCTACTTTAAAGGTCTTTCCAGGTGTGCAAGAGAGATAAAGTCCATAAATGTTTCTAATCCAAAGGAAAAGTGTGCTGTGCTATAAAGAAGAGACACAGATTATAAAGTGCCAGAAGAAAGGGTGATTCGTTCAGGCTCAGAACATAATAGGGTTTCTTGAAGAGTTGAATTTTACAGACTGCTTTTTTGTTTTGCTCTGATCTGTTTTGGGGGTTGTTTTTTTTTTTTTTGATTGAGTTAAGAGTTCATGTACAATATTATATGAGTTACAGGTGTGCAATATAGTGATTCACAATTTTTAAAGGTTATACTCCATTTATAGTTATTATAAATTATTGTCTATATTCCCTGTATTGTACAATATATCCTTGTAGTTTATTGTATACATAACAGTTTGTACCTCTTACTCCCCTAATGCTATATCACCCCTCCTTCCTTCCCTCTCCCTAATAGTAACCACTAGTTTGTTTTCTATATCTGTGAGTCTTCCTCTTTTGGGTTATAATTTATTGTATTTTTTAGATTCCACACATAAGTGATATCATACAGTATTTTTCTTTCTCTCTGGCTTATTTCATTTAGCATAATACCCTCCAAGCCCATCCATGTTGTTGCAGATGGCACAATTTCATTATTTTTTTGTGCCTGAGGAGTATTGGATTGCACAGACTGCTTTAAAGGATGGCTATGAGGCAGGGTAGAAGGAAGGCAACGTGAGGAAAGCACATGATCAGAAAACACGTGGGCAACACTGTAATCAGTGAGTGGTATACATCTGGTTTGCATTGCACAATGGAGTGGATAAGAGAGAAACATTAGAGACTATGGTGGAAAACCAAAGGGGAGAGGAGT
Source organism: Mesoplodon densirostris (assembly GCF_025265405.1). Classification (NCBI taxonomy): domain Eukaryota; kingdom Metazoa; phylum Chordata; class Mammalia; order Artiodactyla; family Ziphiidae; genus Mesoplodon; species Mesoplodon densirostris. Next base: position 69,376,590 of record NC_082675.1, on the reverse strand, counting down.
TGGGGAGGGAGAAGGGAGCTAGTGGAAGACCATGAATGCTGGGGAAGACAGTAGGAGTCTAATCCCATAGACACTTAGGACAAATGAATATTCCACAGCCGTAGATATGGGGTAACATACTCAGGAAACTGTATGTATAATTAACATTATGATTAACATAGCTTTTAAATGCTAAATTGGTGCATGTGTTGAGGTGATAAGGCATGAGGAAATAGGTGCATAGGTAGATAAATAGAAAACAATATTTGCCTCTAAGTTTTTCAGTAATCTCATAACTTTCACTAATCTTATAGAAAACTTCATTATATATCATATTTGACCGAAAAAGACAGATGACCAAATCCTTCCTGAAGTTTTGGCCCCTAAACATCCAGAAACACACACACAACACAGACACACACACAGTCTCTTCCTCTAGACAGGTGGATCTCAACTGGGGGTGCGTTTGCTCCCCCAGGAGACACTGGTAATGTCCATAGACATCTCCCATCTCCTCACTTCCCACTGTAACAACGACGTGCTACAGGCATGTAGCAGGTTAAACCTAAGGATGCTGCTAAACCTCCCGCAACACCCAGGACAGCCCCTCACAGCACAGAATTATATGGCCCCGAAGTCAGTAGTGCTGAGGTTGATCTAGAACAATCCACATCAAGGCACTAGTTTCAAGAAGTTAGCCAGATCAAATACAGAACATCCAGTTAAATGTTAAGTTTAAATAAATAATAAATAAGTTTCTGGTATAAGCATGTCCCATGCACTACTGTAGATGTAATTATACTAAAAAATGTTCATTGTTTATCTGATATTAAAACTTAACTGGGCATCCTGGGTTGTTTTTGCTGAATCTGGCAAAGATATTCTAAGAAGATGGAGAGTCTGAGACATAATAAACTGGCAGGTGAGTATTTTAGGGGCAGCCCAAAACGAAGGCCAGAGGCTATTTTAAAGGGGATGCACAAAGTCCTGAATTTCTAAGGTGTTTAGGTCTCCCTACATCCCTGTTTTGGGGACCACTAGGAACTGACTCACAGACCTCACCCTACACTACTGATTCAGAATCTCCAGTTACAAAGATCCCAAGGGGATTCATAAGTACATTAAAATTTGAGAAGCAATGATCCAGGCTATTCCTTCTGTTAGCCATTAAAACACAGAATTAACCCTAGCGATTAAAGGTCTATAATATGGAAATTACCACCATAAAGCTAAGTTCTACAGCCTGAGGAGATACATCTAACGCTTTTTTATAAACTCTAATATCCCATATAAGACTTTCTTAATACCATAATAGTTGAATAATGTACTCATTAAGAATCTATGTATTTATAGGCTAAATTTGGTAAAACTGGTTATTAACGTTAAACCCTAGTAAATTAGTAATGCAACTCTAAATGACATTTCACACTGAGAAAAGGAATGTAGACCAGTGCCAAAATGGACCTAAGAAAAGCTACTAAGAATATCAGACTGAGGAACAATAGGCCGGATAAACACCAAGGTCCTACTGTGTAGCACAGGGAACTATATTCAATATCCTGTGATAAACCATAATGGAGCAGGAGCTTCAAGATGGCGGAACAGTGAGACGTGGAAATCACCTTCCTCCCCACAAATACATCAGAAATACATCTACATGTGGAAGAACTCCTACAGAACACCTACTGAACGCTGGCAGAAGACCTCAGACCTCCCAAACGGAAAGAAACTCCCCACATACCTGGGTACAGCAAAAGAAAAAAGAAAAAACAGAGACAAAAGAATAGGGACGGGACCTGCACCAGTAAGAGGGAGCCGTGAAGGAGGAAAGGTTTCCACACACTAGAAGCCCCTTCGCGGGCGGAGACTGCAGGTGGCAGAGGGGGAAGCTTCGGGGCCACGGAGGAGAGCACAGCAACAGGGGTGCGGAGGGCAAAGAGGAGAGATTCCCGCTCAGAGGACCGGTGCCGACAAGCACTCACCAGACCAAGAGGCTTGTCTGCTCACCTGCCAGGGCGGGTGGGGGCTGGGAGCTGAGGCTCCGGCTTGGGAGGTCGAATTACAGGGAGAGGTCTGGGGTTGCCGGCCTGAACACAGCCTGAAGGGGGTTAGTGCACCACGGCTAGCCGGGAGGGAGCCCGGGAAAAAGCCTGGAGCTGAGCCCAGGAAAAAGCCTGGAGCTGCCGAAGAGGCAAGAGAATTTTTCTTCCCTCTTTGTTTCCTGGTGCACGAGCAGAGGGGACTAAGAGCGCCGCTTAAAGGAGCTCCAGAGATGGGCACGAGCCGCAGCTATCAGTGCGGACCCCAGAGACGGGCATGAGATGCTAAGGCTGCTGCTGCCGCCACCAAGAAGCCTGTGTGCGAGCACAGGTCACTATCCACACCTCCCCTCCCGGGAGCCTGTGCAGCCCGCCACTGCCAGGGTCCCGTGACCCAGGGACAACTTCCCCGGGAGAACGCACGCACGGCGCGCCTCAGGCTGGTGCAATGTCACGCCGGCCTCTGCCGCCACAGGTTCGCCCCGCCTACGTACCCCTCCCTCCCCCCGCCTGAGTGAGCCAGAGCACCCGAATTAGCGGCTCCTTTAACCCCGTCCTGTCTGAGTGAAGAACAGATGCCCTCAGGCGACCTACATGCAGAGGCGCGGCCAAATCCAAAGCTGAACCCCGGGAGCTGTGCAAACAAAGAAGAGAAAGGGAAATCTCTCCCAGCAGCCTCAGGAGCAGCGGATTAAATCTCCACAATCAACTTGATGTACCCTGCATCTGTGGAATACCTGAATAGACAACGAATCATCCCGAAATAAGGAGGAGGACTTTGGGAGCAATGATATATATATTTTTCCCCCTTTTTCACTTTTTGTGAGTGTGTATGTACATGCTTCTGTGTGTGATTTTGTCTATATAGCTTTGCTTTTACCATTTGTCCTAGGGTTCTGTCTGTCCGTTGTTTTTTTTTATTACTTAAAGTTTTTTTTCTTAATAATTATTTTTTATTTTAATAACTTTATTTTATCTTCTTTCTTTTTTTTCTCCCTTTTATTCTGAGCCGTGTGGATGACGGACTCTTGATGCTCCAGCCAGGCATCAGGGCTGTGCCACTGAGGTGGGAAAGCCAAGTTCAGGACACTGGTCCACAAGAGACCTCCCAGCTCCATGGCGAAAATCTCCCAGAGATCTCCTTCTCAACACCAAGACCCAGCTCCACTCAACGACCAGCAAGCTACAGTGCAGGACACCCTATGCCAAACAACTAGCAAGACAGGAACACAACACCATCAATTAGCACAGAGGCTACCTAAAATCATAATAAGGCCGCAGACACCCCAAAACACACCACCAGACGTGAACCTGCCCAGCAGAAAGACAAGATACAGCCTCATGCACCAGAACACAGGCACTAGTCCCCTCCACTAGGAAGGCTACACAACCCACTGAACCAACCTTAGCCACTGGAGACAGACACCGAAAACAAAAAAAAACTACAAACCTGCAGCCTGAAAAAAGGAGACCCCAAACACAGTAAGTCAAGCAAAATAAGAAGACAGAGAAACACACAGCAGATGAAGGAGCAAGGTAAAAACCCACCAGACATAACAAATGAAGACGAAATAGGCAGTCTACCTGAAAAAGAATTCATAATAATGATAGTAAAGATGATCCAAAATCTTGGAAATAGAATGGAGAAAATACAAGAAACGTTTAACAAGGACCTAGAAGAACTACAGAGCAAACAAACAGAGATGAACAACACAATAAATGAAATAAAAAATTCTCTAGAAGGGATCAATAGAATAACTGAGGCAGAAGAACGGATAAGTAACCTGGAAGATAAAAGAGTGGAAAGAACTACTTCAGAGCAGAATAAAGAAAAAACTATGAAAAGAATTGTGGACAGTCTCAGAAACCTCTGGGACAATATTAAATGCACCAACATTCGAATTACAGGGGTCCCAGAAGAAGAAGAGGAAAAGAAAGGGACTGAGAAAATATTTGAAGAGATTATAGTTGAAAACTTCCCTGATATGGGAAAGGAAATACTTAACAAAGCCTAAGAAGCACAGAAAGTCCCATACAGGATAAATCCAAGGAGAAACACGCCAAGACACATATTAATCAAACTATCAATAATTAAATACAAAGAACAAATGTTAAAAAAAAGCAAGGGAAAAACAACAAGTAACACATAAGGGAATCCCCATAAGGTTAAGAGCTGATCTTTCAGCAGAAACTCTGCAAGCCAGAAGGGAGTGGCAGGACATATTGACAGTGATGAAACAGAAAAACCTACAACCAAGATTACTCTATCCAGAAAGGATCTCATTCAGATTTGACGGAGAAATTAAAAACTTTACAGACAAGCAAAAGCTAAGAGAATTCAGCACCAACAAACCAGCTTTACAACAAATGCTAAAGGAACTTCTCTAGGCAGGAAACACAAAAGAAGGAAAAGACCTACAATAATAAGCCCAAAACAATTAAGAAAATGGTAATAGGAACATACATATCGATAATTATCTTAAATGTAAATGGATTAAATGATCCAGCCAAAAGACACAGACTGGCTGAATGGATACAAAAACAAGACCCATATATATGTTGTCTAGAAGAGACCCACTTCAGACCTAGAGACACATACAAATTGAAAGTAAGGGGATGGAAAAAGATATTCCATGCAAATGGAAATCAAAACAAAGCTGGAGCAGCAATGCTCATATCAGACAAAAACGACTTTAAAACAAAGACTATTAAAAGAGACAAAGAAGGACACTACATAATGATCAAGGGATCCATCCAAGAAGAAGATATAACAATTGTAAATATTTATGCACCCAACATAGGAGCACCTCAATACCTAAGGTAAATACTAACAGCCATAAAAGGGGAAATCGACAGTAACACAATCATAATAGGGGACTTTAACACCCCACTTTCACCAATGGACAGATCATCCAAAATGAAAATAAATAAGGAAACACAAGCTTTAAATGATACATTAAACGAGATGGACTCAATTGATATTTATAGGACATTCCATCCAAAAACAACAAAATACACATCCTTCTCAAGTGCTCATGGAACATTCTCCAGGATAGATCATATCTTGGGTCACAAATCAAGCCTTGGTAAATTTAAGAAAATTGAAATTGTATTAAGTATCTTTTCTGACAACAACGCTATGAGACTAGATATCAATTACAGGAAAAAAATCTGTAAAAAATACAAACACATGGAGGCTAAACAACACACTACTTAACAACCAAGAGATCACTGAAGAAATCAAAGAGGAAATCAAAAAGTACCTAGAAACAAATGACAATGAAAACACAATGACCCAAAACCTACAGGATGCAGCAAAAGCAGTACTAAGAGGGAAGTTTATAGCTAGACAAGCCTACTTTAAGAAACAAGAAAGACCTCAAATAAACAACCTAACCTTACACCTAAAGCAAGCAGAGAAAGAAGAACAAAACAACCCCAAAGTTAGCAGAAGGAAAGAAATCATAACGATCAGATCAGAAATAAATGAAAAAGAAATGAAGGAAACGATAGCAAAGATCAATAAAACCAAAAGCTGGTTCTTTGCGAAGATGAACAAAATTGATAAACTATTAGCCAGACTCACCAAGAAAAAAAAGGGAGAAGACTCAAATCAATAGAATTAGAAATAAAAAAGAAGTAACAACTGACACTGCAGAAATACAAAGGATTATGAGAGATTACTACAAGCAACTGTATGCCAATAAAATGGACAACCTGGAAGAAATGGACAAATTCTTAGAAATGCACAACCTTCTGAAACTGAACCAGGAAGAATTAGAAAATATGAACAGACCAATCAAAAGCCCTGAAATTGAAACTGTGATGAAAAATCTTCCAACAGACAAAAGCCCAGGACAAAATGGCTTCGCAGGCGAATTCTATCAAACATTTAGAGAAGAGCTAACACCTATCTTTCTGAAACTCTTCCAAAATACAGCAGAGGGAGGAACACTCCCAAACTCATTCTACGAGGCCACCATCACTCTGATGCCAAAACCATACAAAGATGTCACAAAGAAAGAAAACTACAGGCCAATATCACTGATGAACATAGATGCAAAAATCCTCAACAAAATACTAGCAAACAGAATCCAACAGCACATTAAAAGGATCATACACCATGATCAAGTGGGGTTTATTCCAGGAATGCAAGGATTCTTCAATATATACAAGTCAATCAACGTGATACACCATATTAACAAATTAAAGGAGAAAACCCATATGATCATCTCAATAGATGCAGAGAAAGCTTTCAACAAAATTCAACACCCATTTATGATAAAAACCCTGCAGAAAGTAAGCATAGAGGGAACTTTCCTCAATATAATAAAGGCCATATATGACAAACCCACAGCCAACATCATTCTCAATGGTGAAAAACTGAAACCATTTCCACTAAGATCAGGAACAAGACAAGGTTGCCCACTCTCACCACTCTTATTCAACATAGTTTTGTAAGTTTTAGCCTCAGCAATCAGAGAAGAAAAAGAAATAAAAGGAATTCAAATTGGAAAAGAAGAAGTAAAACTGTCACTGTTTGCAGATGACATGATACTATACATAGAGAATCCTAAAGATGCTACCAGAAAACTACTAGAGCTAATCAATGAATTTGGTAAAGTAGCAGGATACAAAATTAATGCACAGAAATCTCTGGCATTCCTATACACTAATGATGAAAAATCTGAAAGTGAAATTAAGAAAACACTCCCATTTACCACTGCAAAAAAATGAATAAAATATCTAGGAATAAACCTACCTAAGGAGATAAAAGACGTGTATGCAGAAAATTATAAGACACTGATGGAAGAAATTAAAGATGATACAAATAGATGGAGAGATATACCATGTTCTTGGATTGGAAGAATCAATATCATGAAAATGACTCTACAACCCAAAGCAATCTACAAATTCCATGCAATCCCTATCAAACTACCACTGGCATTTTTCACAGAACTAGAAGAAAAAATTTCACAATTTGTATGGAAACACAAAGACCCTGAATAGCCAAAGTAATCTTGAGAACGAAAAACGGAGCTGGAGGAATCAGGCTCCCTGACTTCAGACTATACTACAAAGCTACAGTAATCAAGCCAGTGTGGTACTGGCACAAAAACAGAAATATAGATCAATGGAACAAGACAGAAAGCCCAGAGATAAACCCAAGCACATATGGTCATCTTATCTTTTATTTATTTATTTTTTCTTTTGTGGTACACAGGCCTCTCACTGTTGTGGCCTCTCCCTTTCTGGAGCACAGGCTCCGGATGTGCAGGCTCAGCAGCAATGGTTCACGGGCCCAGCCACTCCGCGGCATGTGGGATCTTCCCAGATCAGGGCACGAACCCGTGTCCCCTGCAACAGCAGGCAGACTCTCAACCACTGCGCCACCAGGGAAGCCCCGGTCACCTTATCTTTGACAAATGAGGCATGAATATCCAATGGAGAAAAGACAGCCACTTCAGTAAGTGGTGCTGGGAAAACTGGACAGCTACATGTGAAAGGATGAAATTAGAACACTCCGTAACACCATACACAAAAATAAACTCAAAATGGATTAAAGACCTAAATGTAAGGCCAGACACCATCAAACTCTTAGAGGAAAACATAGGCAGAACACTCTATAACATAAATCACAGCAAGATCCTTTTTGACCCACCTCCTAGAGAAATGGAAAAACAAAAATAAACAAATGGGACCTAATGAAACTTAAAAACTTTTGCACAGCAAAGGAAACCATAAACAAGACGAAAAGACAACCCTCAGAATGAGAGAAATATTTGCAAATGAAGCAACTGACAAAGGATTAATCTCCAAAACATACAAGCAACTCATGCAACTCAATATCAAAAAAAACCAACAGGGCCTCCCTGGTGGCGCAGTGGTTGAGAGTCCGCCTGCCGATGCAGGGGATACGGGTTCGTGCCCCGGTCTGGGAGGATCCCATATGCCGCGGAGTGGCTGAGCCCGTGAGCCATGGCCGCTGGGCCTGCGCGTCCGGAGCCTGTGCTCCGCAACGGGAGAGGCCACAACAGTGAGAGGCCCACATACCGCAAAAAGAAAAAAAAAAAAAACAACAACCCAATCCGAAAATGGGCGGAAGACCTAAATAGACATTTCTCCAAAGAAGATATACAGATTGCCAACAAACACATGAAAGAATGCTCAACATCATCAATCATTAGAGAAATGCAAATGAAAACTACAATGAGATATTATCTCACATTGGTCAGAATGGCCATCATCAAAAAATCTACAAACCATAAATGCTGGAGAGGGTGTGGAGAAAAGGGAACCCTCTTGCACTGTTGGTAGCAATGTAAATTGATACAGCCACTATGGAAAACAGTATGGAGGCTCCTTAAAAAACTAAAAATAGAACTACCATATGACCCAGCAATCCCACTACTGGGCATATACCCTGAGAAAACCGTAATTCAAGAAGAGCATGTACCAAAATGTTCACTGCAGCTCTACTTACAATAGTCAGCACATGGAAGCAACCTGAGTGTCCATCAACAGATGAATGGACAAAGAAGATGAGGCACATATATACAATAGAATATTACTCAGCCATAAAAAGGAATGAAATTGAGCTATTTGTAGTGAGGTGGATGGACCTAGAGTCTGTCATAGAGTGAAGTAAGTCAGAAAGAGAAAAACAAATACTGTATGCTAACACATATATATGGAATCTAAAAAAAAAAAAAAAAGAAAGAAAATGGTCAGAAGAATCTAGGGGCAAGATGGGAATAAAAGTTGCAGACCTACTAGAGAATGGACTTGAGGATACGGGGAGGGCGAAGGGTAAGCTGGGACAAAGTGAGAGAGTGGTATGGACATATATACACTACCAAATGTAAAATAGATAGCTAGTGGGAAGCAGCCACATAGCACAGGGAGATCAGCTCGGTGCTTTGTGATTACCTAGAGGGGTGGGATAGGGAGGGTCGGAGGGAGAGAGATGCAAGAGGGAAGAGATATGGGGACATATGTATATGTATAACTGATTTACTTTGTTATAAAGCAGAAACTGACATACCACTGTAAAGCAATTATACTCTAATAAAGATGTTTTAAAAAAGAGAACATAATGGAAAAGAATATAAAAGAGTGTATATATATATATATGTATAACTGAATCACTTTGCTGCATAGCAGAAATTAACACAGCATTGTACATCAACTATATTTCAATAAAATTTAAAATATAAATAAATAAAAAGCATAAAAAATATAAAAAGAAAAAAGAAACAATACGTTTCAAGGTTCATCTGGACACACAGTCAGTGAGTAGAAGGGAAATGTAAGGAAGGATGAAAACACATTCTTTTCATTTTAATTTCTTCAGCCTCTCACCCACTTGGTCTAGGATATTTCAAATCAGCCATTGTGGGCTATGAATTCTTCATCCCTGGACTGGGGTTCCAATAGAGCAAACTGAAGAAAATGAGGATCTTTCACGAGGGATTATCCCAGAGGGCTGGGCACCACCTAAACTCTGTGTGGCAGCCTAATTTCCTTGCCTTTACCTTAAATTTAAAAGGAAAGGCTTCAGAAGACACTGCTGTCAGCTCTGACAAGGCTTAGCTTGCTTCTCCTTGAAAAACTGGTATCAATGGCAACAGAACCGCAAACCCGAAAAATAGAGAAGTCTCCCAGGGATTATAAGGACTGAGCGCCAGAGCATTGTTATGAATGCCTTACTACCAATTCCACATAAATAGTGGTCCTTTCAGCACCAGTCACAACGTGAATATTTCAGACCATAGCTTCCTGGCTGGAAGTTTAGTTTTTATCAATAGCTGAGTCGATACTTGAGACTGCAGTTTTCTTTGGTTCTCCACTATTATGTTTTCGTTTTTACCAATAGCTCAGTCGATGCTTGAGACTGCAGTTTTCTTTGATTCTCCACTATTATGTTTTCTGCATGTATTTCTTAGTGTTTTATGAGTGCACAGAGAACATTATGTTCAATGTGTGTGTTTCACATCTTTGTCTATCAGAGGATAGACAGATTGTAATGAGACCGAATTTTGTTTAGTAAAAACTAAAAAAAGTTACATTCAGTGCTGTGTTAATGGCCAAGTTGAAGTAATGACTTTGCTAAGAGAATTTTTAAATCCTTTAAGGGGAATTTGTATGGATTCCAGCAAGGAAGAATAGCGAGTAGATTTTTTTCAGGAAAAAAAAAAGTTTCAAAATCCAAAAGAAAAAGTATTTTTGTTGTCATTAAGAATTAAATGATATGTGTGGCAGCTATGGGGACACATAAAGGAGAGATGATATAGACTGGGTCGAGAACTAAATAAAAAAATTAAACCTGAAAACTTTTGGTCAAAAGGAATTCATCATGTCCTAAGCATGGACAGTTGGGCATAAGGAATGACACACCAAAAATTGACTGTGAGCTCAAAATAATTTTCTACTTTGTATTTAAATACCTAATAATATACTAATATTAACATTGATCAATTTTGATTATAAAGATATCTCTGCTGTGGCTTAATTATTGTGCAGTCTAAAATGTGGCTGTTCTGAGTATCACTTTAAATAAGTGAAGTGGGCTTTCATGATTTTTTTTTTTTTTTTTTTTTTTTTTTTGCGGTATGCGGGCCTCCCACTGTTGTGGCCTCCCCCGCTGCGGAGCACAGGCTCCGGACGCGCAGGCTCCGGACGCGCAGGCTCAGCGGCCATGGCCCACGGGCCCAGCCGCTCCGCGGCACATGGGATCCTCCCAGACCGGGGCACGAACCCGTATCCCCTGCATCGGCAGGCGGACTCTCAACCACTTGCGCCACCAGGGAGGCCCTCATGATTTTTTTAAACCATAAAAACAGTTCTTATTTTCTTGTCATTAATAGCAATCCGTTTATAAGAAGATACAATTTAGCTTATCTCGTTGAATATTGCTAACTCTTACTTGTATTTTGAGTCTCATTCCACCAGAGTGTATTTGCATGCTGATCCATTGAGAAAATAGTAGCTAGTTTAATTAAATCCATAATATGCATTTTAATCCCAGGGATATCTGTAAGGACCTCATCTCCGTCTCTCAACCAATGAAAAATATGAGTTTTTGTCTCACAAAGAAAGAAAATACCAAGTACTATACTCATTGATTTTGATCATGGGAACAAAGAGAAAGTAGAATGAAGCCTTAGTAAGAGAGGATAAATATAAAAGTAATTTTAGATCAAATCCTTACATGAACCTTCCTTTCTAAAATACCCTAGGTGGAAAAGGCTTCATTTCACCAATTTGCTTTCATAGGATTTTGAACTGAGGGACAGTCACTCATGAGCAAACATTCATATCCTACTCATGGAAAACTTTCCCTTCCCTCCTCCTCCAAATTCATATCACTTACATCAATACCATCCATCTAGCAAATGCTAATCTACTTATGCCAACTGCTATGTTATTAACTTTGATCATCGTATACCCAGGAGAGAGCAGTGCAGTTTTGAAAGAACAATCCATGCCAAATCAGCCCTATTCACTATCTTGACTGGTCTATTCCCCCCTTGGTGAATCAAAGGGCTTCTATAGACACAATGTATCTTAATTTTGGTAACTCATTCAACAGATGATAGCTCTTGTGCTCATGAGGTTTATTCACCCATTCGGGCTATATTTTCAGCAAGGCCAGTTTTAAATGCTAAAGCTTTAATCCAGGTTGAATTCAGGAGTGGAGGAATAACCTCAAATATTCCATTCTACATTCCTCCGCATGTGTGACATGCGGGTCTACACATCTGCTGATTGATGTCTCTGTATTTCACACTGTGGCTCCACTGTCAAGACTGAGATAACCACCATGCTATAACCAGAGTTCAATAGCTTTATGTTGAAAGAATGAGATGCTTTTGTCTCACCCTTCTGTATACTCTTTACTGTGAGATGGAGAGCAGGGCACATTTAGCAAATGTTGAAAGAGGAAATCTTGGAGGGAAACGTGACCCTTGAAGACTAAGATAATCATCTTATTGATTCTCTTTATATCAAAATTTTGTGTGTGTGTGCTTTTGAGGGGGATGGCTTTGGGTAAGACTTGTGGGAAGATGGAGGTATTCTTTTCAGGAATTAAAAAATCTGTGTGCCACTGATTCCAAATTGTCAGATTTGAACTTCATGGTATTAATACATCACAAGCAGGCTATCCGGAGGATTAACACAGTTTATCTGGGATAATTTGGAAAATTTCCAAAGGCCTTCTTTCATTAGTTCTTCTATATAAACATGAAAGTTCGTTTCTTTATTTTTATAACCTATATTTTGGACTTGAAGTGATCAGAGGAGGCCAAACACCTAATAAAAAGTGGTGAAGATATTTTTTTAAGTGTCATATAATCACTGAGCTCTTAAAAGTGATCAAAGCTCTCTCCCCAGGAGCAGTAACCCCCTGTTACCATGATATATAATCACCAGATCAGTGCATTAATACTGTTTATCTACCTCAGAAACAGCTGTTCGCATGACTAAAGTCATTGCCTTGGAAGTTTTTACTTCATTACATTTCCTGGACATGTTCAACTTTATCAATCATATTGACCATAAGACCACATAAAACAACAAGGACAGGGAACAGGCCTCCTGTTCCTTCCTACAAAGTGGTTAAGCATTTGGATCAATCCCTAGTGAGTCCTCAAAAAAGGGTCAAGCAAAAGCAACAGCAAGTCAAGCTCTCACACCAACCAGCTTTATGATCTTGGGAGCAGCCACATCACCACTATGGGATATTTTTTAACACCTCGAAAATGTGGAAAATAACAGTGTATTTGACAGACTGTCTTACTGGTTTCCCATAGTGATGAAATCAAGATAATTCAGGGTGATGCTCTTTTGAGACTGGAAAGGGAGATACTTTAATTATGGCAAGTCCCTGGCTTTTGAACTTTGGTTTCCCCCAAACCCCCTGATAAGTGAGTAAACATTGCTGCCCCATTCCAGGGGCCTCCCCACAGTGACGCTTCCTTTGGCTGGAACCCTCCTCTCCTCTGAGGTGACCTACTACAGGGGCCACACAGGACAGCTCACTTCCTCTACGCTCGCTGTCTTTTCTTTCAGTTTGAACTCCCCTCTGGCACTGCCCTCTCCAGCAGGATTCTCCAAATGGCTATTAACCTCCAACTTGACTTCTAAACTTTCTTGGTCTCAAGCCTCAGACAGGTCAGGTTTTAAAGGAATAGGGAACGCAGCAGACCTCAGTGGGCCAGGAGAGACCAGAAAAAGGAGTCCAGAAACCCTGGAAGAATTTTATGACTATTAAGTAATATGTTGCCACTTTATGTGGCGGTCTGAGCACCCAATCACAACCATGTGTACACATGCTTCTCTTTGAGTTCCAAATAACATATGCTTATAAACTGGGTACTGCCACAGTTATTAAAATGCTTTCTCCTCCTGATTTGTGCTGCCACTGCTATTGTTGCTTACAATGATCTACACACTGGACATGGGAGATGACACTCCTAAATTCTAATTACAATTTAAAAAATCACTTAAATCTTGAGCAAGTCACATGCTTTTTCTCCATCTGTGAAATGGGTGTGCTAGCCCTGCTTCCTACAGGACAAACTTTAAAAAGAATAAAAGTAATCATTTTATGCAGTAAGCATCACCTTCTACTCGAATAGATGACATATCAGTCCTTGGTATCCAAATGATTGAGAGAAAGGAACAATAAGTGTTTTGACTAGAACATCAGAGTGAGATTTCAGCAATCTACATACTTGTGAAAACAAGCTGAAGTCAATTTAATTCCTCCTTTCCAGTAAGCTCTTTGGCATTCATTTACATATATTCTTTTAACCAAATAATGAAATCATTTTTCTTCTTTTGAAAACTCGGGGCCAACATTTATTCTAAAAAGGAAGTTCTAATTATGAGGAGATTATTATTTTCTCATTTGCACAGATCTGGCTCATTAGAGCTATAATCCTTTTCCTTCAGCCCACAGACTACAAACAACCTTTTTCTGATTTCCGAGAGTGAAACTGACTATTTGAACAAAAGTTCAAATCACAGTGACTGAAAGGTCTGGCCCATGTGACCTTGAATAATAACAATGACCAGAGACGAGACTGATTTTCATACTCCATTTGAGGGCCTTCTTAGTAATGGTTTATGAAAGTCACTGGGCTTCATCTTGGTGGCTTCATAAAAATGTGATGTTAAATTCAAATTATGCTATATAACATCATGGTGTCTAGCCAGCCAAGTTCAAACGACATTCGGTTTATACTTCTCTAATCTCTCCAAGTGCTTCAGTGGGTCATTTATAGAATTGACTATTAATGGTTAGAAATTAAATTAGAAAGGAAATATGCATCATGCTTCTAAGGCACTAAAATGAAAACTTTTTTTTCCTAGTTAAGTGGACCATCTTTCTCTTTTGGATATTTAACAAGAAAAAAGAACTGATTTAATGGAGTGAGCTCATAAATGCTACTCTAGCCCATCCATTAGCCTGCATCTTTAGAGCAAAGATAGCCAAATGTTAACACGTCTACAAGCCTGAATTTACTAAAAGCACTTTCCTCTCAGATTCACCCCATTAGGCATTGACTTAGTGTTTGTTTTTACCAGAGTAACCAATCTGTTTAAAAAGGAATATACATGATATTATCTTTACCCTTTTCTTCCCCTAAACAAAAATGTAACCCACATATAATGGTGATGGATCAGTTATACAGCAAAGTACTTATGAAACAGGAAAATTAAAAGAAGAGAGTATGAATCAGCCTAAACATGTAGAACATAACCCACTGACTTAAAGCCAAGACCCACGTTAACAGCTTGAAGAGGAAGAACTGGTCCTTAAGACCAGAATTTCGTTTGATTTATATGTAATTTTTGTAGAGCAGTTATATCTAATCTGTGGACCAAGGAACTCTGGGGTAAGTGTGGCACAGGCTTTAGAATTATGGGAAGGAAACTTTGAATCAATACTCTACATATCAATTATTGCTCAAGGCTATTAACGTGTCTTTCCGAGTACATTCAGAACTATTTTTCAAGAACACAAAGATACTGTTATCTATCACTAATAAAACAAATTTCATTTTACTACATTCATAATGGATATTGTCACTTTTAAAATTAGTTGCTGTCAAAAGAATAATTCTATTATCTTAATTTCCATAAACATCTTAAAAAGATGTCTTCATAAACAGAAGACATTAAATTATGTATATGTATATATATGTTTTTCACACACATATATCAATATATGCATACACACATATATTACATAATAATATTTAAATTAACTGTTTATGGCATGCAACTGATTTTGTAACGTTGGCTCAAATCATTTAACGATTTTTGTTGTCCTGAGTTGAATGATTACAATCATCTTCCCTCATTATTAAAGCAAGCCTTCCTAAGAATTTAGGTTCTAACATCATTTTTAGTCACCATCCTCCTGACCCTTTGGCCAGATTATTCACCTGTTCTAGATACAGAATGTCTAGTTAATGATTAAGTGATAGCACTTGACTCTAATCCTACTTATTTTCAAAACAGAGGGGAAAACAAAAAAAACAAAAACTAACAGTAAAACATGGAGAGAGAAAAGTCCATGACATCTTATTGGTGGATTAAGGTAGGTTTAGTCTCGATTTTAAAATTGTAATATGGCTGAGAAATGTTAATTCCTCTACCTCCACCTTCCCCATCCTGCCCCACCATCATGCCCACCCAAACCATTACACCAATCACTCCAAGAATTAGAGAGGGATTTCAAAAACTGTCTTAGTTCACTGGATTCAGATTTATGAGCACTGAATAAACGAGTGCTTATAATTTGCCCTGATGATGCAAAATAGGATCAGAATAAGTCTAATCAGCCTGCATATTTGGAGGGTTAGCTGCTTTTCACTGGGTTGTGAAATTAGAGGCATAACACAGCCTCACCTCTACTTATGAAATCCATTCAAATTCCTTCTCTCTCATAGCCTAATATTCAGCATTCCTACTTTACAGAAGAGAAAACCAGTAAACTGAGGTCAAGGAAGGCTATTTGCCAAAAAATGGACAGCTAATGATTTGTGTATTGGGAAATAAGATCAAACTCCTTGCCGGAAGAGCTTTGAGTTTTACTATAAGTCCTGTCTCTCCTCTTTTATAAGAACCCCTGAAGACTGGGACTTCTTCCCGTGAATTAGTCAGGGAGGCTGAATCTGTGTGTCTCCAACTTACTCACAAGCTGCAATACTCACTTCTGATCATTTTTGCATGTTGGCCTCTACCTACCCTGTCTTCTCAGAAGATCTGTGGCCTTGGTCCCTGACCCAAGAGCAGTAAGAGCCTGACATACTGAAACATTAGAATCTCTGCTTCTAGGCTCTGGAAATCATGCAATTTACGATTATTTCCTGTGTCAATTGCCCAAGTTCCTACGGAAGAACAAAGCACTGAGGAATGGTGACAGTATCACTCCCAACTTCCCAACTCCGTCTCTACTATGTGTTAAGAACAGCATGTGGTTTTCCTGCTGAAATCTGGACATCTGGTTTCTCAGCTAGTTACATACTGGGAAGGTGTACTGTTTTATAAACTGGAATTTACTGCATGTAGTTTTCCAGTACAATAACTGGCATGTAATAAGCAGCTAGAAACTAATGTTGCCTCCTTGAACCTGAATTCCAGCTAATTTGAGACCTGATAGTCTTAGCTGATTTTCTTTTGTTCACTCACTTATTCATTTGAAATGCTTAGAGAAGGCCTATGCTGTGCCCAGCTCTCTGCCAGGCACTGAGCTTCTGAACCAGACCATCTGCTGCCTGGTCTGTGAAAGCAACATAAGATTCCCAAACTACTAAATATATCAGCAGTGGCCTTGGTCCAGCTCAACCCTGGAGTCTGCTCCCTTGGGGCTTTCTTCTCCACTTTTGACTATGTCCAGACTCCTTGTCACAGCGTTTTACTACCCTAGCCCTGCCAATATGACCTTAGGAGAGGAACTAAAAAACTGGGATAAAAACAGGCTAAAGAGGGCTTCCCTGGTGGCGCAGTGGTTGAGAGTCCGCCTGCCGATGCAGGGGACATGGGTTCGTGCCCCGGTCCGGGAAGATCCCACATGCCGCGGAGCGGCTGGGCCCGTGAGCCATGGCCGCTAAGCCTGCGCGTCCGGAGCCTGTGCTCTGCAACGGGAGAGGCCACAACAGTGAGAGGCCCGTATATAGCAAAAAAAAAAAAAAAAAAAAAGGCTAAAGGATATAATAAAATGAGAAATAGAGTAGTTCAAGAGGTAGAATTTTTAACTACAGGAAAACAATCACTATGACCATGACTCATTTTTATAATCATTCACCTATTAGCTGGAGACAGTAATAATAATAATACCTGCCATGTAGGGTGGCTGTGTGGGCCAAATGAGATAATAAATACACAATTTCCATAGTCAGTATTCAATAAATGCTGATTTTTCAATAATAGCAACTATTATCCATAATAACTGCTATCTAAATGTACATATGCTTGTGATTTATGTGACTTGCAGGAAAAGAACAGAGCTTACAAAATGTTAAAGAAATGACCAACTAAGCACTGCAACTACATAAAAAATAAAAGCTTGATGCCTCTTGAATTATTTGTTTAAAATAAATTTATATGTACCTCAAGTATCTACTTAATGTTAGTGGACCAAGTGAATTTGATATATAATCAAAATCCCTAGAAATAAAGAAAAACATACTTACTTTGTATTGATTTGCCTGTTTTCACAGAACATTAGAAAATCACCCTACATAAAGTATACTAGATGCCCAGAGATTTTGTTTTGTTTTTAGGCTTTCAAATTCTTGTTACTCTTAGCTTACTGAGCACATGCAATTTTTAAAAAACAGATGGATAAAGGATAAATAACAATCATCTCACCTGTCAAAAGTCTACCTTTAAAAATTAATATGGAAAGGTAAAAATTATTGCTAGAGAGTACTCTGAAGCAATATGACTACGTAAGAATTAGTACCAATCCTGGATCCAAAACACGATGATTTTGATTTTTCTTCTCGTTATACCTGTAAGCATATTAAGATAGAGTGAAGAGTTTTGACATTAATTTTTATGATTCAGCCTCTTTTGTTCTGGAGATAGAATATCAATTTTCAGTTAAAGTGTGTTACAATGGTACCATGACTGCTACTGAATTTTTTAAAAAGTAAAATTAATCAGTTATTTTGACTATAATAGCCAAAAAGGGATGTGTTTTGAGTAGCATGCATATTTTAGACTCACAGACATAGAAGACAAATTTATGGTTACCAAAGGGGAAGTAGTGGGGATAAATTAGGAGTTTGGGATTAAAATATAAACACTACTATATATAAAATAGATAACCAACAAGGACCTACTGTATAGCAAAGGGAACTATACTCAATATCTTGTAAAACCCTATAATGCAAGATAATGTTAAAAAAGAATATATATATATATATATATATATATATAAAATCTCAAAATCACAGAATCATTTTGCTGTACACCTGAAACTAACACAACATTGTAAATCAACTATATTTCAATATATTTTTTAAAGCTATAATCTGATGTTCCCATTATTCTATCCACAGTAAGTAAAGTATGATCTGTCTTAACTTACAAGAATCTGGTTAAAAAAATTTGTAAGATTATAATTGTAGCAAAGTAGGTTGTTTAAATACTTCCCTTATTATCTGTTGTTTACTGTCTTCATTTCTTTCAGTATCCAGCTGCTGGAATGAGGCCTAGCACAGAGTAGGTACTCAATAAGTCTATGTTGAATGGATGAATGTTGAACTTCCACTATTATTCTAAGGTATCCATTTAGATTCAACTGACCTTCAGCATTAGCCTTGATGTTGGCCTTTTTCAGGTTCCTCCTTAACTCAATTTGCTATTTATTTGGAGAAGAGGAACAGGCTAAGAGGGTCTAGGGAATTTTGGTTTATAGAAAATGATGAGAATAACCCAAAGTAAAACAATAATATAAATCTTTATGACTAGGTTTTTAACCAAGTGTCTTTCTGTAGTTTAGGGATTACAAACTCCATATGAAAGAGAAGGGAGAAATGCAGACTGTGGCTGACTGGAATGTTCATGGTGTGGCTTGAGTCAGTCACCTCCACTCAGGAAATCTACTGCCTTGGAAACTGGGAACTCTACTGCCTTGGCAAACATGGTAATTTCTACACTGATTTTTAAACACTGTAAGAAAATATATACAGTATTTAATATATTTCATTGAAGTTACATAAACATCAAGGATAATTTATGAACAAAAGACAGAAACTAGGAAAAATCAAGCAACAAAATCTTAAAAGGGCTAGATAAGTTTCAAATCCCATTCTTAACCTACTGAGATAGACACTTCGGTGGGGAGAGTCACTTCACTTTGAATAAAAAGACAGTCAACAGATTATAAACATATCATTAGTTGTAATCATCTACCTGTGGACTTTTCCTACTTAGCAATTTTGAAACAATAAGAATACAAATCCTGTTTAATTCCTTGTTCATTTGTGATTAGAAGCATATAAAGTTTAAAAAATATAGGGAATACTGAAGCTACAAAACACCATGATTTTGTTAATGTAGAAAAAGATGAAAAGGGTAATTAAAGACATTTATGGCTGGTATTAATTTATCTGACCAAAACAGGTTAAACAGCCATCTAGATTTAGAATGTGTTTGATAACATAAAATAAAACCTGACCCTAGACATTACTCCACATTTTCTAACTTGGGAAAAACAACAGGACTCCAAAAATTTATACATAAGATAATTTAAGTCTCATTTCCTGAACAACTTTTATTTAAGTTCTTTTGTCAAAATCATCATAGCAAAATGCATAAGGGTGAGGGTTAGACTCCAGTTAGAGGACAGCAAGAGGAAGTGTTTTCTAAGGAATGGATTAAAAAATCAACTTTCAAGGAAGCATGAATGTCCCTTTTCCATTCAAGATGCTAAACAATGTTCACTGCACATCCTCGTCATATGCTCATTAAGAACAAACAATAAGTCACAATTGAGAATGTAGATAAAGCAGAACTTT
This sequence comes from Mesoplodon densirostris, assembly GCF_025265405.1. Lineage (NCBI taxonomy): Eukaryota > Metazoa > Chordata > Mammalia > Artiodactyla > Ziphiidae > Mesoplodon > Mesoplodon densirostris. The sequence goes on along the minus strand of NC_082675.1, from coordinate 69,356,528 downwards.
ACAGCACAGAAAGAGTCAATAATGGATTTTTCCCCCTACCACAAGATCAACCAAGGAGACAGCATGTTTAACAACCAGCAGTAATAAACCAGTTAAAAATATGGTTACCGGGAGAAGGGGGCAAGATTTTAATGCCTATTTTTGAGAAATGTTTCTGAAAAGTTAAAACTAATTGCTGAACTAATTACACTTCTCTTGAATTTCTTAGACACAAATGATGTGCGTCCAGATTAATTAACTTTACTTCCGAAGAACTGGGAATGATTCCAAATTTTGACTGTCTGATGACTCGATTTCCATGGAAAATATTCCTTAAAGCTTTGCCCTTGGGCACAAGATGTAGAGATGCTTTCAAAGGGTATAAGTAGAAATTCAGAAATAAATCTCTGACTTAGCAGCTGATCTTCTATACTTCAAGATGGTGAAAAAGAATTATTTCTGGGCTCTCAAAATTTATTTGACTCAAAAAAAAAAAAAAGAAAACTAAATAAATAAACCCCCAACAACTATCTTAGTACTCTAATCTCTAGTTCTATTTGTTTTCAATTCTATTTTGCCCAAGAGCAATAGAGTTCTCTCGTGGCCTGGGGTGTTGTGGTATTTAATAAGACTTTATTCCTGGGCTTGGATATTTTTCTTGTTTACCTCCCAAATTAAATAAAGTTGAACAGTCCATGTGCTCTCTTTGCTAAACCTCCTAAATGTGAACACTGAAATCAGTAGCTCAGTTCACTGGCTAGTACCTAAGAAATCTATATCCCTTTGGCTCCTCTGTTATAAAATTCTATGCTAGATTTTCTGACCTAAAAAAAAGAAATTGGAGAAACAGTCTAATAAATAATCAAGTTATAAAAGCTACTTTTTATGAGCTTTGCTGCTTGGGGGCATATTCTGTTGCTTATGATGATCTAAAAAAAAAAAAAAAATCCTGGGCCTCCCTGGTGGCGCAAGTGGTTGAGAGTCCGCCTGCCGATGCAGGGGATACGGGTTCGTGCCCCGGTCTGGGAGGATCCCATATGCCGCGGAGCGGCTGGGCCCGTGAGCCATGGCCGCTGAGCCTGCGCGTCCGGAGCCTGCGCGTCCGGAGCCTGTGCTCCGCAACGGGGGAGGCCACAACAGTGGGAGGCCCGCATACCGCAAAAAAAAAAAAAAAAAAAAAAAAAAAAAAAAATCCTGAGATTCTGTTTTGGGAGCAGGTACAAAAGATGCTATGTTGCCTGTGAATTTTTGTGCCCGGATCTTTCCAACATTCTTTTCATGCTCTACACCAGGTTTACAGTTATTGGATTTAATTTCAACTACTTAGCTAGGGGCACTATTCCCATACTTGATGATGAGTAAAGTTTTCCTTGTAGGACTAGAGAAAGAGAGACAAAACTAGCCAATTCTATCCACTGTTGGCAGAGTTTGCGAAAACGGGACCGGCTGGGAATCAGTCTTTGTTTGAAACAGGAGAGACAGACTCATGCGCATTTTCAAGAGGGAACAGCAATACATAATTAACTGGGCCAGGCATGACCTAGGGCAGATGGCAACAGCAGCCCAGTGGGGAGCATGCTGTCTAGAACAAAGATTCTTGCTGGGCATTACTAATCCTCAGAATCACAAGGGACTGACAAATCTTTCTCAAAAACTGTATGAGTTTAAGCTACTTTAATTTGTCTGAAAACCTAACAGAATACACACACACACACACACACACACACACACACACACAGAAGACACTGGGACCGATCGCAAAATATAAATGAAATTTAACAGCAGTAAGAAAATACAATAATGCTGTGATCCTATTAATAATTGCTAATATTTTTTGAGAGTTTAGGATGGGCCAAATATTATGCTAAACTCACTGAAGCATTATTTAATCCCATGTTTGCAGTATCTGTTTTTTTTTTTTTTTTTTTTTTTTTGCGGTACGCGGGCCTCTCACTGTTGTGGCCTCTCCCGCTGTGGAGCACAGGCTCCGGACGCGCAGGCTCAGTGGACTTGGCTCACAGGCCCAGCCGCTCCGTGGCATGTGGGATCCTCCCGGACTGGGGCACGAACCCGCGTCCCCTGCATCGGCAGGCGGACTCCCAACCACTGCGCCACCAGGGAAGCCCTGCAGTATCATTGAGGTACATAATATCATTATTTCCTTTTAAAAAGTAAGAAAATTTAATCAAAAACAAGCTAAGGAATATGCCTGGGACTGCACTGTAAATTGCCACAAAAAGTATTCGAGTGTGAATTTACAGAAAGAAAATGGAGCAGACTCAAAAGTCCAAAAACTCATTTAATATATATGGGAAATATGTGCAATCTCAAACCAGAGGGGAGAGTGGATAATTACATAAAAGTTGTTGGGACAACTGGGTAGCCATCTGGAAAAATACTGACAAAGTTGGAGCCTGACCAAAACCAATGAAACAGGATAAATTCCAAAAGATAAAAGAGATAAATACAATTGTAAGTAAATACATAAAACAACTTCTAGAATAAGCTTTTAGTTTCATTGATCTTTTCTACTGTTTTTCCAAATTGGAAAAGAAGAAGTAAAACTGTCACTGTTTGCAGATGACATGATACTATACATAGAAAATCCTAAAGATGCTACCAGAAAACTACTAGAGCTCATCAATGAATCTGGTAAAGTTACAGGGTAAAAAATTAATACAAAGAAATCTGTTGCACTTCTATACACTAACAACAAAAATCAGAAAGAGAAATTTTAAAACATCCCATTTTCTATCACATCAAAAAGAATAAAATACCTAGGAATAAACCTACCTAAGGAGACAGAAGACCTGTACTCCAAAAACTGTAAGATGCTGATGAAAGAAATCGAAGATGACACAGATAAAAATATATACCATGTTCTTGGATTAGAAGAGTCAATATTGTCAAAATGACTATACTACCCAAGGCAATCTACAGATTCAATGCAATCCCTGTCAAATTACCAATGGCATATTTCACAGAACTAGAACAAAAAATCTTAAAATTTGTATGGAGAAATGAAAGACTCCAAATAGCCAAAGGAATCTTGAGAAAGAAAAACAGAGCTAGAGGAATCAGGCTCCCTAACTTCAGACTATACTACAAAGCTACAGTCATCAAAACAGTATGGTGCTGGAACAAAAACAGAAATAGACATCAGTGCAACAGGATAGAAAGCCCAGAAATAAACCCACGCACCTATGCTCCATTAATCTATGACAAAGGAGGCAAGACTATGCAATGGAGGAAAGACAGTCTCTTCAATAAAAGGTGTGGGGAAACTTGACAGCTACATGTAAAAAAATCAAATTAGAACATTCTTTAACACCATACATAAAAATAAACTCAAATGGATTAAAGACCTAAATGTAAGACCAGACACTATAAAACTCTTAGACGAAAACATAGGCAGAATGCTCTTTGACATAAATCGCAGCAACACCTTTTTTGAGCCGTCTCCTAGAGTAATAGAAATAAAAACAAAAATAAACAAGTGGGACCTAATTAAACTCAAAAGCTTTTGCACAGCAAAGGAAACCATAGACAAAATGAAAAGACAACCCACAGAATGGGAGAAAATATTTGCAAACAATACGACTGACAAGGCATTAGTCTCCAAAATTTACAAACATTTCATGTGACTCGATATCAAAAAAACAAATATCCCAGTCCAAAAATGGGCAGAAGACCTAAACAGACATTTCTCCAAAGAAATAGAGGCACATGAAAAGATTCTCAACATTGCTAATTATTAGAGAAGTGCAAATCAAAACTACAATGAGATATCACCTCACACTAGTCTGAATGGCCATCATCAAAAAATCTACAAAAAATAAATGCTGAAAGAGGGTGTGGAGAAAAGGGAACCCTCTTATACTGCTGGTGGGAATGTAAATTGGTAAAACCACTAAGGAGAACAATATGGAGGTTCCTTATAAAACTAAAAACAGAGCTACCATATGATTCTGCAATCCCACTCCTGGGCAAACATGTGGAGAAAAACATAATTTGAAAAGATACATGCACCCCAATATTCAATGCAGCACTATTTACAAGAGCCAAGACATGGAAGCAACCTAAATTTCCATCAACAGATGAATGGATAAAAAAGATGTGCTATGTATATACAATGGAATATTACTCAGCTATTAAAAAGAATGAAATAATGCCATTTGCAGCAATATGGATGGACCTGGAGATGATCATACTAAGTGCAGTAAGTCAGAGAAAAGAGAGATATCATATGATATCACTTATATGGGGAATTCAAAAAAATGATACAAATGAACTTATTTACCAAACTGAAACAGACTCACAGACTGAGAGAACCAACTTATGGTTACCAGAGGGGGATGGGTGGAGGTGAGGGACAGATTGGGAGTTTGGGATTGACATGTACACACTGCTATATTTAAAATAGATAACCAACAGGGATCTACTGTATAGCACAGGGAACTCTGCTCAGTACTCTGTAATAATCGGAATGGGAAGAGAATTTGAAAAAGAATAGATACATGTATATGTATAACTGAAACACTTTGTTGTACACCTGAAACTAACACAGTGTTAATCAACTATACTCCAATTAAAAAAAAAAACCTACTAGAATAAACCAAGAATTCTTGTGTAATCTTGAAATGGAGAAAGCTATTCCAGCTATTACACAAGATTCCAAAGCCATTAAAGAAAATAGTAAACATTTTAAAGTTTTTTGTTGAAAAATATCAAAAATGTTTCTATAATTCCAAAATGAATTATTTTAAACTACCAAGATATGTGTCCCTCCCCCCAAAATATCTACCTATTGATGTAAGTTGATTTAGAAATGAAAAGAAAATGTTTCCCTGTTTCTCCTCCCAAATACAGTATAAAAGCTGACTTCCTCTGCTTTACCGTGTCCAGCTAATTTATGGGTCAGGATAATCAGTAGCAACTAATTCGTGTCAACTCATACAGCTAGATTTAAAATATCAAAGCTGGAGGAATCTTGGACATCACTGCATCCTACTCACATTCTACAGATGAGAAAACATGGCAAGTGATCCGCTCAAAGTCACAAAATTAATGTTTACATCACTCACGTGGGATATTTCTGCTGTTACAGATCACCTCACGCTAGCAAAGCAAAGCAGTGGGAACTGGTTTGTAGTTAGAGTAATATACCTTGATCCAATAGTTTAACCAGGGAAATTATTAACAACAGCATGTTTCAAGATTTTTCTACAAACCAGAGCCCCGTATATACTTTATATACATCAACCTATTCAGTCAAGTGCTGTCCGTCATTATATTCCTATGAGAAAATGGAGACACATATTCAGTCGCCACTAGTGAGTAGGGGAACCTGGATCTGAGTCTTATTCCAAACTCTACCTCTTAATAGAAGCCTATGCACAGTAAGTTTGTTGGATACTGGCTGAACATGACCATGGCAAGTCCAATGTCAATCCCTCACACTTACCAGATGTACCAAAGAAATCAGTTCCATATCTTGAGGATAGTAAGCTCAATGGCCTTCCCTATGCCTATTCCAACACAAGCCATGTTCAGAGCACTGTTTGCATCTAGTCTTCTGGATAAAGATATCCCTGAACAACTTGTCCTCACTGATCTTCTTCTTGTAAACTACTGAGTCATTTATAGTTGGGACCACAAATGTATAATTTTATTATACCTGCTAGTGAAATGATCTCTAAATGGTTTCATGTGTATTTGGTTTGCTTGGCTCAAATAACTTGTAAACCAACTGAAAAGAAATAAGACTTTGTATACAATTCTACACATCTAGAAAGGCAAAACCTCAAGAAATATTTTTTGACTGATTGCTTAAATATCCCAAACATATACATATCATGTGCCTTTTCCACAAGCTATACATGGGATAACACTCGTCCTAGCTCAATTTCACCATTCTTTTCATGAAAGAAATTATCACATATTGAGGAGTGGGGGAGTCATTCTGGCTTACACATAAGTTAACTTGAATCTTATGTTAAATAAAACAGCCTGTGTGTAGCCTATCAAATAAACACTGCACATCTGCTTTAACTAGAAAAGAAAATGGAACAGTGACCAGAAGTAAAGAATGTCCAAGTCAAAAATAAAGATTAAATACCTCCCTTCCTTGGACACCAATGCTGGTACTACGTTGATGATGATTCCCTTCCCTGATGCCAAGGTTATACTGACTCCCTGTGTACGTGCTGATCTGTTTTTTTGAAACCTTGAAGGAATGTATCCCTGGCTTGTTTGATGTTCTTGGTTCTGACAAGATATAAAACTGTGCTGAAAACCATGCTTCTCTGGAGCAGCTTCTCAGAGTTATCTGAGACCTGGCTATCTTCCAGGCTTTAGTCCTCAGTTCGGCTCATATAAAACTCTCTTCTCTTCCTATTATAGACTGTTGATTGATTATTTTCATTGACAATTTTATATTCATTATACTCTGCCCATCTAAGATTGCGGGAAGACAGGACAAGAAGCACTGCTCTCTTTTGCTGGTCAAATTTTTTTCAAGTCAAGCTGAAACAGCCTTCACATTTATGCATTCTTATTCCTCCTCTTCCTTTCCTTCTCTCTTGTTATTACTCTAAAGTTATAGATAGATTATCATTAGGTTCATCATTGGGCTATTGTTCCTATTTCTTTTAACTTACCTTTAACCCTGTATTTTTAGTTTTGCCTGAAGAATTTCCTCAATTAGGTGCATGTGTATTAAAGGAAGAGGGAAGGGTCACAGAGATGAATGATGACAGGCTCTTTGTATATTCATAGGAATGTCATTTCGCTAATAGTTAGATGCAAAGTTTGACGGGTTTATAATTTGCAACTGAAGAACTAGTAGTAATGCACCATTATGGCTAAACTGTACTGTTTATAAATATATCAAAATCTTTCTGTTCTGAAAATCAAATAGCTACTAGTTTAAGCGCTCAAGTGCTATGAGGCCCACATACCCCAATCCCTGCATGGAATATCTCAATGTTCAGCAACCAATGAGTCAAGGGGATTTAAGCAGGGAGTTTCCAGATTCTACTGTAGCATAACATTCATCTTGATTCTGATTGGTCAGTGTTTGTGCCTTAGAGAACCTTAAACATTTTTTTTGAATTTTATTTTTTTATACAGTAGGTTCTTATTAGTCATCAATTTTATACACATCAGTGTATACATGTCAATCCCAATCTCCCAATTCATCACACCCCCACCCCCACCCCACCCCGCCGCTTTCCCCCCTTGGTGTCCATATGTTTGTTCTCTACATCTGTGTCTCAACTTCTGCCCTGAAAACCAGTTCATCTGTACCATTTTTCTAGGTTCCACATACATGCGTTAATATACGATATTTCTTTGTCACTTTCTGACTTACTTCACTCTGTATGACTGTCTCTAGATCCATCCACGCCTCCACAAATGACCCAATTTTGTTCCTTTTTATGGCTGAGTAATAATCCATTGTATATATGTACCACATCTTCTTTATCTAATCGTCTGTCGACGGGCATTTAGTCTGCTTCCATGACCTATTGTAAATAGTGCTGCAAAGAATATTGGGGTGCATGTGTCTTTCGGAATTATGGGTTTCTCTGGGTATATGCCCAGTAGTGGGATTGCCACGTCATATGGTAATTCTATTTTTAGTTTTTTAAGGAATCTTCATACTGTTCTCCATAGTGGCTGTATCAATTTACATTCCCACCAACAGTGCAAGAGGGTACCCTTTTCTCCACACCCTCTCCAGCATTTGTTGTTAGGAGATTTTCGGATGCTGTTCATTCTAACTGGTGGGAAGTGATACCTCAATGTAGTTTTGACTTGCATTTCTCTAATAATTAGTGATGTTGAGCAGCTCTTCATGTGCTTCTTTGCCACCTGTATGTCTTCTTTGGAGAAATGTCTGTTTAAGTATTCTGCCCATTTTTTGATTGGGTTGTTTCTTTTTTTAATATTGAGCTGCATGAGCTGTTTATATATTTTGGAGATTAATCCTTTGTCTGTTGATTAGTTTGCAAGTATTTTCTCCCATTCTGAAGGCTGTCTTTTCATCTGGATTACAGTTTCCTATGCTGTGCAAAAACTTTGAAGTTTCATTAGGTCCCATTTGTTTATTTTTGTTTTTATTTCCATTACTCTAGGAGGTGGATCAAAAAAGATCTTGCTGTGATTCATGTCAAAGAGTGTTCTTCCTATGTTTTCCTCTAAGAGTTTTACAGTGCCAGGTCTTACATTTAGATTTCTAGTCCATTTTGAGTTTATTTTTATGCATGGTGTTAGGGAGTGTTCTAATTTCATTCTTTTACATGTAGCTGTCCAGTTTTCCCAGCACCACTTATTGAAGAGACTGTCTTTTCTCCATTGTATATCCTTGCCTCCTTTGTCATAGATTACTTGACCATAGGTGCATGGGTTTATCTCTGGGCTTTCTATCTTGTTCCATTGATCTATATTTGTTTTTTTGTGCCAGTACCATATTGTCTTGATTACTGTAGCTTTGTATTACAGTCTGAAGTCAGGGAGCCTGATTCCTCCAGCTCTGTTTTTTTCCCTCAAGACTGCTTTGGCTATTTGAGGTCTTCTGTCTCTCCATACAAATTTTAAGATTTTTTTGTTGTAGTTCTGTAAAAAATGCCATTGTTATCTGATAGGGATTGCATTGAATCTGTAGATTGCTTTGGGTAGTATAGTCATTTTCACAATATTAATTCTTCCAATCCAAGAACATGGTATATCTCTACATCTGTTGGTATTATCTTTAATTTCTTTCATCAGTGTCTTATAGTTTTCTGCATGCAGGTCTTTTTGTCTCCCTAGGTAGGTTTATTCCTAGGTATTTTATTCCTTTTGTTGCAGTGGTAAATGGGAGAGTTTCCTTAATTTCTCCTTTAGATTTTTCATCATTAGTGTATAGGAATGAAAGAGATTTCTGTGCATTAATTTTGTATCCTGCAACTTTACCAAATTCATTGATTAGCTCTAGTAGTTTTCTGGTGGCATTTTTAGGGTTCTCTATGTATAGTATGTCATCTGCAAACAGTGACAGTTTTATTTCTTCTTTTCCCATTTGTATTCGTTTTATTTGCTCTTCTCTGATTGCCATGGCTAGGACTTCCAAAACTATGTTGAATAATAGTGGTGAGAGTGGACGTCCTTGTCTCATTCCTGATCTTAGAGGAAATGCTTTCAGTTTTTCACCATTGAGAATGATGTTTGCTGTGGGTCTGTCATATAGGGCCTTTATTACGTTGAGGTAGATTCCCTCTATGCCCACTTTCTGGAGAGTTTTTTATCATAAATGGGTGTTGAATTTTGTCAAAAGCTTTATCTGCATCTATTGAGATGATATGTTTTTTCTCCTTCAATTTGTTAATATGGTGTATCACATTGATTGATATGTGTATGCTGAAGAATCCTTGCATCCCTGGGATAAATTCCACTTGATCATGGTGTATGATCCTTTTAATGTGTTGTTGGATTCTGTTTTCTAGTATTTTGTTGAGGATTTTTGCATCTCTATTCATCAGTGATATTGGTCTGTAGTTTTCTTTTTTTGTAGTATCGTTGTCTGGTTTTGGTATCAGGGTGATGGTGGCCTCATAGAACGAATTTGGGTGTTTTCCTTCCTCTGCAATTTTTTGCAAGAGTTTGAGAAGAATCAGTGTTAGCTCATCTCTAAATATTTGATTGAATTCTCCTGTGAGGCCATCTGGTCCTGGGCTTCTGTTTGTTGGAAGATTTTTTTTGTTTTTTTGTTTTTTTTGCAGTACTCAGGCCTCTCACTGTTGTGGCCTCTCCCGTTGCCGAGCACAGGCTCCGGATGCGCAGGCTCAGCGGCCATGCCTTATGGGCCCAGCCACTCCATGGCATGTGGGATCTTCCCGGACCGGGGCACGAACCCATGTCTCGTGCATTGGCAGGCAGACTCTCAACCACTGCACCACCAGGGAAGACCTGTTGGAAGATTTTTAATCACAGTTTCAATTTCATTACTTGTGATTGGTCTGTTCATATTTTCTATTTCTTCCTGGTTCACTCTTGGAAGGTTATACCTTTCTAAGAATTTGTCGATTTCTTCCAGGTTGTCCATTTTATTGGCATAGCGTTCCCTGTAGTAGTCTCTTAGGATGCTTTGTATTTCTGCAGTGTCTGTTGTAACTTCTCCTTTTTCATTTCTAATTTTATTGATCGGAGTCCTCTCCTTCTTTTTCTTGATGAGTCTGGCTAATGGTTTATTAATTTTGTTTATCTTCTCAAAGAACCAGCTTTTAGTTTTATTGATCTTTCCTATTGTTTTCTTTGTTTCTATTTCATTTATTTCTGCTCTGATCTGTATGATTTCTTTCCTTCTGCTAACTTTGGGTTTTGTTTGTTTGTCTTTCTCTAGTTCCTTTAGGTATAAGGTTAAATAGTTTGAGATTTTTCATGTTTCTTGAGGTAGGCTTGTACAGCTATGAACTTCCCTCTTAGAACTGCTTTTGCTGCATCCCGTAGGTTTTGGATTGTCATGTTTTCGTTATCATTTGTCTCTATGTATTTTTTTATTTCCTCTTTGATTTCTTCAGTGATCTCTTGGTTATTTATTAACATATTGTTTAGCGTCCATGTGTTTGTGCTTTTTACCTTTTTTTTCCCTGTAATTGATTTCTAATCTCATAGCTTTCTGGTAAGAAATGTTGTCAATTTGATTACTATGTGTCTCGGTGTGTTTCTCCTTGGCTGTATGCTGCCTGGGACTCTCTGAGCTTCCTGGACTTGTGTGGCTATTTCCTTTCCCATGTTAGGGAAGTTTTTGACTATAATCTCTTCAAATATTTTCTGGGGTCCTTTCTCTCTCTCTTCTCCTTCTGGGACCCCTATAATGTGAATATTGTTGTGTTTAATGTTGTCCCAGAGGTCTCTTAGGCTGTCTTCATTTCTTTTCATTCTTTTTTCTTTATTCTGTTCCACGGCAGTGAATTCCACCATTCTGTCTTCCAGGTCACTTATCCGTTCTTCTGCCTCAGTTATTCTGCTATTGATTCCTTCTAGTGTATTTTTCATTTCAGTTATTGTATTGTTCATCTCTGTTTGTTCTTTAATTCTTCTAGGTTCTTTTTCCAAGGTCCTGGATCATCTTTACTATCATTATTCTGAATTCTTTTTCTGGAAGGTTGCCTATCTCCACTTCATTTAGTTGTTTTTCTGGGATTTTATCTTGTTCCTTCATATGGTACACAGCCCTCTGCCTTTTCATCTTGTCTATCTTTCTGTGAATGTGGTTTTTGTTCCACAGGCTGCAGGATTGTAGTTCTTCTTACTTCTGCTGTCTTCTTGCTTCTGTATTTCTTCTTGCTTCTGCTCCAGAATGTTAAATATTTTTGACCGTATTTCTGGGTATATAAGTTCAAAGGTAAGTATAAAACCCAGAGTTCTATTCAGGAAGAGAATGGCTCAGTAGCAAGATTTTCAAACCAAGTCTAAATTGAGAACATGAAACATATTTTTATATGCATGTTATAGGAGGGGATTTCATACAAGTGATAGATGAGGAGAATGGAAGATCATCTCAGTAGAAAATGTTTCATATAAAAATGCACACCTGTTACCTATAATGCCAGGACTCTAAACATGATACTTGTGTGCTAAAGAGGTACAACAGGCTGACTTCTGACTGCAGGTAGGTCAGAATCCATGATGATATTCCCTACATTTACACCCTCTGACAGATCTATGTGTCCATCTCCAATCTCAGCCATCCACTTTTTGCATAGATATCTGCTGAGTACCCACCACATATATTTTCAATCTCAACAATTATTAAACTCCCATTGGAGGCCTCCCTCCACCAGTGCTTATTCCAGTTGAGGCTCATCAGCATTTTCCTACTTCTAGCTCTCCACACTAGAAGAATAGGCTCAGACCAGGTACACTACTTCTAAAAGCTCTCAAACTTTGCATGTGAGATTGAAAAACATCTACCACTGTATGTGTGTTGGGGAGCAGGGAACAGTTAAAGCTTAACTATTTACAGCTCAGAACCTCATCGTTAAACTCTTTCCCTTCCATAGCACTATAGTTCATAAAGAAATCTAGTGGTACTTTTCTTCAATGCATGCTTCCTGTTAGAGAAGTAAGGCATTTATTACATGCTGGAAATCAATCAAATCTCTGGAAAGGACAACTGAAATGAATGTCATTAATTTATATTTAAGGGTTTATTTTGCCATTTGCTCCTGCTTCTATTTAAGGGTTTATTGTGGTGGCTATGCACTATGCCCTATAGTGGAAGGCCAGCATTTTTACATGGAACTTGAACATGTTAACTGAGACCTCGCTATGCTTTCAGGAAGTTGTGTCTTACCTAATGCTGGAGCCAGGCTTGCAGCCTCTGACCGTTTACTCTGGAGTTTTGCAGGATCTTCCTTCCTTGGGTATTGGGGGTGGACTGCTGTTGGAATCATAACATTATCACAGTGCTGCATTTGGCCCATTGTTGCATTGTATATGATAGCTTTTTTCTATTTGGTCAAGGAGATCATCCATAGTGATTGCATTACCTTTTACTGTCTTTCACACTTAAAAACAAATGTCAATATACGACTGTCTTACAGAGCACCTACAGATCACAGGGAATGGTTCAGTGAAGAAATGTAAGCTGATTTGGTAGCTCAGTGTTCTTTGCGATGTGTTGCCTTTTCCTGGTAACACAGGGGTAATATTGTTGGAAATTGCTCTCAGACTTCTCCTAGGGCCTGCTTTTAAGCTTATTCTGTGTCTTCTCTGTCTTTCTTTCCCCAAGGGAACTGGGATGCTTCTCAGTGAGTTCATTTTTCACTGACATCTTGTCAAGAAAGAGGATGGATGTTAGCACAGATGAATACCTCTTGGAGAGGTCTTTTCATTGTGTTAGGCAGAAAACTGGCTTTCTTTAATGGAAAATTCTTCTCTTTCTTTGACCAAAGAATATTTTCTGTAGTTACTTCATGGAATACACTACTCATAAAGCACAAATACTGAACCATTCGTTCAGAACCTCTTGTTCAGAGATTTTGATGGCCCAAATCAGATCTTCTCCTATAGACATCACTGGGAGACAAACACCAGGAAAGAGCCCTGCCTTTCTTTCAGTTCACAAAGACTGGACATGAATAAAAGAAGCGACATAGTATGTCTTCAGAGAAGAATGAACTTTAGCTTTAACTCTACATGGATCTGATCTTTCCCTTTGAACTAGTTCATATTTATTTGTTCCACTTATCCTTTTTTTTGTTACAGGGATAATAATACCAATTTAAATCTTGCAGCATGGTTCTTGGAAGATGGTATAACCTCAATACATATTAGATAAATGAAGGAATCAATGAATAAAATGGTGAGTTATTGTGAGGAAATGATTGCAAACTGCTTTGGAATATACAACACAAAAATGCTAGAGTTAGAAAGCAAATTACTATATGTGTGCAGAAAAAAATACGAGGGGATCATACATTAACCAAAGGCAGATGAAGATGACTTCTCTTAAATGGATAATGACTCCTATACTGTGAGTGATTACACGGTGCCTTGTGTTAGTCCCAACTGACACCTGAAAGGTCTTTAGGAATCCTAGATTTTATATCCACTTCTTCCACCAAAACACATAATTGGGGAAACTAAAACCCTGGAAGATGGAACAGCATGGGTAAGGTCAAATAACCATTTATTATTTATTTATTAAAAAAAAAACTCCCCATAAATCTTAGCCAAGTTGAATTTTTTAGCATTAAATCACTACATAAGATATTGTATTTGTTCATTTGTTAATTTTCTCTATACTGATAATTAGAACACTAGCTCCATCAGATAGATATTTGTGTTTTGTTTACTACTACATCATCTAGAATAGTGACTCATGTATCTTACGGCACTCAATAAATATTTGCTGAATAAATAGATGGATGAATGTATAGTAGACGAAACCCAGATTACACATTTCCTAATTACAAATTCACAGCTCATCCCAGTATACCACATAGCCCCTCTATAAAGCTACTTTGCCATTTTATGCTTTAACATGAATTATTATAAAACAGAATCATATAATGAATAATCGGTAAATGATGATTTCCAGTTCTATTCATCACCTGGTTAGGAAGAATGTAGCTTCTTGACTCACTTATTGCTACCATTTCAGTAGAAACAGAAATCAGATTATTTTAAGCATGAAAGAGTGAAGAAAAATGGTATAGATAGCTTGGATGCTTGTTACAAAAAAGACACATATGACAAGATTCCCTTTACTTAAAACAAATACTATATTATTCCACTTAACAGCACACCAAGTCTTAACAGAAGTTTGTCCTTCTTGTGGATAGACAGATGTTCATCTAATGATACATTTGCCTAACTGGGTATTCCTATAATGGCTCAGAGGTTGGGGGCAGTGGGTATGGAGTTAAGACTGTTACTGAGGACTTCCTATATTCCAAGCAATGTTCTAAGTGCTTTACCTCTGTTATACTGTTTAACACTCACAATAACCCTGCAATGCTATAGACAAGAACAGTCACAAAGTTGATAGGTGGTGGGACCAAAGTCATTACACGTGACTTCAGAAGCCATGCTTGCAAGCCCCACCATGTTATACCATGCTAATGGTGTTCTAAAAAGGATATAAGTTGCCTACAGAAAAATCACTTTTGGAAAATAAGTCGGCCCCAAATGGTTCCTATATGTTTCCTCTTCTGCCTCACCTGTGTTTGTCTCTAAATAGTAGAAAAATACTTAAGTCCTGTTCCAGCAACTTGCTTCTGGAAACTGGGTTAAGTTTTGCATCATAAGCAATTGACACAACTAAGGTTAGCATGTATACAACAAAGGTGGTATTTTAATAGGCACTGGGTAATATATATATATATATATATATATATATATACATATACATATATATAATGTATGTTTATTTTTAAAAAATCATGTGATATTGGCTTTCTCTTACTGAATTTATGACTAAAAGAAAAATTCAAAATGATATTAGAAAGAAAGCAATGATGTTTAAGGCATTCACAGAGTTATTACATGCACCAAAATTGAACTTTTAATAATTTGACTGTGTAAAAAATTATAAAAATTTCTTTACAGTGAAGCACTTTCTTTAATATCATTAAGAAGATGTGGCACATGTATACAATGGAATATTACCCAGCCATAAAAAGAAACAAAATTGAGTTATTTGTAGTGAGGTGGATGGACCTAGAGTCTGTCATACAGATTGAAGTAAGTCAGAAAGAGAAAAACAAATACTGTATGCTAACACATATATATAGAATCTAAAAAAAATGGTTCTGACGAACCTAGGGGCAGGACAGGAATAAAGATGCAGACATAGAGAATGGACTTGAGGACATGGTGGGGGACGGGTAAGCTGAGACGAATTGAGAGAGTGGCATGGACATATATACACTACCAAATGTAAAACAGATAGCTAGTGGGAAGCAGCCACATAGCACAGGAAGATCAGCTCAGTGCGGTGCTCTGTGACCACCTAGAGGGGTGGTATAGGGAGGGTGGGAGGGAGACGCAAGAGGGAGGAGATATGGGGATATATGTATATGTATAGCTTATTCATTTTGTTATACAGCAGAAACTAACACTTCATTGTAAAGCAATTATACTCCAATAAAGGTGTTAAAAAAAGTTGCATCTTTATAAATGTTTGTGCAAAAATTGTCATTTCTAGGATACCCTTCTGCTTCACTTTTGGATGCAGGAATCAGACCTACCTTGTTGACATTTCACCAAGTTCTGCTTTTCTGGCATCTAAATGTGTATATATATGTGTGTGTGTGTGTGTGTACACACACACACACACACACACACACACACACACACATATATATATATGTCATGTTCCATAAGAAGCCCTCTCTACTTAGCAGCTAAGAAAGGTGAAAAAAAAATCCTCATACATCTTTAAAGCCAAACACAACCTTGAATTTTTTAATTAGTAATTGGCAAAATCTGCTGAGTCCTTTGTGCAGACACAGGGCAAATAATCATATTCTTTATTCATTCAGCTATTATTTGTTCTATTCTATATATGGGCATTTTTGAATCAATATGAATATTTTATATAAACTTAGAGAAAGAAGTCACAGAGCCATACTTTGTATAGCTCCAAATACATGCAAAAATTAGAGGTTCTTGCTACCCGCTTTGATCTCTCTAGGATCTCTTCAAAGATCTTATTATCCACATAGCGAAGGCTCTGAAATTGGTAACTCAAGTCTTGGCTTTACACGAGTTCCAGACTTGTGTATTGAGTACCTACCTGACATCTCCACTGGGGTATCTAATAAGCACCCCAATCTTAACCAAGTTCAAAACAGAATGCTTGCTTTCTCCAACCTTGCTCCTCCCCAAGTCTTTCCCACCTTAGCTAAACAAACAATAAGTCAACTAGATACTAAAGACAAAAACCTAGGAATCACCATCAGTTCTTGTTTTTCCTTCATTCTCTGTCTTTGGTTTCATTCCTTAGCAGTGGAACATGAAAGGAGATTCTCATTCAAGTGAGTGACCGGGGACAGCTTTGTTTCAGTGGTTCTCAACTTAAGCATGCATCAGAATCTCCTGCAAGGCTTGGAAAAGCACAGAATCCTGGACTCCATCTCCAGAATTTCTAATTAAGTAAGTCTGGAGCTATATCTGAGAAGTTATCATTCTAACATGTTCCCAGGTGATGCTGATGTTACTTTTTCCAAGACCATACTTTGATAATCATTGCTCAAAGGAATGAAGGTAATGAAAGGTGGATGGAGGGTGGGGGAAAGCAAAAACGTGGTCTCAGAAGGAAATGAGTAATTCACGGAGAGGTAAACGTAAGCACTTGGGAGCCAACAGTCCCAAAAGGTAGAGGATGACTCTCCAGCCAAAGTGTATCTGGACAGAGATACACTGTCCAGATACACTCCTTCAATCCATGTTTCAGCAAGCTTTTCAGATCCACCTCCAGAAATAGGTACTGAGTGTAACCACTTCTCACTATATACACTGATAACACCCAGTTCACTCTCAATTCTCAGCAGATGGCAATTCCTTTCTACAGTGTTTCATCTAGGGTCAGAGCCAACTTCCTGATATAGTCAATCTAGGATATGCAGGTGGAAATAACTTAGCGACCTTCCAGGTAAAGAAGCTGCAACTGCAAGTTCAAGGTCGATGTCTGAAACAAAGGCCTGATGAAATCAGGTCTCAGCTGGACTCAGTCTTACTCTCCTACAATGCATTCTCCATGTATCAGAGTGACATATATATATATATATATATATATATATATATATATATAATTAATGTAAAGCAGATCTCATCACTTTTCCACGATTCTCCAGTGTTCTTAAAAGGAAATCAAACTTCCTTCTCTGGCCAACAAGGCCTCAGGTTTTTCATATATTTGCAACTTCCCATTTCCTCTTCCTGAAAGCTCTGTTCTACTTTCACTCCAAACCTCACCATGACCTTTCCCACAGAGAGATACAGATGAATGAACACTTCATATCATTCAGGCTTCAGCCCAGTTGCCTCCTCCTCAAAAAGACCTGAACAGACCTTTCTACCTAAAATAGCTCAACGTCCCCAGTCATGGTCTCGTGGCACCCTGCTTCAGTTTATTCAAAGCACCTCAACTATCTGAAGTTAACTGTTTTTTAAAAAATCAATTTCCTTGTTATCATGCCTTCCCCCATGAGAATATGAGCTCTATGTGGGCAGACTTTGTTTTCCAGTTCACTACTCTGCCTCAGGTGCCTCAAGCACCTGGAAGTGTGTTTAGCACATAGTAGGAGTTGAATAAACACTTTTGAATACATAGATGAATGATGCGCATGTATTGAATGAGGATGATATCTTACTTCTTAGCTCTCAATTGTTCTACTGACGGTAGCTCAGTATTTTAGTTATTTTTTTTTGAGGTCATACATGGTCAGTTTGGCTAAGAAAGATCCCAGGAATCAATCTGATCATGTCAAATCAGCATAGTTCATATCTAAGACGGTTTCTCTAGGGCAATGAATATATCTGCATTTTGACAGCTGGACCATCCATCAAAAAGACAGACCGAGCTGATTAGTTTGACCAGTTACATTAAGAATGGTTCTACAAATATTGGTGCCACTGAGAATTTAGGTACAATGTGATTGCATCAGTGCCTGAATATTAGCAAACCAGAAATTCAGTCTTAGAAAATGCAAATGGTAGCATTTCTCTACTTAGAGCATTGCATGGCCTCATGGAGACAGACCATGAGGCCATGGCTAGAAAGCCAAAGCAAAGCAATCAATAAAACATTTATTTAGGTACATGAGCAAACTGTGCCCAACCGGTTTTCCGAATCATGTGGGATTGGGATTTAGAAAAACTTTCAGGGGAACATCCAGTAGTCGAATATCTATCTGGTCAACGTACCGTAACCAACAATAAGTCACCTTTTCAGGCAGGATTTCTTTTAAAGTCTTTCTTCTAAAGAAGTGGCTCTTGATCTCCATATTAGTAGCACCAGTATCAACTTAGCATTAACTGGGGACTTTTTAGAACTGTAAATCAATTTGGCTGACTCCAGACCATCTGAATGAACAACTCTGGGTGTAGGGCCCAGTGATTTGTACTTTAACATATCCTGCAGGTGATTCTGATGACTCTCACAGAAGTTTGAGAACCCCTTTTGCAGAGCTAGGGTCGATCCACTGGTGGTGGGAAGAGGTGAACTACATTTTGGTTAAAAGTACCTGCAATTGGAAGTATAAGGTTTTGGATGAAATTAGAGTTTGACATTCTGCTTTAAATTAAGCAGACAGTCCTCAGCGAAACACTCTGTCTACCTATCTTATTTTCCATGTAAACACAAAATCTAAAACTTGACCCCCAACATCACAGACACTGTGGCACAAAAGGAAGGTAGAAAGCACTCCAGAAAAGCAGACTGTTTTCGGAATGATGGGTATTATTACAATTCACAGAGATATGTTAGATTTAGCTCTCAGCATACATTTCTCAGCAATCATAATGTGTTCTGCCAAGTGAAGACTCTGTACCTGAATTGCCTTAGATACATATTTGATAATATTCTACAATGTTGTCAGAAGCGGGCTTGGTGGGGGGGAGCTCAGTTTCTGAAGAAACAGCAATCAACTCATCAATCTGCCTAGTTGTGCAGTCACTTCCTCTAATGAGAGGTCTGTAATTGTCACTCACGATGACTTAACATGATTAGTACAGGAGACGAAGGTCTCTCAGGAGCAAAGTGAGACAAAGCTCACCTTACCCGGTCTTTGCTCTCCTCACGCCTAATTGCTTGGGTAGCTGCAAACTTTTATTGTGATAAATGACAACTCCAACATTCACATGCAAACACACATGCCTCAGCATACACGGATACACATGCACGCACTTCATCATCAAATTAGATAGAAACTTTGCATCAGTTAGAAACAAAGGTTACAAGTGAACTTATTTACAAAAGAGAAACAGACTCACAGACGTAGAAAACAAATTTATGGTTACCAAAGGGGAGAGGGATAAATTAGGAGATTGGGATTAACACATATATACTACTATATATAAAACAGATAACTAACAAGGACCTACTGTATAGCACAGGGAAATATACTCAATATCTTGTAATAACCTATTATGGAAGAGAATGTAAAAAAGACTATATATATGCATAACTGAATAACTTTGCTGCACACCTGAAACTAACACAACACTGTAAATCAACTATATTTCAATAAAAATTTTAAAAAAACAAATGAACAAACAAAAACGTCATTTTACGTATTAAGGGATATTTGGATTTACTTGCACTTTTTCTCCTACTAAATAAAAGGGGGTTTGTTTGTTTGTTTGTTTTTGTTTTCTTTTTTTTTTTTACAGGAACTGTAATATGGTTAAGGGGGTTTCCAACTGAATCTGCCATTCAACGTCTCAATGTGGCCTAACTCTACACAGCCAATATATGTTTCCCTGCAGATTTCTTCATGTGTCCCTTGACCCAGCCAAGGTAATCTTGTCACTTTCAGCTAAATAAAGTTCATTTCCATCTTTACTCAAGCTATTTCCCTTTTAATACACTCATTACATTTCTATCTTCTAAGATTTTCCTAAAATTCTAACTCAAGTCCCACTTTCTCCCAAAGTGCTGATGAACTATTTTAGTTGATCTTTCCATTTTCTGAATTCTTATATAACTTACTGCTTTTATGGCTCATTTGTCATTCATAAAATACACTACTTTGAATTATTACATAATCTTGACATATGATCAACTCTCTAAATGTAAAGATCTTTTAGGTTAGAGCCTAAGTCTTATGCTTCATTCCTATGCTCTGAACATCTGGTTCACAGTAAGAATTAAATAAACACTTATTAAATTAGTGTATGTGAGGCTTTAAAACAAACTGTTAGCAAAATAATAACAATCCATGCCTTACTATGAAAGTTAAGTGGTCACCTTTTTTTTTCCTTGAATGACATAGCCAACACTATGACTGACACTGTGTACAATGTCATAACTTTATTTTTCTTACTAATACAGGTAAGTATTATCTTAAACAATTCCAAAAACCCATCAGTCACCAGAAAGGAATTCAAACGCATTTAGTAAACCTCACTTTCTACAACAAAAAAGTAGAATCATATTTTTAAATTATTTCTTCAATAAAAATGTCAGTGAAAAGATATTCCTCTTGGATCAGAAGAAAATTCTCTATATTAAAATACAATATCCCCTAAAACTTCAAATGAATGAAAATTTCATATAATTTAAAGATAAGGACAAATAGAGAGGGCAGACAGCAGAAGCAAGAAGAACTACAATCCCACAGCCTGTGGAACAAAAACCACATTCACAGAAAGATAGACAAGATGAAAAGGCAGAGGGCTATGTACCAGACGAAGGAACAAGATAAAACCCCAGAAAAACAACTAAACGAAGTGGATATAGGCAACCTTCCAGAAAAAGAATTCAGAATAATGATAGTGAAGATGATCCAGGACCTCAGAAAAAGAATGGAGGCAAAGATCAAGAAGATACAAGAAATGTTTAACAAAGACCTAGAAGAATTAAAGAACAAACAAACAGAGATGAACAATACAATAACTGAAATGAAAAATACACTAGAAGGAATCAATAGCAGAATAACTGAGGCAGAAGAACAGATAAGTGACCTGGAATTCACTGCTGTGGAACAGAATAAAGAAAAAACAATGAAAAGAAATGAAGACAGCCTAAGAGACCTCTGGGACAACATTAAACACAACAACATTCACATTATAGGGGTCCCAGAAACCCAAAACAATTAAGAAAATGGTCATACGAACATACATATCAATAATTACCTTAAATGTGAATGGATTAAATGCTCCAACCAAAAGACACAGGCTCGCTGAATGGATACAAAAACAAGACCCATATACATGCTGTCTACAAGAGGCCCACTTCAGACCTATGGACACATACAGACTGAAAGTGAGGGGATGGAAAGACTTAAAAAAAAAAAAAAGATAAGGATAAATAGAGAGTGCTCATCCAAAATTTTCAAAAACAAAGAAATACAGAGTTCATTTTATTCTTTCCCATAGTGTCTATCTGAATCCTATTTGAAAATTTAAATATTACACCAAGGTAGAAAGATTTTTTTAGCAATAAGAATCATATCATAAAGATGTTTAACTTGAGTCATTAAATGTGACTTTTAAAGAAGGTCCATTTTTTAAAAAAATATTTATTTACTGGGTTGCACTGGGTCTTAGTTGTGGCATGCAAACCCTTTTTAAATTTTTTTTTTTTTTAATTTTTGGCTGTGTTGGGTCTCTGTTGCTGCGCACGGGCTTTCTCTAGTTGCGTCGAGCAGGGGCTACTCTTTGTTGTGGTGCACGGGCTTCTCATTGCAGTGGAAGAAGGTCCATTTTTTAAAAGTCAGTTTTGAATGCATTTAATTTTAAGGAGTAGATGGATAGATAGAAAAATGGTTAATTTTTGAATAAATTTACTCTGAAAACATTTCAATTTGTTAAAGACTTTCTAATTATGGACTGAATGTTTTTGTCTCTCTAAAATTCAGACCTTGAAATCTAATTCCCAATATGACTGTGTTTGGAGGTGGGGGCTTTGGTAGGTGATTGGTCATGATGGGGGAGTGCTAGTGGATGGGATTAATGCCCTTATAAGAGATCTCAGAGAGCTCTCTAGTTCCTCTGCCATGTGAGAACATAGCAAAAAGACAGTCATCTATGAACCAGAAAGAAGATCCCTAACTGTCACTGAATCTGCCAGTGCCTTGATCTTGGACTTCCCAGCCTCCAGAACTGTGAGAAATAAACTTCTATTGTTTATGAGTCTCCCAGTCTGTGGTACTTTGTTATAGTAGCCTGAAAAGACTGGCAAAGCCATAATTTCAGTTCCAGAGTAAAAATTATAGGCTTGGAATAGGATCTTATGATATCACAACTGAAATCAAAACAAAATCTGCCTCCCAAAAATATTCAGACACAAGAAATCACCTTATACATTTCCAGTGCAGTGAAATCAGGTGTAGTTTACTTTAACCTCTGAATGAAACAAATGTCTATCAGCAACATTTTCCCTACTTAAAATCCACATTTTGAAATTAAAAGAAAACAAGTTTGGAAGTCAGGGGCAAACTGGAAAGTAAATCACTTTGAAATAGCACAGTGTTCTCAGTGGTGCTTTACAACTAAGTTATTTGCCTGTTTTGGAAACAAAAAGGACTGTAATATAAATTGTGTTTCTTTCAGGCTTTATGAAAACAGCCAGTTCTTCCTTGGCCATACATGATATGGTATTAAATAACCCACTACTCCAACTTTATTAATTATAAAACAACCATAGAATGTTAAATGACCTAAATTCAGTCATCTATGCCAATGAATCATTTGGCAATTAAAGTATGCTTACAGGGCTTATTTGCCCATGAAAAAATTTAAATGAAGAAACTTAAGAAACTTAATGCAAATTATTCAGCTTCATAAAATTTACAAAGGAAGAAATGTTTAAGCACTGGGCAGAAGCAAGAAAGGAACATCCAATTATATGTGTGTGTGTGAGACATGTATGTATATGTATATATATATATATACACATACACACATGTATATATGTATATGTATACTGTATGTGTATATATATATATATGTATATATATATAATCAATTGTATGTCGCTTTTCTCCAATAAAAACCTCTTTTTCTTTTGCCTCTCTAAAGTCTGTTGAATTCACTGGACAATTATGATTCAGTATTGTATCTAACCATACTTACAGGATAAGAAGGAAAAAATGGTGTCACTTAGAAACATATTTCTTTTCTAATTTCTCAAACAAGGGTTTTGGTGAGGTTTGATTCAAAGAACTAAATTATTTCATAAAAGAAAATAAAGATACATAAACCTATTTTTCACCAATATGTCAGTTTAGAAGAGACACACCAGCTTGGGTACAAGTTATAAGTGTTATGAATAAAGATGCTTAGCCACACCCCAGACAAGCTCTGAAGGAAATTCTTATGCATACTAAAATTTGAGAAACAATGCCTGAGACCAGTGGTTCTGAAACTTCAGTGAACATTACTCACCTAGAGGACCTGCGAAACACAGATTGCTAGGTCCCAGCAGTGTCTGATTCAGTAAGTCCTGCATGGGCACTTCTATCAAGTTCCCCAATAATACCAGTGTTTCTGGTCTGGCACTGCACTTTGAGAACCAAAGCTACAAACTTCCTTAAATGTCACATTAACTGGGGTTATCAAGTGAACTGGACTTCAAACTATTTAAAAACTTTACTTTCTGAGAAGGGCTCAAGAGTTCATGTTCTGAGATGCTGATGGAAGGTGGATCTACATGCTGTAACGAAAAGAGGGCATGCAGGCTAATCTCTGATTATGAACATTGCAAAGCCTGATGTGTTCCTACCTGTGTAGAAGCCCAGCATTCTCCACCCAGTAGTAAGCTACAGGTTTGAAACCTATTTTCTGCAGAAGTTGCTTTGTATCTGCTCAAGCACATGGACCCCGAGAGCTCTAGGATGGAGCTTGGCAGACCTGACCTGCCTGTTATGCTCATGGGTATAAAGGTATTCAACGCCACTGCAGGGGTGTATGCTCAACACTCATCAATCACACATTTCATTGCCTCAATCCAGGAGATCCATGAGTTTAGAACTCTTCTATAAAGTGTGGCAGAAATGTCTTAGTTTGGAATTTTCAAAACCGCTGGCTACAAATCATCCTCCAAGGCTCTAAAAAGAGCCTCATCAGACCTTTATTGGATTTTTGGGTTTAAGGATCATGGCACTTATCAGTTTAATAACCAGGAGGGATTTGTTTAGAAAATGTGTCCCAAGTATCCAGAGATGTGGGTTTACCATATGGAGGTAATGAATGTGAACTAAGTGCATGTGAAAGCCACATGGCAATGAGCTTTGTCTTAGTGAAATTAAAGCTGAGACGGATTTTGTGGCAGTACCTAGATTCCAAACTGTTCTTTCTATTCAAACCTCTCCTCGTTCTTAATGGCAAAATCATACAATTATTAAACAAGAGGCTATTTATTTTCTTTTTGCTACGGAAGAAGGCTATGCATATGGCTAATCTAAGAGTAGTTTCATTCATGTATAAATTAAAAATTTTAGTAAAGAAATATAGCCCTGTTTAGTAACGTTTGGAATTTCCATCTGTCTTTCGGGGCACCAATTCAGTTAGCCTTGCTCACTATTGGTAACCAAAGATTTTATAAAGTACACCAGAAATAGGAAACTCTTTGAAACATGCCAGTTGGCTAGAGCTAGTTTCTGTTTGCAAAGTCAATGGCCAATAAAAGGGCAATGAATTTGCAAATAACATTTATTAACTCTTGGCAAGTGTCTTTATGAAGTGAGTATAACAATGATAATAGTGGAATAACAGTACCTCATTTCTGTTTGCTACTCATGTTAAATAGTAGACAGAGTATACCAAACTTAAAATTAACAAATATAGTAGCTGACAAAGTTTTGAAAGAAAACTTGTTCAACTAATAAGTCTGTTTTGGAGTTAGTTGAGAAGGGATCTTTAAAAAAAAAAAAAAAGCACATAGATGACCCCCAGATGTCTGACTAAAATTGTGTACATACATTTTGGGGTACACAGAATTGTTTCTTATTTGAGGATACACAAGTGAATGCAGATTTCTTGGTAAGCAGTCTTTGTAATCTTATCAAATTCTTAAAGGAGAGTTTGAGCCCAAGAGTAAGAACTTCCAATGAGATTTGCACAGCCTGAGGTAAGGAACTCATGGCCTGCAAGCTACCCTTTGCCCATCTTGCTCCCTTGGAAGGACTCACTATGCCATCGCGGGGCTCTTTCCCCCATGAAACCCATGTCTGGCCTTCATAACTTCTGTGGCACAGCATTCCAAGTGGTCACTACCAAGTGACTGGAGTTGTCAAGGAAAGTCACACTTACTTTTCTTTTTTTGGAAAGTCTATGCTTTGAGTACATCCAAAAAGGATTATGCTACAAAGATAGTTAAAAGGATAGTTTCAATCTGAAATGAGTTGAAACACTTTCAATAACAGATCTTTACCGATAGACCAGAAGTTAACAAGTCCAACTCTGAGCTAGCTGAGTTCTTTTTTTCTCTCCCAAATCATCTAATATGAGAGGATGCAGGGCTCAGTCTTTGGCCTTCTTTGTTCTGTCCTCGGACACCCCTTTGGAGATCGCCCGCTGTCTCATGGTCTTAAAAACCACTGTAAGCTGCTGACTCCCATTTATATCTTCAATCCACACCATCCTTCCTACTCCAGACTTGTATAGTAACTGCCTATGCAGCATCTCCACTTATATGTCCAAATGCGTCCTGTCCAAAGCAAGACCACTGATGTTGCCTTAAATTCTCTTCGGCTAGAATCTCCCCCATCTTTGGTGACAGCAATTCCATCCTTCTAGTCTCAGGCCTCACCAAATGTTACTGTCATATGGTCCCCTCTCTTTGTCTCAGACCCATATCCAATCTACCTTCTATCTGAATCTATCTTCAAAATATAACCGAAATGTGATCACTTCTCACCACCTCTACTGTCACCATCCTTGTCTGAGCCTTCATCATCTCTAACCTGTGCTGTTGTGATAGCTGCTTACCTGGCTTCCCTAATTTCATGCCTGCCTGCTACAGCCTAGTACAGCACAGTGGCCGGGACGATAGCTTAAATCAGATCATGCTTCTTCCTCCCCTGACTTTTCATTTCATACAAAGCAAAATCCAAAGTCCTCACAAGAGCTTTCATATGACTACACGGTCAGGCTCTCACTTCGACTCATAGCTTGTGCCCTACTAATTCTCCACTGCTCACTCCGCACTATCATACTGATTGAGTGTGTCTAGAAACATGACAGCCGTGTTTCTGCCTTGGAGCTTTGGCACTGCCTGTTGTTTGCCACTCCTTGTTTCCTCTGCCTGGAACATTCTTCACCCAGAAATCTCCATGGCTAACTTTCTGACCTCTTTCAAGTTTTGCTTAAATCTCATTTTCTTAAAACTCCTGACTAGAATATCTGATTAACGCCAAGACTTATCCTATCCCCTTAGTTTGGCCTATGTTTTCTTTTTTCAGTTTCACTTATAATCCTCTAATAAACTTGATCAATTACTTATTGTGTCCTCTACTTTGGTATTACTTTTCTTTGTTCGCCCTCTTTTAAAATGTTAACTCCATGAGGGCAGGGATAGTAGACTCATTTGTTTCTTTTTAAATTTTTTACTTATTTTTATTTATTTATTATTTTTGGCTGTGTTGGGTCTTCGTTGCTGCACGCAGGCTTTCTCTAGTTGCGCGTGCAGGGGCTATCCTTTGTTGCGGTGCGCGGGCTTCTCATTACAGCGGCTTCTCTAGTTGCAGTGCACGGGCTCTAGGTACACAGCCTTCAGTAGACGCAGCGCATGGGCTCAGTAGTTGTGGCTCACGGGCTCTAGAGCTCAGGCTCAGTAGTTGTGGCGCACGGGCTTAGTTGCTCCGCGGCATGTGGGATCTTCCTGAACCAGGGCTCGAACCCGTGTCCCCTGCACTGGCAGGCGGATCCTTAACCACTGCACCACCAGGGAAGTCCTAGACTCATTTGTTGACCATGGAATTCCAACTAACTGCAACAGTGCCTAACACAAAGTATGTGCTCAATAAACCTTTGTTTAATTGAATTGTACTGTCCTGGATCCATAAGTGTAGGGGAAACAGGCATCTACAGTTGCATATACTTTAACAGCCAAAATTATATAACTTTAATCTAGTGCAACAACTACTGCATTTTGTACCAGTCAATTACAGTACAGCTATAAGTAAGTGAATAAATTCAATAGTACACTAGGCTATAGATAATATAGAATATTTTCTGTAATAGAAACTAGTTCATAAGGGAAGATAATATCTGTGGAATATTATCCAATGACTTTGTAACAGGACTGATGCTTTCACCCCTGCCCCCAAACTATTCTCAATCCAGCAGCCACAGGGATCCTATTAAATAGCAAGTCACCTAATGTTGCTCACTCAGCATAAAAGCTAAAGTCCTTAAAATGGCCAACACAATCTTAGGAGATTTGCTTCCAGTTATATCCTGACCTCATTTTCTTCTCTCCCTGGCTCACTCAACTCCCTCCACCCTGGTCTATTTACCATTTGTCAGACTCAGGAAGCAAGCTTCCACCACCGGGCCTTTGCACTTGCTGCTGGCTCTGCCTGAGGCATCCCTCCTCAGACAGCTTTATGGCTTGCACCCTACTTCCTGCAGATCTTCACTCAAATGTCATATTCTCAGTGGGCAGCTCATTGGACACAATATTGTGGAATTATTTAGTGAAATTATCTTCCCTAGATCCTCCACATTAATTTGCTACTTTATACCATAGCTTTAATATAATCCTTACCTCATCATCTTATTTAACACACAGTACATTTTACATCATTGTAAAATGTAAGCTCAGTGTAAGCTCATAAAGGCAGAGTCTGCCTGTGGTATTCGCTACCATATGCCCAGCATCTAGAACAGTATCTGGCCAAAGAACATGCACAATACTTTTTGATGAGTGAATGTTTGAATGTGTAGATATCTAGATATATACACATGTGAGGAAAATTCTCATGTGCTTTTTGAAGTGTCACTTTAACTGCTACCAAGCACTTCTTGAGATCTGAGTGGTGTGGTTCCTGCAGCCTATGGATCTATAATAGGAGAATTTTCTTTTTCATTTCTGAGCTTAGCCTTTCCACTTGCCAAATGAATCAATAGCATAAATAATTTACACCCTGCCTCCCTGGAGGCATTTCACAAATTTACAGACGTCTACAATGTTGGAGATTAGAGAGACTTCAGTGATGGGCTACGATACCTCCTTCACTTTAGAGTACATAACAGATCTAAAGGCCTTTATCAACTTATTCCAGCACTGCAAATAGAACTAAGGTGTCTTAACCAGTACAGTGACCTCACGGTAGATTCACTCTTGAATCTGTTACTTCACAATGAGAAAACTCAGAAACCATATTGAGTACCAGACACTCTAATACACAGCTTTGTGTGGCAAAAGAAAAGCTGGCCCAAATGTAAAGCCATTTTTCCTCACTTGTGAGGAGTTCACGCCTATATTTCTGAGTAAATGGTGGGGAAATGGTTAAATTATCCAAATATTTAAAAAAATCTAATCAGACTAGTCTTTAATTCAACCTAGTCATTTTATGCATTAGATGAATATCTTACCACCTGACCCTAATGGCAGCTAAGATAAAAATGGACATCATCATACTTGGACAATTTAACTTCACTTTTGTGGAGTTCGTGCTCCACAACAAGAGAAGCCACCACAATGAGAAGCACACGCACCACAATGAAGACCCAACGAAACAAACAAACAAGCAAACAAAAAATCCTTTTGGTAAGAGAGTTACCAAATTTAAAAATAACTATAGGGCTTCCCTGGTGGCGCAGTGGTTGAGAGTCTGCCTGCCAATGCAGGAGACACGGTTTGAGCCCTGGTCTGGGAGGATCCCACATGCCGCGGAGCAACTGGGCCCGTGAGCCACAACTACTGAGCCTGTGCGTCTGGAGCCTGTGCTCCACAACGAGAGGCCGCCATAGTGAGAGGCCCGCGCACCGCGATGAAGAGTGGCCCCCGCTCGCCGCAACTAGACAAAGCCCTGGCACAGAAACGAAGACCCAACACAGCCAAAAATAAATAAATTCATTAATTAAAAAAATAATAATAATAAAAATAACTACAAATAAATGTGTGTGTGTGAGTGCGTGTGTGTGTGGAGGCAGGGAAGAAGGGAGAGAGAAAAGGAGAGACAAAATTTTTTATAGTTTTCAAATACTTTTCAAGTCAGTAATCCCACTTTTGAAATACTTTTTTCTTCATAAGTAATTTAAAATATAGGGGAAAAAAACAATAAAATATTTACAAAGATTCTAATCACCAAACTATTTATAATTAGTTTAGAATTTTTCCATAAAGATGAAAACTAAAGGACTGGCAAAGTGAAGCTGGCCAATAATGGAATATCATATAGTCATTAAAATCATGTTTACAAAGAGTTTATGAGTATCTATAAAATGTTGATATTATCAATGCTGAGGAAGAAAAGCAGGATTCACAACAATCAATGCAGTGCAGATATAGCTATTGTAAAATTAAATGTTCATCAAAAATAAATAAATAAAAAAGATACATTAATACTAAAAAAAGATTGAAATGATTGACCCTGATCAGGAATACTGAACAATTTATGTCATTACTATTTTCTTACATTCTAACAGTATTATATAATGAGCACATATTGATTTTTTAATATAAAAAGTTTATTTTTAATAATTAATGTCATACTTAACACTTATAAAAATATACTATCTGAATCCAGTGAGATAAGGGTCCAATGTAGTGCAACATCTGGGATATTCTACCCAATTTTAGCTAATATTTCCAATGTAGCTTAACTAGAGAATTTAGGGAAGCACAACTAGATGAAATGGGTGCTGCACTAGCCACTGAATACCCATGTAGTGTGTGGTTAACCCATACCCTTTGAGTTATAAACCACCTCAGTTATGTTGTTTCAACTTTCTCAACCTCACATTCCTTATCTGTAAAATGGGAGTCGTAACACCCACTGGTGTGACTGGATATGAAAATGCTGTAAAATGCTCAGTTACCCAGAAGGAAACACAGCAGGAGTTCAAGGAATGCTAGCTTTAAGAAAGGAAAACAAAAGTGCATAGGGTACAGAGACAGATCTGAGCTCAATATACTGAGGAATTCTCAAACACTGGGTGCCCTGCCACCTTGGAAAGGGCTTCTTTGGCAAGCAGAGAGCTCCTTTCTTGCTAGGAATATGCACTGAGCCTGGGTGGCCTGCCAGAGCAGCTGAGAAAAGAACTGTTGTCATCCAATGGAGAATTAGGCTGTGTTGCACCCCAAGCCCCTTTCTTCCCCAAGATCCCTTGGTTCAGGACAATTTTTCAACCAAAGCTCATACATATTGAGCAATAGTTTTCCCCCTAAGAATGACTACTTTGGAGATTTGAAAACTGCCATTGATTCTTCTCCTTCACTATTTCTCCTCATTTCCTTTACAGCTCTGTGACTGTAACAACTTACTGATTCTCACTCTGCTTCAGTTCCCTCATCTGTAGAATGAGATTAATAATAGTACCTCCTACTAGGTTGTACAAAGACTATTTAAATGAATATACACGAGGTGCTCAGAAAATACTCAGCACAATGTAAGTGCTCAATCTACAAGGATATTTTGTACAACACAGGGAATATAGTGAATATTTTATAATAATGATAAATGGAGTATAATCTTTAAAAATTGTGAATCACTATATTATACAACTATAACATATATTATACATCAACTATATTCAATAAAATAAATAAAATTTTAAAGTCAAAAAATACAAGGGCTCAATAACTATTAGTTGCCATTATTATTTTATTATTATTATTACTATTATTATTCACCAATTGTTTGGTTTACCCTCCTCTTTTTGCTATCAGTACTCTAATAAATTGGTTCTATATGATCTGAAGCTAAACATTTTGAAGGCAAACCTAGCTGAAGTTGTCAATGTCTTTTCCAAGATATTTACATTATGCATCTTCATATATTCTTGGAGGCATCATACAATTATCTAATAATAAATCACTCATTACTTTTAGTTTCCTGATGTTTACCTTCTTATTACAATAATTAATTCGGCAAAGTAAACCATAATTACTTTATTTTCTAAGCATGAAAATTACAGTACAGGCTGCCATAACAAAATACCACAGACTGAGTGTCTTAACAGAAATGTATGTTCTCAGAGCTCTGAAGACTTGAAAGTCCAGGGTCAAGTGCCAGCTGATTCAGTGTCTGGTGAGAGCTCTCTTCCTGGCTTGCAGCTGACTACCTTTTCACTGTGTCCTCACATCATGGAGAGAGACAGAATTCTGGTGTCTCTTCCTCTTTTTATAAGGACACTAGCACTACTGGATTAGGGACTCACCCTTATGATTTCATTTAATTTTATCACTGCCTTATAGGCTAGGGCTTCAACATATGAATTTGGAGGAGGTGGGGCACAATTCAGTCTTTAGCAATGACCAAATTTCTACTCAGTCTTAGCCAATTGCTAACCAGTTCCATGTTTCATTATAATTTTTAAGCCTGTCTTTAGTTTTATTTGGATATCAGCCTCTTTGCACAGACACTAATCTTCCTTGACCCACAACAGATGTGCTGCCCCTAACTGAAACCACATTTTTTTCTAGTTGCCTAGTCTTACAATTTTGAAGTTACTGTTGACCTCTCTCCTCTATCATCCATTTCCAGTGAGTCACCACATTTTATTGACCCCATCCGTTGAAGCAACTCAGTGACATTCCTTCATTTTTATTAACCCTGTCACCACCCCACTCCAGGGCCCTAATCACTTGATGGATCACTGTACCAGCATCCCAACCAGTCTTCTTGCCTGTGTTATCCTCCCTCCAGAGGATAATGCATAGTCAATTACTTTTTCTAATAGAATCTTATCTTTATTACTTGCTAAAAAGTCTGCATTTCCCAATACGTTCATCATATTGAGTTAACAAAAGTCTCCTTGGTATTCCAAAGCCTTTGAATTCTAATTAGTTCATGTTTCCAACTACTTTTCAACACATATCTTCCATAACTTATAAAATTGGGGGGAATGGTATTAGGAGTCCAGAGGAAATACTCAAGAGTATGTTTTTAACCTACTATTACCTACTAATCTTTATTTTCTATACAGACTTTTTCTTGCATGAAGCAACTCCCCAGCAAGACTGCATTTTTCATGGTGTCATTAAATAGAAGATCATCGAGTCTAATCCAGCAATGCATGACTCAAGGATCAAGATAGCATACAGGGGGCCCTGATGCTCACTTTGTGTTGCATGGAAAATAAGGTGGCTGGGGCCAGAGGTCTCCTTCTTTCAGGGGGGAGGCTGTACCCAAGCTCAGCTTCCTGTGGCTTCCTCCCCATAGTATAATGGATGGCAACTTCCCAGGGGCCACCAAGCCTCTATGAGCTGGGTTACTAGCAACCCAGAAAAATTTGATATAAAGGTCCTATGCTAATCCAGGCTGGCTGGCACCCAAGGAGTTTGTTTGTCCCTCCACTGATAAATGTGTCCTCACACTTGCCTCATGGGGCTAGAATAGGTGTGACAGGCTGGATTCCTGCTTTAACATACAAACCCATGATGTCCTTACTGTGGCGTACTTCTAGGAGAATGAAGGAATGGGGAACACAGGTATCACATGTATATTAGGGTTATCCAGGAAAACAGCACCAATAGTATAGATAGGGATATAGAGACAGATATATTCATTATAAAAAAAATTAGCTCCTGTAATTATGGGGAATGAGAAGTACAAAGATCTGCAGTTGGCAAGCTGGAGACCCAGGAAAGCTGATGTGTAGTTGCAGTCCAATATCTGGCTGCCTTGAGACCCAAGGATAGCAAATATCTCAGTCTGAGTTGGAAGACCAGTAAAGGCCAATGTCCCAGTTAAATCAGTCAAGCAGACAGTTTCCTCTTACTCAACCTTTTGTTCTATTCAGACCTTCAGTTGACTGGATGAGGCCCACCCACATTAGGGAGGGCATCTGCTTTCCTATGTCTACCCAGTCAAATGTTGATGTCATCCAAAAACATCCTCACAGACACATGCAGAATAATGTTTGGCCAGATAGCTGGGCACTCTGTGGCCACACTGACACATAAAATTAACCATCACACTGTGCCTTCTTTTCCTCTTACTGATCCCTATGAAGTATTTCCCCTAACCCTGCTGTGTGATGCTGTGGAATCCATTCTGATCCCTGGTTCCCGACACTTGGTGACCCAGGTCGGACTCACCTTGCACAGAGGTCATATTCATCATATTGCCTCTCTTTCCTGCTATCTATCATCTTCCTGCCCTTTATTTATCCTAATGCATTCTTACTTCAACAGATATTTTCACAGTAGTTGTTGAGCTGCTTCTTTTTGGAATTTTTAAATAATTGCTCCACGATTTATATGTCTTTAAAAGAAAGCAGTATTAATTTATTTCTTAATACACAACAAACATTATCACACAATTACTAAGATACTTTACAGCATCTAGGCCAATTACCTTTTCCTATCTTCAACTCAGTATCCATATTAAATCTTTCTTCTTGATCTGCTACAAATCTTTTTGGGTCCAGGTCTCAAATAGGCTTTCCATGATGCTTCTTTGGTTTGGTGTTAGATATTAAATAGCAACCACAATATGCTGTTCACAGAAAACCACTGCTTTTATATGATAGATTCTGGAAAAATCTTCACTGAACATCCTTAACACTGTCTATAGATACTCAACTTGTAAAGTTCCATTTAGTCCAAACTCTCCATGCTCAGTTTCCTCAACTTTGACATGCAAATGATGTGTATAGTAATAGTCCCTGCAATTAAATGCAACTGGATTAATATTACTTACCATCCCCTTTAGCAATTCATTAACTTAGAGCACTATTTCTTGTTTAATTACATAAAGAAGGTGCTTAAAGGCTCTGAGTGCTTTTATATTTCAACCCCTTTAAAAAAGTGTTTTCCTTGCTAGCACAGCTATAAGGTAGTAGATTTTCAGACAATACCTTCTACCTTATTTTCTCTCAAACACATCCTTTGTCCAGAGGCCTTTTGCATCTCACTGTGAGTGAACAGATTCTTTCTTGATATATTTTCATCAAAAGAGTTCTCTGGACTAGATGATTTTTGCTGTTGAGGAGACAGTCACTACACCTACAACATCTGCAAATGCTACCAAATTCCTTCCAGAAGTCTGCATTCATATTCAAATGGCATTACATGTTTTTCAAGATTAAGCAGTTGATGGTGTTCAGGACACACTACCCTAAAATATAGTACCTTCCATATTAAATATCTTAAGTTGGAGAAGTTTGAGAAAATGGCAGAAGCAAAAAGATCACTCTATTCTCTCCCCCTTCACCCTTCTTCCCTGAAACAGGTCCTAAAACTCCCATTTGAAAGGTGTGTTCCCTGTACCAGGGAAGGCATTCTTATCACCTGCAACAGGGAATTTGGGCAAATACTCTGTACAAACAAACCTTGTTAAACGAACCCTTATCTTCCTGTTATGTCTGAAACCAAGTAGAACCTTGTAGGGTCCCCCCAGTTACAAAAGCCCCTCCGTGTTCCCTGCTTCTTGTTTGTATAAAAGGCCTTTGTCTCCTAGGCCGTCCCTGAGTTCCAAAGAGCAGACCCAAGCAGTTACTAATTAGGGAAGTGAGGAAATTCAGAAACAGGAAAAGCAGTCAAGCAAGAAAAGTACGGATAGCTTAAACAATAGTTCAGCAATAAAGCAGAGTCCCAGTTCCTCCTCAAGGGATATACATAACAATCTGACATACATCTTTGAACTGTTCTGCAAACTGACTACAAGCCCCAAGACTAGTTGGAACCAGGCTGGTGATTAAGATTCCTGAAACATCACTCTGTTACCTCCCCACCACCCAGTCAGAGGAAAGTCCGTCCTCCAGGCTGCAACCCTCACCCCAAATGCTGCCTTTCAAAACCCTTCCCTGAAACCCTTCGGAGCATTCAGTTTGGGTCTTTTGAGCATGAGCTATCCATTCTCCTTTCTTAGCACCTGCAATAAATACTGTACTTTCTTTCACCACTATCTGGTGTCAGTAAATTGGCTTTGCTGCATAGTGGGGGAGCAAAGGCAAATTCACTCGGTAACGCTTCTTCACTATTTACTACCCAGAGCCCAAACCCTTTGTCTTCTTGATTCTCCACAAATTTATTGTTTCTGTATCTAAAATGTATAAAAGCTTCCTGCTCTGGTCACTCCTTCAGGTCTTCATTCTCTTGTGAAGTCTCCCATATACACATACAAATTCAATACAATGTGTATGCTTTTCTCCTGTTCAACTGTCTTTGTCAATTTGATTTTCAGACCCAGCCAGGAACCCTGAAACCATCTTCCTCCCCTGTACAGCTCAATCTCTGCTGAAAGGCAACAGCCATCAAAATTAGACATCAGTGCCTAATTGTACAGAAAACTTTAAGGCTAGGTAGGAAAGCTATCCTGGAATCATGTGTCACTTTACAGGGAAAGATCTTTAGAGGCCATTAAGTTCAACTTCATCATAGAGAACCAAGGTAGGCTTATAATATTTTCTTAAACATATGTATCTTAGGCCTATTTATTATCTTCACTGGGGTTTCATAAATTATATGGTTCTGTTCTCTGGAAAGATCCAATGGAGTAGCTCAGTGTAGACCCTCCATGCTGTGTAATTTCAGGAGACTAGACTTTCTGCCTGCTCATTCCTGGTGATTATTGCTAATACCTACAGAATTCTGGCCTGTCTTTATCCAAAGGCTTAAGCTCCTGACCTGATACACCATCCCACTCTCAGCCCAAAGGTGTTCAGCAGTTGTTAATATGTGTTGAATTTTAATAGAGCTTTGCCTTGGAGCACAAAGACCAGAAAGTAAGTACACAGTGCAAGACAGCTCAGCCCGAGACCCGGATTATCTGCATTCACTTTAATTAAATGGAAACTTTTAAACACTATTTAAGCCTCTGAGTTTTCTAGAAATGCATGCCCTTAGGCTTTCAAAATAAATGTGATCTCCGGTTCTACACAGGTTTTGGCCATCCAACTAAACCATTATTTTTAAGATGAAAGAACTGCACTTAGATGATACTTTCCTGCCAATTACCCGCTTCTCTGAGATTTAAGATTTTAGGTGAACACAATATGTCAATTTCCGCCTTTCTGGTGTATTCCTTGTGTTCTCCTTGAAGACAAACATTAATATAAAGAGAACTACTAGTTGTTCTAGAGATACTTGTCTTCCCTCTTGCCTGAACAATTAACTTGTCAACTTTAATTTACAGAAATGTGTATATTTTATACCTATATATATAGTGTACACACACACATTGATCATTGGGAAGGATAAATATTAAAAAAAGATATCTTATGAAAACATTAAGTGAAATACACATGATGTAAGAGGTGAACTATAAACACTCCATTTTATACTACATATTGAAAAGAAAAATGCTCTAAATCTAATTCAATCATTTTCAGTCAATCTGGAAAATACTGAGTGAATTCCTCCTAACTCAATAAGCCTTCTATTTATGATAATCAGATTATTTTTCTTCTCAAACCACTTTCATAGACCTTGTTGGTCCTGAGTCCTAATCCAATTTACTAATGGTAGATTCTGAAAAGTTGCTGTTTGAATTTTCGGTTTGCTTATTTATAAAAATACAAAACATAAATTAAGATTTCAAAAAGAATACTCACAATGGATTAATTTTGAATTTTGGTTGGCATTCACTTTTTTCTTTTCTTTCCTCAGATTCACCAAATGTCTCTTGTTGATAACATAAAAATAATTCAAAGTGTGATTGATGTAAATTACATAAGAGAGCTGAGCTAGAATTGCAGCAAAAACATCTTTTAAAAAGAAAATCTGTCTATTCAGATCTTAGATAAAAATAATGAAAAACTATAAAGAAACATGTTCTCTTGTTGTAATTTACCATACTGATTCCTTTTCTTTAATGTTTAATAACATTGTGATTTTGCTGGCAGTGCTAAGATTGTTTACTTCTTTTCTAATGTAGAAAAAAAAGAAATCTACTAGGTATACAATTTAATGTATGAAAAAACAACTTATCTGCAACCTAAATAACAACACTAGTTTTGGGCTTCCCTGGCTTCCCTGGTGGCGCAGTGGTTGGGAGTCCGCCTGCCGATGCAGGGGACACAGGTTCGTGCCCCAGTCCGGGAAGATCCCACATGCCGCGGAGTGGCTAGGCCCATGAGCCATGGCCGCTGAGTCTGCGCGTCCGGAGCCTGTGCTCCGCAACGGGAGAGGCCACAACAGTGACAGGCCCGCATACCGCAAAAAAAACCCCAAAAACATTAGTTTTCCTTGGTGATTTTAGTAAGTTATCAGCACCTCCCCAATATAAAATGATTTCATTTTCCAACATTAATTTCTGTAAGAAAAGTTATTTACCCATTTTTATTACTTTTAACTAAACCAATGCTGTTGAGTACAAGCATTTTCTCTTGAATCACTTCATGACTGCTTTCTTTAAAATTATTTAGCTCATCCATGTAGTTATTAACCCAACACACCTATAAATATCACCCATAAAACCTGATTTGGTCTTTACATCACATACTCAATACCATTAAAAGTGATAAGGAAAAAAGTTATTATGTAAATATAGGTAAAATGCAAAAATAATCTTGTCACATTATTCACAGGTTAACATTTTTATTCATAAAACCTGAAAAAAACTAACAGATGATGACAATTTGCCAGTTTCCACGTGTATCTGTATGGTATGAACTGATCCCTTGAGGGGAGAAGGTCAACAGTTTTTTTTTTTTTTTTCCCCCTCCAAATGAAGACCTCACTCTGAATTCTATGACTTCCACATTTTAAAATTGATGAGTCACGTATATGTCGCTTCCTCTATACCACTCACTGTGCTGCCACTTGGGATTAGAGCCTCCTGCTGGTTTGTCTTTCTAGTTGCCCATCCACCTTCCATTTCAGATGTTAAATCAGCTTGCCTCTGCACGCCACCTGTCTGATTCAGCACCCATTCACCTAGAGGTTTCCCATTTGCCCACTGGTTTTGATCCCCTTCCTACTTTAGACCTTTCTATCTACATCCCATGCACCTGTTATGTCTCCTTTAGTCTTCAGAAGTGGGTCCATGGTGGTGCTTTCACTAGGTTCTAATATTGTTAAAAATTTAAGAAAATTTGGTGATTTTTATAATCCAGTTTGTAATGTCCAATTTGTGTTATTTTTAATTAAAGTGAACTTCCCTTCTTGAGAATATATTCCTTTTTTTTTGATTATTAAAAAGCCCTTTTTCTCATGAAGAGATATGATAATATGCAGTAATTCTGATTTATTTTAACTGTATTTTCTCATTCTTCTCTGGCAAAATTAAAAGATGATGATTATACATTTTTATTAATAATTATTTTTACTGAAATGCCACATTTTGAATGTCCCAAGGATGCCATCAAAGTTTTAGCCCTCATTTTTGGCAGCTCCTTCTGGATCTTGCTGTATTCAAACCAGTGGGATACAAGGCAATTCGTCAATGATACCAACAGAAGTACAATTACCGATTGCTCTACATGTGGCATCCACTAGAAACCAGGATTATCCAGGCTTAAGTTTTTGTAGATGCAAACATAAAACTGAAAGAAGTGGAAGCATTTTAAGTCAAGATCATCCTGCCAAAGGCCTACAGCTTAAAGAAGAGCTCTAATTGGTCAGTGAGTCAATTGAGAAGCTCTAAAATCTCACGGGTCCAAACCAGCCAGGAAAAAAATTCAGAAAATAAGAGGAAACCAACAAGGAGAGGAAACTAGCAATCAAAAGAAAGGAGGGGGTAAGTAAAAACAACCTCAAATTTAAGTACACCTCATTTAATCAGCAGAATCTTAAGAATTTTCACAGTACAAAGCAAAGTATCCACACAACAGCATGATCTCTTTGGCTGCCACCAGTAGGTGGCAGTAGATATACCTTTGGTAATATTCCTTTGGCTTTATAGATTTTGGAGTAATAGTGTTCTTCTTCCTTGTCCTTTCCAAAAAGGGAATTTTTGTTTATACCTTTCTCCGACCATGCTGGGTTTTTTTTTTCCTTTTTAAAATAATAATATGAAGTACCATTTTAAAGTATGATATGAAATAATTTATGGACTTGTTTTCTGTTTTGCATTTTGTTTTTCTTGACAAATAGCTCAATCTAGGCTTTTGAGTCATCTTGGGGGGAGTGCAAAAAACACCAAGTTTTCTTGACTGTTTCAGTCAGTCACTCCAAAATACAGACTTTCCACTAGAGTATTACCTATGAAGTGCTTCCTGATGGTTTAGGTAAATGTCAAACCACACCATTTGGTAAAAGGCCACCATGAAGAGACAAGATCAACATCAAACTAATATTCTGAATTAAAAATCCAGACTGAGACGTTTTAGGCACAGTGACACATTTGGGTGGAGAGTGCCTAAGAGCAGACCTTCTTAACTGTGTGTGTGTGTGTGTGTGTGTGTGTGTGTGTTTCTACCACATCTCATTTAGGCATCTAAGCTTCGGAAATCCCATACATAAAGGGAAGTTTGCTAGGGAATAACTGCATGACCACCTCAGAACTGAAGGCAAGTGTGGGTTTCAGCAACACAAACATGAGTGGTCATAGCTAGAGCAGAGCCACACGCCCCAACCTCCCACAACCATTTAATGTGGCATCAGTCAGAGTTAACACATGAAAGGGGATTGGGATGCGTCTCTGTGGCCTGGACTAAACCACCAGTGAATGAAATATTTCCCATACATTCCCAGGGAAGACTGAGAAAGGAGGTGTGTAATCAGATATTCCTCACTCAGAACAGGAAAACACAAAATCACATTAAACTCCCAGATCTGCAGCTATGTTAAAGCAGCATTTTGCAAGGAGGATAAATACCTGTTTGCAGTAGAGTCAGTAAATATATCAAGTGTTATGAGATTATTATGGATCTTGTAAAAACCAGCCCAGGGCAAAAAAGAAGAGTATGATGGAATTGGTTTATTTCAGGCTGATATTTAATGAAAAGCCAGATCCTGAGGACAATGCTGTGATAATGTTTCTCCTTCCTTTAGAGCC
This sequence comes from Mesoplodon densirostris, assembly GCF_025265405.1. Lineage (NCBI taxonomy): Eukaryota > Metazoa > Chordata > Mammalia > Artiodactyla > Ziphiidae > Mesoplodon > Mesoplodon densirostris. The sequence goes on along the minus strand of NC_082675.1, from coordinate 69,316,275 downwards.
TCCAGCATCCTCTTCCTGTGATCCATTACTAAACTAATAGCTGTGCTCTGGATATTGCTGTCATTATTTTACAATAATCAAGTACGTATGTCTGTATTTATATACACGACTTTCTCTTTGACAAAATGTATAATATGAATGAATGTATGAATATCACAGCTGAGTCAGGTCACCTGCTGGGAGATGACTGTATTTTATACTTGGTCATCAGCAACCTAGCCAGACATGGGGTGAGATACGGTATCTCTCCATACTACCCAGTAATGTGATAGAAATTTGTAGATTAGAAATAAAGAAGATTCACCAAGAGTGAAACCTAAGGTACACTATGGACTTTGGATGATGATGCATCAATGCAGGTTCATCTATTAAAACAAATGTACCACTTTGGTAGAAAATGCTGATAGTAGGGGAGGGTGTGTGTAGGGGGAGGCTGGGGGCATTTGGTAACTCTCTGCTCAGTTCTGCTGTGAAACTAAAACTGCTTTAAAAAATGAAGTCTATCAAATAAGTAAATATGTAAATAAAGGAGATTCAGACATGAGCCACCGGAGCAAACTCCTGGTCTATTGAAGCCAAAACCATCTAAAGGAGGAAACTTCTTATCTCATTCTATATCAATGTCGACAGTTTAGAGGTATGTTTCAAATATACCTAAAATTTCTTTATAACCTGCATCTTAATGTCTTCAGTTTGTCCCCTCCTAATGTATCTAAATCATGCTGAAATCAGAAGCATCTCTTGGTTCACTGACTTTAAATGGACTTCAACTGTGTAACCCATATGCCCCCGGGGACTATCTCTTGAAATCTCCCCCAAATTTTCTTGGGCCCTCAAGGTTCCAGATTTCTGAGACTGCCAAGGTGGCTTACATTCTTAGGGTCTCTTTGACTTTCAACCATGTATTTCTGTTCTTCCTCATGGTAATCCAGATAGGACAGAAAATATCTTCACAAGCGTGGAAAATTTTACTGAAATTTGATTTTTTGGTAGAGTTTAGACCAAATTAATATAAACAGTTTAAATTGGGCAATACACTTCCCATTTTTAAAAGGTCCTTCTACGACTTCCCATGGGACACTAGTCCTTGGCTGACCGACTCCTGGGTCCTTACCTCCCCCTAGTTCTCCAGCTCCTCTCTCCTTCCCACCTTCTCCATTCTTCTCTTCTCTCCTCCCTTTTTGGTAGGAAAACATACATTCCTATAAGTTTCTTATCCAGAAAAACCTAACCACACCTCTTTTTACAGCTGGGTTCCCTGCTGACACCTATGCCCTCAGAATCATACCTTCCACAAACACTGAAGATCTTGACCAACAGTTTACTTCCAAAGATGAATTTTGCTGCCAGCTATAAAGATTATACATCTTTTACTTGGTTATGTAAGTTGTACTTTGTCCTGAAACTACCCCATTTGAGTTGAAATGGGGGGACGGAAGGAAAACAAGAGATTATACATTTAGTATCTAAAATATGTCGGTCCTTGGCTAGCAAGCGTGCTTATGGTTTCGTGTAAATCTTGCAATAGATCTATGAGGCAGCTGTATTGCTATCCTCATTTTGGAAATGAAACAGAGGCTCCGAGAGGTTAAGTCATTTGCTTAAAATTACACATTCGTTTAGTAGCAGAGGCTAGATTTGGAAAGTCCTATGCCGATTTTTTAAAAAGTCTGTGTATTGCATCTATTGTCAAAGAAACATGGACCACTGGAAAAAACACCAGACTTTAATTAAAAAAGAAAAGATTCCAAGTTCTAGCTAAGCAACTGTAGTTATAGGACCTTGGGGGAAATGACCAAACATCTCTGATTCTCATCTTTCTTGTCAATAAAGCTCTGACCCTTCTGATCCAGCTGAGTTGTTGTAAGGATTAGTTATTGTGTATGAAAGCATTTTGTAAGTGGGAGACAGCTTTGTTCATAGAAGAAGAGCTCAGGTTTTAGCTACAGGTGGCCTGGGTTTAAATCATGATGCATCTGTCACTTACAAACGGTGTGACCCTGTTCAAGTGATGCACCTCTCTAAGCCTCAGTTTCTTCACATGTTAAACAGAAATAATGAGTACAAACTTCTAAAGTTGTATGTCCTAAACAAGACAAAGAATATAAAGTGCTTAACATATGGTTAGACTCTGACATATGGTGAGATATGAATAAATTTAACAATGGTTACTGTTGTTAAATTGTAACATTTTGGAAGTATTGGGGGTCCCAACTGCTCACCCCTTCTCTTCAACTCAGACTGACATGTATGACCATGCAGGGTGTACCTTCATGTTATTCACATGGTCTCAGATATGAAATGTGACGCTGGGAGTTGTGCAATATGGTAACACTGCCTTCACCAAGGTCCTTTCAAATCGTTAATGAAAACACCAAATGGGAATGGCAGAGAGGTGGTGAGCTCAGTAGCTGTGCTAACTCCCATCCCAAGCCTAAACCATGAAACTCTCCCTCTTCTCCCTTGCACCCCATGAAAACTTGGTTTGGAATGTAGATTTGGGGTACTAGGCCATTTATGTGGAGACTTACAGACCCGGTCCACAAACCCAGGTACCAGCAAAATGGAGACTCAGGGAAGCATCTACATGACCTTTTGTTGATATGGTTCCTGTTACCTGGTAAACATGTGGCCCCGTGGAACTTGGGCTCTCACCAATTCAATTAGCGACTTTGTTTTGGTTGGGAGGAGTTCTCTCCCACATCTCACTCTCCTAGGAGGTGAAGCTTAGTCCCTTCCATAATGCAGGAAGATAAGCAGTGTCATCCCTACTTTAATTTGCTTTAAAGCATATTCAAATATAAGTGATTTCAGTCTTATCATCATTTATGGTTTTCATAAAGGCTTAACTCCTATCTCCTAATGTGTGCTGCTTTGTAGACCTGAGTCCCAATCATCTGGTCTCTCCCTAGTTGATCAAGTTTAGTTTCTTGTGTCTGTAGTACTTCTTGAAGAATCCGGATGACCTCCCAGATAGATGTTATAATATTATTTATCAATCTTTAACTGGGCCACACTCAGATATTCTCCTAATCAATGATCTAAGTCTTCAAAAGTATTCACTGTTTATAGAAATACAGAATAAACCTAAATGAAAAAACAGGTCTTTTCTTGTTTCTCCAGTGCTTCAAAAGAACAGAGATATTAGTACACATATAAAGCTCTGGATCTGCATATGAAAGATGAACATTTTGGTAACAATAATTAATATAGGAAAACGTATGAAAGTATGTTGCTGGGGAGAACATCAGTCTGGCTCTTAGAGAAGCAAACCCAGCCTTCCTTCATTAGGTTCATCAGCTCATCAGGTTCTTGGGCATGTCTTCCACACTTGGGATGGGGCTGGGGTTAGGATTTCCCCAACAGGAAGAGGAGATAAAAATCTGGCCTTCCTATGTTCACACAACAGAATATTATTCGGTCATAAAACGGAATGAAGCACGGACACACGCAACATGGATGAACCCTGAAAACATTACGGTCAGTGAAAGAAGCCAGTTACAAAGGACCAGGCATATTTTTTTAGATGAAGCTTTCCATACTAAGATCTTACCTCCCCTACCTGTATATAAACCCATATATAATCTAATTTTGATTCCAGAACTCCCTCCTCAAGGCTATTTCTCTGACAAGAGCAGTATTAAGTAGTAGATACTAAACACTGAAGAGCTAGAGATAACTTTCCCCAAGCTCCTGCCTCATCTGTATGGCTGGAGGGGTGTGTGTGTGGTGCTGGTGATCCTTTCTCATTTGACTATCTTGAAGTAAATGATTCAGAAGCAATTTGACAAAGGTATAATTTCATTCAGTATCTTATTGCCATGCTATAGTACTATTTGCCAACTGTCAGTAACAGTTAACACTGACTTACTGCTCAGGGGGATGTCAGTACAAAAAGAAGGGGATGGTTTAAAAGGAAGAGGAGGGGGAGGGGATAGAACATTACAAAGCAAATAAACTTGGTTCAAAACACTTGAGGGGATTCAGGGCTAATACTGGCTTAATTTTCACATGTCTATAGGGTCCATGGTTTTTGAACAAACCAGCCAACTTAGAAGAAAAAATAAGGTAATTTGCATACATCTTAATATACTCAAAGACAGCTACATGTGCTGTAAAATCGGGGTGATCTGGTTTCCAGTTTGAAGCCTGAGTACAATAAATATTACATCATTTTCCAAACTGGATTTCATAGAATGCTACTGTCCTGTAAGATATTAATAGATGTTATGTAAGAAGGGTTCCTAGGTTCCAAGTTTGGAAAATGAGGCTTACAGTCTTCCCTTCTGTAAGATTCACAATGCACATTATTACATTCAAAACTTTAAGAAGTCCCACAGGATGAATGGATGGAGAGACAGACTCTTCATCATGGTTTAACCTTGCATTTGCAAAATTTATTTAACAAGAGAAATGTCATTTTGAAGAACGTTTCTATCTTATAAAATAGTTAACTCCTCCAAGACGAAGTTTCCTTATCTAAAGTGGGGAAAAATAATAGCCACCCTATATTGTTACTGTGAAAATTCATCGAGTTAATCCACAGAAAGCACACAGTGAATCTTCCATAGATGTTAGCAGTTATGATTATGATCAAAAGACATTACTTCTTGAGGAGGCTGGAGTGAGAATGGCGATTGTAGCTGTGGTAAATCGTAAAAATGGTCATGGTCTCTTCCCCTCTCAAAGTAAGGAGTATATTCCGCTACTCCTTGAATCTTGGATGATTTTGTGATGAGTTTTGACCAACAGAATGTGGCAGAAGCTGCATTGTGAGTTCTAGGCTATGGCTCAGAAAACAGACCTTGTAGTCTTGGACCCTTACTCTTAGGGCCCTGAGATCTCCAGGGGAACAACCCAAGCTGGCCTGCTGGAGGATGAGACCTAGAGAGAAGTTCCCACCTTTCCAACCAAGGCCATCACAAGCAAGCCGTCCCCACCAATACAATAGCTGATTGTAAGTACATGAGTAAGACCAATCCAGCTGGCTCAGACCAGGAAAACCGCCCAGCTAATCTAATGAATCATGAAATAAACAGTCTTTGTTTTAAGCCACTCAGTTCTGAGGTGGTTTGCTATACAGCAAAAGCTAACTGATACATTAGGGAAAAAAAAAATCAACTCTGGGGGCTTCCCTGGTGACACAGTGGTTAAGAATCCGCCTGCCAGTGCAGGGGACACGGGTTCAAGTCCTGGTCCGAGAAGATCCCACATGCCGCGGAGCAACTAAGCCTGTGCACCACAACTACTGAAGCCCTCACGCCTAGAGCCCATGCTCCGCAACAAGTCACTGCAATGAGAAGCTTGCGCACTGCAACGAAGAGTAGCTAGCCCCCACTAGCCACAATTAGAGAAAGCCTGCGCGCAGCAACGAAGACCCACTGCAATCAAAAATAAATAAATTCAAAAAACAGCTCTGGTGCTTTTACTCTAGTCTACTCTGCAGTCTCTCAGAAACAAAACCTACTTCTGAATACAATGTGATATATTAATACAATGTATGTTTTGCTATTTATTAGCAGTGACTGGTCTGTAAAATACATTTCTGCCTGGGGTTGAAAATGCTATCAAGCAAGATTGTTTTTTCAAACTTATTTATGTATGCATCTAATCATATCATCAGCACCATTTTCAACTGAGAAGGACAGCAATCTATGTATCAACACAGTATCATTTTTATATCCATCTATACACCTTCAGAATGATACTTTGAGTCGAGGAATAAAGGATACATTTAAAAGATAAGATGCTGCTCAAACACCACTGGGAATGCCATTTTTGTAGAGCATCTCCCAGTATTTTTCACTTAAAAAAATAGAACACTATCTTTTACTCCACCATTGTCCTTAAAAGACTGCACCAAAAAAATCAAAATATTGGCATACACTTTTGTTTAATGACTCATTAAAATGTCACGTGTCATATTGTATAGGAGCCTGCAGGCATTAGGATGAGAGTATTAGCTAGGGAACACTTAGGCTTTCATAATAAATATTACTAAAGGTACATATTGAGTAGGACCCATGAATGCCTTTTCTCATCAGGAACTCTGCAACACTAATTTTATTAACTCGCCGAACACTAATGGAAAATGAATATTATTAGCACATATTGTAAAAAAAGTATAACCCAGGAATATTATTTAAGGTAATTCAACAGATGTTAACTGACAATGACTATGTCTTGGAAATTTGTAGCCATTAATGATTCAAAATGAAGAACACTATCCCAAAGTGCCAGGAATTAAGTTATATCAACAACCTGGGGGGCTTTTTGGTGTCCACTGTTAAAAAAAAATGAATATAATGCTACACTCCTTGTAATAGCCATCCTGTTACTTGGACATCAGGGTATTTGAAATGGCTTCTCAAATATTGATCAGTGGGTACCACTTGGGATCCCCAGGAATATTTTGAAAGTGGGGTTAACTTTAGGTATTGAATAAAATTGTTAAAATTACTGGATAGAGCCTACTGTGGTTATAAGCACGTGTCTCGACGTGAGACTGACGTAGGTTAAAATTCTAATTTTGCCCAATTGGTAGCTGTGCAAGACTGAGCAAGTCACATGAGCAAGTCCCTTTCCTTTGCCTTCTCATCTCCATGCTTTCTTGTTACATGTACGCCCAGGAACAAAAATACACCATGCCACAAAAAAAAAGTACTATTTTACCTTTAATCAAGTTTCAGATTTTCTTTTTCTATAAAGTGAGGAGTTTACTGCTCCAAGTTTTTCCACATATCAAACCACTACTATCTGTTGCAGTGTAATGCAGAGAAGCATAACCTACCACATAGATTCTAAGATCGAGGACCTGTGTTCTGCTGAATGTTTACAGATTAGTTTAGGTACCAAGTAGGCACGGGGCAGTGGGTTTCTGAATTCAAGAGCTTTAGAAATCTGTCTGCATTTATTAAGCTTCACAACACACAAGGTCATTTCATATGCGTTTGTAATAGCCATTCCTGTTTTATTTCAAACATTAACAAAAAACTCCATATCCGTGGTTTTTGACTTAAAAAAAAGCCTTTTCTCCTCACTGCCTCCTCTTTTCTTTTATCTTCCCCTCGCTATTCCTCACCTGCTTCATTTTTTTCTCCCAGCATAAAAAGGCTCAAGGACTCACATAAACGCTTTACCAACTAGAGTAGCTTCCTTCCAATTAAGAAGGGATTTGGAATTTCTTCAAAAGACAGCACTGTTCACTGTCCTTACAAAGTGCTTCTGAGGGCTCTCTGAACCAGCCAAACCCTAGCCTGCTACTTCCTCCAGCCAGGAGAGAAAAATTAGCCAAGTCTTTGCCACAGCCCGATACTAATTTACTTAAAAAACAAACAAACCAAAAAACTGCATTACCCTAGAAGGTAAAGTGAAATAGAATCTATAATAAATTTCAGTAAAGTCCTGTATTTAGAGGACTACAGTTAAGCGACTGTTTACTGACTGAGCGCCAGGTTTGTATCAAGAACATCTTTTGAACGCGAGTGTGCCTTTTACTGATAATACAATAAAATACACTTTCAAATGACACTGCACACAACTTACTCTTTATGAAGATTCAGAAAAGATTATAGGATCCTGTCAGGCCTCAAGTCACATTGTTAACAGTCATTTTTTAATCAAATATGCCTGAGGATACTGAGACTAAAATAAAGCTGCCCTGTGAGAAGTAACAGAATTTTTATGTACTTTGTGTCGTAAAAGTAGAAGCAGAGTGAGAAATTATTTGGGGCTCTGGATAAACACATGCTTATTGTACTCAAAGAGTTTAAAGAGGTGTAAAACTACTTTCTAGGGCAGTTGTCAGAGGGACAAGCAGGGATGTCCAACTCATGTAAATTAACAACCTATATAAATGGAATTTCCTGAGTAATTTTCATTCTTCACTTAAATGTAAAATAGACTCTAAAGCTATGCTTATTCTCTGAAAATATCTGTAGTGTATGTCTATTTTCATTCTGACATGCAACATATTTTTAGAAACATCTGAACACTGGGAATCAGTATGGTCTTGTTTCTAGCTTCCTTGAAAATCACAGGGTACCATCTGTCCAAAGCCATTTAAGCCTTTCACCAGTACCATGTGATGTAATAAAATAGTGATGCTTTACCTTCCTAGGCAATCCCGTCACGCAATTCTTCTAGGTAGAGTGTCAGGTTTTAAAATCAAAATGTTTATAGGAGAGCATAATGGGGCATAAATTCCCCTAAACTGTTCTGAAATTTACTTCTCTCTTCACAGAGTATTGGGGATAAAATCAAAAATTTTCCAGTGTTTATTTCTCTCATACGGTAACTTAGAGGGGAGCCAGGAGGCTCAAATAAAGCCAGGCAGAAGAGAGTTAGTAGTCCAGGTCTAGGAATTCACATTTATGAGAGGTCAGATCCAGAGGTCAGCAAGCCAGGAAGCTGCAGTGGAGAACATACACAGAGAAAGACCTATGCCTTCAGGGCTCTGTCCTCCAGACTTTAGTCTGTACATGTGGGATTTAATGAAAGTACTTGGCCAAAAAAGGGTGAGGGTATAGTTCCACAAGTTAGGATCAAAGCAGAGTGTTAAGAATGGATGTGGAACACCAGAGCATCCAGGGTCAGAAGCAGTCTAGGGGTAGGGCTGATATGAGAATTCTTTGAAACCAAAGGAAAGGGGGAAGCAAAAATTAGAAGCTCAAATTTCTCCTTGTGATTTCTAAATACTATCAGAATCATGCAAGGTTAGTTCAAAGCAGATGCTACAAACTAACCTGTGTTACCAAAACTTCCAAAATAATACTGAACAGCCTCCTCTCTGGGTCTCTAGAGTCTACTTTCCAAGCCTTTAAAATGCACTGCATCTGAAAGAGGCTGTTGAACTAAATATGGATCCTTTGAAAAGATTCTAACGTGTGTACCCTATTTATAAAGGTCCTTCTGTTTAGGAAGCACCCTGTGTTTAGTTCTGGAAATGTATTCACTGAAGAGGTCCTTTTACTTTCCTACTTCTACTGCACTGTATTTTTTTTTTTCTTGAGGTACGCGGGCCTCTCACTGTTGTGGCCTCTCCCGTTGCGGAGCACAGGCTCCGGACGCGCAGGCCCAGCAGCCATGGCTCACGGGCCTAGCCACTCCGCGGCATGTGGGATCTTCCCGGACCGGGGCATGAACCCATGTCCCCTGCATGGGCAGGCAGACTCTCAACCACTGTGCCACCAGGGAAGCCCTACTGCATTGTATTTTATCTTGACTGTCTTCATGGGAAAATGGTCCTTTTCATCCTTCAGAAATTATTTCCTTTAAAAAATCATCCATTGTTTCTTATTGCTGAAGTTTCTCCTTGTGTATTCAATCAATAATAAGAGAAGTCATTCTCTTCAACTAACCAGCTTTTTAATTATGTCCTGGTAGTATTTAAAGAACAAAGTAATGCAAGCATTCTGTGCTATTTTCACATATAAATAGATGGATATAACATCAGTCTCAAGTTGATGAGGGCTTTATAAAAAATGAATATCCATAAAATTCAATGCCCTGAAAGCTAAAAAAGCAGACTGCATTTCAAGCAGAGACAAAGCCTTCTTCTCAAAGACCTATGTTTATTGAACTTCATTAGAGGCCAATGAAATAAAATTTGCATAACACTGAGAAAATGAGCAATAATGGAGGAAAAAATATTGGAGCTTGGAGGACAAATGAATGGTGGACTATAAAATTGGTGTGGCTTCTGTATAAATACAATGTTAGAGACACTCCTTCCATTCCTCCTGCTACAATGCGAGTTCCTTGAAGGAAGGCACCCCCTTTCAGTGGTTACTACGGTACTTACATACAGCAGGTATTCGGTAAATATCGACAGTGAGATTCAATTCTCTACAATGACTTACATTTATCAAGATCAGATAGAGTCTGGTGTATCCCAGCCTTTCAATCAGCTGGGTCTTCTTTCCTTATATTTCTCTCTATAGACCATATATTTTGAAAGATATTATCTAACAATCTGCTCTAACAATAATTTTACAAATGACCATAAATTTTATTAATTTTCTAATTCTAAAGTTCAAAAGAATGTCAAGCTAAGTTATTAGAATTACAAAGAATTGAGCTAGGTTCTTGGATTGTTTCTACCTATCTAATCTATTTTATCTACCTAGGGAGGGAGTCCTATTTAAAAACAGATAAAAAATAAAATTAAATATACTATTTAAAATATTAGCAATAATACATGGTGTACTAGGAATAAATCTACAGAAAGATTCAAAAGACTTCTATAATTAAATAGACTTCAAAACAGAGTTTTAAAGACTAGAATGAAAAGAGAAATACATAATATTAAAATATTGGAAAGGCCAGAATTGTAAAAATGTAAACTGTAAAGATGATTCTTTTCTAAAACATTTATAATTTAATGCAATTATGATCAAAATCCCAACAGCTTTCTTGGGGAAACCTTCAAAGTCAACTAAAATTTTAAGGAAATGTAAAGGCCCAACGAAAGCCAAGACACACTTGAACAAAGAACAAAACAGGAAGCTATAGTAATCAAACCGACATGTTACTGATGCAAGAATAGACAAACAGAACAGTGACACAGAATACAGAGTCCAGAATCATAACCTACATCAGTGGACCCCTGCTACTTGACAGGGAATATGTTATATGGCACTGCAAAGCTGTAGGAAAAGTTTAATCCAATCAACTGATGGGCAAAAGACAACTGATAAGGGAAAAAAATGAAAGGGATATTGATAAGGAGAAATTAAATCAAAACTCTATCTTCCACCATATACAATTCAAGTGTATTGAATGTCTAAGTGTGGAAGTTATGAAACATTTAGAAGATAATAAACAGAATATCTTGACAACCTTGGGGGTAGGGAAGAATTTCTTATGCAAGACAGGAAACAAGCAACACTACTCAGTTTTCTTTCTTTTTTTTTTTTTAAAGAAAGGAAAAACAACAACAAAAAAGATAAAACTAGGTCATTGCTCAAATTATGCCTCTTGAAATTCTCCTAGTCTGCAAACGTTTTGTTACCAGTATGCAACTTGTCAAGTAGACATACTGAGAGGAAGCTTTTAGAAACTTCTATCAAACTTTGATATAGAAATTTTATGTCTATTGAGTCGAATTTAAAAATTGTTTGTATTTATAATGCCTTTATTTTTCTTAAATCATTATATTGCATTTTAATAAAGTATCAGCCTGTCAAGGAAAAAAAAATAATGACTGGGAAAAAAAATGATCCACAGTTTGAGAAGTAGTAAAATAAGCAATCTAAGATTAAAATTAATAATTTTTTAAAAATTATATTCATTAAAAGTTAACTAATGATTAAAGACACTTCGAAACCACAGAATAAAAGATAACGTTACAGGTTATTTTTATCATTTTTTGATGTAATAAATGCACATTTAAAACAACAAAGAAAAGGCTTAATATTAAAATCAATAGTCTTATTCCCCATTGGGAACTTTTAAAACCTCCACTTGCAACTTCTTTCACAGCTCTAAATAGTGTGGTTGGTCCTGGATTTATCAGCATTAGACATTATTTATTGACTTCTCACAATGATGGATGAGTACTTAAGCTCACTTACGCCACCACCTGCTCCTCCCATATATTGTTATTGGGACTATCTATATTGGTTACCACTGAAACTTTTAAGTAACATAATACTCGTGACTCTTTATTTCTTCTTCTTTCAATGATAGACGATACTTCTTGATTTCATAGTTTGTAAAGAAGAGACTATTACTATCTTTACCACTGCTTTTTAGCGCTCTTTTCCATTTTATCATCTACCTTCTGCCATAGGTATGTTTACCTTTTCAGGACAGATTCAGTAGTGTGTTGTGCATTGTCTATAGGTAGATTCAAAAAGGCCAAAAGTAATTCAACACTGTTTACATTTTCAAAATTATGTAAATACTGCTTGCTGATGGGCCAAGTAGTGTATAACGATTCCTTTTACAAACTAGTTTGCTCTAGCTTTTAATTTTCTAGGCATTTACATTCTTTCCTTCTTTTTTAAAAAAATTGTATTTATAATCTCATTTTCTCCTTCAAATCTTCCTTCAAATCTACCAAGTCTCTTTTCCCTGGAGACCTGCCTCCTAGACCCTCTTCTACTCTAGTCTGTCCTGGCTGATCTCTAGATCAGCTGCAACAGGTTTCCATCTGGGATGTTCCTTCACTGTTATTTCTTTTTTTTCCTTACTTTGCATTCACTCTTTGCTATGTAGTGGGCTTAATTCTCCCCTAGTCCACCCTCAAAAAAGATACACCCATGTCCTAATTTCCAGAACCTGTGAATGCTGCCTTTTTAAAAAATATGGATAAGGTCTTTGTAGACATAATTAAGAGTCTTGAGATGAGATCATCCTCAGATTACCCAGGAAGGCCCTAAATGCAACGACAAGTGTCCTTATAACACAAAGGTAGAGAGTGTTTTGAGACAGACATCATACAGAGAAGCAGACAGCCAGAATGAAGAGGCCATGTGGCCACAAAGGCAGAGATTGGAGTGATACAGCCACGCCTGGAACCAACACAAGCTGGAAGAGGCAAAAAAATAGATTCTCCCCTAGAGCCTTCAGAGAACAATGCAACCCTGCTGACACCGTGATTTCAGACTTCAGGCCTCCAGAACCTTAAGAGAATACATTTCTGTTGGTTTAAGCCCCCCAGTTTATGGTACTAGGTTATAGCAAACACAGGAAACTGATACACTAATCAAGGCCAGGGCTGCTGAGGTTAGTGAGGCAGGCGCCTTGGGCACAAACGTAACGGGGAATCAGAAAACTCAATTTGAAGTTAATATTTTATGATGCAATATTTTAAAAAATCAAAATGAAGGCAAAAAAAAAATCCATGATGAACAAAACATCATTTTTTTTTCTTTAAAGGAGTATCCAAGCCTGAACTTGCATGGCACAGCTCCCCCAAGTTCCACGCCTATTGCTGGTCACTGACTTTCCTTTTTCTTTGCTCCTTGGCTACAAGTAACTTCCTAGGAAAGGTATGAGATATATAATTCCTGAGCCCTGTGCTGTTCTAGAGCTTCCCAAACAGTCCACTCATGATTTTTAAAAAAAGAAAAAAAAAAAAGAGCCTTCCTTTTTTGAGCTAGGAAATGACTATTTATTAGGTATTCTGCAAAAATAGAGAAAAAGGTAGGATAATTTGTTAATATCTCCACCACCACCACCCTTTTTGTCCCCTCTTTCCTACCTTGGGGTTTTCGTTGGTGTTCAAACTTCTTCAAGATTCTGCCTGGGGGCTTCCCTGGTGGCGCGCAGTGGTTGAGAGTCCGCCTGCCGATGCAGGGGAGACGGGTTCGTGCCCGGTCTGGGAGGATCCCACATGCCGCGGAGCGGCTGGGCCCGTGAGCCATGGCCGCTGAGCCTGCGTGTCCGGAGCCTGTGCTCCGCAACGGGAGAGGCCGCAACAGTGAGAGGCCCGCGTATCGCAAAAAGAAGACTCTGCCTGGGAGAGCAGCGCCATCCTGAGCTGCAGTCTCTCTAGATGTGTGTGACGCCAGATCTAAACTTAAATGAGCATCAGAATCACATGGAGGGCTTGTTAAAACACAGATAGTTGGGCCCCGCCCCCAGAGCCTCTGTCAGGGGCTCTGGGGTAAGGCTCAGTAAAGTGCAGTTCTAACAAGCTCCCAGGTGACGCTTATGCAGCTCGTTAGGGCCCACCCTCTTTTTTTTTTTTTTTTTTTTTTTTCTTTTTTCTTTTTGCGGTATGTGGGCCTCTCACTGTTGTGGCCTCTCCCGTTAGGGCCCACCCTCTTTGAAAACCAGTACTCACAGCTGACCTAACTCGACTAAATGTTACAAACACCTGGGGCTCTTATTCCAGAACAGTCTCCCAGACCCTACGTCAACTTGATGATTACAAATTATTACATTTAACCCCTGGAGATGATCATCAGGGCACCTTATGTGGCTGCAGACTTATCAGTCTTGTTTCATCTCTTTCCCCTGCATCTGACTTCTGTTTCCCACAAACTGTTGCAATCTGTTGTCCACACATACCCCACCTTTTTTTCTTCATTATATTTGGGTTGTGGCTTTCGATTCTTATAAACTTTTTTCTACCCCTGCCTGAAGTGATGTTGGGGAGACAAATAAGCATATTTGGTGAATAAATCATCTTGAAATGGAACTCATAGTTACGGATATAAAATGCAAGGAAGATCCCTTCCCTTTGGCTACCAATTTAACTGATGCTCAGGTCACAAAATGGGTATATCTTCATCAGGTGAGGTGAAACTCTTCAATATTAGAAGTTGAAAGGCCAGGATCCTAGTTTCAAATGTCTGACTAACTGAAAGCATAAACTTTGATACAGAAGTTACAGTTTTCTGGAATCTAATGCCCTTAAATCCAAGGTTTACTACTGAAATTATAATTTCTTTTTGCCAAAATCTTCCCAGTTGCTATTATTCTTTCCAGCAGCCCCCGGAGGATGTGGTGGGGATGCTATCCCAAGAGCATAAAAGGTTTGAGGTATCATGGCATGATCTTCATAGCGATAAATCGATCCACCTTTGAGGTGTTATGCCGATAGCACCTTGATATCAGACAACTGACCAATTTGCAAAGTTTATTTTCTTGGCAATGAGAATATTTGCATACACTTGGTTGTCTACTGAAGCAGGAAATCTCCAGGAGAAGCAAGACAGAGATAGATGTATATTATAATGATTTAAACTTTAGAGGCAAGAAATTAGAGATAAGATGTCGAATCACTCCTTGGGGAGTTTCAGCTTCCACTGAGTCTTTACCATGAAGGAAAAACAAAGAAGCAAAAGCAAAACCAAAGAAACCCCCAAAAACAAAACCACCATTATGGATCATATGTTCTACTGGACTAACACCTCCCTGAAGGAAGGGTTTTGTGTAATCTGAGCTCTTATCTCTATAAACAGAGAATACAGCCAGCTCTGACATTGACCCTAGAAATGTGTTTTTACCTTTTGCATTACAGTATTCTTATTAGGACATCCCATGGTAGTTTCTCTGATGAAGTACCTTAGACATTAACTATCAGCCAGAGGGAAGGAAATAAAAGCAGAAAACACTTTCAACTCTAAACTTATTAAACCTCTAACACAAATCATCACATCGCTTATGCCATAAACCTTGGTAATCCACAGAGAGGCATTTAATCAGATTCTCTCAACAATAAACTGCTGGTGCCCTACAATGCACACTTATAAACCTCTTGCTATTATTCTTCTGATATTCATGGTTTACTGACTTTTTAAAATCATGGTACAATGGGATATTCTTGAAAGGATAACTGTTAATGTAAAGTTCCTTAACCAAGATGTGTTCAGCATGAATTGACAAAATTACCATCTACCTAAGTGTATGTCATTACAATATCATCTAATAGAGAGGATATGATAGTTAATAGCTTCTAATAATTAATAAGGATTCAACTATAGTAAGCAAAAAGAAGGTATCACAGAGTAAATAACTACACTCTAAAATAAAAGGGGGGGTCATAGAGTAACAAAGTATGGTGCCATTCTACATAAACTTGAACCCATTATACATATTAAACTTAGCTCTGTATCAGAATCACCTGGGGAGCTAATAAAGAAAACAGCCTCATTGAACTAGAATAAGGCCTGGCTGGGCCTGATATTTTTTACCAGTTTCCTCCAGAAGATTCTGATACAAAGCAAATTTGAGAAGCACTGCACTTAGGGGTTAATTAAAATAAGAGACAGGTAAGAAGAGAGAATTCAACACTACAGAAGGCTTTTGATATTGAAGAGATTCCTACCTCCCTCAAACAGATAAAAGAGCACAGAGAAAACTTTGTTAAGAGACCTCTCTGATACAATGTCTCCATTTATATCCCCATGTAAGTGAGAGGGTAATGCCCCAAAATGTCCTTGGGTTCTGGACACTGGCTCACTAGGTTTCTATGCAGAAAAAGTTTCCAGCTTCTGTGTCCACCCGTGGAGTATAGGATAGAAAAGTGAGACTATGCTCACTTTTTCTGTTAGGAGTCTAGTGGCTTTCTAAGGTAGAAAGTGCTTTGAGAAACCAGCTAATAAGGGGCTTGGGCATATTCCTATTTCATTTGAATAAAATAATTTAAAAATTGAATAGAACTGAAAAATAATGATCAGTTTCTTCATATATTTTAAGTATTGAATTCATTTTATGTGAATGAGAATTTTTCTTTACTGCATTTTAAAAAACCTATAGTCTCCACCTCACGCCTGCTTCGAGGTTTGCATGTGAGGTCTGTGCTCTGATGCTGGCCCACCCCAGGGTTCAGTTCCTCCCAAGTGACACTGAATAAATCAGGCCGACTGAGGTGTGAAAGTGAACTGGGAAGCATTTGAGAACTGCTTTCTGAAAGGGAAAGCAAGTTATTACTTAAAAATAAAAAAGATAAAAGCCACAATTTTTCCCTGTGTTGGCTCAGTGGGAGGAGAGGCCAAGAACAGTAACTGTCCTATCGTCTTGGCATGTCAGGAACCAAAATGATCTCTGGACTATGGGGCCTTGAAGGATGTGGAAGGAAGATGAACCTGAATCCTTTAATCCTCTGGGTTTAAGATCATTATAAAAAGGCTTGACTACTACGTGCAGACTTTATCTTTTACAAAGTCAAGATCCTGTGACTCTCCAAATTCCTGCTCTCTGGGTTGTTCCTATACACTGGTAACTAAAGTCTTTTGACTCGTGATTTGATTACTTGACTCCCAGATAAACAGAAAAGTCCTAGGTTCCAGTAATCAGAGGTTTAACCCTTATTTCCACTCCCCTGCAGTTCTGTTCACACCCGTTACTGACGATTTCAGTTCAGTACTGCCCACAGCCCTGGTAGGACACTAAGACACTGTAACTCTGTGCCCACTGTGAATACATCAGGGAAGATGACAGACGTGGTGCCCACTTCGGTCAGGAAGCTTCCACTGTAGTGGGACAGGCAGGTGCTAAGAAATAATAATAAAAGTATAATCAGCAATTGTTATGAAGGAGATTTAAGCCATGGTGCTGGGATAGCAGCTAACACTAAGACCTAAAAAATCAACAGATATCCCAGAAAAAGTGACATCCAAACAAGGTTCTGAAGAATGAATAGAAACGAGCTAACTGGAAGGAACTGGGATAAGGGTTTGAAGGAAATTATGTCATGTTTCAAGTCTTGATGTGGGAGGGGGAGTTGTTTGCTCAAGGAAGTGAGAATGACTAGTGTGGCTGGGAGCATCCCAAGGACACTGATGGGAATGGAGTTGGCTGAGGGAAGGAGAGGGAAAGGGGATAAAGGGATGGAAGGAAGAAGTCAGATTAGGCAGGACTTTTAGGTCATTGAGAACTTTAGATTGGGTCCTAAAAACAGTGGGATATACTGAACAACTTCAAATACCTTTTAAAGACAACTTTGGCCTCTGTGTATAAAATAGATTAAAAGCTAATTAATAGACTTTTGTAGGAGATGCAGTCAAGAGATGACGGAAGCTTCTGTTTGGATGGTTCCAGTAGACATGGAAAGAAATACACCCAACAAAAAATAAACAGTTGTAGATTGAGTCAACGGATTTTTGAGAAAGGTGTAAAGGCAAAATTATGGAGAAATCATTGTCTTTTTAACAAATGGTGCTGGAACACACTGCATATCTACATTACAAAAAAAAAAAAAAAAAGAATCTACACCTATCTTACACCCTTCACAAAAATCCACTCAAAATAGATCATAGACCTAAAAGTCAAACACAAAATTATAAAACCCCTGGATAATAACATAGGAGAAAATCTAACTGACCTTGAATATGGTGATGACTTTTTAGATACAACCCTAAAGGAATGATCCATGAAAGGAATAACTAATAAGCTGGGCTTCATTAAAGTTAAAAACTACTCTGTGAAAGCCATTGTCAAGAGAATGAGAAGACCACAAACTGGGAGAAAATGTTTGCAAAACACTAATCTGATAAAGGACTGGTATCCAAAATGCATAAAGAACTCTGGAAACTCAACAATAAGGAAAAGAACAGCCCAGTTAAAAAAATGAGTAAAAAATCTGAACAGACACCTCACCAAAGATGATAAACAGATGGCAAATAGCCACATGAAAGATGTTCAGCATCATATATCATTAGGTAATTGCAAATTCCAACAACAATCAGATGCCACTACACACCTATTAGACTAGCCAAAATCGAGAAAACTGACCACACCAAATGTCAACAAGGATGTGGAGCAAAAGGAAACTCGTTCATTGCTGGTGGGAATGCAAAATGGTACCATCACTTGGGAAGATAGTCTGGTAGGTTCTTACAAAACTAAATATACATTTACCATACAGTCTAGCAATCACATTCTTTGGTATTTATCCAAATAAATTGAAAATTCATGTACACCCAAAAACCTGCACATGGATGTTTACAGCAGCTTTATTCATAATTGCTAAAACTTGGAAGCAACCAAGATGTCCTTTAGTAGGTGAATGCATAAACAACCTGTGGTACATCCAGACAATGGAGTATCATTCAGTGCTAAAAAGGAACAGCTATTAAGTCATGAAAAGACATGGAGGAAACTTAGATGCATATGAAGTGAAAGAAGCCAATCTGAAAAGGCTACATACTATATAATTCCAACTATACTATTCTGGAAAAAGTAAAACTAAGGAGACGATAAGAGATGAGTGGTTGTCAGGGGTTACACATTTCACTATACATTTGTCAAAACCAACAGAATGTACAATACCAAGAGCGAACTCCAAGGTAAACTATGGGTTTGGGGTAATAATGATGTGTCAGTGTAGGCTCATCAATTGTAACAAACGTGCTGCTCTGATGTGGGATGTTAATAGCAGAGGAGGCTATGTGTGTGAGGAGAAATGGGGGTAATGGGAACTCTCTGTACCTTTTGCTCAATTTTGCTATAAACTTAAAAGTGCCCTTCAAAGTAAGTCTATTCAAACGAAAAAAAAATATGTTTCTTTGAGACTGGACATGACTAGTTATTGGACAAGAATGTTGTAGGTGAGAGAGAGAGAAATTACATCACCCAGATTTCCATCTTAGATGACTCGATGGATGCAGGTCCATCCAGTGCAATGGGACTAAAGAGTAGAACAGGACAGAGTTAACTGTGAGATAAGAGAGAAATTGCAGAGCAAAGCAGATTTCTGGTTTAAACTTTGATCACTGAAGAGTCATTTGATCCTTCATTTTTTTTTTTCCTTTTAGATTTGGAGGTCCAGGCTTCATATCTTAACATTTTTCACTGGAAAATGTAAGTCATTTATAGGGTTAGGCATAGCATGATTCTGATAGAAAACTGCAAATAGAAACGGGTGTCTTTGTACACATAAAGAAAGGCATGATGAGTTAGAGAAAAGAATATGGTTTTGGGGTCTGCAAGACCTGGGTTCTAAACCAGCCTTGGACATTCATTAGTTGTGGGGCAAATTATTTAGACCATCTGTCTCTTAGTCTCCTCCTGAGGAACATTCATAGTGAGTGGTTGTGAGGAATATAAATATTTTCAGGAAACTGGCACAAAAGTTGGTCCTCATACACTGGAAACAAGTGTTGGGATTATACCCTGGGTGCTTGTCACATTTTAACCTGAATTTGACAGCTGTATGAAAATATACTGCAATTAGGTGAGTCGAATAATGCTAACATATATCAGGAAGTGTGATTTCCTAGAAATCTCCTGAAACAACATAGAACTGAAGTCTTGGTACCATGCCTTATATGGAGGGCATTCCACATTTTTCTAGATGACCCGTGTTTGTTCTTTTGGGGAAGCCATATTAAGTAGTCAGTCCTCAAGACATTTCAAAGCCAGATACCAAATGACAACATGTCTTTTTCTCTTCCACTGCTTCCTTGTCCTTTCTTCCCTCCCTCTTTTCGAGTTACCTTCCAAACAGCAATTCTTTAGAAAATTTAACTGCAGATATTCCAAAGTGTAAAAATGGTATCTGTATTATTATATATTAACTGAAACCCTACTGAGTGCTAAATATGATAGAAAGGGAAAACACACACACAACCACAAAGAAGACTTAAAAGCAAACCAACAAGATTAGAAGGAATGTTGAGAAGCTTTAAGAAAAGGTGTTAACATCATCCACAACCTAATACAAATATTGAAATAAACAGACTGGGGACTAAGAATTCTCCAATCAGAGTCTTCCCTGTAGAGATCTGGCAGAGTCTAAAATGGTGAGGGCAATGTGATAGAGCTCTTTCTGCTTTGTATATGATGGACTGAGTGACTAGTATGACAGTTGAGTCTTAGTAATGAAAATCAGCAGCCCTGACCTGTGTTGACGACATTTGTAGATATGTTTCCCCCATCGGTGACCTACCACTTGTAAGCCTTCTGCCTCTGATTTATGAGGTACAGAAGGCCAAGTGCAAACGTATGAAAAGGTTACTCATTATAAGCTGAGAAGTGGATAAACTCATAATTTTTAAAACATGTGAAACACATGTTCCCCAGGTAAGACCTTGCACTCCAAATGTCAGGCCAGAGTGAATTCTTAAAGCCGAGTTATAAAGCTCTGAAAGTAGAGTTTATAATGAAAATGTTGACAGGCTCTTGGAGCCGCTATAGTATAGAAAATTTAATATGTCACCTTGTTTTACAAGATTTTACTGGCATGGGAGAAAATTAAAACATTTAACATCCTTCACTTCACCAAATTGCTTTCCTCCTCCAAAGTGTGGCACCCTTTGTGGTGCTATTTCACTGATAAATATCCTTTTTATTGTTACCAGGCTGAACACACATATTCTCAGCTTTGCGCTCACATTTCCTTTCCAAAGCACTGAAATGCATATTGGGGCAGCATTATCGTGTAATCTTATTCACACCTGCTGAAGGCATGTTAAGTTGTGAGAGTTCTGATGGGGAAAGGGTTGAAATGATTTACGTAGCTACAAAGGCAACATAAATGATGCCGATCACTTAAATAATTTCCACGAGTGTTTCAAAAAGCCTTTTTTAAAGAGAAGCATTTGTCTAGTACACAAATTCTGAGGGAAAAGACTTCAAAATGATAGCTTAGTATTTGGAGGAAACAAATTCCAAACCTCTGGCAAAATAAGATGACTGCTTGCATTTCTGAATATAAGTAGACAACAAACATAAAATGGGGAATAGTTTTCTAAGTCAGTTACAAATAATCAAGATTTATATGAAAACACAACTGTGAATCCAAGTCATATCATTAAGAAGAATCTCTTAACCCAAGTAATATTCTTATATCTCTAATGATCATTTACTTTTATGAAAGGTTAAAGACCAGTGAGGGTAACCAGTCAGACTGCAGTTCATATGCCCTCCCAGAAGGAGAAAGAAGGGTCCCGAAGTTTGCTGGTCCAGAGAAAGCTCTTCAAGGTTCCACGACAAACTTTACTTCAGATTTTTGCTAAGTGACAATTAAGAGATGTTGTGTTCTGATATCATCAAAGAACAAAATCAAAACCATGAGTATTATCCAAGTAGTTTCCAGTGTAGTCATTATTTTACTCCAGGAAGGAATATCAACCCCAAAGTATTGGTACTAAGAGCTTTAAACAGGCACATAAAACCTTACATGTTTGCACAGAGCTCATCTGGATGTGGGAAAGCAAGACCCTGGATGAGAAACAGGTCAGATAGTCACAGAGCATGCAGACATGCGTCCCACACAGGAAAAGAGGCCTTCTTCATGGGGTTTCTCTCTTCCCATTTGCTGCAGGGTATTTAAGGAATCTTCAAGAGTACTGCCATTCTCTATTTCCTATAAAACTTCATTCATTAAGCCCTTAGTAAGTCTAAGCACTTCTTGATTATCTTCACAGCAACCTTATAAGGCAGACCCATTTTAAGAACAGGAAAGTAGGCCCAGAACATTTCCACAGAGAGCCCAAGTTTACAGAACTAGTGAATGGATAGAGATAGGATCCAAATCTGTCTGGCTCTGAAGCTCATGCATCTGACTACCATGCTATGCCATATAACTAACCAGGTTCTAAAAAGTTTGCCCAGGGCCTCCCTGGTGGCGCAGTGGTTGAGAGTCCGCCTGCCGATGCAGGGGATACGGGTTCGTACCCCGGTCTGGGAGGATCCCATATGCCGCGGAGCGGCTGGGCCCGTGAGCCATGGCCGCTGGGCCTGCGCATCCGGAGCCTGCGCATCCGGAGCCTGTGCTCCGCAACGGGGGAGGCCACAACAGTGAGAGGCCCGCATACCACAAAAAAAAAAAAAAAAAAAAAAAAAAGTTTGCCCACCTAGAGAAGTTGAGAAGATATAACATGATCTGTCTTCATGAAGTCACTGACCAGTGGAGGAGTTGTGTGTATGTCTGTGTGTGTGTGTGTATTTTATAAGGACATAGTGTGACATGTTCCATGCTATAATGGGGGGAAGGCCAGTTTACTGTGAGTACAAGGAGGATGGAGACTTTCCTAGCCTGAGGGGCCAGGTCAAGATTCCTAAAGATGGACGGCATGAGTCCAGTCTCATTAAAAAAAAAAAAAAAAAAAAGTGCAAGAGTGAGCATAATGGATGAGAAAGGAAGACATACAGAATAAAGTATGCAAAGCCATGAGCACCAGAATATGCATGTTTAGGAAACTGCTATAAAAACTGAAGGGAAGAGTGTGGACAGGATTATAGATTGGGCTAAAGGCATGGGCAGGGGCCAGACTCTGAAGGGCCTTTAGGCCCCCGGAAAGCGTTCCTGTTTTTCTGTGGTGCACTGATATGACCAAATGCCATTTTGGACCTAAAAGAGGCCCCAACCCCAAGTCATTTTCATGAAATGACACCTACTAGAAGACTCCTTTTACACAAAGCAGGAGAGACACCTATCAGCACAGGGAAATCCTAGCACTCAGATGAGATGTATTCTTCTATAATGCTGTATATAAGAGTCTCTATTTTTTTGTTTTTTTTTAAGTGAGGCAAACACTTGTAACTGTTAATTAACAGTGTTAAGTCACCACTACTCATTGGAGTAAGCAATAGATTTCAGTGATATTTACAAGCTAAGGAGAAGCCAGTTCTATTTGCTCAGTCAGTGGCAGTAAAACACTTGCTGACCTCTGATGTTTAGGTCCAGGCTAATAGAATGTTCTTGAATCTACAGTATCTATTAAAATGCCGATACTCTTTGACCCAGAGATTACAGTGCTAGGTACACGTCCTAGAAAACTTGTCAAAAATATGCACAAAAGAGTATCCACTAAATACAAGACTATACATAAGGGCACTATTAACAAAAGTGAAAAAAATAGAAACAAACCAAATATCTCTCAATATACAAATGGTAAACCAAAAAATACTATGGAGAATTAAAAAATAGGAGGCTGATCTGTAAGAACAAATATAGAAAAATGTTAAGCTATATCATTAAGTGAAAAAACAAGAGACAGACTATTTAAAGGATAATCAGATAATCTTGTTTATGTTAAAAATAAACAATGCAGACAGACAGTGGGTTAGTGGTTGCCAGGGTCTGAGGGGAGAGGGGAATGGAAATGATAAAAATACTCCAGGGTTAGAAAGTAGTGATGAATGTACTAATAATGAGTGAATTACATACTTTCAAAGGGTTAATTTTATGGTATGTGAACTATTTCTTAATAAAAACAAAAAAATCCCACATCTATACAATATGTATGTGTTTGGGCTGAAGAGGATTAAAGGGGACACTTACTTTATCTGCAACTACATCTTCCAAACCAAGGCACCTCCTGAACTGACATTCAACTGGAAATAACCTTAAAGAAATAGCCACACGTTCGCTCAAAAAGTACCCAATGCACTGTGGGACCCAAAGGATGCCCCTGGAAACAATGCTTAGATCAAAGAAACACTAATTATTTTTTACGTCATGTTCCAGCCTTTGGAGAAATTTTCTCTTTGCAAGAGGAACCACAAAAATTCAATCCAATAAAATCAACCAGCACTGAAACTTAATGTTGAAGCTATATAGACTGTATTAATCTTTAAAACATTTTCTTAAATAGATTCCTAGTTGGTGAAATGTTCCAGGTAAAAAAATCTCAGCAAATGAAACCTCATGAACAGTCCTTTTAAGGGTAGTAAAGTTTTGGGTTACAATAAAAAGGATAAATATATTTTTTATAAAATAAAATTTGTAGCAATGTGTATAACAGAACAAAAAATTAGAGGGATTATAAAGCAAACAGATTTTATGACTGTGCTGTTCATCAAGAGATTTAAAACTATTTTTAAAGAAGACAACAACAGCAAAAAACAAGAAACAGGCCCAAAATGGAGTCTCTTGTGCTAAGCCACACACATTTAACAAGTCAGTCTGAATTACTTGGTCAGCACTAGTAAGATAATCTGCCTAAAAGACCCCAACTTCCTCCAAAGGAAGACAACCTTGCCTGAAACAATCCACTCTTTGCTAGAAATTTCCTTTTTCCTCTGCTTCTGCCTATAAAGCCTTTTATTTTGTTCAGCTCCTTGGAGCTCCTATCTGCTAGATGGAATGTTGCTTGATTCATGAATCATTTAGTAAAACCAATTAGATCTTTAAATTTACTCAGCTGAATTTTGTTTTCTAACAGGACATAGAGGCTTAGCTAAGAAGGTTCATCTAAATGGAAGGGTGTATGTGCATGCTCTGTAGTTCTGTCTAAATATCTCTGGGTAACCTAGGTTAGAATGTAGACAGTGTAAATTCAATTGTTTAAAGATCCTGATGGGAGATGACAGAATACAGACTCTCTTACACACACACATCCCCTACCTGTACCAATATCTACTGATTTATTTACATACAATCACACTGACCTGAGCTCACTAGATTCCGAGTTAGGCATATAACCGGCGGACTTCATCATCCTCTAGAAGTTAGAGCAGCTCTTTTGGGTTCCTGCACCTAATTCCAATGCGTGTGTGTGAAGGTGATTTCCCACACCACCAGCATTTCTCTGGACATCAATGGGTGTCCTTACAATTCAACTCGATTCTGACACCTATCTATCTGCCTGGAGATAGCATCAAATTCTACAGGTTAAGGGTTCAGTCCTGCAAGACTGTCTCCCTGTCCGTCCACTTCAGATGCCAGTCACGAGCCCAGGCTGTTACCTGTGCTTCTGACCAACTGGCTATAAACCAGAGGTTCCTAATGACCTCCTCCTTGGGCTCAATTAATTTGCTAGAGTGGTTCACAGAACTTAGAGAAACATTTTACTTACTAGATCACCAGCTTATTATAAAAGGACATAGCTCAGAAACAGCCAAATGGAAGAGATGCACGTGGCAAGGTATAGGGAAAGGGTGTGGAACCCATGAGACCAAAGGCACCATTAGCCCAGCACCTCCACCTGTTCACCAGCCTAGATTCTCCTGGAACCTTCTCCTTTTGGATTTTTATGGAGGCTTCATTGCATAGGCAGGACTGATTAAATCATGGACATCAGTGATCCATTCAACCTCCAGACCCTCTCCCCTACCAGAGCCCATGGGGGTAAGACTGAAAATTCCAGCCTTCTCATCACTGGCAGGGTTGGTTGCCCTGGCAACGAGCCCCTATCCTTAGATGGGGTTCAGAAGTCACCTCATTCACATAACAAAAGACTCCTTTGTCACGCTAGTCACTCAGGAAATTCAGAAGGCTTTAGAAACTCTGTGTCATTAATGGGATAAAGACCAAATATAAATTTCTCCTTCTGAATCACAATATCACAGCCCCACAGCTCTATATGGCCCAGTCAGAGCAGGTGCCTCTGTACCTGAGTGGCATTTAGAGACAAGTCCCAGTTAAGGACCTGTCTGAATTATGTGTTGCTTCTCACCAAAAAAGGGCTGCTTCTCAGATGCTTTGGGAAGTTTTCCCAATCTGCCTTTCAGTTTAAAACACTCTGACCTCTGGGACTAAGGCAATAGGTTTTGTCTTTTAATAGAAAGTCTCCAAAGAACTTTCAGCTGTAGCTCTGAAAGTGGCAGCTTTGAAGATACTATATCATATTGTACTATTTTAGTACGTGTGTGCATATGTATATGTGTATATATGTGTGTGTGTGTGTATGTGTGTGTGTGTGTATATATATATATATATATATATATATATATATATTCCCAGTATATTGTGAAATGAGTAGATATATTTGGGTTTTGGGATTTACTGTGATTATTTATTTGCTATCAAAAATATTTATCATTGTTTTATTGTTGTTGTTACATGTTCAACTCATAATTCAAGGTCCAAAACAAGTTATTTGCTACACTAAGAATATGTAGCTCCTTCTTATATTCCAATGGCTGCCTAGTCACTAGAAATCAACTTACTGACTTATTCTAATTCTCATCTCTATCGAATAATAGACATATTTAACAATTATAGGAGAAATGACCAGTGGACTAGACTGCTTATTATAGAATATATAGGTATAGCTTATAAATATAAAAGTAGACTATTAAAAAGCAATACCTGGGGCTTCCCTGGTGGCGCAGTGGTTGAGAGTCAGCCTGCCGATGCAGGGGACGTGGGTTCGTGCCCTGGTCTGGGAAGATCCCACATGCTGCGGAGCGGCTGGGCCCGTGAGCCATGGCCGCTGAGCCTGCGCGTCCGGAGCCTGCGCTCCGCAACGGGAGAGGCCACAACAGTGAGAGGCCCGCGTACCACACACACACACACACAAAGCAATACCTTCTTAAAGGGAGATGTTTTCACTGATGGCATTCAGTACTCTCATCTCTAAATATGGATCCTGACAAGAAAAGTTTAAGATAATTTAGGGACCATATACACTGAGATTTTCCATGATTTCTTCTAACTAACTTAGTTTCTAGAACATTCCTAAGTTTGAATATTTCCTTACTTTGTAGGAAAACTTGTATCTAGTATAAATATCTTAAGTTGTAGATCTTTACTAAATTTAAATAATAAATTTTAGCATGGACATAAAAAACAATAGAAAAAAATCAGTACCAGTGATAGGTTCATAAAAGTAAAATGCTCTATTAAATTTATTATCAATCATAATTTTATCAGAGATTTACAGTTATACCACCTGATCTATCTACTTTACTTCCTCTGATTTAAGTCTTTGTTAGCCTAACATTTATAAAAAAAAACCACCCAAAAAACAAACAAAAAAATCTCTTGTATTCCAAGGGGGTCTTCTAGAATTCAAAAGAGTTTTTGGTTAAAATACTACCACTGTACTATTTTACTATTAGCATTACTAAATAGTATTACTGTTTTAGATATTACCCCTTCATTTTTATTACAGCACCAGCAAACCAGCAAAAATCACACTGTAGCTAGCTTAACGGTTGAATAAAAGAAGAGTGCTCTTAAGATACTGAATTTTAGAATGAATAATTAGCTATTTCCACTGTCATATGAATTAGAATTCATAACAAAGAAAAGGCAGTGAAAGGTTGGAAGATTTTTTAAAGTTATTTTGTTGATGTTTCTACTATAAAAAGCCCTGTCAAGTTTTCTTTTGTAATTTTTATAATGTAGAAGATGTCTTTCTACTCTGCATATTTTATTCAGGAATATATTTCTATTTTAATTTTACTGCAGAGTTAACTGACTTAGGGAGGAGGCAACTAAAAACCTACTCTTTAAAATGCCATTATTTAAGTTGAGGGTGTGGGAGTGTGTGGGTAAGCAGGCACTGGGCAATACTGGTGATTATCCCAGTTTTATCTGGCAATAAAACTAAAAGAAAATTGTAAGATTAGCACACATACAACAATTACTTATAACACCACAATCCTTCCTTAAATTTTCTTTCTTTCTCATGTTTTAACCACAAAACAAAAGAACACTTAGCTAAATGAAGATAATTAAGACCATTAAGAATTATGGAGTCAGAACAATGGATTTTACCGCTCACCAGTCTGAAAATAAACAATATCCCTCTCAGTATAAAATGTAAAACTTTGCTCTGTAACTGAACCTTCCCCAAAATAGAATTCTGAGAGCATTCAAGGGCACTGGGATACATTTTCCAAACTGCTTCACTGGATGAACTTGACCTTCTAGGCAAGATCCTTATATTTGTTCTTGTAGAGGAAAGGAATATGAGCATTTTTTCTTGCTATTTCCTTTCTATAACATTTGAGTGGCCCGAGGCAATGTAGTTTATTCTCCCTTCTCTTAAGACAAGCTCCTTTTTCAGTTTCCTTTTAAGTAAAAATGTAAAGGTCAGGTTATCATTTCACAAAATGCTCCATTATGCCGAAGCAATTCTAGCTTCTCTCACTATAATATGCTTTCACTAATTATTTCATAACTCATTTAAATTGGAGGCATTCTGGAAGGGAATTCATTGAAACTACTCCTCAAGTAACTAATTATTTTTTTTTTAAACTCAGGGGACTTTTAATTATAATGCCTGTGTTTTTTAAAAGCAGAGTGCTCAATTTGCATCTTGAAACATCTATTGTAATAAGGAAGTAAAAAAATATGCTCCTGAATGAGATAACAACACAAGTAAATGCAATTTAGTTGGCCTTTTATTTTCTTGATTTTCAAGAACAAAATGCAAATTCGACCTGAATTATAAAACCACTTACAAAGATAAAAGATAACCAAACTCTTGCCCCTAGAAAGACTATTTATAAGCTTATTTTAAAAATCACATGTTCTCCACATTTCAGGAGAGATTGATCTTGTGTCATTATTTAATGCATAGCTGTGCTAGCAAAATCTTATCTTAGAAAAAATATCCAAATCATAGTGTTTCCCCATGTTGGGAAGGAAATATCTTTCCTTTACCCTTCTAGGTTCTTCTGACTGGTCTAAGAATTAAATTGACATAAGACAGATTAACAGAATACCACATTTAATTTCATATATACAGGAATCCCACATATATGAGAGTGTAAGAGAACCCACATATGTGAGAGGTTCAAAGACAGAAAACCAAAACGAGGTATATATGCTGTCCTGAGCTAAGGAGTGGGATACAGGCCGGGGCTTCCCAGGACAGGAGGGTCATTCACAGGATAATATGAAGAAGAGCAGATATTTATTAATTAGATATTTGTCCTGCCATATAGATGGGGCCACTTAGATAAAATGTATCTCTGGCAATAACTCTTTTTCTGGGAAAAATCCCCAATTTAAATTTTTCTAGGTTGTTAAGGAACAGACAGTAGTTTCTCTCGAGCCCATAGGATCTCCATTGCTTTTAGCGCAAAATAATCCACATACCAAAGTAGCACATATTGGGGAGGCCTCTTCTGAACCCCTACACCCATAAGAAGTTGATATTTTCAAGGCAATACATGGATAAAAGAAATCTACTATTATTTTCCCCTTAGTTTCTATTTTGGAGAGTTTCATTGATTAAAAATAAATGACTAAGTGGGAAACTATTCGCAGTATCCTTAAACCTAGTCCTTAGACTGAGAAGCAAAATGATAAGGGAATAAGTGTGTGCCAGAGTTAGAAACTCTGAGTTCTAGTCTCTGCCTGTAGAAAGCCACTACACCTTTTCAGTTTGTTCTCTGTCATTTTGGGTATCTATATCACAGGGCTTTTTTGAGCATTATGAGATAATGTGTATGAATATACTGTGCCAAGAGCAAAGGACTATAAAAAAAGCAAGTCAATGGTTTTAATATTCAAGACATAAATGCTTAAAATTAACAACAACAAAGAGAATCTACCTGGACACAAATGCTCTATCATGTATCCTGCAGTCGGTGTTGCTTTACATGAGGGAGGAGAGGCTGGCTGCCTTCCATCCCCAAGAGTGTGAATACAAGCAGAGGAAGCATTTAGGTTCCAGCTGGGCTGCTAAGAGCCCAGCAGGAGAAGTAGATGGGCAAGTAGTCACGTGGGTAGGTGGGTGTGGTGGATGGTGGATGTGTGGTGGTGGTGTAATCAGGAAAAATGAATAAGATGACTCTTTCATGGTGATTCAGAGGAGCTCCGCAGTGATCTGGTTTTCTTACACATCAGCATTATTTAAACTCCCAATCTAGACCAACTAACTCCTGTGGACCCAGCACAGGTGAATCTTTTTCAGTTGGAAGGTTATCAAGGAGGCTTGGTTGAGAAGATGGCCCAGCATCTTTTTTTCCAAAATGACAGCAGTTATTGCTTGATCTAGACCCAGTACAAATTATATTGGCTCCACTGACAAAATAGATCAACTTTTGAAAAATGAATTTTGTAGTTAAACTGATTTTGGCATTGCTGGCCAACAAACTGCAGAGAGATTCAACCATTTGAAAACTCGATTCAGTCTTGCCAGTTTGTAATTATGGATTGCAAAGGCAGATATCTGATCTAGGACGATAATATTTATGGCTCAGGATTTGCAGCCTACATGTATCTCCTTCCCCCCCAAATTTTTTGTACCACCACACGGGACTATTGAAAGTTGTCATTTCCTAGTAGTAATAATTGTAATAACACAATAACCATTATTAAGTCTATTTATACTACTGCTGCTATTGAATAAGAATCTACTCTGCACTATGGCTTTACATCCTAGATGCTATTTGAAAGCCAGCACAGCCTTAGGAGGTAGATTGTTATTATTATGTCTATTTTACGGAAGAGAATACAGGCTCAGATAGCTGGTGACATCTGGCAGAGGGAAGACGTGCTTGGCCAGATGCAAACTCATCTTCATGTTATAGGAAGAAATAAGGAACTGACACATGCCTTTTATTTTTTTCAAGTAGCACATGAATATTCCAGCACAGTCCATCTTATAATAGTTAATGAATTTGTAGACTATTGAGACATAAATCAAATTATTCCAACTCTGCCCATCAAGAGTAGGGACACAGGGCTCCCCTGGTGGCGCAGTGGTTGAGAGTCCGCCTGCCGATGCAGGGGACACGGGTTTGTGCCCCGGTCCGGGAAGATCCCACATGCCGCGGAGCAGCTGGGCCCGTGAGCCATGGCCACTGAGCCTGCACATCCGGAGCCTGTGCTCCGCAGCGGGAGAGGCCACAACAGTGAGAGGCCCGCGTACCGCAAAAAAAAAAAAAAGAGTAGGGACACACATAGGTAAATTTAACTAATCACATCAAGGTCAATAATGAAGAAGTGGACGAGGAAGAGAAGGAAGAAGATAACATTGGCCAGAAACTCTCCATAGATGGCAGAAAGCCCCACATCTTCATTGGTAAAACAAATATCTACTGAAAAACTACTAAACATGTCTGCTGATTTTCTAGGTACTGAGTGGAGAGGGTGGTAGGAGAAGTTATATAAACAAAGTCTGGCTCTGCTCGTCTCTTCAAGCTGTTCTCCATCTAGAAATGCTAAATAGAGGTACACAATGCAGAGAAATACTGCACCATTTTAGATTAGAGCTCATTGGATACAAATACAATTCCCAAGTTTCAGCCAGTACCGGCCAAGTTGCTTTCAAATAGAGACTTAACAGCCCAGGTGTTCCTTACTGATAGAACGCACGATTCCCAGAAATACTGACAGTCGGTAGCCCGTTACACAGAGATTTTTAACAGGATGTTGAATGGGCTGGTAGCCCCTCATTTCTCTTTCCTGCTCTCTCTCCCTCTCCAGCTAAGCATGTACTCAGGACTTAAAGAGCACTTGAGAAGTTCTTAGAAAATAGAATGAATGGTGTACAGCAAGATCATTGCATGAAATTAGCTGATTGATTAAGGACCAATTTCATTTGCCACATTTCTTTTTATCAAGACACTTTGAGAAAGCAAAAATGGAAGAGGAGCATTCTATTAAATGGGCTCTCCACAGCACCTGAGGGTAGAGAACAGATTTTGTTTTTTCTCACCCAAAGAAAAGCTGCCTGTTACTTTTTAGGAGTGACTGGTTTACTGACTGCTAATGTTTTTAAAATGAGATTAAATCAGGCCCGTGGTCTTTATTACAGGGAAGATATATGCCCCTTGTGCATTCCAGTGGTTTGGCAATCTTAACTTCAGCAGACATAACATTGACATATGCTGTGTTGCCAAACAGCAAGGTAAGTGTTTAAAAGGCTGTGAATAAGCCTCACTGCCTTGAAATGATACAATCTAATATTAAATTGTAACTCAGTGACTGAATCTGCCAGCCTATCCTTGTACAGAATACGGAAGTCAAAAGAAGAATCCACTTTATTTTGATATCTCACAGGGAAGGGATTATTCTTCATCTCACCATTGAAACAGAGCATGTAAACGTGAATCCAGATCACAGGAAACAGAAACCACAACTTATCAGGACATTTTCATTAACAGCACACGTATGTGTGTGCCTTTTGGAACAGGCATCAAAGTACCAGCCTGATTCACTCAAATCAGCAGAGCTACTTTGTATTGTGGGCAACTGACAGATGGGATGTGAGCATCCAGAAATTCTCAAACGCAGGAAATCAAACTGTACCCTTTCTGCTTCATTTGGAGCATTCCAGGAAAGGAGTTTTTACCTTAACCCTCAACACTTGCTCCACTTTTCTTTTTTAATCAATCATCATTAACATAGGCTTTCAGTTCTCTCTACACTTTACGCTCATCAATCAAATTTCAGACACCCATCACTCAGAGATCCCAGGTGGCTGATAGCCTTGGTTTTCCTGATCAGGTGCCACCTCATGTGTCTCCTGAGTAAAGGGGACAGGATGATCAGGATGCCACCTCACGTGTGTCCTGAGTGAAGGAGACGCTCTGCACCCATGCTTCAGTCTAGCATTGCTAGAGAAGGTGGAGGGTTCAACTAGGTAGGTTGACCAACTATTCTACTTTTACGTGGGACTGAGGGGTTCTCAGGACCAGTATTTTCAAGGGCTAAAAGCAGGTCAGTCCCGGTTAAACCAAGATGGCTGACCACTGTATCGTCAGGATATCTTTGCTCCAGAATAGTCTGGTTTAACTGAAATATGAAAGAGAGTCCTTAGTGGGGAAAAGAAGCCATAAAAGAGTGGCAGGAAGTTGAATTTATGGACTGATTGCTTATCTATGAGATCTAATTTTTTATATCATAATCTGACAAAATCCCTTTTTTCAGATTTCAACTTTATCGCATCTTTACTAGAAGAGTACAAGGGTGGGGGGTGGTCCTGCCTGATTGTCCTAGTATATGTCATTGTTGAAAATGAGTCCTCATTCTCATCAGTCTTCCTGTATATAGACTACATGGACCCTGGGAAAGGAAACCCATATCAAATGACTACATTATGGCCTATTCATTCAAGTGAATAGAACTGAAGATTAAGTTTGAAAGGAGCCCTTCAAACCTGTTTACCTATCTGAAGGCCTAAATTTATTTCAGGTTGGATCCATTTGCCTTGTTTTGTGACCAATATCAAAATCAAACAACAAAAAAAGAAAAAACAAAGTCAAAGCCCAACTTTTAGCTGAATCATTACAGAAATGAGTAAAATTTAATTATTTTTCCTACAGGTCTAACTCTGAAAAGAAATAATCATGAGCTACCCTCTAACCAAAATAAGTGGGGCAAAAAAGAGCAATATCCATGGATTCCAGGACATTCAGTATTGTTTCTTTCAGGGTCTGCACCACTTCAAAATATATATAAAAAGAAAAACTTTTCATCTTATTATTCAGTTATTGAGTCAATACATTACCAAGCATAAAGATATTTGGAAGCACTATTCAAATTTTTATTTTTCATTTAGAGATTTATATGTTGTAGCCATTATAATTAAAATAAAATCCACTGCTCTAAAGGCAAAAAAAAACCCCACCAAACAAATAAACAAGCACACACACACACACACACACACACACACACACAAACTGCAAATTTTCATCATTAGTGAGGCTGTAAAATGGAATGAATTAGGAAATTATTTTTCTAATATTTTTCTATTAACGAAAACTCCTTCCTTACACATAAGTAGTGGATCAACTTGAGCCAAATTTTGTTTTGGAAAATCTCATAATGTTATGTTAATTGTTGAGATTCTTCTATTGTTTTCCAAGCTAATTTAGGCAAAAAGTCAATCAAGACTATGAGGAAATAAACATACATGTTTTTACATTTTTTCCTTTTTCTTAAAAATATATGCTGCTTTTACAAATATTAGTTCTTTTTTCTTAATCTCAAAAACAAAAAAAAATAGGAGTAGAAGAAGAGATGGAGAAGGAAGAGGAGGAGAAGGAAAAATCCACTTACCTGCCACCGCAACTTTTGCTGTCCGACTAATAATTGACCCAGAATCTCCTAAAGATGCCTCACATTGGTAGAGTCCCTCATCTGGCTTATGGTGCCTGGAGTGAAGTATGTTTTGTATAAACAGAGAGCCATTTGGAAGTTGCTGCTTCCTTTCCTCCATCCCCAAGGCGAGGTGGATGCCATCTTTCTTCCACTTGATAACTGGAGCTCCTCGGTCAGACTCTGCAGAGCAGTTCAGGAGGACATTTCCTCCCCGCATCGTGACGGCATCAGAAGGTTCCGACAGGAAGCGCAGTGATGTGAAAGACTTAATCTGGAAACCTGGAACATGAAAGTACAGGGAAATATGTTCACTTATTCAAATAGATCTCAGGAGTCAATCCCTTGCCTTTTCTTCACAAAACTTTTTCAAAACACCTGGGGGCTTTGAATAATGTCCAAGGCTAAATGAAACTTAAAATCAAGGATGTTGTGTTAAAGAAGTGAAAAACTGTCCAACTGAGGTAACCACAATTAATGAAACTATTGGTCCCAAAAGTGATAATATAAAAAATTAAGAATTTATAGAAATCTAGGCATGGCCACCATCACATATCTATCAACACTTGAAAATTTAGACAGAATAGACTAATATTTTCCAAAGTAGCCACAGTGGGACTTCCCTGGTGGCACAGTGGTTAAGAATCCGCCCGCCAATGCAGGGGACACGGATTCAAGCTCTGGTCCGAGAAGATCCCACATGCCGCAGAGCAACTAAGCCTGTGCGCCACAAATACTAAGCCTGCGCTCTAGAGCCCATGAGACACAAATACTGAGCCCGCATGCCACAACTGCTGAAGCCCATGCGCCTAGAGCCTGTGCTCCACAAGAAGAGAACCACCACAATGAGAAGGCTATGGACCACAACAAAGGGTAGCCCTCAATTGCCGCAACTAGAAAAAGCCCACGCACAGCAACAAAGACCCAATGCAGCCAAAAATAAATAAATATATTTTTTAAATAAATAAATAAAATAAAGTAACCATGGTTAGTAGTGGGGTAGCTAAGATTTAGGGTGCTATTTCTATCTCTGCATTCTGAGTTCAGTATCCAATAAATTTAAAAAGAAATCCACTCAGAGACAGTATTTCATTAACTACAATAACAAAAAAACAGCTCCAAACTGGGTGGGACAAGTTATTTAGAACAATGCTCATGTGGGTTTTAAATAGGTAAGAGATGCCACTTGCAGAAGCAAGTCAATAAAGCTACCAACTAAAGTCACAAACCCCTGATGTGTCTCAATTTCCATCCAAATGTTGCTCACGAGCCAGGAAGTCTAGGTGAATATTATAGTTGGATTTTTTTTCATAAACATCTATGAACATAAGAAATCAACAGAAAGAATAGAAGGTCATTTAAGAATCTGGAGGAGGTAAAACACCTACAATTAGTTTAAGTACATTCTTTTCAGGGCGGGCAGCACAGCATTTGGCAGAATATTTGGTTGTTGAATCAAAGACTTTGATGAGGTCTCAGGAGGTCATGGGGCTCACCCTTTGCTCAGACAGGTGTATACCTAAATCACTCAAGTTCAATTACTTTAAATTTCATTTTCAATGATTTCTGGGGCTAGGGACTCTACAATATCCCTTGCTTTCAATATTGAATCATTCTTAGAGTCTTAACTGAATTTTCTTGCTTCCATTTAATCCCATTTTTCTCCTGAATCACCCTGTGTAACAGTACAGAGGAAAGGAACACATCTTTGTAAGAGACCCTTGTTCTTTTGAGGCAGCATTTAATTTCTTTAAAAACACTCCCTCCTCTAAGTTATGTTTTAGCTTCAATCTTCCAGGATAACAATCTCAACTTGATTAGCTTCCTTAATTTTTCTGTGATGGGAACGATTTTTGTTATACTTGGTGAAAATGTTCCAGTTTTCTATTATTTAAAAGGCAGGCATCTAAATTGCTTATAGTCAGTATTCTTATAATAAAGGATTGGCCCATACTAGCACCAATGGACAGACTTATTTCTAGCTTTGTATACTCCACTTTCAAGATAAAGCTGAACAGCTTCTCACTGTTTCTCCATGCTGTTATCTGCCATGTTCCCACAAACCCAATTTTTCTAAACCTTATATTCAAAATAAGTCTGTTACTTTATTGTTTTTGTTGAAATGTGCCCACCATTCCTTGTCATACACTCATTTCATCCAACTAGGTCATTTACCCAAAGAAAGCAGCTGGAAGTTTGCTCAAATTATTATAAATTGTAAAATAACAGTGAGCATCGTGTCTACCGTAAATTATCATGGTAAAAATCCCAAAAGATACAGCCTCACCCTCTCATTGTCCAATAAGGCCCTCCTCCCCTCAGATTGTTTTGGTGTAGCCAACCTAATTATTACTGCCCACTCCTCTAGTGGAAAGTACCTCACATCAGAAGTCTGGCTAGTTAGCCCTTGGTCCTGGCTTTACTATTTAAAGATCTGTGACTCAGACAAGCCTTTTAAATCTTCAGAAGCTCAGCTCCTTCTGTGAAATGAGAGTGTTGAACTTGATGATCTTTAAATTCAATATCCAGTTTGGGAACTTTCAGAATTAGGATGGGTTGAAGACATCCATCAAATGAACGCCGCTCTAAGCTTACCAAGCTACTAACAGTGAACAGCTAGCTAGAGATACACCAAGGATGAGGAAGTAGAAAGAAGTTCTAATGTCCTTAAATGTCAAGATACTTCACTGGAGTCATACCTGCAATTTCCATACAAGTAGCATTAATAAGGCAGAAATAAATTTAGAATTCAAGACCAGGCAACTATATTAAAAAGCACTGATTGCTTTTTTGTCCTTCCTGGGGCCTATATTTTAAACAACATCCTCATGTTGAACACCTTATTTATGTCACAGAACACATAGTATATTTCACACAGCTGTTTATGACAGCATGTTAATGAGCATATGTGCCCATTATCACAAATAAATAATCCACTTCATCTGAAACAAGGAGGTTATGACAGTTTTCGGCACCGTGCGTACATAATTTGGGAAAGTTAAATAAAGATAAACATTTCTTCAATACAATTACCCTTGCAGTTTGCTGGCAATTTGAGCTTTTGTGCTCCTTTTCACAGTTATATTTTGAACATATGACTCTGAATAAAGGTGTCTCGCTGCTTGAAGTAACTTGCATTAGTTACTTCATTTTTAGAAAAGATGGGCATGGACCCAAGTAAATATAATCTGCTGAGAAATAAGAGGTGTGTCTCCAATGGTCCTGTTTTCAAAGTTTTAGCACATGGTAGGTGCAAGCTGCCTCCACCCACTTGGAGAGTATACACAGGCCTAAGAAATGTCTCACTGATAATTACACTGACTTCAATCTAGGCTACTCTCCTCCCTCTTTTTTTTTTTTTAAATTTTTTGCGGTACACGGGCCTCTCCCTGTTGTGGCCTCTCCTGTTGCGGAGCACAGGCTCCACACGTGCAGGTTCAGCGGCCATGGCTCACGGGCCCAGCCGCTCCTAGGCATGTGGGATCTTCCCGGACCGGGGCACGAACCCGTGTCCCCTGCATCGGCAGGCGGACTCCCAACCACTGCGCCACCAGGGAAGCCCCTCCCCCTTCTCTTAGAGAACTAGTTCCCCTTGGAGGGATGGGCCTACCAGTGTATCATATCTTATAAAATAATGTTATCAAATTGTTTCATCTAAAATTCAATGTGAAATCAACTACACTGATTTAATGTAGGAGCAGAGAAAGAAAGATGATAAAACTAAAAGAAAGCAAAGAAGTACAAATAACATTTGGAACTTGTAGCTCAAAAAATTGTGGCTGGAATTTGGGCAGAGTTCGATGAGGAGACAGATCGCCTAGGAAATGGGTGAAAGATTTAATCAGAAAGCAATAGAAGAATGCTTTGGAAGAGTCAAAATGAAACTACCTACTTTACAATTTTACAGAGGATTTTACATTAGAATAACAATGGTGAGAATTTCATCCAGAAGAAAGCCAACAGGAGAAGTTTTCACTTTGTTTTGGTTTGGTTTTATCTTTAAGATGCCCATGGTCATTCTGTTGAACCCTCAAAGAGTAACATTTCCCAGTCTTGCTTCATCGAAGAAGCCATCCTTTTGGCCTGCTATAAAATTACATAAGGTAATTATATTTAGAGAAATGTACCTGAGAATACCAAAATCCCATCCAGTAAGAAATTTGTATGAGTGAGTCTGATACCAGAGTTCATGATAAGAATAAGTGAGTCTGAGCCCTCTCTCTATCCAAATTTTGTCTTGGGAAGATTCCTAAATCTTCTTTGTCTAGGATTTCGGCAAAGAGCCATATATGCATTTAACTAACTGGTATTGTTTCTTATCTGTGTTGGTCCAAGAAAAATAGAGTATCATATTGTCCTTAGACATTATTCTTTTTCTTCTTCTTCTTCTGAAAGATGGTAGTTCATAAGCAGATACGAACACAGCAAAACCTTTAATGTTCTCCTAATGAAAATACAGAGGAAGGCCTACTCTTAAGAGGTGACCCAAAGGAGAAATATTAACATCTATTTGCTTTAGTTTTGTCAAACATAAGTAAGCATAGGAGAAACACTCCTAGGGATATTCCAGATTTATATTAATTGAGCACCTAGAGATAGAGAAGATCCTCAATGTGTTTTAGAAACTCACCAAAATGATCAAGCAAATAGTAAAAATGTTTCTGTAAGGTTAAGTCCCTTTGTGCTTGCTCTCCTTATCATATTCTTGTTAATTTCAAAGACCAGTCACAGAGGCACACTAACTTAGAATGGATTTTTAAGGTATGACATTTCATCTACAATATTAAACATTGTTAAGCGTGAAAAATAATTCCCTATGAAGTCAGAAACTCCTTTCCAAGTCCAATGTTTTAGAGCTTCTGCTTAAAGCAAAAGCTAAAAATGAAATTTATGAAAAGTAGCATGAATGTAAAAAGAAGCTCCTAAAAGATTTTAAGATTAGAAAATGTCATATAAATCCCCATAGAACATACTATGCATAATTTTGTCTCTTTCAAATGATGAAAACTTTTACTTTGGGATGCTTGGAGACTCTATGGATCCCCAAATTCATGTAATCAACCCAGAAAGTTCTGACATTATTATTTAAGTACCGCGCGCTAACCG
The DNA here is from genome assembly GCF_025265405.1 of Mesoplodon densirostris. Classification (NCBI taxonomy): domain Eukaryota; kingdom Metazoa; phylum Chordata; class Mammalia; order Artiodactyla; family Ziphiidae; genus Mesoplodon; species Mesoplodon densirostris. The sequence continues at coordinate 69,277,040 of NC_082675.1, read as the reverse complement.
ATTACGCCACTGGAGCTCCTGACATTATTATCTTTTCTTAGAAGTACAGTCTACTGCATCTGTTTCTCTTGTGTTAAGATGAAGAAAGAGACCTCCATTGAAAGAAATGGAATATAATCCATTTTTCAATTAATCAAACATCACTTACATGTGCAGCTGCCACTCTGGAATCAGCCCTAGCAAAAGTTTATAATGTCTGTGAGTCTATGTGATGGAGGAGGGGATTTAAAAAACAAAACAAAAACCCATGAATTAACAGGTCCCCTAATTAATGTAAACATTACTTGGTTTAGGATATCAGATTATAAATCTGACACAGTGGTTCTTAAACTAAGGTCCCCAGACCTGGAAAAGCAACACCACCTGGGAACCTGTTACAAATGCACAATCTCAGTCTACACCCCAGACACACCCAATTGGTCAGCAACAACGGGGCAGAGTCCCACAATGTGTGCTTTAATTAGCCTTCCAGGAAATCCTCACATTCACTAAAGCTTGAGAACTGCTTCTCCAAAACTTCCAGTTGGGGAAGTTTGGGGATCCCTATGGCTTGGGGATCCTTGTGTTTTTTGAACTATCTTGTTATAATGTTCCATATTTGGTGAATTTGTGCAATATGGTCAACTCTAAGTAGAAAGATGAAGTTACCGGGATGATCCAGGAAGGCAAATAACTGAATACCATTTCAACACATTTTTTTTTTTTTTTTTTTTTTTTTGAGGTACGCAGGCCTCTCACCGCTGTGGCCTCTCCTGTTGCAGAGCACAGGCTCTGGATGCTCAGGCTCAGCGGCCATGGCTCAGGGGCCCAGCCTGTCCGCGGCATGTGGGATCTTCCTGGACCGGGGCATAAACCTGTGTCCCCTGCATCGGCAGGCGGACTCTCAACCACTGCGCCACCAGGGAAGCCCAACACATATTTTATTAATATTTGTTGTATAGTTCTCTTTGAGAGGCTGAAAAAAAAGTAGGGAAAAGGCTAAGAAAGAGGGCTATTGGTGACAACACCTCATCCTTCCTTTGTTACCAGCACTCTGGACACCAAATGGCCATATTGGATTAAGGAAAAAAAAAATTCTATAGTCAATTGAACATTTAGAATGTTCTCTGGAATATTTTTGGTTGTTCACACAAGGAGCTGTCAAAAGATTTCTTTTAATCAGCTGCAATAGCTATAATCCTCTTGCAAAAGAAGTTTTGGAAAATATAGTATTCTTTATCAGATTACATTTCTTTCATTACCTTTTAACTCCACAGTATAATTACAGCATTTAAAAATACTGGAACTCTAAACACTTGCCTGGGTGACCTGCCTCTCAGACCAGTTTAGTCTCCAGATACACAAAACCATATTAGCACTCATTCTGCTAGAGCCTGGAGGTATACTTTATATGCTTTATATTAATGCAAAACATTAACTTCAGCCAGCCCAGAGTGAGAAAGTGTATCTAACCAAAGACAGAACCAATGACCACAGCGGTTTCTGTGAAGTATCAGGGCTTTTCTTCGACTATGATAAGAGACATGGTAAAAATACTTGTTAAAAGATGTGGTCATATCTTTAAAGGATTGTGTGCATCCCAGCCCTTCAGAGAGACTATGTTCAAGCCATTCGACTTCCAAGTTTTTATTACTAACAAATGGAAATCAGAAATGAATGAGGTTTTATGGCATTTATTCCTGAATTTCAATAAGGCAAAGACTCAACAGGAAGAAACACGAGTGCATTTTACTATGGGAATTTATTAAGTATCATTAAAATGTAGGGAAGCAGGGCTTCCCTGGTGGCACAGTGGTTGAGGGTCCGCCTGCCGATGCAGGGGACATGGGTTCGTGCCCTGGTCCAGGAAGATCCTACATGCCGCGGAGCGGCTAGGCCTGTGAGCCATGGCCGCTGAGCCTGCGTGTCCGGAGCCTGTGCTCTGCAACGGGAGAGGCCACAACAGTGAGAGGCCCGCGTACCGCAAAAAAAAAAAAAATGTAGGGAAGCAATGGATGAAATGAAAAATTTTAAAGGATAGTTCCAGTTTCTCCCCCATTAGCATCTCTAGATTTAGCAAATAAAAATTAAAGATATCAGTTACACTTGAATTTCAGTTAAACAAATAACATTTTAGTATATACGTGCTTAAGACAACAAATGCTTATATTAAATAAATATTGCATAAGACATACTTATGCTAAAACATTTTTTGTTATTTATTCAAATTTCAAATTTAACTGGGCATACTGTATTTTATCTGGGAATTTTATCCCCCATGAAATTATTTCCTTGAGGCCATTGCAAAAGTAAGCAAATAGTATATGAATTCATACTACCCGTCTCAGTTCTGACGTATCTACCAAGAGTGAACTCTTAGAAAATTACCATGATTGAGTCAGGAAAAGTGATGTTAGTGTCAGGACACTGGCCGACCTAGTCCAATACCACCAAATATACAGGTAGAAAGGCTGCTGAATCTGTTTCGTTCTTAACACAGCGATCCTTCTTTTTCTCTTCCCTTTACAAGACAGGGAGCAAAATTCAGAAATATAAATACAGGATGTGAAGTTCAAGAAGCAATGGTCCCACACAGAGGCTCCCCATCAGACATTCTGAGCACGTGGCACCTTCCACAAAGCAGTGGAGGCTTTGCAGAGAGATCTGAGGTTTTTATAGGGCAAGAAGTGTGTGCCCCAGGCAACTGTCTGAGTGTCCGCTGGCTAAATCCAATGGTAAAGAAAAATGATAAGGGCCAAGGTAGAGTGGGGGAGTAGCTTTCTCATCTCTTTGCTGCTTCAAGAGCTGAATCTCTAAACCACAGCTTGATTTTGCTGTGTGATACTGGGCAAATTGTAATGGGATTATTTTTCAGCTCAACAGGTAACACAGTCTGACTTCTAGGTTATCATTCCCTAGGCCTCATGCAAAATTAACACTTAAAAGAGAAACTTTGATGTGCTGCTTAATCTGCCCTGGGTTTGAACTTTTATCCCCTGCCTCATTTTGGTAAAATGTAAGCTGGCTTTCTCCTCCCTTGTGTTTTTCATCAGTAGGGGGATGGACTGCTTTTTATGAATGCACAACTGTCAACTGGAACACTGAGAAAGGTTTTTCAGAGTACTGAGAAAAAGTACCAGGTAATGGGTATCTAGTGCATAGGAATCTCTCCATCCAGATGGCAGTGAAAAGTGGACAAGCATTGGAATACCAGGTATTGTTAAGAGACCAATCAACTTTCAGAACCTTATTATTAATCAAGTTGCCCATATTTGCTATACACAGATAAGAACATATAAACATAAAACCAAATGTCATAATACTCGCTCATAATCCTGCTTCACCTGGTGATAGCCACTGTTGAAATTTATATGCATTTCCTTCTAAGAAATTATTCATTTTTTTGATTCATAGTAATTTGCTATTTTATCCACATGTTTGTAATAATATAAGAGAGAGAGAGAGACAGAGAGAGAGAGGTTATATTCTGATCTCTCTTCCTCTTCTTATAAGGACTCTAATCCCATCATGAGCCCCCCAGCTAAACCCAAAGGTTCCATCTCTAAATATATACAAGGAGTTAGGGCTTCAACATAAGAATTTGCCAGGGCGGGGGCGGTGGGAGGGGCACAAATATCCAATCCATAACAGGCGAAGAATAGGTATCTAGGGGAAGAAATCTGTGGGGAGACAAAGCCAAGAGGTCACAGGGAGATGTGTAAGACCTCGTAGACAAGCAAAAGAACTTTGCTTTAACACTGACAAAGATGGAAACCAAGTGGAGAGTTTTCAAGACAGTGAAAAGGCCCAACTTATGTTATAAAAACAGTAGTTTTGAATAGGGAAAGACACTCCCACCCCCCAGCCAGGACACTGGAGACACTTTTGGTTGTAACAACTGGGAAGGGTGCTACTTGCATGTAGTGGGAAGCGACCAGGGTTGCTGCTACCCATCCTACAATGCACAGAACAACCCTTAAGAGGAGAGAATTATCCAGTCCAAAATGTCAATTGTGCTGAGGTTGAGAAATCTTCTTTTAAAAGAATCATCCCAGTTGCTGTTTTGAGAGAATAGGGGTCACTGGAAGAAGAAGGGAAACCAGTTGGGAGGCTAGTGCCATAGTCCACGTGAGAGATGATGTGACTTGATAAGAAATGGTCAGATTCAGGATCCATTTTTAAAGGTAGAGTCAGTGGGGCTGCTGAGGGATTAGATATGGATTGTTGAAAAAAGAAAAGAGTCCAGGATGAGTCCAAGTAGATCAGTAGAGCAATTTACATAATTTATATGCAAAAAAGGCACACTTGCAAAACAAAGCTCTCAGCACAAGGGGTCAGGAGACCTGAGTACTTTGTCTAACTCTGTCACTCACTAGCCCCTCTGAGTGTGGGCTACACCCCTGGGAGTCGATGTCCTCAACAATGAAACAAGGAGTTGGACTGCATAACTTCTAGGTGTCTTCAGCTCTCATGTTATAAAAGTCTATGAGTTCACACATATTAATTTTGCTTCTTAAAAAAATTACCCACAAATTTAGGAGAAAATTTGTTATATGAAGAGATTTGCTATAATCATGCTGTGATCAGTTTATCACAGACTTATATGAGAGCACAAAGAGGTGCAGGTACTGAAGGGTGCCAAGAGACCGACAACCCACCTTCACTATCCATAAAATAGAGAGAAAGTCTAATCCTTTCTCTTGAAAATAAAAGACTGCAGAGGTCACTCTGCCAACAAAGCACAGGCTGTTTTATTATGATTCATGAGAAATGAAGTATTCATCTTGTGGAAACTGCTGAATATGTGAAGGATTAATTCCATAAAGGTCTGATAGGTCCAGGGAAAGCCTTGAAAATTCAGCAAACCTCATGGTTGATACTGTGGTATAAAGTCTGATGGGGGTACCCATACTGGTAAAACGTTTGTGTTATAATGATCCCAATTTTCTCGACACAGAGGCCCAACAGTGTTTTTTTATTAAAATGTGGGCATTTAAAAAAATTTTTTATTTTATTTATTTATTTTTATATAGCAGGTTCTTATTAGTTCTTTTTGTCAGGATATTTACTGTATCTTGTCACAGCAGAAAGGTGAGCTTTTCCTACTGTATCTTGTCACAGCAGAAAGGTGAGCTAGTCCATGAAGGACATCAAGAAGGAAAACCCACAATGATAAGAGAAACATCAACATTGGAACTGAGAGCCAGTGAGCTTTAAACCACTCAGGAGGTCAGCCTTTATTAAAGGACCCATGTAAACAACTTGTTTTATTCAATGATGATTTAGATTCTACAGGAGATGACTTAGAGAGCAAGGACAAAGTCTCTTTAAAGGATCAAAACCATAACGGGAAGTCTGAAATATATATATATATATTGGGGGAGAGAGAGAGAGAGAGACAACATATGCATGATCCATGTAAACTTCAAAGAAGAAGGAACTATATCTGTGTCCCTCAACTAAATGAAACAAAATGATGAAGACACACATGTGTATTTCTCACCTAAAAAGGGTTCATTGCATGCATGAGTTAGCTTTAGCAGTTTCTAGAAATGTTCGCATTACAGTCATTCCTAGAATCCAGTGGTTATTACCTTGGACCCAGCATACTAGCAGGAGGGGACCAGAGTTGAAGGCACCCTGTGCCCAAACAGTGGCCAAGGAATTAGTGACCCGATCATATATATTTTTTTTAAAGTGCATTATTCAAATGTATAAAATCGAGTCAATATCTGAATGTCTGGAATGCCACTATTGGATGCAATCTGGAAAGTTCTCTAGACTGAATTATTCATAAATCCTTTGCTGGTCAAGGCCTACTACAGACACCAAACAAAACAGAGATTTCTCTAGGAGCTGTAATCACTATAGTAAAAGGCGCTCTCAGTTCACTTGATTTCCAATATGGCGGGACATCCAATAATATCTTAGAACTAGTTATAAATCTTAAGCCAATTAAATAATAAACATTAATCCCCATCAGGCTCTCATTTTACAAAATGGAAAAGTTAGACACAGGCCTGTACAGAGACAGAAAGTCTCACTGAATAGCAGTGACAGTCCCAGCTCTTAGAAGTGATCGGTCTTTATTCAACTTCTCCTGTGGCTCTATTCTTTCTGTCACATATCATATTTATGAGAATTTCTTCCTCATTACACCACAGACTCCTGGGGAGTAGAAACGAATCACGTTTGTCTCTCTGTATCACACAGCCCTTAACTATCTCAGATGCATTTAATAAATATCTATTGAATAAAGTTACACTGACAAAAATATGAATAATTTAGGAGAACTGCCTATATCAGTGAAAGAAAATCATAACAGAGGTTAAAAAAGTGGATCTCATTCTCTTAGATTGGTTGTGAATGATAAAGATTACACAGTATTACTGTCAATAAAACCAAAAATTATCAATATTCATACTGATAATATTTCCTTGAGCAGTCTGAAGAAGCCAACTTTCTTTTCTGTTAAGGGCCAGATAGTAAATATTTTTCAGCTTTGTGGGCCAAGAGGCAACACTGAGGATATTATATAGTTATTTCTAGGATGATTTAAAAGTTAACCAATTAAAAAATGTACAAACCATTATTTTAAGGTATTAATTTTTTTCCTTTATTTTATTATTATTATTTTTTTACATCTTTATTGGAGTATAATTGCTTTACAGTGGTGTTTTAGTTTCTGCTTTATAACAAAGTGAATCAGTTATACACATACATATGTTCCCATATCTCTTCCCTCTTGCGTCTCCCTCCCTCCCACCCTCCCTATCCCACCCCTCTAGGTGGTCACAAAGCACCGCGCTGATCTCCCTGTGCCATGCAGCTGCTTCCCACTAGCTATCTATTTTACGTTTGGTAGTGTATATATGTCCATGCCACTCTCTCGCTTTGTCACAGCTTACCCTTCGCCCTCCCCATCATCGGATGAATGGATAAAGATGTGGCACATATATACAATGGAATATTACTCAGCCATAAAAAGAAACGGAATTGAGCTATTTGTAGTGAGGTGGATGGACCTAGAGTCTGTCATACAGAGTGAAGTAAGCCAGAAAGAGAAAGACAAATACCGTATGCTAACACATGTATATGGAATTTAAGAAAAAAAAATGTCATGAAGAACCTAGGGGTAAAACAGGAATAAAGACACAGACCTACTTGAGAATGGACTTGAGGATATGGGGAGGGGGAAGGGTAAGCTGTGACAAACCGTTATTTTAAAAAGAGGGTAAGGGCCAAATCTGGCCATCCCTCCAGGCTATAGTCTTTGACCCCTGTTCTAAGAAGATGATTCTGCCAATCATCTGCTAATTCACAGTGAAGGGGATTCAAGCTTGGAGCGGCCACCTTGTACTAAACTCACCACCCTCAAAGCTGCATTCCTCTCGGTAATGGATTTACCAGTTACAAAAACTTTAATAATATTTGGTCTATAGGCCATGCACACAGGTGAAGTTCATTACAGTTGTTCATTCATGCATGCATCTCATTAAATATCTATTAAATGGCTATGTAGCTCCCCCACTGCCTTGTTCCTTCTAATAGCCCTCTAGTTCAGGACCACAGACCACATGCTTCATCCATCCTCTCTCTTCCTGTCCTTCTCCTCACTGCCTCTGGACACTCCCTGGCCTGTCTCGTGTCCCTGCTGCCTGCTGTACCTATACCTCAGCAAACAGAGTGGTTGGGGATTCTGTGGAAAATGTATTCTTCTAATTACTGATGATATATGCAACACACGCTATTATCATATCATCATTTACTAAAAAGCCCCAGAGAAAAGGAAAACAGTCTTGTTAGCTTTTTACATCATACATGAATAAATATTCAAGGTGAAGGGAAAAGCTATTTCTTTTGTTTTCTTGTTGCAATTAAGCCAGTACAGTCTAGCCTGCTCTGCTGTAGCACAGTAGAGTTTTTTACTGGCTTTAAAGAGGCTATAAAATTTCAGTTACGCATGATAAATAAATCCTAGAGACCGACTGTACAGCACGGTGCCTCTAGTTAACAATGTTGCACGGTGCCTCTAGTTAACAATGTTGTATATGTAAAAATCTGCTAAGAAGGTGGATCTTATGCTGTGTGTTGAATAACAAAGAAAAATAAAGAGGGTGGGAAGAGACTTTTGGAGGCAATGGATATGTTTACGGCATTGATCCTGGTGATGGTTTCACAGGTTTACACTTATCTCCAAACTCATCAAGTTGTATACATGAAATATGTATAGACTTTGTATGTTGCTTATACTTCAATAAAGTTATTTTAAAAAAAGACATCTGGGGCTTCCCTGGTGGCGCAGTGGTTGAGAGTCTGCCTGCTAACGCAGGGGACATGGGTTCGAGTCCTGGTCTGGGAGGATCCCACATGCCGCGGAGCAACTAGGCCAGTGAGCCACAGCTACTATGCCTGAGCACCTGGAGCCTGTGCTCCACAACAAGAGAGGCCGCGATAGTGAGAGGCCCGTGCACCACGATGAAGAGTGGCCCCCGCTTGCCACAACTAGAGAAAGCCCTCGCACAGAAACGAAGACCCAACAAAGCAAAAATAAATTAATTAATTAATAATCTCCTACCCCCAACATCTAAAAAAAAAAAGAGACATCTGGTTAACTCTCAGTCCTGAAGAGCTAGGGACTTATAGTACCACCAATGGTGAGCTGTGGGTTGCAATTAAGGTTGCTTCGCCACTTTTTACCACTCCTGGACAACCTTCTATCCAGTTGCTTTTTATGTATTTATCTTCCTTGACCTTTAAAAAATTCCTTTCACATGGTCTCTAATTGGAAAAAAAAAAAAAACCAGTAAGGGTCAAAGCAAAGAAATGATCTTCCGTGTCTCATTTGAGGAAGAGTAAATGCCTTAAATGTATCTAAATAATAAACAGCAGGTTCCCTTGAATGACAGAAACTGTAATTCCACTGAGAGGTCCAAGTGTTACCATCAAACACTCAGAAGTAAATTTATACACAATTCTCAGATGAAATGCAAAATTGAGAGCAGAACATGTGCTGAGTTCATTGAGTGTGGTCCACAGGCCTCCATCCCAAGTGTGGGCTCCCTTCTAACTCATCAGCTGGAGACACTTCTTCCCCTCACAACCCATGATCCCAGACAAATGCATCGGCTTCTTCTCTTGCTCTGCCCCACTTACGGGCTCTCACCTAATGCCTTCAGCTCTTTTAACCTCATATTACCTAACGATCAGAACAGGCAGGGACTTAATATATGTCACCAGAAGATAAAGAGGGGGTTACTTCTGGTTGTATAACATTTTGATTTGTATGATATATACCAGAACTGTAATTTTAAAAACCATAATTAGTATAAGTGTTAAATCATATTAGACAAAGCACTTACTACCTTTTTTTTTTTTTTGCGGTACACGGGCCTCTCACTGTTGTGGCCTCTCCCGTTGCGGAGCACAGGCTCCGGACGCGCAGGCTCAGCGGCCATGGCCCACGGGCCCAGCCACTCTGCGGCATGTGGGATCTTCCCGGACCGGGGCACGAACCCGTGTCCCCTGCATCGGCAGGCGGACTCCCAACCACTGCACCACCAGGGAAGCCCGGCACTGTACACTTTGCTCTTGGCTAGTTTCAAGCTAAATCACTGGTGTGATCACTAGGATAATCACATATTTTTTACATAAATCTGATACTTTTGAGACTGAAAGAGAACTCAATTTATAATTATGCCAGCACCACATGTATAAAAACTAGAATTGTTTGAGGCAACCTGGGAGGCATAGTCTCCCACCTATCACTGTTTTAAAGATGACACAGATGTTCAAACTTGCACTTTTCTGAAATCTGTTTATTTTTATCTGATAGTGAGAAATCTTGTCAGGAGCTAGAAGCATTCAGAATGAACTACATTGACATATAGTATATACATTTCTATTTCTGAAATGTATGATATACTGCCATGCTTCTGGAGTTTTTGTTAAATTTGTATTTAAAGAATGATTGCCTTATTCTCACTCAATGTTGCTTACTTGTTAATGGAAATGTCTTTGGGTAGGGGTAAAAGGCCAATGTTTATTGGAACACCTCCTGGTAATAACTGGAAAGACATGGCTGTGGGTTCATCATACTGGCCTGGAGCTACAAATAAATTGAAACCAAGTGATTAAAGATGTGGTGTGTCTGAGTGAAGGGGACCGTGAACCAAACACTATCACACTTCCCTGTCAGTTTGCAAAGTGACTGTGAAAAATGACATAGGAATCATGGTAGAAAGGACCGTGGCCACTCAGACACTATTAACTCCACTGGCTTTGACCATGAAGAATAACAGCAGAATGAAGCATGAGAGTTGGGATCATAGGCAAGAGCCCTGTTCCATCACATTAAATGACTCACAACTCTATGTCCTTTTGCTTAATAGTGGTGGGTTCAATGCTTTGACACAAATAAATACGTTCAGGAAACCTTTCTAGTCAGTGCTGACATCAGCAACTAACAGTTTAGCATGGCCACAGCTAAAAGCAGGGGAAAATTACAGAAGATTAAGTTGGCATTTTTGGTTGCATTAATTTATTAATTCATACAGAATACTTTTTTTTAATTTACATAGTACTCATGGATCTTCATTTGACCGCATCAGGAGAGTGCACAAATAACTACTAGATACCTTAAACACTAATCATAGTTTTTAAGTTCTTCATTTATAGGAGGGAATAAGGGGATCAATACTTAAAGCAATTATATGATTTAATTTTCAACCAGTGGATGAAATTATTACTATGTTGATTTTAGGGAGGAAAAAACTATAACAAATTATAATTTTCCCAATGGATGAGTTTGAATTTGAAATACTATCTTTGATTCCAAACTCCATTTCTGACTGTTAGATTTGCTTCTCTATATCGGGAGTCTACATTTTTTTTTTTTTTGGTCAAGGGCCAGAGAGTAGATATTTTTGGAATGGGGAGCAAACTACTCAACTCTACCACTGTAGCAGGGAAGCAGCCACGGACAGTAGGAAAAGGTACCCACCCTGCCCCTTCCTCCCAAGTGATCACTAGAAATGAAAGCAAAAGAAACCCCAAAACAACAACAACAAAACCCAAAGAAAAACCTAAACAAAAATAAATAAGCAAATTATGCAACACACTAATAGGCTAGAATATAGTACAATGATGTCCCTGTAATACCTCCAGTAAATAAATCTGGATAGGAAACAATCGTGTTTACGTAGCGTTCTTAACCTTCTCTTCCAAAGCCCTTTTCTGCCCTCCACCTCCTGGGTATCTGCTCTCCTATGGCATTAGTGTTCTCCTCTCAAAATTCCCTCCAGCCCTTCCCTTCCTGGCTCAATCTTACTTTCTAAACTCTTCTTTCTTCAGCTTCCCATTGAAGAAATCTATTCAAAATAGCATCATCTAGTGGAGAGGAAGTTTTGATCATTTTTACCTACCTTTAGGTAAGATTGGCTAAAACAACTTAATATGGCAACCTTAAAGTTATCACAATTTAGCAAAGTCTAGGCTGAGTTAAATTCAGTAACCGTAAGTCTCTATGCTAGATATTGGGAGTGGGAATGTTTCTAAAGAAAGCAATGTATATCTAAAGTCATAAAAATTTAGGATTTAGTAAATTCACTCCTAAGAAGCTACCTCAAGAAAATAATTCAATGGGACAAAAATCACTGTATATATAAAAAAGAAAAGCTCATTGCAATGTTTGATATCATAGCAAATCCAGCTATACTGAAACATATTAACTGTTTAATATTAGGGAAAGAGATAAGTAAATCACAGAACACAAATATAATGATATAGTAGGAAATAATCAAAATTATCACCATGAAGACCAGGAAGAAACATGCAATAATAATCAAATCATTGGGGTAGATCTGTGGATGATTGATTTGGGATTAAAATGCCTTCTACAACTAAAATAATGTCATGAAGTCAACTACTGATTGAATATGAAAGATCTTTATATCGCATGAATGTTTCAATATGATCTTAACGCACCCTGTATAGGTATAAATGCTTGTGTATGTAAAGAGGAAATGATCTGTAACTTCCTCCTCCTAAACCCTTGTACTAGAGAGGGAGATGTGGACTGCTGAAACCACAGCTTGGACAAGCCCTCTGTCATATGACTGAATATCATCTTTATAATTGTCAACTGTACCACTTCTGAATGACACAGACATGCACAGCTCTTTCTTTTTGTGCATTTTTTTTGTTTTGTTTTGAAGCCTACTCCCTCATTCCTCAGAGGCCAGTTAGCAATGCAATAAATTAATTTGTACTTTGGAGTGAACTCTTTAATCCTTTTTTGTTCTCTCACCTCCCAATCAAACACACAATTTCACATTTGCATGTATTAACATAATGAAACATTAATTACACAGTGTCTAGGATAGGACCAGCAAAGCACTTCAATCAATCTCAATAACTTGCATCAGGAAGGTGAAAAACGCTGCCCAGCCTTATCAGAACCACATAATAGACACAAACACAGTCTCGGTGCCTGTTTTGGGTGTGATTTATAACCAACATCTGAAAACAAAAAGCAGAAAATTACAAGGAGACTAATCAATAACAGTTATCTTAATGATAGATGGACAAATTTTATTCTTTTGTTGGGCGGTATTGCAGTCTAGTGGTTTGTTTGCTACAGGGGATAAAGATTAAGCAGCTGCTCTAGAAAACCAATGAGGTCTGAAGATGACTAACTCCTGGGGTGCAAAGAGTCGTTACATTATCTGATTTCTCTCAAGAAACTGTGAGAGTTCATCTGAACAAGAGAAGGTGTCTTCCAAAGCCTCTCACACAGCCATTTCCTAACCCTTCTAGATTTTTGTTGGTCTTCCTGGTCTCTCCCCACACATACGTGTTGATCTGCTTAAGAAGGTCTGAATTCCACCAGGGCCATCCTTTATGCTTATGGCTAGCATGTGTTCTGAGTGATTACTGTTGAGCTGTGCCAGTTTTTAATTATGTAAAAATTCTTACACAAGGGTAAGAACCCAGTACTCACAAACATCTTCAGTATTTTACAACCTTGTCAAGAGTTTTTTGTAAATATAGATTATGGTAACATAGATGTATTTGGGTCTATAGAAGCCCTGTTCTTGTTGGATTTTTGCTTAGAACCATGGAAGATTAATAAGTAAAAAAGAAAAACAAAGGGCACCCCTTAGACCACGGTTTCTCAATGTTGGAACTACTGGCATTTGGGGCTGGATGACTGTATAATTCTTTGCTGGGGGGAGCTGACCTGTGCATTGTAGAAAGTTTAGCAGCCTATCTGGTCTCTCTTTACATGCTGGTACCCTTTCCTCTCCCCTTCCAGTTGTGACAACCACAAATGTCTCCAGGCCTTACCAATGCCATGAGGAAGAGCAAAACCATCTCCATTTAAAAACCACTGGCCCAGACCCTTCTGTACAAGAATCACATGTAATGTTCATTAAAAAAAAAAAAAAAAGTTCAGTAAAGATTACACAAAATTATTTGCTTATGTAAAAACTGTGTTATTAAATCTTTGAAATAAGTGGATTTTACTCAGCTTTAAAGTCAATATTTCAAGGCATTTGTAAAACATTTAAAACCGAGAAACCTAAATTTTATTCCTAATGATCCCATCCATACAGCATGGTCTTGGACAATGAATCCTCTTTTTTTTTTTTTTTTTTTAAATATCACTTTCTTCCTTTGCAAAGTGAAGAGCTTGGACTAAGTGATTTCCTAGTCCCTGCCAGGTCTAACATTCTGTGGGTCTATCATTAAAAGAACTGACTCATGTGGACTAGCTCTTGAACCAGGACCATCCATAATCCTCCCAAACATCACATCCAATGTGGGACTCTGACAGCGGTCAGTGTTTCTCACTGACCTCAGCATAGTACAAAATTGTAATCCCCAAAGAAGGAAAAACTGCATGCATTAAAATCTGAATGTATAATTCAGCAAAGGTGGGTGTAGTTCCTGTTTCTGGGTATTCAAAGAGACAGAAACATCAAGGGAGTAATAATTAGTTAGGGCTTCCTTAAAGACTTGGGCATGACCACCAAGTCAAAGAACAGGTAAACAACAACAAAACAGACCACTAAATCCAGCCCTAGATACTACCTATTTGCTAACACTTTTTCTTTTCTATTATAGTAGTTTTATTCAAGGTAGAAACTAGATTTAGAGAAAATAAATGCGTACGTACATACATACATACATACAGTTGTTAAAAATCCAGTTTTCCTGAATTTGATCTTATGGGCTATAAGGTCTCAGAGCACATGATCTCTGATTTGTGATTCTCAGAGCCCATTACTATTTGTAATCATTTCTCTAAATACACACTATTCACATAGATCCCTGGAGATTCTAGAAACCAATCTGCCCTTTTGATAGCTGTCGAATCCTTGTTTGCACCAGAGATGCAACAAGTCAATGAAATCATCCTTCAGGGCCCTCGACCCTGTCAACTATTGGCTATTGAAACTCATCCATCTGCAGGCCCTCATTTCGGCTCTTCCATGACTGATATGTGAGCTTGTGCATTCCTGCAACTGTTCATGTGAGTACAAAATAAAATGACAGGACACAGACACAACACTGTAATTCTCTATATCCAGAGGCTCGAATGACCTGCCTGCCAATATACCACAGTACGTTCCCATTTATAATGCGCTGATCTCAACAAAGAATTGAGGAAATCATCTGTCACATAGGTTGTACCTGTCTCTTCCCATTGCCTCTCAACATTCTAGAAGATGCATCAAAATACAATGATCCTCATACTTTCATGTATAACAATCTTGGGAGGCAAGAAAGGCAAACCACCTAGCCCTGAGAAACGGAGCACGTATGCAATAAAACAATACAGAGAAATTGTTAGTCTGCACACTTGGTGAGATATCATCTAAGCGTCACTGCACTTTAGCTGTTTCTGGTAAGACAAAGAACTTTATTTCTAAGGCTACAGGCACCAAACAATTGGGATCAGTAATAACTACTGATTTTTTTAAAAAATAGCTTATGATCTCTTCACAATACTTCTCACTTTTATTCATTAACAAAGAAGAAGGGAGAGGCAGGGTACACAGTTGTAATTCCATAGGAAAGGCACTTATAGATCCCAGGAACCTCATCCTTGTCAACACAAAAGCTAAATTGTTTTATGGCGACACACTGACACACTAAAAATGAAACCCTTCTAGTTTGAGCCCAAGCACTGACCAGACGTTAGAAAAAAAAGGTTTACCATTAGGTGAATGAATTGCATCACTATAAAGAAATGGGAGAGTTGGGCAAATAAACAGCGAATTCATTGCAAATGCAAAACCAGTCTTTCTCTCTAAAATGAAAGCCACAATAAAACTGATGGGCCATGGGTTATAGGTACGTTGTTTGAGGTTTTCAAAACCCAAAGATATTTTAAAAACCATAATCCAAACATAACCAAAGTGTAAAGCATTCATTAACAAATGTGTATACTTCAGCCTTGCCCTTCCAGCCAGCAGCAGCCACAAAATCCCCGTCATCCTCTCCCGACCAGCTGTATTTGGATACATTTCATGAAAAGTCACAGCTTCCAGATCTCATTTCCTTTCATTTCAGTGGATTTGGCCATTTCAACATAAAGAAATTAAAATTTAAAAATAGATAAATAAACGTATCTGAGGGTCATAAACCCGCAAGCTCAGCAGTTTTAATGTTTAAAATCAATGTTTAAGGTCCAACAGCAGGATTAGGTGATATTACAAATGTGGATCATTTTCTTCTTGGAGATGAACAAAGCAAACAGGAGGAGGAAGGGCAATCAAAGTTGCAGGATCCTGAAACTCTGTTATTCATTACACTGTCGGCTTCACGTCAGAACTGGCTGTCATGTTTCTAAGTCTTTATCCCAATCATTTATTAGCCCATAGCAGCTTCAGACAAACAAGAGATGCTCCTGTTGACCATATTAAAACGTGTTGGTCAGCTACAGTTATTTTCAAAAGAATGGTACTGCTTTCATGATCCAGTGACAGTAAAGGGCTGGAAGATGTCACAAGGTAAAGTAATTTTTAATTTTCAGAATTCATCACTGTGGATTTCCATTTCTGAGTGTTTTTTTCCTGACTGTGGAATATGGTGTTCCTGCAGCAACACACCTATTACTTCCGGTATCATATCTAAGAGATGGCTTCTATCAAAACAGATGAATACACTTTTCATCTTGAATTATATGGGAGAGACTCCTATTTATTAGACTCGTAAAAAATACCCAGGGATTTACTAAGCAAGAGAAATGTCAGGTGTGGGATGTTTGCCAAAGCTCATAGCTTTCTTATCATAATTATGATTAATAATGATGATAACATTTATAGCAGCTTCCATCGTTGCAACATTTTTAATCTGCTACTACACACTATGTTAAATATCTATTATAGATTCCTAGAATACTCCTTGCATCTGACCTATAATTTGGCGTGACCATTATCTCCCTTTTATAGATGAGTAGACTCATCTTGGTGGTTCAGAAAGGCCACATAATTTGACCATTGTCATTCAATCAGTAAGGGGCGGAGCCAGGACTTGAACTTGAGTCTTCCTGAATCTAGAGACTGTGCTTTTGATCAAAGGATTACATTTGGAATTCACAGGCCTGAATTCCACTGCAAAAAATTAAAATATAATATAAAACTTAAGAAAACCGTTCATGGCTTAAAATATTTCCAAAATAACTAGAGAAAGAAGAGACATATATACAAATAATGCTGAAGAATTTGGTGTGATGGGAGGCTAGAGAAGATGAAATATGGAAGAAGCGATATATGTGGACCAGCAGAGAAGATGTGAGATGACGCTACAACTAGTGAAATTGACTAAAATGAAGGTTCTGTAGTGGAGAGAGATGGGATTCAATAGAAAAGTGACCATACTATGCAAGAATCACTAGGTATCAGGAGAAGGAGAATTGCTAGGTTACAGAGACAAACTATTTATAAATAGTGGTTAAGATCACAGACTCTGGAGACAAGCATTTCTAGATTTAAACCCAATCTCTGCCACTTATCAGTTATATGACATTAGCAAGTCACTTATCCTCTTTTCTCTTCCATAAAGCAAGACTAAATGTCGCTACCCATCTTCTAGAGTGGTTGGGAATTTTTAAAATAAAGGGTTAGCATAAGGCCTGTAGTAAGCATTCAACAGGTGACCATATATCATGATCAACATTGGTCAAAATCTGATGACTCACTATCAGCGTGACCTCAAGCAAGTCACTTTACTTCTCTGTCATTCCATTTACTTTATCTTTGAAATGGGAATGCTATTGGAAGCTCAACCTGTTCCATCCGATTAAATGAGAAAATATGTGTAAAAAGATTTCAAAAAGTATACAAGTGTTATTACAAGATTGCTTAGAAGTGGAAACTTAACCATGAACATCTCATCCAAACAAAAGTGAGCAGCCATGTGTGTACCGATCTCTTCTGAGGAAAGGAAGGATTAAAGCTGAGGACCTGGTATTCATTTCATTTCCAATGTACATTTCCTATCTCTCTTGCCTTACCCAGTCTCGTTTCTCTCTCTGTAATGTCATCTCAGTCCAAACCATCTACTTCATTTAACACATGAAGTCCAAATTCCTAGTGAAGTAAAACTATCCTCTCCCATTGTGAGATAACAGGAAAAGTATATATTGGTCTCTGGCCCTGGTTCCTGGCACAGAGCTCCTGAAACCCCCGTAATTTCCTAACTGATAAGAACATTAGGAGTATCTTTAGTTCTAACATTTGATCTTTGATCTTGGTTCCTGACACAGAGCCCCTAAAACCCTTCTAATTTCCTGGGTGAAAGCAGTGTCTTTTGTCCTAATGAAGTGACTCTTGGTGGGCTCTTGGATGGGGGCTGGTCACCAGAAAAGACCAAAAGCCATGATTAGAAACTTGGAGTTTTCAGCCCTACTTCCCATTCTCCAGAAGGAGGAGAGGGGCGGGAAATGGAGTTAATGATTGATCATGGCTACATCCGAAGACAGAGCTGAGACTTCAAGAGGCAGTGCCATGCACAGTGGGGAGTGAGGTGTGTACTGATCACCTAGGCTCCCAGCTTTGCTCAGATCCTGGCATGGGCTGCCTTTTTGAGCCCTCCTTCGTCAGGAGCTCTGTCCACGAGTCTAGTGTTTATTTCCTCCTGCAAAAGGTGCTTCAGCCTCAGGGGAAGTGTGGCCACCTACGGGCAGGTATTCTTAGCTAATCAATCACAGACTACACAAGGGACTGCTATTGATGTGGCCTGCTGGGCAGTTGTCTACAGGGAATGTTTTGAAAGAGAATGGAGAGAATCCTTGGTAACCAAAATACTCCTCTTAGTTTCTACTTTGCTATTCCTGTCTTTAGTGAGAAAGCCTTTCACTGACCAGCAAGATGGGGTTTCAACAGCAAAAAATTCTGAAAGAGGTAACAGCTTTATTTAGGTTTATATCCTTATTGTTTCCTGAGATTCGTCTTTCGTAGCACGTAAGACTGAAGGAAAGCTGAGATGCCACCCAAGGAGAAGAAGTCTGTTGAGAGGGCCAGATGGAGTTGGGTGTGCTCACTGTGTTGGTGTATCTATGCTGATTCTGTGTGTAGGGGCTTTGAATGATGATTAACATAAGACAGTCTCTGCTTCAAGAAGGCTTTAGGCTACTATGAAAAAAGGGGACACAAGGTTTAGTAAGCATACAAATAACTGCTAAAGGACAGAAAGTAAATAAGATGTATCGATCATATTATTCTCTTGGTAAATCTTGGGAAGATGTCTGGATCAACTTAAGTTACTATTTCAAGGTGAGGAGAGCTGTAGAATTCTGAGGCCACCTGGCAAAATTTGTGAAGTAAGAGGAAAAAAAAAAAAGAAGCTCAGGTGAAGTAAAACAGGCATTGAGATCAGATTAAAAATAGGGTATGAGAGAGAAAACCTATTAAAACAAGAGAACAGGGGCAGTTAAAGGAAAAATAAAGTTGTATTTGGTGGAGAAAGTGATGGGTAGTCACTGGAGGTCTGACATACTCACAATCATCCCTCTCTGGCTCTTCCCAGCCCAGTGTTCACAGCTGTGACATTGAAGATTTTCAGCTCATAAAAGCCACCATTTCTAGTCCTGAGACAATGCTGACCAGGCAGCTTAAAGGGCTCAGGCTCACAAGCTGGTGGGTCTGCAATTAGCCATGTTGATGTAAATCAGGGAATTAGGGTGCCTGAGGGTGAGGTTTAGGACCACTCATCTTTTCACTTCTAGAATTTGTCTTGTGTGTCTTTGTGATCTGGAGTTCCAGTATCAAGTGATTTGTCTGACCTCAAGTATCCCAGTTGTAGGGACTTCCCATGGCCCAGTTTCACCCTCCAGAACTCAGACAGAGTGCTTTAAATATGGTCTTCATGTCCTTCCTGGGATGGTAATTTGGTCTGAAGGACTGCTAAAGCAATGCCTACCCTTTTTTAGGCTTTTCTCCTTTACGTTCTAGCCTACCCTTGAGGTTCTACAATTCCTCAGTTTTGGCCTACTTTCTGACCCACAGTAATTATCCCACTTATGGTAACAACAGACAGATTTTATGCTACCCATAATGACATAATCACCAGTAGATCTTCTGATTTGTATTTGTGTTGAATTCTGTGTCTAATTTATCATGACTGCATTTTGAAGTTTTTTTTTAAATTATTTATTGACAATAGAAATATTCCATTTGAATTTTTAAAATGTAGTCTAGAAATGAGAGCAAAAATATGTAAAATAAGAGAGAAAACAAAATTAGTGGATCAGTTCTAGAGCTCCAATCTCTGAAAAAAAAAAAAAGAAAAAAAAGAAAGAAAAAAGATTTCTGGAACATTTTATGAAGCTAATGGAAGAGAAGACATTATTGTCAAACTAATTCAAGAAAATTCCCCAGAATTGAAGGACACACAAATCCATATTAAACAGGTCTATATCCACACCATGACAGATATCCCTAACAAAGGATGTCTATCATAAGACTTTAGGTCACTGCAGAGAAAGGGAACATCCTGTACATTTCCAAAAAGAGACAGACAAAGAGACCAAGAGACAGAGAACCTAAAAGAATCAGATATCAGAATGCATCAGATTTTTTCAAAAGCAAATGTGGAAGCTGTAAGACAATAGAGCCATACCCTCAAATTGTGATAGGAATCCTATACCCAATTTAACTACTAATAAAGTGAGAGCGTAGAATAAAAACATTTTCTGATGTGCAAAGTTTTAATTCTACCACCCCCATGAATCCTTTCTCAAGAAGCTACTGAGAGACATAATCCACCAAAAGGAGAGAATAAAGAAGACAAGAGCTTCAGGAAACTGGTGCTGCATACAGAAGGGAAGAGGAAGGGGTTCTCAGAATGGTCATGAAAGAAGACCTTGGGTCATAGCAGTGCCCACTGAGTAGCAGTCAATCTTTTCAGACTGGAGCAGGTCAGGAGTCTATGGGAGTGAGTGCCTCAGGAAGAGACAATCTACAGATATTGTCTGAATAATTGGGAGGCGATTTAGGCTCGTAATGAAGAGAAGAATACATTAAAACTAAAAAAAAAAAAAAAAAAACCATACAAAGGACAATGATTAACTCCAGAGGGAAAAATTATACTGGAAAGCAAATGTATGCACAGTATAATCTGCTTCAGTACTGTAAACACTGAATATCGATCTAAACAAAATTAAGATAAAACTTTATTGGGAATGTGAGGATGCCAGGGCACATATAGGGTAAAGGTGAATGGGTATGAAAGGAAATCAACTATATTTGTCACAGTGGGAAGTCAGTAGATAATGCTCAAAATGGAAAAATTAAAAAGGAGTAATGTATGTGTATTACTTAGAGATACAGAGAAAAATTCCATAAAAATCAGCTAGAGGAATTCATTTTTTTAAAATTAATTACTTTTATTAATTTTAGCTGTCTTGGGTCTTCGTGGCTGCCTGTGGCCTTTCTCTAGCTGCAGCGAGCAGAGGCTACTCTTCCTTGCGGTGCACGGGCTTCTAATTGCTATGATTTCTCTTGTTTCAGAGCACGGGCTCTAGGCACGCGGGCTTAGTTGCTCCGCGGGACATGGGATCTTCCCAGACCAGGGCTTGAAGCTGTGTCCCCTGCATTGGCAGGCGGATTCTTAACCACTGTGCCACCAGGGAAGTCCCTCAATGCGGTTACCTCTGTGAAGGGGAGAAGAGTTGAGATGTAGTGGCAAAGGAGTGATGTTTTTACAGCAAGCTTTGCAGAACTCTAGCGCTCTTGAAATCATGTGCGTACATGACTTTGATAACAGTGAATGCAAAATGCATTTTACCTAATTCTAAAAAGTGATTTGAGGTACCTCTATGGCCAGGAGACCATCAAATTTGTACAAGAATCAGGGGTCAAGAGGCATGAATGAAGAGGATCACTGAGACTTTAATAATGGTGATATTTTTCCTTAGTGAAGTCAAAGTCTCCCCACCTCGTCTGAGGTCAATAGCCAATTGTCTGTTCACAGATGACCTAGGTTTTCTCTCTCCAGGTAAGATGCCATCTGAGAGTTAAAAGCTGGCTTCCCACACCTAGGACCTGTTTTCATAAAATCCAGTGTCAAGCTGATAAAGTCAAATCCGACCTGACCCTTTAGACTTCGAACAAACGCAAGTGTAGCCCCCCACTGTCCTGTTAAACACAGTCGGTTTGCTCATAATAAAGCTCTTTCAAGAATTTTGTGAGCTTGACGGGAAAACAGAAGGAACAGCCCAACATTAAATTATTCACTTGAATGACTTTCCAAATTGAAATCACAAAGACTGCAAGTACAGAGTTGTAACTACACAGGAACCCATTTGGAATAATTTCAGACCTGAACGTCGCCATACGGTCCTGTTGATTTCGATGGGGCAAGCTACTCATGGGGACAATACTAGGCAGATGGGCTAGTGGTGCCAGAGCCCCTGCCAAGGCCATCTCTGTCCTGGCCCACTTCTGGTGCCCAGATACCCTGTAAGGATTATATACCTTCTTAAGGGGGCTAGAGGAGCCCAAGTCGGAATGGAAGATGTGTACATAACATTAGTTATCCTTCAGATGAGAGGATTTCTGCCACGAGGACCATGTGGCTCATCTATAAGGTGATTGCCTGCCAGAAGAATGAACTCATTTGCTACAGTCAGATGCTAGCCTTCTCTCAGCCAATTATATAGGGAGCTGGAAGAAGCAGTATGTTAGAGAATCCTGTGGGAGAGACCCATGCATGTTCATAGCTCAAACAGAGTTGTACCATGTTAGAGAATCCTGTGGGAGAGACCCATGCATGTTCATAGCTCAAACAGAGTTGTACCATGTTAGAGAATCCTGTGGGAGAGACCCATGCATGTTCACAGCTCAAACAGAGTTGTACCATGTTAGAGAATCCTGTGGGAGAGACCCATGCATGTTCATAGCTCAAACAGAGTTGTACCATGTTAGAGAATCCTGTGGGAGAGACCCATGCATGTTCACAGCTCAAACAGAGTTGTACCATGTTAGAGAATCCTGTGGGAGAGACCCATGCATGTTCATAGCTCAAACAGAGTTGTACCATGTTAGAGAATCCTGTGGGAGAGACCCATGCATGTTCACAGCTCAAACAGAGTTGTACCATGTTAGAGAATCCTGTGGGAGAGACCCATGCATGTTCATAGCTCAAACAGAGTTGTACCATGTTAGAGAATCCTGTGGGAGAGACCCATGCATGTTCATAGCTCAAACAGAGTTGTACCTACGTGGTTTCTAATAACAAGTGAAACTGTCATGTCATTTTCATGGTTGGAAGACATCTTTCCTTACATCTCATCTCATCTTAATTTTCTCTTCTTGTCCCGTGCAGCTTTCTGGTAGGATACGGTGTGCCCTGCTGGTTCAGAGGCACCACAGGCCACTATTTCTAGGTCTGAGAGACTCACACTTTTCTAGGAAGGCCTTCTCATCCTGTGTGATAGCACTTCCAGAATCTAATGAGTAAGCACGAGAGTCAAGGCAGGGCATGCCCATCTGCACAAATCAAATTCTGGACCTATATTCCAAACAAGAATAAAATTCCCAAATTTTTAGTAGCAAATAAGCAGAGATATATAATAAAATCCCCTTTCACTAATTTTAAATAAGATCCATTTGAAAGTGATTTTCATTTCATCTTTTTAAAAAGTCAGTGCTATCTAGATGATGGAGTATACAAACCTCCATTGGAAAAAAAAAAAGTCTATTCAGTCAGGATTGTTTTTCAGCCTGGGAAATAATCCACTGGGGACCCTCCCCATCACCTGCAAGCAGCAGGAATATATGGAATGTTTCCTGGGTAGCAAGGTCTCTACTCTAGCCACTTCTGTCATCTTATCATATTCAGCCCACAGGTGATACTTTTCTGTGCCTATCTCTTCTCCACATATCAACCAGTGGGATCACATAAAATGAAATTCAGGGCTTCCCTGGTGGCACAGTGGTTGAGAGTCCGCCTGCCGATGCAGGGGACACGGGTTCGTGCCCCGGTCTGGGAGGATCCCACATGCCTCAGAACGGCTGGGCCCATGAGCCATGGCCACTGAGCCTGCGCGTCCAGAGCCTGTGCTCCGCAACGGGAGAGGCCACAATAGTGAGAGGCCCGCGTACCGTAAAAAAACCAAAACAAAACAAAAAAAAATGTAATTCAGAGCTTGCCATTCCTCTGCTTAAAACTTCCTGGGGAGTCCTGTTGCAGGGGCTCCCAAATCCTGAACGTGAACCACCGTGTGCGCACCGCTGGGCTCCCGGCACCATGCTCTTCATCCCCCACCTTGATCATCATGTCACCACAGCGGCTTCCTTTCTGCCCTCTGAACTCACCACTCTGCCTACCTGGAATGATCTTCCCATGAATAGGAGTGATCTAATTCCTATTCACCTTTTGATTTCAGCTTAAATGTCATTTCCTCAGAGAAAAATTTCCTGACAGACCCGCAAGTGAGAAGAAGAACCCCTCCGCCGCCACCAATGTGATTCCCTCTCAGCGTAAGAGGTATAGATAGCTTCCTTAACAATCAGCACTAATAGATTTGTTTTTGCATTTGGTAGGCTAACACTGATCTCCCCCATTGAAGCAGAAATGCCATGAGGATGGCTTCTGTTTCTTTATATTCACCTTTCTACACGCAGCCCTAGTAGACTGCCTTGTACATCTCAGGGGTACAATAATAATTTGCTGCACCAATGGATGAGTGGATCATCTTCCTCTCTGAGCCCCTAGGATTCTTGAGAACTAACACAAAACATTCTCTTAAACACTCTCTTTCTATCTATTGCAGGCCTTAGTATGTTTTTAAAGTTGATTTTTTTTTCTTTTTCTTTTTGGCAAGGTGTCTGTAGAGGGTTGAATAGTGCTCCCCTGCCAAAAAAAAATGTATAACCTCTTGGAACTGAGGTGAATGACTGTGGTTTTATTTGGAAATAAGGTCTTTGCAAATGTAATCAAGGATCTCCAGATGAAATCATTCTTGCTTTGGGGTGGGCCCTAAATCCAATGACTGTTAACCTTATAAAAAGGAGAGAGGATACAGAGAGACACAGACACACACACACAAAACAAGGTCATGTGAAGACGAAAATAGAGACCAGAGTGATGCAGCTACAAGCCAAAGAATGTTCAGGATTGCAGGAACCACCAGAAATGGGCAGAAGCAAGGAAAGTTTCTCCCCTACAGGTTTCAGAGGGAGAATGGACAAGTCAATGGATCTTGACTTTGGACTTCTGGACTCTACGACCGTGAAAGAATACATTTTTGTTGTTTTAAGTCACCCAATTAATGATAATTTGTTATGGCAGTGTTAGAAAATTAATACAGTGTTCTAAGAGCAATGGTTTTACTCTGTGACCTCTATGACTTCCCTTCACAAAATTAGTGAAAAAGAAACTGACACAGAGACAAGAACTCATATTTAGCAGTCACTTACAACTGCATAGATAGGAATTCTAGAAATAGGACTTGGGAATTAAAGAGGTCATTGTAAGTTATTCTGTTCAACCTCCCCATGATACCAGCACTCTCTGCAGAGCATCCCTTCCAGATAGTTCCCTGGCCTCTGCCAGAGAACTGACCTCTTGTCAGAGATGACAAGAAAGTCACTCTCCCACAATGCTACACAGAGGCAGAACCTTTAAGGGAAACAGTCTATGTGCCCTGTAACCCACAGCTGACTGTTAGATGAACGCTGAAGTGACTGTTGGAAGCTTCAATGTGCCTCCAGAGCTTCTGAAGAAGCAGCTTCAAAGAGTGGCAACTTTGTTGTTTAAATGCTGACAAAATCTTGCCCTGGCTTCCGTAAACCTAATTCAGTTTTTGCAAGAAAGAAGGAATAGAAATATTATTCAGTGACATAATTTCATTCAATTATCTCTGCCCAAATCCCTGCAGCAACTGAAGAATAGAATCAATTTTCATACTTGTGACCAAAACCCCAGTCAAATTAAATCAAGTCAACTAAGACTTATTGAGCATCTTTCTTTGGGTAAATGTTTTATTGGAGTGAAACACAGATTTGGGAAGTATGCCAATCACAGCATACAGCTCAATGGATCTCCATGAAGTGGACCACCTGTGTAGCCCGTACTCAGATGAGCAACAGAAATTTACCACACACACCCCCGCCCCGAGATCCCCTCCTGGTCCCCTCCAGTCACTGGTACTCCCACCAGCAGCCACTCTCATGACCTCAACTCATTAGATTAGGTTGTGCTGGTTACTTCTTTTTTGTCTTTTCTTGGTGGTAAAACATATGTAACATAAAAGATATCATTTAACCATTTTACAATGTATTTCAATTCAGGGGCATTAAAAGTTCTGCCTGTTTTTGAATGTGATATAAATGGAGTCATACAGAATGTAGTCTTGTGTATGGCATCTTCCATTTAGCATTTAAATCATGCCATGTTTTGGAAGACAGTAGATAAATGTCTTTTTTGTATTTTATCCACTGAAAATCGGCAGCAGTGAAACTCTAAAATGGGTGGTTTTATGGGTTAAAAGGCCCCTGGAGACATGTATTATACTGGTGTTCACTACACATAAATGTAGTTTTGAGCCTCTCAAATTACTCCCCTGCTGACCACCTGGAATCTACGGGCGAAGTTTCACTGCTTGTGGTTTCTGAGCATTTGAATGTTAGGATCTGTGGCCACCACAGGAAGCACTGGAGATTACAGAAGCCCATGAGTAGATGGACCTTTCCTTTCTGGAACAAACACAATGTGGAAAGAACCTTCATTTAAACCAGAAAGAGGTAAGGAGTGACCCAAGCCTCCAATGCCATAATAATGTCGATTAAAGGAAAGCTACCTTATAAACTCAAGCTTCTGATTTATAATGTATGCTGTTTTAAAGGCTCTATGACATATAGTTATAATGACCTCACAGAAAACATTTTTATTTAGCTTTATGGGCCGTGTTCCGCAAAATATCACATTCCCTTCTGCACCAAAGTTTGTGGCATAGTCTTGCTCATCCTGTTTACAAAATCCAAGCAGCTCTTGGCCAATCTGCAGAAGCTCCATTGATTTCTGTTCCCGGGGGCCCTCTTGCGGTCAGTTCTCACCAGGGAGAGGATTAATCTATGTGGCCGGCTACTTCTTAGAGTTCGTTTACACAGATGAACAGGCAGATCATACTGCAGGGGAACAGAAGTATAATACCCTGGTTCTCGGTCACTTGTTATCACATTTAGATTCCCATCTATGAAACCATTCTCTGCCCTGGTCCTGAAACCTTACAGCCCTTTTTAAAGAATGATCAGAAAGCTTCAAAGTTAAGAACAGTTTCGAGACGGAAAACTGGTCACCTATGATTAAAACAGCAGAATGCTCCGAGGAAAGTGACGGGAAGAAAAATCATCTGTACCTGTAAAGGAGGGCAATAGGGAGGTGGGACAGAGACTTTATAAGGATGATGGAATCATAGGGAAGACGGTGATATTCTTCCCACGTCAGTCCAATTCAAAATCCTGTCTTCATCCCCCAGCAGGTGAAGCTTTTTTCCCGACAGCCATGGTGCCAGGATGGACAAGGGTAATTGTACGGTGTTCTTAATTGGGCATCATACTTCTTTATCTTCACCATCTATCACACAAAGGGCCTTGCCAAGCATAACACTCTGACCTTCCATCATAAGCCACATGTGAGACTACAGAGGTTTCAATGAGCAGCTGCCGCCGTCGTATCCCATTATGGCTTCAAGGGCTTCCTAGCTGTCCACCAGTGAGGTCAGAAGCACCCCCCTGCCCGTCACTGTCCATCACAGCATGACAGGTGAGTGAGAGGACAGCCTCGGAGTGGAGATAGGCAAGGAAGCCTGGGGTTCATAGGTGCAACTGATTGCCAACATGACAGATTGCTTGTTTCATATGCAAAAGAGGACGGCAAAGAGGGGCCCCATGGGTCTCAATGCTCTGCAGCGGGCAGGCACAGCCTGCGGGCAAGGGGCAGGCCAGCCAGGGCCTAGCAAGGGCCCCTGCAGGGGGTGAATCAGTAAACAGGGAATCGAGAGCAGCTGGAGAACCCAGTCCTGCATCTGCTCCCTAGTCCTGAGCGGGGATCATAGAGTCACAGAGCAGGAAAGGACTTTGATACCTCCGTGCCACCCCCTTCTTTATACAGGTGAGGAAACAAAGACACTGAAGGGTAACGTACAGGCTGCAGGTCACATTCCCCGTTAGTGCCAGGGCTAAAAGGAGAACCCAGATTGCCTGACGCCTAAGCTGGAGCTCCTTCTACTGTATTTATGGCCTCCAAATCCAGAACAGCTCTTTCAAGAACAAATCAGAGGGCCTCCCTGGTGGCGCAGTGGTTGAGAGTCCGCCTGCCGATGCAGGGGACACGGGTTCGTGCCCCGATCCCGGAGGATCCCACATGCCGCGGAGCGGCTGGGCCCGCGAGCCATGGCCGCGGGGCCCGTGTGTCCGGAGCCTGTGCTCCGCAACGGGAGAGGCCACAGCAGTGAGAGGCCCGCGTACAGCAAAAAAAAAAAAAAAAAAAAAAAAAAAAGAACAAATCAGTACAGAAGGTCACCGGGTGACCGGGTGGGATGAGGGTACAGGGTTACACATTTAGACCTTGTAATGAATGGGCAAGACCCCTAAGCACAGCCAGTATATTGGGCTAAGGCTCTTCAAGTGTAGGAGGGCCGTTTTAATTAGGGGTAGAGAACTGCAGAGATTTTCAGGGATTCTCTAAAGTGAGCCTCCCTGCAGAATTATCCCATGATAGTGGGAATTTCCTATAATGGTGATGATCTGTAACATTCATTTGCATGTTCAAATGCCCTAACAAAGTGAAAAATCAGATAATTTTATCCTAAAAATAATTCTTATTCTTAATAAAGGAAAATTGAAGCTTAAGCAAGAAAGGATTCATTGGCATGCTTCCACCTCCAATCCACATACCTCCCCCAGAAAAGCAATCATGAGAGAGAAATGGAATTATCTGTGTACATAGTATCCACTTGGAAAGAATCCTTAATTAACATGTAACCACTGAATCCTTTTAATGGAATAACCAGAACCTACTGAGTAGTCAGTAAATGCAGTATTAGAATTAGAGATGCGTGTACCTACAAATAATCAGGATTCAAATGGATGAGATGCTCATCCAAATTATCAGTCTCAACCCGTTCGCTCACCCTCCAGAGAGCCTCATTCCCTAATATAGCACAGCCCTCCCAGTTCAGTTCACAATGCTCTTCCATTTCTA
Organism: Mesoplodon densirostris; assembly: GCF_025265405.1. Lineage (NCBI taxonomy): Eukaryota > Metazoa > Chordata > Mammalia > Artiodactyla > Ziphiidae > Mesoplodon > Mesoplodon densirostris. The sequence continues at coordinate 69,248,342 of NC_082675.1, read as the reverse complement.
AACCTTAAAAACAAAATTGTAATACTTCAAAAAATGTTACAGAGCTAATTCCCAAAATTTACTACCCACAAGCAACTGCTCTCATTCTTGCTTGCTCCCTTTCTTGCTTTGTCTGTTTAGCCGGGTTTTATATATAATTATAAACATAATGCTCAAGAAAATTTTCAAAGAATAAGGCAGTGCAATCAAAGTCTGTCCCAAGGGACTTCCCTGGCGGTCGAGTAGTTAAGACTCTGAGCTTCCGATGCAGGGAGTGTTGGTTCGATCCCTGGTCAGGGAACTAGGATCTCGCAGCCTGTGCTGCACAGCCAAGAACAAAACGCTTTCCGAAGTCTGTCCCGAAGGTGTATTTTCTAGGAAACACTGCCGTGGTTCCTAAGGGGTTTAGATGCCACCTTCCTGTGGACCCCGAGGTCAGACAGTTTGGTTCAGCAGCTTTGCTTTGCTCTCCTCTTTCTAGAAGTGTGTCCTCAGTATTGCCATCTGGTAAGTGGGTGGGAATAATATTACTGGCATTTATCATGTAAATCCATTGCAAGGATTATACATGACCCATACAAAGTACTTAGGACTGTGCCAGGAACATAGCAGAGGTTTAGAGGTAGTCCTTAAAGAGACTAAACGTCCCCGGATGATAGTTTGTAGTCTTAAAACAGACATCAGTCAGTTAAATCCTCATAAGACCTGCTCAGTCACTCTGTTTTCATCTTCCTTTCTTCATGAACCTGTAATACGGGTCTGCCCCAGCACGGAGTATGTTTTGATTATACACAGCTGGCCAGTAAGAACCAAGTGCCTCCTTGTATTGCACTTATGCAGTGCCATGTGTGATTACAGGCTTAACACTTCCATTCTGATGATAATGATGACGGCAGTAACAGCAGCACTGATAATGGCTAAGAGATGACAAATAACCTGCAATGCAAAACTTGCCCAAGGAGGGGCTGCCTTTCCCTAGCTTCTGGCTGAACACAATAAAAAGGATCATCTCAATCCAAGAGGCAATTAAACACTTCTCTGCAGGAAGCTCAACTAAAAGATCCATCAAGTGCATGGGGGCTGCCCTAGGGAGTATTTCATGTCTTCTTCATGCTGCAGACTCTGCTTCAAAATAGTAACAGGCCATTAAGCACTTGAGATCCTGAGGGGGTACCCAGGTGACCAAAGTGGTGTCTTAAAGCTTTGACCTTCTTGCTAGGTTTTTTGTTCTCTCTCTTCTGTTCTCTCTTCCTTGTAGAACTGAAAGTTCAGTTTTGAACAGGTCACTGGTTTCCAGGGTTTTCTTGAACTCAGTGACTCTTTTCGTATGAGCCCGCAGACTGGTACGACCAGCATTGTGAGCCCATGGAAGCGGAAGTTAACATTGTCCTTTTTTCCCTGGCCTAGTTTGTAATGGTATCAGAACATGATCAATTAAAGACAAAGTGTGTAAGGAATGACCTGAGCCAGAGAAGCTCAGAGAATTGGGCATCCACTTCCCCAAGTCCCTTGGCATGTTCCATCAACAGAGCTTTCAGAAATGTCCCAGCTAGGCACTAAAGTGGTTGTATGTCCCAAATGGCCTCTCTCTACCAATTAGGAAAATTAATTCAAAAGTCAAAAAGATAGAATGGAGTGAGCTCTGTTTCCCTCAGAGGACAAGTGTCAGGAGTGAGAGTCAGGCAGACTCAAGAACAGCAAGGGAAATACATTTCAGTGGATGCTAAGGCAAGGCAGTGACACCTTTGTGAGCTCTCATAAACTCTGCAACTCTTGAAACCAAGCAGGACCCTGTGGGACTCCTGGGAACAAAAGCCTTTCTGTGTCCCCTTCCCTGAGTTCCAAAGGGTAGGTTCAAACAGTTGCTAATCAGGGAAGGGAGGGGATGTGGAGACAGAGAGAAACAGTCAAAAAAAAAAAAAAAAAAATAGTGCAGCCTTGTGGCAGGGTCCTGGTTCCCCTGCAAGTGATACATGTAATAGTATCTTTGAGCTCTTCTGCAGAACTAAAACCCCCAACAAATGGAAGATGTTAACTACTTGATGAAACACTCTTCATGACAGAGAGAAGGTCACAGTTTATCACCACCTGATGCCAGATGACCTCTAGATTGAAGGAATGAGGGCCCTGCTTGCACCCTGATCCTTATCAGCAACCCTGCCCCTGGACTATTAAGACGCCTCACAACCCCCCTCCCCCAGGTTGGGACACACAGTTTTGAGGGCATGAGCCCACTGTGGCCCCCTCTGCCTGGCAAAACAATAAAGCGATCCATTTTTACTTCACCCCAAACTCTGTCTCCAAGATTCAGTTTGGCGCCCGGGTACAGAGGCTGCATTCGGCATCACTCTGAGCCCTGCAGACAAACTGGCTTCACAGATCTCCCCTCTGCCTTTGCCAAGCTATTTGCCTACAGGCTGACAGCAGACCAATTAGGATATCAAATAACACATGGATGAAAGGCAGCACTGGTAACAATGAATGTGATTTATGAAAATTAAGAGTGCCAGTGAGGGGCCTCCCTGGTGGCGCAGTGGTTAAGAGTCCGCCTGCCGATGCAGGGGATACGGGTTCGTGCCCCGGTCTGGGAGGATCCCATATGCCGCGGAGCGGCTGGGCCTGTGAGCCATGGCCGCTGGGCCTGCGCATCCAGAGCCTGTGCTCCGCAACGGGAAAGGCCACAACAGTGAGAGGCCCACATACCGCAAAAAGAAAAAAAAAAAAAAAAAAAAAAAAGTGCCAGTGAGAATGTTTTAGAAAACCAAACCAAACTTCTCCGGATGGCTTGATCATTTTCCATGGACTGTTGGCCTTAGTTTCAGCTCTAAGTATTCGTACAATACCTAGGACACCTAGTATTTCAGGATTCTCACATGGAATGCAGATAGAGTAATATGTTCTTTGAGATCAGTCACACATGCATTATAATCGACTCACTTTTCTCATCTGTAAAATGGGATAACAACATATACCTCCCCAGGTTATGATAAAGGCTGAGTAGGTAATGCAGGGCATGTAAATGATTTAATATAGGGTCGACAACATAGTGAGTATTTTAAAATCGGTTGCTAAGGATAGTAAGGAGAAGAACAATAAGATAAAAATAAAATGATATTACACATATATAACAATATCCTTATCATGTTACCCTAACAAGGCCATCTGTTAAGTAGATGGGAAAGTATTTACTTTATTTGATTTTCTGGCTTTAATTATCCTCCTAGATACGTGCAAGACTTACTGATACAATAAATTTAAATATGTAGAATATGCTTGTACTGGTCAGACACATAGAAAAGTCAGCGATTTCCCAAACTAGGCATCAACAAAAGAGCAGTGAGCAGGACACACGCTATGCCATTGCCACAAGGGTCCCCAAAGATAGTGTCTTTTCCCCACCTGTCTTCTGTGTCAGAAGGACAAAGTGAGAGTGTGGTCGGACAGTGGCACCTCCACCGTCTCCTAAATAAAAGCAGAAAACTTGAAGGTTCTGTGATTCTTCGAGCCATTGCCTTCCTTCCCCAACATCTACATCTGCAGTCAACTTAAAGTCTGAGAGTACACCAACAGCCTTGATGAATTAAGATTAAATCTGAGGTCAAATACTATGACAGGTTGGTAGTGAATTAATTATTTCATCTGTCATTCAACTAACATTCATGGAAGATAAAATAAATACACAGCAAGGACCTACTGTATGGCACAGGGTACTATATTCAGTATCTTGTAATAACCTATAATGGAAAAGAATCTGAAAAAGAGAGCAGACGTTTGGCCTTATGTTCCTTACAGTCTAAAGAGGGGAAATAGCCAACAAGAAATAAATAGGATTATGACATAACAAGTTAACTGCTATGTTGCATAAATATAAGGTCACAGTACAGAATGACAGGCACAGGGGTTGGGAGTGTCTATTTTAGATAGGATGGTTTTCTATCTGGCACACAGTCAAGTCTTTGGCTTTGTGCTCACTGGCAGAATAAAGTTATGCTGTTGGGTACCAAAGATGATTTCCTAACCAATCATATAAAGTCTCCTGGAGACTGGTATCTCTCCTCTGTAAGCCTTTATTCCCAACCAACATCCTCTCACTCCTCCTTTTACTGTAGATGTGTATGTCAGGGGTAGGACAGGGAAGGTACATCTGGGAATATAATGCAGTTACATCTAAGGGTTAGTTAAATCAAAGCAGTTTCTCTTTTACCTATGCTAAAAATAATACTGCTTACTGTAGAAAATCTGAAAAACACAGTAAAGTATAAAGAAGAAAATTAAAATCATAATCTCATCTACCAGGAGAATGGCAATTAACATTCTAGTATGTTCCCTGCGTGTTTTGGTGACTCTCAATCTCTATCTCTTGCTCTCTCTCTCTCTCTCTCTCACACACACACACACACAAGTTCACACTGCACATTCTATTTTTTATCTTACATTTTCTCTCCTTAACATTACATCGTGAGTATATATCCTTACATACAATAAAATTCTTTGAAGATACTTTAATAGCTGCACAATATTCTGTCCTATGTGTATACTGTATTTTAATCAGCCATTTCTATATAGATGGCAATGTAGACTCTTTCCAATTTTTCACTGTTGTTAAAAATGCAGCTACAATCAGCATTTTTATATATATTCTTGTCCACATCTCTAATTATTTCCTTAAAATAGATTCCAAGGAGAAATACTGGATCAAGAAAGAGGGTAACAAACATTTTTGAGGTCTTTGAGAAAACTGACAAATTGACTTCCAGAAACCTGGCTAGTGCACAGTCTTACCAACAGCTTCTGAGAATGCCTGTTTAACCACATTCTCAAGGGCATGATGGCATTATTCCTCTTTAATTGTTATTTTTAACAGTAAAAAACTCTCTCACTGCTATTAAAAATTTTATTAATTTGTTTATTCTCTGAATTGAAAAGGCTTCTCTCTATATATTTATTCATTTGTATGGTTTTATTCCTGTGAATAGTCAATTTCACATAATTTGCCCATTTTCCTAATAGATTTGGATCTTTTTTAAAAATTCATTTTATAACAATATTGCTAGATAAGGATTCTTCCAGTTACTTAATGGTTGCCTTAATCTTTGGAACATATTTGATTTGACTAAGTGATATGAGATTTCAAAATTACTCTAGCATGCATTCTGCAAAACATCTGGCGTTGGGAGATTCAAAGAAAGCAGGCCATCTTCACCACTGGAATTAAATAGAAGGAGAAAATGGAGGTAGCTGTCCCTGGCACACAGTGAAGGGAAAGGCAAGTCAGTTTCCTTCCTGTACCAGAATATCTCACTACTGATGGGCATGAGCCTCTTGGCCTGTCTGTGCTCTCCAGATTCAAAGCCAAACCCCTGTGACATGCCCTTGTTTTCTCTTCTTAGCACCACTCTGTGTTCCTAATCCAGTCTAATTTCTAACATGACTTTTTAAAAACTTTTTAACCAGAGGGTGATTTGGGAATTAGACAATCAGTCTTTCTGGGCAATGAAGAACAGGATACATCAGAACATGACTTTGGAATTGAATGGATTTTCAAATATTGTTTCTGTAATTTACTATATTTTAGTAGTCCCGGGGTATATGACTTTGGACTAGTTATTTAAACTCTCTGAGGATGAGTTTTCTCACTTGTAAAATTATAGGTATTTTGCAATCCAGGTGCCTCCTCCGAGTTTAACAACAAAGTGTCTTGCGGGCCTTGATGTTGGAAGGTAGGGCTGGACAGAGATAGGATAGAGCAGGTTGCCACAAACAGACTGGACACAAAATGAATCTTACTTTTGTGTGCATCTTCAGCACTTGAATGTCTAACAGTATAATAAGTAACAGTAGACAAGGGAATACTTTTTGGTACTAAGCTACACAGATTTTGATTCTGCCAGAAAGGGCTCCCAGGCCATGGTTCCTGGCCCATTTAACCCAGGACACTTTTCCTCTAGCTTAAATGGGAGCTTTGATTACTTTGTGGGTTTTCTGTAACTTTGTTGCAACATACTATTTTTCTGGAAACTCCGAATCACATTTGCTTTCTCACTTATATCTTCTTTCCTGTTAGCTGTTTATCTTTAGAAAATTGCTGATTGGGTCTCACATGAGCCAGGTAACAAATTCTTAACCTTCTAAAGTTGAACTACCTACAGACTCAGATGCAGCAACTCTGGCAGTGACCATGGGTGGGACTCCTTATGGCCAACACTCAAACTTATGGCCGAGACTCCTTATGGCCGAGACTCAAACATTTCAGGGGAGCCCACTGCAGTATCTTTTTGTTGACATCTTCAACTGCCCTGCTGGTTGTCTATGCAAATGAGCTTTGACATCTTTAGATACTGGCCTCTGCTATTGGATGTGATCCTGTCTACCAAGGGTAGGGCTAGGCTTTTTCAAATATCTTGAGACTACCAATATTTTACATGTAAAAAGGTATGAGAAAGATTTTTGCCCATTTAAAAGTAACTTAGATAAGAAGAGGAAAAAGAGGCCCAGATATTACAAAGTTAATAATAACTTAGTAATATTTACTCAGTAATAGCTTAGTATTTACTTAGAATTACTCACCAGGAAATCATCAAAGCTAGCACCAAAATTCAGGGCTCCTGTCTCCCTATCCAAGCAATGGCTATTAAGCAAATAGGCTGTAATAATGATAAATTACATACAAAATAAGTTTAAAATTAAGTGTCAGAAACACAGAAAAGTGAGTAAGTATTGTAACATCATTCATTTTCTCCTTTGTGTGTCTGTGTGAATTGTTGTTGTTCTCTTCTTCTTCTCCTGAGTCACAGTAAAAGAAATTCCCACTACTCCCATATCCAGTTCACTGAAGAGTGTGTCTTTTTCCCTTCCATGTCTTTGTACATGCTGTTCCTGCAGCCTGGAGAGTCCTTCACTTCCCAAGTCTCCCCTTCCCTCCCACCACATCATCTCTCTCCTGTTTAACTCCCCGCTTCTTTTATATCTCAGCTCAGATGTTATCTGTCCCTAAGACCTTCCCTGATCAGCTCTCCTCACCCCAAGCTCAGGAAGGTGTGTGTGCTCAAGATACCTTGCTCTTCTTATAGTACTTTGCTCACCGGATTTCTGTGTTTGTTTACTGTGGGTAAGGTATTATTCTGAGCCCCTTAAGGTCAATGGCAATCATTTGTTATCTCTGCCTCTTCAGTATGTATCACAGGACCTGGCTTGGTGGTGGGTGGAGAATGGGTGAGTAAACAAATAAACAGATGTAACTGCAAAAGCCTAAAGCATTTGGGGGCAAAGCTTGAAAGAAGCTGGCAGCATTCTGAATTGCTCTTGGTAACAAATGGTCTGCTTTGAAGTAAGAGAAATCAACAGAATTCAGAAATAGTCTTCCAGAAACTTACAATGTCAAGGGAAACAATGTTCCCAAATAGCTACCAAGGAATAATAGAAACCTAATTACACTTGCAAACTATTTCACAAAATTCTAAAATATTACCGTCAGGCCATAGGTTTTCATAATAAATAAAATTCTCAAACCTTGGTATGTGGGACTCTGAGGAAAACTAGAGGACGATCATGAACCCAGGGCTGTTTTCTAAGGACTGCTAGTCATGATCTAGAAGCCCCTGCACCCACTGGATTATCTGACCCAGACTTTTGTTCCTAGAGTTCAGAATTGCAGGAAGAGACATCTCTGGTGGTCCAGTCGGTAAGACTCCACAGTCCCAATGCAGGGAGCCCGGGTTCGATCCCTGGTCAGGAAACTAGATCCTGCATGCCACAAGGAAGATCCCACGTGCAGCAACTAAGACCCAGTGCAGCCAAAATAAAAACAAAACAAAAATATTGCAATGAATTTTTTAAAACAGATGGAATAATTTCCACTCTGGGGTTTTATCAAGGTGTTTAGATGTCAACCTCATTTTATAATCCCCGCACGTTTCTGAGCGACACAGGTACACCAGGTGCTAGGTTTAGATTTCTATCATAGCCTAATCAAGATGTCTCTGTAATGTTTTACCATCCTAAGATTTAGCAGTCAGCTAATGGGGCATCCTTCCCATCCCATCCACAGGTTACTCAGTTGCCCTAGGCTTTTTGTTACCATGCTACATTTGAACATCAACTCCTTTCAGTCTAGAATGAAAGGAAAGATTAAACTTGGAAACCTAGACATCAAATCCTATGACAGATTTGTAATAAATCAATGATTAATTCATTTATTATTCAACAAAAGTTTTTTAAGTACCTTTTATATACCTGGCCATGGTCTAAGCAGGACACTCAGCTGAGTGATCTAAGCATCAACAGTATGATAAATGTCAGACCAACATCTGTGTTTTCAGATCACCAGTCTAGTGCCCTTTCCACTGGGTTTCGAGAGAAACCCTGTGCTTCCTTCAGGCCCCTTTTCTTCTCCTTCAGACTAATTACCTATTTAAGAGAGAAATGTTTGACAGAAACCTCACTCGTCCTGTGTGAAGACTATCACTAATGCCTGGTTTTCACATACACAGTAGCATTTCCTTCTACCGCTGTTGGCTTTCTTTCAAATGTGAAATCCCAAAGACCATATTTAAGAAGCATCAGAACTCCTAACACTCCTCTAGCCACTCTAGCCTTCTTCCTTCCATTTCCCAGAAATCCATTTTGGGGTTGCTGTCACTTTAATGAACCAATCTGAAAACCAGGCATTTTCAGGGATCAAAATGTATATTAGGATATCCATCTTCATCTGATCCATTGATAATTGTCCACTCCTATCCCTAAGAGAGGAGCAGATATAAAATGAACTTAGAAAATAAGGAGACAAGCATTTACATACAGTGTAGGAAAACCAGCCTTGTTACCTTATAGGCACATTTTGCATAGCATAATTCCTGAAGGGGATAGTAAGAGATGATGCCAGAGACACAGCTGTGGACACAAGGCCCAGGATAATTTCAGCACCTGGGAACCAAGTGCCCCAAAGCTTCATATTAAGATGCATGAAGGGTAGCAGAGGCATGATTAGTCATAAATTAGGGCAAAAGCATATCAACGTCCAGGCTTCAACATATCCTCCGGCTCAAAGAAAAGACATGAGGGAGGCTAAGGGGAAAAGACTGAAAACAAATCCCCGAAGTCTTCTACACCAATAGATACAACGGTTGAAAAGGTATCAGTAAAACCAAGAAGCCATGTTCCTGAGGGCATTCTGAATCCACAGAATAAGAAAGAATTTAAGAGTGTGAGAAAGGAAAGATGAAGGCCAGCCTGTTTAATACCACCGGACTTGATGGCTGATACTGGTGCGCTGTTTGTAAACTAAGAGGGCGTGCCGTTTATTTCATTTGCAATGTGGGATTCAGCACCATGATGCTTGCAACAAGCTCGGGCTCTTAAATAGAAGCCTTCAATCACCATCTTCATGTAATAAAATCTGAACTTGCAGGAGATGAGGATAACATCTCTCATAAATGTTATTGCAAACAGTCTCTATATAATTTTCTTTAAAAATGACTGTATATTAAATGACCGTGACTGCTTTTGAAAGCCTCAAATATTTATTTATTAAGTCAGGATCCCACTTTGTAAATAAACAAATTACCAGGTGTCATCATTTTTTTAAACAAATGGGCTACCCCATTATAAGAGCATGGAACAGATAATAAACTATGTAAAAATAAAATATTTTCCTTCAGTGCTAGATGATAAAGTATTGCATTTGAATTTCACCATGTAAAAGGGTTGAGAGTTTTATGGGTACATTGACAGAGACTCGAAATGGTACCACATAATGTTTATAAAGCTCTTTTATACCTGTGAACTACTTTACACCTACTTTTATAGAATCATAGGGTGTAGTATCATAAGGGAACCCTTAAAAGGTAAGAAACTTAACTAATGGTATACAACTACTTAGTCTTAGACCCAGTGTAAGAATACAGACCAACCATTTATCATGTAGCTCCTTGATTCTAAGTTTATACTGAAAAGTGGGAAATGGGAAAGAATATCAGACCCCTTGGATCCAGTCAGATTCTTGGACCCTGTATAGTAACTTTCCATCTCTGTCTACAATCTAAGCATGAGAAAGCCGGAGAAACATTTGTTGTCTTATTCTTTTATAAATCATGTCATCTGAGCACATTTTCCAAAAAGAAATTTTTGTAATAATTTTAAGGTAACATGTTGACCTGACATGATAAAAAGACATGAGAGGAAGCAGTATGAAAACAAGATGATGAAACCCATGAAATCCAACCCACACTTCCAGACCCATTTCTGTCTGCTACCCTGTGGCCCCCTATCATTTACCGATCGATCCTCACTGATGCTCAAACCTGGCCTTGCCTTGGTAAAACTGTATAGAATTCCAAGGAGAACGAAGAGGTTAAAAAGGGGTTATTTCCATATGGAAATAAAAATGGTCAATGTTGTCAAATGTCATTGGAAAGTCTGTAAGATGAAATCTGTGAAGAGAGTATCAGATTTGACAACTGGAAGATCATTAATATCTCCTAGAATAGAATCAGCAGAGTGATAGAGGCACCCAATTATAGAGGATGAAGAAGGGTAGATTTTTCTAAGAAGGAAAGAAGAGACTAGAGGTGAGATAGTAAATAAAGGAGAGGCTGGGGCCAAGAAAGGTTTTTGTTCTGTTTTGTTTTTAAGTGGGAGTGACATATATAAAGTCTGTGGGGAAGAATCCTGTAGAGGTTGAGATATTAGAAATTCAAAAATTAAGAAAAAATTGAACAACTGATGAAACACTGCAGAAAAAAGGAGATGGGCATAGCAAGAGTAATTTGCCTTGAATTAGAAAAATGAAAAGCTCTTTCTACAATGCTGAAGAGAAGGTAGTGAAGGTGGGTGATGATAAATAGAAGTGTCTATGTATGGAGATAGGTAGATATGAACCTCAGTTTTCACTACAAAATTGGCAGAAAACTTCCTTTAAAAGTGTGTAATAGCTGTTATAGGAATGGGAATGAAAAATGATCAATGTTATGTAAGTGCTCGGTCCAGCATCATGGAAGCCCAAGAAAGATGGAAACCATGAATTTGTAGAAGTGAAAATCCAGATTAAATAGCTGGATGCCTCTGGAAGGCAGGATATAGACCCTAGAAAGCAGATAGTTGGTTTAGCTGGAAGCTGACAGTGTGCAGTGTGAATGCTCCCACAAGGCCAAAGGAGCAAGAATTTTAGGATGGCAGCGAGAAATGGCTGAAGTGGCCCATACCAGGTCTAATCTGGATAGAAAGGAAATATACCAAATTTTGGAAAAAACACAGGGACTCCAGTGTTTAGAAATAATAATAAAATCAATAGCAGAAATATGACATAACAAAATACCATGTTTGAGAATTAAAGGAGGTGTTATTAATAATCATGTCATTATAACAAGCTTAATAGGATTGACCCAGAAAAATTGGAATATACAGGAACCATACTCAAGGGTGTACAGAAGACAGTTATTGGACTTGCAAAGATCGAGGTACTTAATCTTTAGGCTAGTTTTTGGAGGGTCCATGCTGAAAGTAAGAGTCAGGATAATAAAGATGAGTGTGGGCTGTACTGCAAATGCTCAGTGGATTTAGGAAAGGGATGAGGTAGTTGGTAAACAACTACAAGTAGGGTTGGAATATATTTGACAGCATGACAGGAACAAACATCAAAGAAAGGATGATGGATTGAGATGGAAAAGTAGAGACTGGGAAGGGATAAAAAGGATCCAAAAATAATAAGGATTGTGCAGTAATTCTGTGCCTCATGGTAGATGGGAACTAGGAGTGTTATGAAGAAAACTCTGGCAACCTAAGTGTGTATTTTGTATGCTGACAGTTGTCCCATTGGACTCACGGGTAAAGAAGCTCCAGGCTATGGTCTGTTAGCATAGTTAATGAGAACACAATCATATTCCTAGTTGCTACTGCTACACTCTTTCAGGATAGGCAACATTTCAAGTATCAAGGCTACTGTAGCTGGGACATCAATAAGAAGCAGTAGACCTTGTTAAACAAAAAAAAAAGAAAGAAAGAAAGAAAGAAAAGAGTTTTCTAACTATATTAGCAAAGTCAAGGTGAAAACAGTTGGAAGGATATTTTCATACAATATAGACGTACCTGATTGTATTGAAAAATGGATTTCCGCCATCTAGTATATTAGATAAGTCCTTATCAGAAGTCACCCAGTGTTGCTTAACTAGAAAATCTCACAAACAATATGAGTCATTGATCAGAGGTTATCATAGATACAACTCACTGTGGCCAATGAAATTCACCATGACAATATGTGTGTTATACAGAGCTTTGTTCAGGTTTAATGATGAACTCCCAATGGAGCAATAATATGGAATTGTGCACTTGCAATGCTGGTCAATCAATATCATGTGCTACTCTGGGTAATAATGCCTGTACTTTAAGGAACACAATTGCAATCACAGCAATGATGCTCTGCCCTGGCAATTCCTAAAGTGCTATCCACTCTCAGAATAGTTCAGCCTTTGGAAGCTGACCCTGGTAGTCGGCACAGGAAGAACCCATCTACATTTTAAGATACCAAATACATTTCTAGGTAATTGTATAGAAGAGACTCAACAACTATTCATTGACTATGAGTGGAAAGTGATGTGTAGGACAGAAAGAATCAAGTTTATAGTCTTGCTCAGGGAAAAATTATACTTATAAAACTATATTAGAAAGCCCATATCTATGAGACAATCTGTATGTGATAGAAAAAATGTAGCAGACATTCATGAGAAGGGGCCTGGGGGTGGGGGGAATGCAGGTAGAAGTAAAGAAGGTGAGACTTAAACTGGATGTGGGATGATGGGAAATTTGAGTTGGAGATCATGGAGGGAATAACAGTGTGTGTGTGTGTGTGTGTGTGTGTGAGAGAGAGAGAGAGATCTATCAAATGGTAACTTATAAAACTTTCACTATATTTCATGATGTGTTTCTTTTTTACATAAACAGATTGCTCCCAAGTCTTGAAATTATAGACTCATCATTCAAAAGAAGACTAAATACATATTGCTCCACTCAATTTATACATGAGCCAACTCAAGACTCACAGATTTATCTGGAGTGATATAGACACTTCAATGGACAGAATTAACACCACTCTGTGAATATACTGATACTAAACCCTACTGAATTGTACATGTTAAGTGGGTGAATTGTATGGGGGGGATATGAATTATAGCTCAACAAAGCTGCTTAAAACAAGGACAGAATTGGGGATATGGGACTACAGTCCATGTCTGCTGACTTCCAAATCAGAGAATACAAAAGTAATATGTACCACCCTAATCACCCTAATAGAATCAGGACACAAGGTAGCAAAAGTTCAGAACATAAAGTTTTTTACTGCTTCAAACTTCAGGATGCCCATCTTCCTTATCCCTCAGACACCACCAAATGCAACTACCTTTGCCATGGATATCGAGTCTGATCACAAGGTTTGGGGAATTCACCAATAAAACAGCTATATTTCATTTGTCATTTCCCTTGAACCCCTGACATTCTGATGAGCAAATTCATGAATGATCAAAAATATCTTAAGTGAGTAACAATGATTTTATAGTCCTTCCTCCCAAAGGTGCTTGGATAATTATAGTGACATCACGTGACTGCCACCAATGCTGCTACCCCAGTCAAACCTGGGGTGCAGAGAGGGTCAGATACAGTCTCCTCGGCTGGCTCAGAGAAAATTACGGAACAGACGCCCTCAGTCCCATGGCAACGTCCATGGCCACATGGATTTCCAAACATGATCCTAGCAGGAAACCACCCCTAGACTGATGGCCTCACAGTTGGTTGAGGGGTAGGGTCTCAGAGGATGCTTCCAGTCGGCTTATGCTCTAAGAACTGCAAGGCTCACAGCTGTACAGTGAGCTTGTAAATTTCACACCCTCACCCTCCTCATCAAATTTTGGAACTGACATCTCTGGATTCTACATAAACATCGAAAATTTTACTGACAACTATGCTGTAATTCTGTGGATTTGTTTTCCCTTTAAAGTTTTTCCTTGGGGAAGAACACACATCCATTCAGTTATTTATTTATTCATTTATCCAAGGACATGAACTAACTGCACATGATTTGGTCCCATCCTAAGGATGGTTATGTCACCATATTTCCTATACCCTGGAAGGGTGCCTTTTTAAGAACTTCCATCTTTCTTATAGTTGATAATCTATATTTTCAAGAACCACAGGTTACATGGCAGAACAAGAGGGAGTAAGAGTTGCCAAAGAGGTTGGAAAAAATATGAACTCTGTAAACCATAATCTGATAATCACGGTATTCAGAGAGAATGTTGTGATCCTCATTAAATCAGAAAAAAAAGAAGAGAGGAAAATCTCACCAATTCATCCTCCCTGATTGTAATTAGGTACTATTTCTTGCAATAGGTCAGCTGTGATGCAGATACATTCCTTAATGAGACAGAAATAAATTAATATTTTTCTCCAAAGTTAAAGGATGAAAGAGAATCCCAGCAAACAATTTCCAAGAAGCTCAACGTTACTGGATCAAGTACAAGTGCTGGGTCTTTTCGAACACAGAGACTTTCAGGTTGTTCAAAAGCTGGCTGTCATTTCTCTAATGATTAATGATGTTGAGCATTCTTTCATGTGTTTGTTGGCAATCTGTATATCTTCTTTGAAGAAATGTCTGTTTAGGTCTTCTGCCCATTTTGGATTGGGTTGGTTTTTTTTTGATACTGAGCTGCATGAGTTGCTTGTATGTTTTGGAGATTAATCCTTTGTCAGTTGCTTCATTTGCAAAGATACAGCCACTATGGAGAACAGTATGGAGGTTCCTTAAAAAACTAAAAATAGAACTACCATATGACCCAGCAATCCCACTACTGGGCATATACCCTGAGAAAACCATAATTCAAAAAGAGTCATGTACCACACTGTTCACTGCAGCTCTACTTACAATAGCCAGGACATGGAAGCAACCTAAGTGTCCATCGACAGATGAATGGATAAAGAAGATGTGGCACATATATATACAATGGAATATTACTCAGCCATAAAAAGGAACGAAACTGAGTTATCTGTAGTGAGGTGGATGGACCTATAGACTGTTATACAGAGTGAAGTAAGTCAGAAAGATAAAAACAAATCCTGTATGCTAACACATATATATGGAATCTAAAAATATATATATCAAATAAAAAAGAGAAAACGGTCAGAAGAACCTAGGGGCAAGACGGGAATAAAGATGCAGACCTACTAGAGAATGGACTTGAGGACTCAGGGAGGGGGAAGAGTAAGCTGGGACAAAGTGAGAGAGTGGCATGGACATATATACACTACCAAACGTAAAACAGATAGCTTGTGGGAAGCAGTCGCATAGCACAGGGAGATCAGCGCAGTGCTTTGTGACCACCTAGAGGGGTGGGATAGGGAGGGAGGGAGATGCAAGAGGGAAGAGATATGGGGACATATGTATACGTATAACTGATTCACTTTGTTATAAAGCAGAAACTAACACACCATTGTAAAGCAATTATACTCTAATAAAGATGTTTAAAAAAGGGGCTTCCCTGGTGGCGCAGTGGTTGAGAGTCCACCTGCCGATGCAGGGGACACGGGTTCGTGCCCCGGTCCGGGAAGATCCCACATGCCGCGGAATGGCTGGGCCCGTGAGCCATGGCCGCTGAGCCTGGGCGTCCGGAGCCTGTGCTCCGCAACGGGAGAGGCCGCAACAATGAGAGGCCCGCGTACAGCAAAAAAAAAAAAAAAAAAAAAAAAAAAAAAAAAAAAAAAAAAAAAAAAATAGCTGGCTGTTGTAACTAGGCAAAAGGAATTGGCATTATTTGGTTGGTTTTAAAGAGTAAGAAAGGTACTCATTCCCTAAAATAGGTGTTTTTCCAATATGTATTTGGCCTTGGGATTTGAAGGGAGCTTTACTAAAATTCTATCTTAAGAAAACACTGTAAAGATTCTATCTTGTTTTGTGCTTTATGAAGAACACATGCACACAGCAGGGCTACAAGTAAAGTCCTTGATGTCTTGGTGCTGCTCAGGAGCTGACCCTTGCCCTTAATTTCTAATTGCTCTATTACTTCTCAAAGGATTTCACTGGATTAAAGGAATCGTTTCTTGGTAGAAGTGGCAGAACACAAGACACCCAATTCAACCTATGCCTTCTAAAACCCTAATGAGTGCTACCTAGATCTTAATTTTCACTTTTATTCCAAAATTAGATTCAATTTCACAGAACTGACTAAGGTAGGTGACCTTATTGTAAGAGTGTGAATTCAAATTAAACACAAAACCAAGAGCAGATGATACCCTTTAATGATAATGAATAGAAATAGAGGGAAATATAGGAAGATGTCTGTTACATCCAAAATAGATTCTCAATCATACTTCCAAAAATGTCTTCCAGAAGGCTTAACCAGCTGTTCTCCAATGGAACCTCTTGGATCAACAATTATATTTCATATCCAATTTTTATGTTTAGTAGTATGGCATTTGCAAATTCTCTATTTAACAATGCACTTGTATCTAAATACTTTTAAACCCTGTACTCAAAATCCTTATTCTGAGCACTGAATGAATGTATCGGTGGCAGCATGAAGTTACTTTTGGAGGAAAACTTAAAACAAAAAAATTTTTAAATGCTATTTCTTGATAAATACACACAGTAAGTATGTTCCCATGTATGATTTGAAATAACTGTCAGAATTTAATGAGTATATCTTCAAAGTGTGAAGCACCCTTACAGTTATACACATATATCTAATAAAGGACCAAAAAGCGGGATCGTGCAGGGCTCAGAAGCCTTTCTATTCCACTATTCATCTGTTTATCTAAACACATCAGCTGCCCAGAGAATTCCTTAATAAATATGGTCTATTCTTCTTCCTTCACTTCTCCTCTTCAACCCAAAACTAGGCTGTCAGGTGGTAGCTCAAGCTTCACAGGACACCTGAAGCAGAGTGATAGAGCTAAATGGAATCCATAGTAGCTAATCCCAAACTCTGAGACCAAAAGTGAAACAGAAAGACCTGATCGGCCTTGTTCTGTCTCCAGAATAAAATATCATCAGAAGCTCTACGTCCGGAAGTTACCCATAGACTTAGATTCAGCACTCTGCAATTCCTTACTGAGAACTCTGTGCCTGGGGGGGCATTAGGGACGGAGTCTAGATCTCCTTCTGGAGGGAAGAAAACACAGATAAACAACCGGAGCTTAAATAGAAGCACACACATACATTCTAAGAGGGTGACATAGGAAGAGTTCGCTGTAGTGGAAGGAATAAGTCAAAGCTTCATGAATGCCAGGGTGTTTGACATGGGCCTTGAAATAAAGGTAGTGTTTGGGAGATAAGATCAGGCATATTGATAGTATCACGTTACGAGGGCCGGCAAACAAAGGCCACATTAGAGTAGGGCAGACGGCATGGGACTGGAAGGGTCCACAAATGTTGACTCATAGGCTCACTGCATCAGAAATACCTGGGGAGCAGGCTGAAAATTTAGATTCGATAGTTTTCTAATTCTTTAAGTGTGAGGTGGAGCCAGGAATTGGCTGCACAGACAGGTTCAGAGGTTATCCCAGGGGATAGGGGATAAGATAAGAAACATTAAAGGGGCAGTTTGTACCAGCTCAAAAAGAGTGCTGGAAGTGCAAGGAGTTTGGGTTTTACTCTGCGGATGGAATAGAGGTTCTAGATTACTCTAGAGATCCTTATCAAGAACATTTAAATGCCAATTTGTGAACTTAGGGATAAAAAACTTCTGAGTAAAAGGTCACAGATGCAAAAACATGTGCATACCCATGCATGCGCGTGTGCACACACACACACACACAGACACGTAACCAGGAAGTTTACAATGTTAGCAAAAATAGTTATATGACTATTTCGATAATAGTGGTTTTCCACTGATTTCCTGTATGACAATGATACAGTTACTCCAGAAGGAGGTATGGGATGAGTTATCCACCTAGAGGTTGAAGGACCCTAAAGGGCTCTTATCTCTATCACTGACTTGCACAATTAAATTTCTCTGTGCCTCAGTTTCGTCCTATGTGAGAACACAATAATAAAGCCTGGTGAGAATCAAACAGATGGCAAGAATCACAAGAAAAAGGCAGTAAAAGGCTTCAAAATATTAAAAGAGAGTCTGTAAAACCCACTATTTAATATAGAGAGGAATAGTCAGTGAAGTGTTTCCAGGGGATACTTTCTGACTCCTGAGTTCTAGGCAGACGATAATCCCATTCTGAATCCCTTTTCATTTTTTCGTTTTTTTAACGTGTAAATGTGGCCAGAGCCTTCCTGGGACCAGTTGTTCTGTGAGAAGCCCAGGTCCCAGTGGTGACTTGCAGCTGATCCCTCCCCTCCCACGATCACAAAGATGAGAGCAGATGCACAGAGGGAAGAATGAGCAGCTTATCACTGAAAATCTAATTTACAATCAAAAAAGAACATGTGCCAACATAGAGCCTCGGCTGCAGAAGAACCTTTCTCAAAAACCTATTTAAGAGCGATCCACATATGTTGAAAATATTCCCAAGTTATCAATCTTCCATTGAGGCTCCCATCAAGGGCTGGCTGTCCTCACAACCGTGCTTCTCCCCTGCCACTTGGGTCCCCCGCAGGAGAAGAGTCATCAGTCACTTGCACACTGCTGATTTATGAACATAACCATCAATCATGTGCTACTGACTACTGCTGCAAAACCATTTCCCCAAATCTTTTAAGTTAATGTTAGTAAAAACTAAATCTACCCTCTTGGTATCATTTAGGGTTTTTTTAAAGTCATGAATAGCTGGATTCTGCTCTTTGACCCCCTCTACCATCAGACACAAACACACTACTGTTATTTAATACTTGATGAGGATAAGAGGCCAGAAAAGTCCAAATATTACCCACCTAAATAAGAAGTAAATAGCACACTGCAGTCCGGAATTGGATTTGCTCAATTCACTCTTGTAAAGCAACCCAAAGTAGTTATTTTTAACCCCCATTTTATAACGGAAGAAATCGAGGCCCAGAGAGGTTAAGTAATTTGCTTAAGATGTCATAGTTAATTTTTGGTGGTGTCAGAACTGTGCTAGGTAATGTCTGAAACAAGAAGAGGCAAGAAAGAGACCTGCAAAAGTCATTCCTTTATCCAAGTTTGTAGATAACGGCCAAGCTGAGTCTACGGGATTTTCTCTCACCCGGGATGTGATTTTCCAAGCTACCCAACCAAGGGAGATAAGCCTTGATTCCCCAGCAGGTGTCACTGTGGTTTGCGGAAGAGCATCCCTCACCCACCCCAGAAATTGCATTCTCTATACCTCAGACTTCTACCACTGGTACACAGAGCTAGTAAATTATATGTTATAATTGGAAATATAGATATTTTATAATCTAATCCCACCAGTTTACAGACAAAGAAATTGAGGCATAGAAATATGACCTGCCCAAGGTCACGTGCCTGTGGACACTCAGGCCTAGAAGATGACCCCC
Organism: Mesoplodon densirostris; assembly: GCF_025265405.1. Classification (NCBI taxonomy): domain Eukaryota; kingdom Metazoa; phylum Chordata; class Mammalia; order Artiodactyla; family Ziphiidae; genus Mesoplodon; species Mesoplodon densirostris. Next base: position 69,228,922 of record NC_082675.1, on the reverse strand, counting down.
CCGAGATCCACTGCTGAGGACAATTCTTTACTCAGCTCTGTCTTTTCCTACTGTGATTCTAACTGATGTCTAAGGTTTATATCTGCAGCAATGCCTTCTGCAATTCTCTATTTTTTTAAGCATGGGAAGAAAACATATAGAAAGAAGCACCTAACAACATATATTTTTTTAATTAGAAAAAATAGCTCTGACACCTGAAGTCCAACCTCTCCTCTAAGACATCTATTCTGTGAACCTCACTTCTAGAACATTAAGGAAGTCTATAGCTAGGAGGGACTAAGCCATGATCCAATTGTTTCCTTCCCTTTTTTAAACTACAAACTAAACTTCAGATTGTATTTGGATTTCACCAGTTTTTATACTAATGTCCTTTTCCTACCTCAGGACACAATTAAGGATCCCACACTGCATTTTGTCATCCTCACTCCTTAAGTCTCCACTGGTCTGGGGTAGTTTCTCACTCCTTCTTTTTCATGGACTTGACAACTTGAGGAGTCCTGGTATTTTGTAGAATGTCCCTTAGTCTGGGTTTGTCTGATATTTTTCTCATGATGAGACTGGGGCTATGGGTTTGGGGAAGAAAACCAGAGAGATGAAGCTCCCTCTTCATCATATCATATTGGGGGTATATGCTATTAAGATTACTTATTACTGGTGATGGAAACTCTGGTAAATTGGTTCAACTAGCGGCTGCCATGTTTTCTACTCTTACCAACTTTCCTCTTTCCATGCTCTATATTTTTTTTGCGGTATGCGGGCCTCTCACTGTTGTGGCCTCCCCCGTTGCGGAGCACAGGCTCCGGACGCGCAGGCTCCGGACGCGCAGGCTCAGCGGCCATGGCTCACGGGCCCAGCCGCTCCGCGGCATATGGGATCCTCCCAGACCGGGGCACGAACCCGTATCCCCTGCATCGGCAGGCGGACTCTCAACCACTTGCGCCACCAGGGAGGCCCATGCTCTATATTTTGGATGAGGGTAAGTCCAGCCCTCACTTATATTACTTGAAATAATTTTATAAGAAAGATCTGTGCCTCCTCCCCTATTTATTTATTTATTCAATTGTTTATGTCAATATGAACTTGTATATATTTATTTTATACTTTGGGTTCTATACACAATTGAGGTTATAGTTCAATATCACACTATATATGTTGTTGCTCTATCTGTTCTCAATAACATGAGTGCCAAAGTCTTCTGGCTTCTAGGCCAGAAAAGCTCTTTCTAAAAGGGTACAGTTCTATCTAACAGTTGCTTTTTCTGCAACCATGCTTATCATTTCTGGCCTCTGATTTTATAATGCTATTATTTTACACTTGCTAATATCTGATTTCTTCACCTGAAAATGCATACAGTATAACTGCAAGTACCTTCCCACTGTGAATTCAGAAATGGGGTGAATAAAAATGGCCTCTAAAAGCTAGGCTACAAACCAGCTCAGAATGCGGCTATTTAACAGAGGGTATTCTAGAACGTCTATATGGCAGGGGTTTAGGAGACATTAGTCTGGTTAGAATAGGAGGCTAGGGAGCTTCCCTTGAAGTTTTATTTGCAGCAGCTTACATTGTACAGAAGACGCAAAATACGTGGTAAAGGTAATTTTGTTCACATTTGACATAAGACTGCAAAATAAAACAGCATTACAGTAAAAGAATATTATTATTGTTTTGGGTTTGGATGGCTTGAAGGAGGGGCTACAGCAGATCATCCAAGCTCCCCCTTGGTGCTGGCATTGCTTCCCAAACTATTAAGTAACCCCACAAGCTCTCATCACCAACAGTGGATTCTTGATACAGTAGTGACTGCAGGGATTTTTAACCTGTGGGTTTAGGAATAGAGGAAACATTTGGCATTTAGAATAAAAAATAAATAAAAAACAAGCTATTTAGGGGAGAATGTTCCAATCACTTCTACTCCTCTTGTCCCTGAAGTAATTGATGTAAAAGGTGAGGTCGGTTATGAGTCAAGACACCTTAAAAAGGGAGAAAGGCTCTCAGGCCAAAACAACACTTGAATGCAGAAAGAATCTATCCTGGACAGGGTGGCAGTGAGGTGGGCCAAACAGTAAAACACGAGAAAAGAGGGTAAACTGGCTTAAATGGTGTCCTCCCCGAAGGATGTGTTCAAATTCTAATCTGTGGACCTGTGAACGCAAACTTACTTGGAAATGGGGTCTTTGCAGATGTAATCAAGTTATGCTGAGGTCATACTGGATTAAGGTGGGCCCAGAATCCAATGATTGGTTCCCTTATATAAAGAGGAGGGGGCTCACACACAGAGGAGGTTCTGTGACTATGGACTCAAAGACTGGAGTGAAGCAGCCACAAACCAAAGAAGGCCAAAGATTGCTGGGAGCCACCAGAATGGAAAGGAATCAAGAAAGGTTCTTCCCTAGAGATTTCAGAGGGAACATGCCTTGCTGACACCTTTAATTCATATCCCTAACTTAGAGAATTGTTAGGAAATTTTAAGCCACTCAGTTTTGATATTTTGTTAAGATCAGCCCTAGGAAACTAATACGGAGAGTTAGGGAAGTAGATTTCCTTTGGGGGATGAGTGAATCTTGGCCAGAGGACTGGTGTTCCTGGCAGGGTGATCTCTAAAGAGGAAAAAAATGCCTCAATCTCCCCACTCCCACCCAAGGAACTTCTCATAGGTTTATCTAGTCAACTCTCCTCATCCTGAGAGCATGGACGTTATCAAGTTTTGTACTATAATGGGGCTTCCCTTGAAGGCCTGTCTATAGGCAATGAATGTACTAGTGCCAACAGAATATTCTGAGGTGTAGGGCAGTGACACTTCTTGTTACAGTAATAAATCTCTCTGTGCACTTTGCTAATACAAATATTCCCTTGAGAGACAGACCTGCTTGTGTGCTAGCTGAATCAGGTTTGAGAGCTTATAAAGCTGAACACCTACCTTCTGACACTGGTAAATTCACCTCCCTGAGAAGCCTCTTGGGAGAAAACTGCCAGCCTCCCTGGCTAATGTGCTGATCACACCATACATCTCTTTTCCTCAAAACTTCTACAGAAGTAATTTCACTTCCTTCTGATCCCTTCTACACCATTTTCTAATTGATTGAGGTTATTCCATTATACGTATTGATTTATACTTTCTCCTTGTTTTCAAAGACCCTAAGCTTCATCTTGGCCACTGACTACCTGACTGACCTTAGACATAACACTGAGTACCTCAGAGCTGTACCTTCCTTATTGATAAAATGGGCACAATAATGACTGCTCCACCCATCTCACTTGGTTTGTGCGGAAATCAAATAAATTACTATATGTGGAAATACCGTTCAAGTGTTTTAAAAAGTACTTCAGTATTACTGTTATAATTATTAGCTCAGTTCTCCAACCACTCCATTTCTGCAGTTTTGTCAATCTCATCACAAAGTGGAAGCCTTTATGCAAGACACCCTCAACATCTTCACGTGTGTACAGCATGCTCGTCCTTCAAACCTCAGCCTGAAAGCTACCTCTGCCATGAAGCCTGTATTGCTCCCTCGATCTCCTTCCTGCTGCTTCATCCAATAGGTACTTGTACGTGTGCTATTTTCCACACTCAACCATTAAGTCCTTAAGGGCAGGATATCACCAGGGAACCTGATGCCTTTCACATGGTGTTCTCAGATATGTCGGCTGACTTAAAAGTGATAAACGCTTATTACCTCACAGTTTACGAGAGTTAGGAATCTGAGCAGGACTTAGCCCAGTGTTTCTGGCTCAAGGTCTCTTATGAGTCTGCAGTCAAGGTGTCAGTCGGGGTTACACTCAACTGAAGGCTTGACTGAGCTAGAAGATCCATTTCTTTCTTTTTTTTTTTTTTAAAGAAGATGTTGGGGGTAGGAGTTTATTAATTAATTTATTTATTTTTGCCGTGTTGGGTCTTCGTTTCTGTGCGAGGGCTTTCTCTAGTTGTGGCAAGCGGGGGCCACTCTTCATCGCGGTGCGCGGGCCTCTCACTATCGCGGCCTCTCTTGTTGCAGGAGCACAGGCTCCAGACGCGCAGGCTCAGTAGTTGTGGCTCATGGGCCTAGTTGCTCCGCAGCATGTGGGATCCTCCCAGACCAGGGCTCGAACCCGTGCCCCCTGCATTAGCAGGCAGATTCTCAACCACTGTGCCACCAGGGAAGCCCCGAAGATCCATTTCTAAGCTCACTCGCATGGCTGCTGGCAGGAAGCCTCTGTTCCTTGCCATTGAGGGCCTCTCCACAGGGCAGCTCACAACATGTCAGCTGGAGTCCCCCAGAGAGAGTGATTTCAGAGACTGAAAGAGTGAGAAGCCATACTGCTTTTTATGACCTAATCTCCAAGCCACACACTACCATTCTGCTTTCTTCTATCCATTAGATGTGAGTTATAAAATCCGGCTCATACACAACAGGGGGGGAATTATACAAGGGTGTGAATACCAAGAGGCAGGGATCACCAGGGGCCACCTTGGAGGCTGGCTACCACAATGACTGAATGAATTAATATGTCATGTTTATCTTTAATTTACTTCCCACTCAGGGCTTTGTATTTTCTTCCAGTCAACATAGACTCGACTTCACTTCTGTTGAAGTGTGCTCAGGAGTGCAAATGCAAAGCAGTCATTAACCTTTATTTGATTCAGAAAAGATGATTTACAACAAAGAAGTCTGAAGCTAAATGAAAGTGACTTTTGTATTAACTAGTCAGTGTTCATTCTAAATTCACCTCCCTTATCACATATATGTACATAAGTGATTGAACTTTTACTCAAAATTAACGGAATCTTTTTAGCAAAGTGATACTAATAAAATCAGCAAGTACGTGCTAACTGAAATCAGCTTTTAAAAATATTTTCTAATTTATATTTTCCATTTCCTACTAAGTCAAATCTGGACTCCCTGCCTTCTTCTCACAGTGAAGAGCCACACTACATTTATTAAGTCCCGACAACATGCTATGTACTGTGCTTGTGACAGAAGGTAAGGAAGAGGCACAAGGCCCCTAGGTTTACTCAGTTTATAGGAGGACAAACACACACACTACAAGAATTCTCTGGAATCTAATACATCAATGTATCCAACTTCTTTCAATACTCCCCAACACGAATTTTTATACTCATCGTGCCTATGAATTTCTTCATGCTTCTCAATTTACTCAAAGCTCCTCTACATTTTTTTGAAGGCTACCCAAAGTGGAGTGTCTTCCATGAAATTTTCCATGCTTCCCATGCAATAAATCTGCTGTGCTTTCAATAACCTTCTGCTTTGGATTTCTACAGCAAATTAACACTTAATTATGAACTATCTTATTTCTTTTTCCCAAATTGCTTCACATGATTTAGTCATATTGCCCCAACAAATGGCAATTTCTTTGAGGTTCAAGCTCCTCCCCAAATGCTTAGAAGGTACTCAATAAAGGCTTGCCAACTGATGGCTAATAAAGTGTTTGCTTCAATGTCCTTGGCCAAAACTCCCCACATTTGAACCTGGACTAATACGACTAGTTTCTGAATTAATATTCTAGGTGCTTCAAGCTGAGCCTACTTTGAATTAAAATTTACATAAATTATTTTAATAAAAATAAATGTACAGTGCCTTAATCTTTTCTGAATTGAGGATTTATTGGAGAGATTAATAAGTTCCTGTTGCTTAGTGTGAAAGCTTAGCAAATGGAATGTTAAATATTCCATATCTTTTAAATAACTATACAAAAAGAGCTACTATTATTTGCAACATTCTTTAGATAGAATACTTGAAACAGCCTAAGGTCTTGGAAAGAATTTTGGCTTTAGAGTCACACAGACCTGGGTAAGTCAAATTCTAACATTACTGTCTAGCAAATTGCAATCACTCTAAGCTTCCATTCTCTCCTCCATACAATGAGGTTATTACTTTTTGCTTTGCAGAGCTATTGGGAAGATGGCAGTGAAGTGCCTGAGTCAGCTGGCCCAGGGCCTCAGTAGCACTTACTGTGTGTACCCTACTTCTTACTCTTTCAGTAAATATTTCTTTAAGAAACATTGGAACTATCAATATATTGACCTAAGGGGGAAATTTGTTAATCACCCAATATAACAAACAAAAAATCATTGGTCATTTTCAAATACATCGTTATTAAACAAAGATCCCATAGCTGGCCACATCTGACAATGCACTCAAAGAAATGGTGGGCAATTTAGACCCCTGGTTTCCTCAGATTTCAGTGGATTGTGAAACTGACTTGAGTCAAAGACATTTACAAACCAGAAAAGCTGAGAAAAAGAATGGATGGTCAAAAAGAAACCAAAGAGTCGTAAAATTAAAGCACTGTTCTCTGAAAGGGAACCCTCCCACACTGTAGATGGGAACGTAAATTGATACAGCCACTATGGAGAACAGTATGGAGGTTCCTTAAAAAACAAAAATAGAACTACCATATGACCCAGCAATCCCATTCCTGGGCATATACCTGGAGAAAACCATAATTCAATAAGGTACATGTACCCCAATGTTCATTGCAGCACTATTTACAATAGCCAGGACATGGAAGCAACCTAAATGTCCATCAACAGATGAATGGATAAAGAACATGTGGCACATATATACAATGGAATATTGTTCAGCCATAAAAGGGAATGAAATTGTGCCATTTGCAGAGACATGGATGGACCTAGAGACTGTCATACAGATTGAAGTAAGTCAGTAAAAGAAAAACACATATTGTATAATATCGCTCATATGTGGAATCTGGGAAAATGGTACAGATGAACTTATTTGCAAAGCAGAAATAGAGACACAGATGTAGAGAACAAATTTATGGATACCAAGGGGGGTGGTGGTGAGATGAATTGGGAGATTGGGATTGACATATATACACTATTATGTATGAAATAGATAACTAATGAGAACCTACTGTGTAGCACAGGGAACTCTACTCAGTGCTCTGTGGTGACCTAAATGGGAAGGAAATACAAAAAAAGAGGGGATATATGTATATGTATAACTAATTTACTTTGCTGTACAGCAGAAACTAGCACAACACTGTAAAGAAACTATACACCAATAAAAAAAATAAAATAAAATTTTCATGTCAGAAAAACAAAAAAACAACACTGTTCTCTGAATTTTTGGTTTACCGTCTTTCTTTGATTGCAATAATCCACTGTTACTCTGAATTATCAGGCTTTCCTTGAACAGTCTCATGTCTCAACACTGGACCTCTGTCTCCCATCCACAATGCCTGTAGACTCTTGATTTCTAAAGGTACTTAGATTTTAGGTGTCACTACTAATTCCCATGAAACATCTTAGTAGCAATATTTGGCTTTGAAGTTTGGAACTATTTTTTGTTTGTTTTTTATTCTGCTTATTAACAGTCCAAAGTATTGAGAAATAGTCTTAGGATACATTTCTTAGTTGTATGTGTATATGTTCCCTACACGTATTTGCAAAAATATCCACATACTTTAAAAATATTTAGCTAACATCCTAACAGAAATTCAAGCTGCCTCCACATCACTTGAGCAAATCAGACTAAATTGAAAACTTTCTTAGAATCAATTTTTAGAATAGGTTTGAGCAGTGGACTCATTTAAAGAGTAAAAGTTGCTGGGCTGGGGGTTAGGAGATGTGGATACCAATCTAGATTAACTACAGTCTGTGAGTAGGAATATGGAAAAAGATGGGTAAGCTGATGAGTAGAACCACCACAGGAAAGGATCTTGGGAGAAAAATACACAGAGAAGCTAGATGATCCATGTTCTGGGTATGACAAGAATGGCATTGAGTCAGATTCTACACATTAGTCCAAACGCTCATGTTCTCAGTGAGAAATTGTAGAGAAGAACTGAAAGACTGGCAAAAATCTGATCATGGGAAGTTGTCAGTAAGGAGGATTAGTGCTAGGACCTCAGCCCTGGATGGTGACTGATTTCTCTTCCAGCCTCTTGAGTCCACCTCAGATGGACTCATGCCATTCTTAGAGTGATGTGAAAAGTTGCTCATGGATTATGCTGAGCTTGTTTGTTCTACTCAAGAAAATCTTGCATGGTTGACAGGAAACAGGAAAAGTTGCCCTGTGGTGAGAATATTCTGATCTAATGAGGTTCTAGATCTTATGAACTCTGATTAAGTTATCCTCTGAAATCTTAATTAATCCGCCATTTCTGGGTTTGGGGACACTGTTTCTGGAAGTGTGGGCTGAAGAAGTGGAGGCAACATGAACTCCGCGCCGAACGTCTCACTGGGACTATCCAAACACTACCAGCTCTTACTTCAGTTCTTTGGTAAGAAAAGAGAATTGAGCAGTGCTCCAAAACAGGACAATCCTTTTAAAGCTCAGACTCGATGTGTTATAAGGAGTTGGGTAGAGCTCTGTTGGAACAGAGGCCAGTGTGAAAACAGATCTGGGCAAATTATTTGAATACTTATTTTTCATGTTTCAGCCCAGGGAACCACAATGAGGTGTAGCCAGTTGACTGAACAACCTAATAGGAGTGAGTGCAGCCTGACCAATAGGAAAGAAGTACTAGTGGGATTCTGTTCTTAAGGAAATGAAAGAGGATGTCCGAGGAAGCTTCAGGACTAAAATGTCTACGGTTTGATGAGTAGCTAAGTCAAGTGACAGTGGCAGTGCTGAGAGCACAGATATCCTGGGTGTGGGTCACAGTGGACCCGTCTGTATCCCTTCAGATTAAGACAGAATTTTCTCCAGTATTGATACTGATACAAGCAGTCTTAGCCCTTGAGGAGAAGACTTGGATTGTGTCTACTCCCAGATCAGCATCTTTCTAATATAACTAGTTATATTAGAATATAGAGGGTTTTTTTGTACTTTTAGTAGCTATCCAAGTACACCTCTTACTTTTTTCCCGGAAGGAGGAGGGCTTTATAAAGGTAAGTGCAGGGACCTTTTTCAACTTACATTTGCATTCTTTCCACCTTACTAGTTCATGTTCTGAAAACAGTACCTGAACAATAAATATGTAAGAAATGAAGGATAGAGAAAGGAAGAGAGGGAGGTGGAGAGTGAAGAAGACAAATACTATTATTCCACTAATTCCCTAACTTCTCTTTCAGGCTGGCCAACAGTTCTCTTGGAGGGGAAATTTCACTCGAGTCTGCTATTTTTTCAACTTACATAATCTAATATGTAATCTAATAATCTAATATGTAATCTAATATGTAAGTTAATGTAAGATTAACTTTTCCCCTATAAGCCTAGTACTTCATTTGTTCATTCATTTATTCATCAAATATTTCTTGGGCTCATTCTGCATGCCAGGCACATCACTATACACTGGTCGTAAGTAATAAACATGAGAGGCCGGGGTCCTGTTCTCTTGGAACTTACATTCTAATGGAAAAAGAAAAAAACATCAGTCAGTCAATCAACCAACCAACTAACCAACCAACCAACCAGAAAAATATCAAGGCTCTGTGGAAAACAATATTATTTATGATAGAAGGTGACTCAGTATAAGGGAAGGCCTTTTCCTGAGGATCTAGGAGAATAATACTCCAAACAGAGGGAACAGACAGTGCAAAGGCCCTAAGGCAAGAAGAACTTTCAAGTGTCCAAAAAAGTATATGGCTGTTGAGTAGTATAGGATGGGAAGAGAAGAACAAGGTGGATTAGAGGAATAAGATGGGATGGATCATATTGGGCTTTAAAAGACAGTAAAGACATTTGGACTTTATTCCAAGGAAAAGGTATAATATAAATTACATTTTAAAGATCAGTGTGAAGAGATTTCGAGGGAAAGATGGAGTCAAAGAAACCAGTTACAGGATTATTTCAGTCACGCAGCAGAGAGGTGACAGTGGTGTGGAGAAGGTGGTGGTAGAGATTAGAGGTGAGAACATGTACAGTTTTTGATGTTGAACTTCTAGAACTTGCCCATGGTTGGGATGGGGAAATTGAGGAAAAGAAAGAAAGAAGAAAAGCTATTTTTTTCTTTTTTTTTTGGGGGGGATTTGAGCCACTAATAGATAGTTTTGTCTGTTAACAGGTATGAGTAAGAATAGGAAGATTAGATTTGAAAGGGAAAATCAAGTGTTTTCCATTTTGGTTAAGTTAAATCTGATGTAACTTTCAAACTAGTAGATGCTAATTACATAGCTGAGATCAATAGGTCAAAAAGTTTGCTTCAGAACTAGAGAGATCTATTTAAAGTGGCTAAAGGGGATGAAGAAAGTTCATTTCAGATTTGGAGGTCTATGTGACTGTCATCCCACACACTGTAACCCGTATCACATGCTTATGTAGACACTGTCCTGTAAAAAATTATCAGTAAATCAAATTAATAGGTCAGAGTAAAATTATGAATTCTAAGTATTTACTTCAGGCCAGAAAATGTTCTGATATTTACCTTGTGAGAGAGAGAGGGAGGTAGGGAGGGAGAGGTAGAGAGGTAGAGAGAGAGATTTAGAACAAAAAAAAAAAAAGAAAAAGAAGGGCAAGGGAAGGATTGGTAGTTTCGGATTAGCAGAGGCAAACTATTATATATAGGATGGATAAACAAGGTCCTACCTTACAGCACAGAGAACTACATTCAATATCCTGTGATAAACCATAATGGAAAAGAACGTTTACATATATGTATAACTGAATCACTTTGCTGTGCAGCAGAAATTAAACACAGCATTGTAAATCAACATTTCAATAAAATTTTTTTAAAAAGAAAGGAAAAGTAAGAACCCTAAGCATGGGATAACAGAAACACTAGTACCTCACAGCCACCTACACCTCATTATTTAATTCTTAGAAGATACGGACATGTTCAATCCTGTATCAAAACATACAGACAGCATTGTCTTAATTGAGTTAAATTGAATATCAGGTATTATGTCTTCAGAACATAAGTACAATTACCTCTATATAATATATTAAAAAAAGACTTGTAATCATATGTCTACCTATTAGTACTTCGAGGAATAGGTAAATACTGAAAGACAACTGATAGAACAGTAGCTGCAAATGTTAGAAAAGTAGATTTGCAATTTTTGAAGTAAATAATCCCTTTACCACAAAAACATGATAAATTGCTGCATAATATCATATGATATTGCTTATCTGTAGAATCTAAAATAGTTGATACAAATGAAATTATATAAAAAACAGAAATAGACCCACAGACAGAGAAAATAAACGTATGGTTACCAAAGGGGAAAGGCGGGGGATAAATTAGGAGTTTGGGATTCATAGATACATACTACTATAAATAAAATAGATAAACAACAAGGAACTACAATATAGCACAGGGAACTATACTCAGTATTTTGTAACAACCTATAAGGGACAAGAATATGGAAAAAATAGATATATATTTATGTATAACTGAATCACTTTGCTGTACACCTGAAATTAACACAGCATTGTAAATCAACTATACTTCAATTTAAAACAATAACAAATAAATTTAGATTATGATTTGTGTCATTAGTAGTTTAAGCAAATTTGCCACCTGCACACTCGAAGGCCTTTTTCAAAGTTCTTGTTCTTAATTTATTTTCCTGAATATTCTAAGCGCTTTGGAAACAATAAAAATGGCAAACTCCACTTCGCCGGCCTCATGCCTTCATCCCAGCTTCAACTGGCACCAGCCAGATGGATGAGTTTGCCCAGTTGCTACGAGGGACAGTTGGAACACTTGTCTTGACTGATGTTATGTAAAATGTCAGAGACTTTTGAATTTGATTTTGGCATGGCATGATGGAAACATTCCAAATCCAAAGACTGTAGAGAGCTGTACAATCACCACACAAAGGGACTGATGTGTTGCATATTGAATTCAGGCAATGATTACATATAATTGTATCATTACCATCATTACCTAGAGTGAGATTAATGGAAGCAACTATTCAGAAAAACAAGAAAGAAATTAGCTTTGAAGGAGCATAATGAAAGATTTTAATTGTGGGAAGAATTCAGTCACATTTTGAAATTACTGGTTGTGATTCCATCAAGCTCACTAACCCCGTATCTTATTCACTGCTTCAATGCATGTGCTTCATTCCATTTGTCCACACAATGACTAACAAAGGTCAGATAGCTACGGTAGATAATCTCACCTCACAGCTCATACACCAACCTGTCCAAAATGTTATTTTAATAAATGGGCAGAGGAATTTACAACACCTATTGACAGAGCAAATAAATGAAGTGGGTATTTGGTTTGTTTTTTTGTATGTGTGCCATTAACGTCTTCACATCAGTGGCATAACCCCTGTTGGAAGCAAGATAACATGGTACAGAGGTGAACTATGTATGTTTCATATTAAGTCAGAGATTAGCAATTCTTAGCATCTAAGATAACAGTCCAATTTTTTTTTTTTTTTTTTGCCGTACGCGGGCCTCTCACCATTGCAGCCTCTCCCATTGCGGAGCACAGTCTCCGGACGCCCAGGCTCAGCGGCCACGGCTAACAGGCCCAGTCGCTCCGCGGCATGTGGGATCCTCCCGGACCGGGGCACAAACCCGTGTCCCCTGCATCGGCAGGCAGACTCTCAACCACTGCGCCACCAGGGAAGTCCGAGCATTAGGGTTTTGACATATGAATTTGGGGGACACAAACATTCAGACCATAGCAATGCCCTGCATGATCCAGCTCCTGCTTACCTTTCCAGCCTCAACTCTCCCATCATTTCCTCTTGCTCTTGGTTCTCCAGGCCCACTACCTTTCTTCATGTTCCCTGAATGTGACAGGATTCCTCCCATCCCATTGTCTTGTTCCTAAGCCTGGAAAGCATCTGCCTCCAAATCCTTTAAATTAATGCTTGTTTCTCCCAGTATAGCAGGATTTTGGTTGTTGTTACCCTGCTGACTTTTGTGTCACCAGTAACTGGTCTATAGAGTGAATGTCACTTTGATATGATGTTCCTATTTACTTATGTCTAAATAGGTAATGTGTTCTTTTATTGAATTAAAATCCATCAATGTTTCATTCCCATTGACTGGTTCATATTTGGAAGTGCCTTGGTGAGTAACTTGGGTAAAGTTAGGCAGTCCATAAACTGCCACAAATGAAATCCCATTAGCAAATTGCCCTCTCTATTTGTGCAGTTAGTAATGGCAAGTTTGGGGTGGCTTTCACAGAGTTAAATGCTTTTAGTGCAAATTAAATTACCAGATTCTCAAAGCTTCTATCATAAGCCATATTAAAAACATTTATTAACCCTCTGGATTTAAGTAAGGTAAAATTAGGCTTGAAATATTTAAAGTGTCATAATTACGGCATTTTCTTCCAAGAGGAAGGACACTTATTTACAAACCGTGAAAGTTACATTTTCATGTTAGAAGCTACAAAAAAAGGGGCACTGAGGCCTCCCTGGTGGCGCAGTGGTTAAGAGTCCGCCTGCCGATGCAGGGGATACGGGTTCGTGCCCCGGTCTGGGAGGATCCCATATGCCGCGGAGCGGCTGGGCCCGTGAGCCATGGCCGCTGGGCCTGCGCATCCGGAGCCTGTGCTCCGCAATGGGAGAGGCCACAACAGTGAGAGGCCCGCATACCGCAAAAAAAAAAAGGGGGCACTGACCCCTACTTTCTGTTGTGAATCAAACACTGTCTTCTCACATTGTCCTCACCTTGCTGAACAAGCAGATTGAAAAAAAGATTCTAATTCAACCTTGATTTTAATTCAACCCAGTGCACTTACTGTGGACCCATCTGTGACAGTCCCTAAACTGAGTCAGAATTAGCAGCTACTCCTCAATAGTTCATATATGCTGACAAAGATGACCAATCAGAAAGGCTCCCTGCCTCAAAAAAGCAAAAAAGCACACCTTCTCCCCTCTCCTTATAAACAAAGAAAAAATTTTTCCACTTCTGAAACATTTTGCCTAATGCTATGCCTATTGAGAATAAAGAATCTCACTAGTATCAATCAAATAGATGGATATTAAAATACTTTTGTGTTTGAAACCGACACACTATTTCCCTGATGGCATGGGAATTAACTGGCAAATCTGGATTTTGGAAATAGTTGATGTATAGAAATAAGTTATCAGGATTCAGACGGTAAAGGCTGATGGGAAGAAGAGTGGGATAAATGGAAAGAAAATGGCTTTAGGATCAAACAAACCTGGGATGGACATTCACTTATGCCCGTTGCTTACCATTTAACTGTCTAGACCTCAGTATACTTGAGGAAATACCATTTAATTGTGAGCTGAGGAAACACCATTTAATTGTCTAGCTGAGGAAATACCATTTAATTGTCTAGACCTCAGTATACCTCTTTCTAAAATGGGGCTAATATAATATCTAAATCTTTTGCTGTGGTAGAAATTAAATGTGATAGCATAAGTTGAAGGGATAATATGAAGTCTTACATAAAGTAAGTACCTAGTAAATGTCAATCCTCACCCCTACCCACTGCTGCAATTTATTAATAGACTCAGGGAGGATTTGCCACACTGTAATCTAGTCAATGTAAGAACTAGCCAGTGATTTTCCTCCTGTATTTTAACCACATAATTCACCCAAAATTGTTTCTCTTCATGTTATATATACACTAGGCAAAAGGCTAAAGCTATAGAATATTTCTGGTAGGTTTAGATTTATGATAGAGTATATGTGGTGGATTTAGGAAGGACAGTATACTAAAATGAATTTTTTTCTTTCTTTTAGGGATATCAACAACATGGAATATGAGGTTGGCCACCCATACTATGAAAGCAGGGAAGGCGGCTAGCTGAATGACATGATTTGCAAGTCCATTCACTCATTCATTCAACATTTATTAAGTTCTTGCTATGTGCAAGGCATTGTGTTGTTCCAGAGTGATAACGTGAGTACAACTGCTATGTCCCTTCCTTGACAAAACAAAGAGCCTAATGATGAAGAAAGGTAGTAATATCTATTAAAGTACTGCATAATACTGTTCAGTAAATAATTAAAACCGAGATAAGCCCTTTGAAGGAAAGGAGCTGAAAGAATATATGATGAAGGAATCCCATTCAGATAGAGACATCCAGGAAGGCTTCCCTATATAACAGTGGTTTGGACTGATGGATAAGTGAGAGTTAACTGGGAAACCTAGGAAAGGTCACTCGCCTTCTCTCCCTGGGAAACCCCTCATCCTTCAAGACAGAGCATCTTGAAGCTTCTTGATTCCCACAGGCCTAACTGGTTGCTTCCTCCTCTGTCTTCCCCAAACACTCCTTCTGTTCTACTTCAAGGTTTCCCACAATGTAATTATCTGTGTATATTTCTCCTCACATGTATCAGGAGGCCAGGATGCTGTCTGTTTCTGTAATATCAAGGCTCCGTACCCAAGCGCATAGTGGAAATGTTTCAAGGATGAATCTACTCTGACCCTGTGACGATGCTTAACACTTGCACGTAACCCATTTATTTTAATTAAGAGTTACGTTTTTGAGGAGAAGATTTTTTTTTTCTTTTTTACAGTAGTGGAATTCTGAGCAATTTTGCCTAATTATTTGATTTCTATTCTAGCTACTGTATTGTTTACACAAAATATAAACATTTTTTAAAAAGGCTGTTAGAATGCAAGCTATCAGAAACTAACACCTCAGAGTTCAAGTAACTGGTAAAATGGACTTTAATAACCTAGGAAGAGCCAAAGGGATCAGGATCCTGTATCACCAAGTTTTGATTCAGGGAAGTAAACCCAACATACAATCTTGTAGAAATAACGAAGCAAGACTTATGGATTCTTTACAGCAATGATTAAACTGAAACTGCCAGGAAGTTCCATAAGGCTAAGTGGTACTTTGTCGTGCAATAATAATTCTTTTTGGTTCAGCAAAGATGCAAGGAAATGCAGAGAACTTCCTTCCTGTGGAGGTTTCTGCATTTCTGCTAGATCAGAGATACACACTATGGGCCCTCCTTCCCTCATAGTATTCTGTTTCCTAGTAACCAACATGTTTAGGCATTACAAGCAAGGGGGCTACATGAATATACACCCTTACTCTTTTTTAACAATAGACAGGAAGAAATGCAGTGGGGAAACAGCTGTAAATCATGATCAACAACAAAAATAATATCTTCTAAAAGTTTGCTTGAGAATGAGCATACTATCAAAAATGTAACTCTGATTTGCATGTAATTTAAATACCTTCCTCAATGTTTGCTGGAGGGCACACTTCCTGTGTTCCTGAGTCTATTTTAATACCTATAACTCAAAATGAAAACACAGTAATAGTAAAATTAGGATGATAACTATAATTATAAATTCCTTCATATCACCATTCAATAAATGTTCTTTGTAGTGGATTTCCTTTGGTTTTATGTTCACAAATAATATTCGTTTAAGATAAACTGCTATGCCCTGTGGGAACAATAATATTTCAAAGCTTTATGCCTTGTAGTTTGTCAAACTTTTCAACTGACCTGATACTCTGGGTCAAGATGGCTTTTTCAATTAAAAATTGAGAAGGAATAGAGGATGCAATAAAGCAGGTACCAGCAAAAGCTAAGTATGGAAGTAAGGTTATTAATGTCGGAAACGGAGAGGAATAAGTAACTCTAACAGCAGCTGGCAGATTTAACAGTAGAATCACTGATGAAAGAACGGGCCAAAAGGATAGGGGGAATAAAAGAAGAGGAAAGGAATAACATGTGAGAGCCACGGGGTGGAAACAGAAAGAAGGGATAATGAAGGCAGTGAACAGAATTGGTTTCCTAGTGAAAAGGTTAATTAAAATCTTTCGTGGCATGAAATTCTTAAAGAACTACTTTTCTGACTATGTGTGTATATATTCGTGTGTGTTCTTTGTAAACACTCAGAGATGATAATGATTCTCTCCTAACATCCTTTCACACTAATGCTTGAGCACATTTATTTTAAAAGGGCAATAATTTATTATTTTAAGCCTTCTAATATGTTGAGTAGAAAGAAATTTAACACTGTTGACCTGAAAATAAATCTTAGGAGCCAGAGTTTTATCTCTTTTCCTTGTTCTGTTCTATTTTCTCCAAAATTTAAAACCAACAACAGAAAAGCAAATCCAGTATCTCTATTAAAATAGACAGCAAAATGAATGAACGCTTACAAACAACAGAGGGGACAAAAGGGACCCATAAGGCTTGGGAACTTCAGTACTACTCCGAAGACTATCAGGCTGATTTCTAAGCTGAAGAAATGATTACAGATCATCCCAGGAGGACGCCAACCAATAAGATGGCTGCAGCACTATTTGTTTTCTGCCTTTTGTGTGTTTCTTAACGTTAATCTTGCAGTGCTGTCACACAGATTCCAGCAGCCTGGGGCAGGCTGGGGGCTCGGGGAGGGAGGGTGGAGTTTCCGATGTCAGTGTAAAGGGCAAATGCTGACCAGTATCATCAAGAACACACAGTCCATCCAAGGCATGACATGTTGTCTCCATCACGGTTACCCTTTTATGCCCATCCATGTAGTTTATACACCCTTACGGGGGAAGGTATTGTGTGCAGTAAATACCTTCCTTTTGTTTGTTCTATATTTAGCCTTAGCCTTGACTTTAAAAAGCATTCGATTTATTTGTTTTCAGAATCCCGGCGTATTCTGACTACTGAAATAATTGCAGTGGATCAGGCTACAAGTTGTAGGGGGAAAAGTATGAATATACCTGCTCAACAAGAAGCCAGCCTTCCAAGACCCTCTTGTGCTTAAATAGAATCCTTTCATGTGGAAAATCAAAAACAGAGTGAAGCAGTTTCCTGAGAAAGGCAATTTTTTTTTTCTTTTCCATTTTGTCAGAAAGCAAATGTGAGAAGGGGAGAATCTGTCAGAGATGTTTCATTCTGCACTCAACTTCTTAAGAGAAGTTCCCATGATTTTATCTCCAAAGAAAGGCATTTCCTCCTTCTTTACCAGTGAGAGATAACTTTGGTTTGTCAAAACTGGTCAGGATGAATGTTTTTCTAAGTTGAACCAAAATAATGATGATGATGATGATGATGATGATGATAATGACAACGAAAACAATAGGACAATAACAGAACCAGGGATGGAAGAACAGCGTAACGTAGCAGCTGCTACAATAATTGTTATTGTTGTATGGTCAATGAAGACTTTTCCATATCCTTTGAGCCTTAGCACAGGCTGAAAAACAGCCATTTTAGCATTCAAGTCTTCACTTTTCCATTTTATTTAATGTAGGCATACTTCCTTTCCCATAATTGTAGGGCAAGGATAGTTTTGACATTAATGAATTAGCTCCAGTGATACTAAGGATGGGCAATATTTATGATTATAGAATTCATTCAAAGACAGAAATTTAAAACACTGGTGTTAAGAGAGAAGAATTAAAGCCTATCCCATAAATTAAATGCATTATGTCATGTCTAGCACAGAGCGTTGGCTGAATTTATTTGCTGTTGAATTTCACATAGTCTCAGATCTCTTCGGGCTACATTAAAAAATTTAGAGGATATATTACATTCATGTTTCTGTAGTAAGTACTTGGAAAAAAACAAAGATATTAAAAATGCTTTCTCTAGCCTCGAGGCATCTACAATCTAGTTAGGAATATAACATTTAAAACCCAAAAATGTCTTCAACTGAAGGCACAAGGAAATCAACCTCTAGGAAAAGATCACTGAGTGAGTAAAACAGGTTCTACATGCTGAGTTTTGTGAATTAAGGCCCAACAACTCCTAAAAGAAAACCAATGAGAGAGAGAGAGAGAGAGAGAGAGAGGAAGGGAGGAAGAAAGAGGAAGGAAGGAAGAAGGGAAGAAAGGAGGAAAGGAAGGGAAAACCCACCACTGGATCTAACTTTAGACTTGGGACAGAGCCATGGCTGGACTTAACTTGACTGTCTCTGGGCGCCTAACACGGAACCAAGATTTGTCATAGAAAGACTCATCCTCAGTTTAGTCATCTGTAAAGTGGACTGGAAAATTCCCACACACCCATCTCCTAGGAGCAAGGTCTGGCTTGTAAAACTTTGTCAGATACAAGACAGACATTTTAGGTACAAATCACTTACATGTATATATTGCTTAGTAGAGCATATGATTTTACATACTATTGGATAAAGCATTGATTTGTCTGAGTTGCCCTTACCAACAATAGTAGTTGTCCTAAAAATAGTGGTAGATGCCATTTATTGAGCACTTACTATATGATGCATGTCTTTCTGTACTTCATCTGACTTAGTTTATCCTCAAAACTCTATGGGGTGACTAAAACTACTACCACTTACAGTGATAGAGTCAGGATTTGGACCCATTTCTGCCTCTGACTATGAAGTCCCCCTGCTGTTAACCATTCCATTCTTGGATCTGGTTAGACTTATGTATCCAGCTTGTTCTGCTAAACAATAAGAGTTGATAAAGGAAAAGATGTGAATTAAAAATAAAGAGTATATCACAGTACTTTCTAAAGCTGACTAATCTGTAAAGGCCATTGAATAGCCTCATTTTACAGATAATTAAAGGAAGGCCAAGAAAGGGTCAATCATTTGCTGAGGATTACCCACCTACATAGTCAAAACTTGACATGGCACCCAGGCTGATTGGTTCCTATGCCAGCCCTCTTTTACTTCTTCAATACCTTAAAATAGTAAAATGCTGAGGAAAGACTAGCATTCACAGAATTTTCTAATTATCTAAAAAGTTAAATAAAAAGCTCTTTCTATGTCAATCTTGGTTACTGAAAATCTAAAGTATGGGTTGGATTTCCTGCTTTGGCAAACATAATAGAAGAACAAAATATATTTCTTGGCCTCAACATGTTACAGTGGAGTTGGTACTCAAATAGGATAAATTTGAGTTTTACTTTCAACTTAACTAGTTATTTGCTGTGCAGATGTGTAGACTGTTGCATGAAGGTTTCCCAATGAATCATGCCTCTGGGTATTCACCCCCTTGTATGGCACCTACAGTATCAACTCTAGACTTGGTCATGTGATTTGCTTTGGCCAATGGTAAAGGTATGGTATTCACTCCCTTGTATGGCACCTCCAGTATCAACTCTAGACTTGGTCATGTGATTTGCTTTGGCCAATGCCCAACAGGTAGGACACAGCAAGGCCTGAACACTGAGGACAGCTGTGGTGGCAGTGTGTAAGAGCCCATCCTACCCTCACTGAGCATGAAAGACCATTGGTGAGAAATGCCCAGCCATTGCTATTACAGCTGAGCTCAGTCCTCAGCTGTGGTACCCAGAACTTAATGGAGGCACAACCAGCTATGAAGAAGATTAATAGCCTAAGGTAAAAGAGTTTGCCCCATCGTGGGCTAAACACTTTCAAGAGACAATGTCTCCTTTTCCATGTCTCAAGTCTTCAGTGAAAGATTAGCAGTGAGATCCAAACCTAGGCATTCCTTTTTCTACCCACTCCTTTCTTCCCCATCCAGTTGTATATCTAATGTTTCAGAAAGGGCCCTATCTCCCCCAACCTTTGAGCATGAGCTAGACTTAGTGACTCGACTGCAAAAAATAGAGGATGCCAAGAGAAAACTAGAAATGTAACGGTGGAGCAACTCAGCAAATACTACCTTGTTCAAGTGATGAAGGTCAACATCTCCAGTGCAGGTCATGACGGTTCATATGCCTCATGATAACATCAGTCTAAACATGAGATAAATATCAGACAATCCCAAATTATAGGGCATTCTACAAAATCCCTGACTAGTACTTCTCAAGACTATGAAGGTCATGAAAATAAAAGACTTAGAGATTATTACTGACCAGAGAAGACTAAGGTGACATGACAACTAGATAACTAAATGTGATGTGGCATTCTAGACTCAATTCTTTTTTTTTTGCAGTACACGGGCCTCTCACTGTTGTGGCCTCTCCCGTTGCAGAGCACAGGCTCCGGATGCGCAGGCTCGGCGGCCATGGCTCATGGGCCCAGCCGCTCCGCGGCATGTGGGATCTTCCCGGACCGGGGCACGAACCCCTGCATCGGCAGGCGGACTCTCAACCACTGCGCCACCAGGGAAGCCCTCAATTCTTAAACAGAAAGAAAAATGGAACATTAATGAAAAAACTGGTGAAATCCAAATGAAGTGTGGTGTTTGGTTTAAAAATGGGAGGGACATTTATCATATAACAAATGTCATTACATCCTTCCAACCCACGAATGAAATTGAAAAATAAAAGACATAATCCACTCAGAGGGCAGGAGTAGTTCTGCACACTGCTCATAATGCTAAGCAAGATTTTATTATGTATCTAGACACAGAATACACTAAATGAAGTGGGACTGAATCTAAGGTCTTCTTCAGAGCTAGGGCAAAAAGTAAAAAAGTAAAAAGGAAAGGAAGGAAGGGAGGGAGGGAAGGAAGGGAAATAAAATGATTGTGTGCTTATATCCTCTTGTTTCATGTCTCTCCCTGTACCCATTTCCAATAAAAAGTGGAGTGCATGAAGAAAAACCAGTTACTGTGGAGTTAATTTAAAGATTTAAAGAGTTAGATTCTAGTTAATTGAGAGTTTTCCTATTGGCATCTTATAGAGACTAGCCTATAAATTAAAATGTATACACGCATACATCACTTTAAATAGTACTATATTAAATAAATATTTATTTTTAAATGTTATTATTCAATATGTTTACATCAGTTCTAGCAAGTCACAGACCTTTTTAATATCAATATTCTGTACTAATCTTTTGTTATCCCAAAGCATAAACATCATTAACCTATTACTGTTTTCTTATTTTGCACAGAGATTAATGTAGGGTGGTGGACAGTATTCATACTGGTTTATCTAAACCGATTTGTGATGACAACACAGTCTGGGATGGAGACGGGGAGAATCTATAAATTTGCAGGGGTCGACATGAATAAAAGCTTACACTTTGACAAAAGTGCATCTGGCTCTTTAAATATTCATGAAAATAATAATATAAGGCCTCTGCTCTGTGGGGTGTTTACTCTCTTTTCAAGAGTTTAGTTCTGCAAATGTGACGGTAAAAAGGTTGGCAGATGATACTGAATAATGCTATTGTAATGCGGGGGAAAAGGTTCTGATGGAGAACGACATCATCTGGGCCTTTGGGTTTTTTTTAAAGCATATTGGAAAGAGATCAAGAAGGGCCCCTTGGCAAATAACATAAAACAGAAGTAACAACGTGAGGAGCAGAGGCAGACGACCAGGAAGGATGTGCTAATTCCACATGTGTCACTTTTGGAACTGGTCGCACTTTCAGTCACATGACAAGGTCTATTCCCTTCTAAGGAATGATCAGCTTCCAGTGATAGAAATGGTGATTGATTTGCAAAATCAATTGTCCTGGATTACGAAGCACTTGTGTCTGAGGTCCAAGCATCTATTTAGCTGGAACCCCAACTTTGAATTCAAGGATGATTATCTTAAGCCTCCCAGCAGGGGTCAGTAAGCTAATGATAAAATATAAACTCTGATATACTACCGTAATCACTGTTTCCACTGACAACATGAGGGAAAAAAAACAAAAAAACAAAAAAAACCCCACATGTATGATATCAAAGACCCTGCTGGGTAAGCTTTGGATGAAAATACGAAATATTTCTCAGCAAAGTGACAGTATTTTACATAGAGAGTCAAAATATAATAGTTGCACTTTAGTGTAATGATTACAGAGAGGGCAGGAGTCTGTAGTCTGCTAGCTTTGAGAATTATATGCATGTAGGTTTGGTGTACTATTCAAATATTATAAATATATACAGGAAAGAAACCGAACATTGGAAAATTAATGATTTTCCAACAATGATTTTGCTTAAACTTTATACTTAAATAATTTGAACATAATAGAGGCAGCATTTAGATACATTCTGATTTCATTGAGGACTCAGTCACTGAAGTCACCTTTCATTTGCAGAGAGGCGCTCAGTCACCTCGTCCTGGTACTCCATCCTCATACTTGCTACACTCCCTGGCCCTGGAATAGTTTGGAGCTTTGCATGGGTTATAATGATATTAGCAAGAGTGGAGAGCTGAGACCTTTTATTTGAAAAATATAATTCATTTCCTTGAAACCAGCCCTAAACCCGTTCCTAAAATTTAAAAGATGGTCATGGACAAATGGGGTTCTGTCATCTTGCCAGCTACAAATCCAAGATCTTTACCATGGCCTGTATCCCTCACCTTGATCATCTCACTCCAGAACACTGACTCCTCAGTGTTGGAAGAACACACCAAGCACAATTCCCTCGGAGCCTCTCTGGAAGACACTTTTCCCCCAGACACTTCGGGAGGTGGTCCCGTCACCTCATTTAGTTGTTTCCCCAGCTGTTATTTCCTCAGAGAGGTTCTCCCTGACCTCCAGACCTAAAGAGCAGCCACATCGTTCTTTATTCCCTTAGCATACTTTGTTTTTCTTCAAAGCACTTTCAACACCTACGTTATCTTCTTGGTTTATCTGCTATGTGTTTTCTGCCATCCCCCACTAGAATCATAAGCCCATGGAGGTGAGAGATTTATATGTTTGGTTTTCTGATGAATGTCCAGCATCAAGAACCTGCCTAGTACAGTAAGAACTCAAGAAATATTTCAAAATAAATGAATGAACAGACAAATCAATATATGTACCATGCATTGCCCACTTTGAGGATGGCAAAAGAGAGATGAGACAGATCATGACAAGACACATATCTAATTGAAGAGACTAGAGTTGAACACAGAATGATTTTTCATAGCCCTTATTCCAACCAAACCAACCCATGGCAGAAAGATAAACTGCTCTCCACTTAGAGAAACATAAGCCTTTAGTAGGAGCCTCTGGTGAATGGATCAGGTATTGGAAAGATTAGTTTTAATCGAATCTTCCATTATTTGAGAAGTTCACAAAAGAAAATGCTCTGTTCCACTGCCAAAGACAGAATTAGAGGCTGAGGAGCTCACTGTTCTAAACTCACAGGGAATTTCTTAGAGTCTGATGTCCTTATTACATTTTGATATTTATTCTTTTATCTCTAAATTCATAGCATAGACGAGCACATCAGACACTGTCGAGATGAGAGATCATTTGTGAACTAACAGCACTTAATTAAATTTTTCTCTTGGCTCTTTTTCCTTTTCTAGTTATCACAAAAACCTAGATGTGAAAATGCCCCTTTTTTATTCTGTCTCCTGTGCATGAATCATAGCTTTAAAATCAGAAATCTTCTCATTTTTGTAATTCTCCCCAACTTCAGATTAAACATTTGATCCTGCCTTATTTTGAATAATAATTGGAAATAAAAACAAGGTTGGGGGGTGGTGGCTACTCGCTGGAAATTTCAAACATGTGAGATGACTTGAAACCATCAAGAATTGTACCTGATTTCCATGCTCTATACAACCTCTATTCCAATAAATATTTAATTAATGCACATATTTCTGCTTGACTTTCCAGAAAGTTGGCAACCTTACACCTCCCTCTTGCTTTGATAGACTCATTCATTTTTTTCCCACCCACTCAGGAAAGAAAAACAGTGGGAAAAACCAAAGGTTAAAAAGACACCCCTTAATGAATGTGTTTAAGAGCCGACATGTCTTCTTTCTTTTTGTTCCATTAAACTGGCACCTACTCAGCGTGGCATTGTTCACTTTGAAGTGGGTTTTCATTGTTCTCCTACCAGCCTCCATCAAGGCCTCCTGACAGATGACCTATCAAACGCTTCCTCCTTTGTCTTCCAACCTCACCACCCCTAATTTCTTTCTTTTTTCTTTTCTTTCTTTCTTTTTTCTTTTTTTTTTTTTGAAAAGGCACAATCTGCTCACCCTCTGGCTCATCTTCCTCCTAGGGTAGCAGTTGGTAAGCCTGGGCCCCCCCAAAGTCAGGGCTGTTATGCGAAACATGTCTGGATCCCAATTACCCAAGGAGAGGTAGTGCATAAATTAGGAGATACTGTTTCTAAAGCTGTCAGGGATAAACTGTCCTTATTTCCTGAAACTGTCATAGGAAAGAAGCATGATTCTAAGAGGAGCTCTGACACCCCTGTTTCTCCTTGAAGACAAAGAGGCCCTAAAGTCTCCTGCCAGGGCTGGGCCAGGAATAGGCTTACAACAGACTCAACTTATAACAGAGCATTAGGAAATAACATAGAACTGGCACTGTGGTTGGAAGGCAAGTTTCAATTCAAACTAGGCGAGAGGACATCTATCGATAATAAAGCTGTTTCATGAATCACGTGGAGTATTTATGCTGAGGTTGCTTGGATGATGCTGCAGCATCCTAAATAAAGTGTCAGTTTCATAGCAGAGAAAGGAATGGCTCTCTTGCCCCTGGGTAGGGGCAAGAACTCTACCAAGGGGTGAGAGTTGGGGCAAACCAATCCCTACATCCCCCAAAGTTACCTGTAGTCTTGGGAAGGCTGCTAGGCTGGAGTGACTAAAACTGGGCTTCTCTGGATCTTCCTGAACAAAAGCCTTCAGAAGGTCTATCTTCAGTGAAAACAGATAACCAGTCTATTTCATTCTCTACCTCGTAACTGTCCTCCCTCTCTTTGGCCCCTCCCCACATCTGGACACATAGATTGTACTTTTTGGCATGGTCAACATCATTTATATAGAATTCAATTACTTATTAGATGACCCATGGCACAATCAAACACATACCTATGCATAAATACACAGGTATCTGAGATACAATTTTAAAGATTTTCCGTCAAAATGATTGGGCATTATCTTTAAAAAAAATCTTTTTTTCTTTTACATGTTAACTCTTCAAATTATAAGCATAGATCATCCTTAAAAGGAACTTCTGGAGAACAGATCCTTTCCAAAGATGGTGGAAGTGACATGTCATGACTTATGGCTGGCTAGGCACTAACTAGTTATTTTCTTTTTCCAAATTTTGTGAAATTTTGTTAAAATAAAATGAGTTGAACTGAGCAAAGCTACTATCAGCAGCGTATAGTATTTGTATAGACAAGAATAAAATTTAAATTGTACATGTTTGATTGGCAGAAACACAACTCATACATATTTTTCCTTTCTGTAGCATTTCTATTTAAATGACTGAGTCTTTGCTTTGCTGTCCTCCAAATGGATGTAAATATGAAAGCCTTAAAAGAGTAAACTTCTCCACGCCTAGAGCCCATGCTCTGCAACAAGAGAAGCCACCGCAATGAGAAGCCTGCACACCGCAACAAAGAGTAGCCCCCACTTGCCACAACTAGAGAAAGCCCGCGTGCAGCAATGAAGACCCTACGCAGCCAAAAATAAATCGATCAATAAATATTTTTTTTTAAAAAAGAATAAACTTCAGTACTTCTGTTTAACAAAACCAAAGATCAATCATTGCATTTAGTATCAGATCTGATAAGTACTAGTCACGTACTGGAAAAGCAAAATCTATTGTTAGTCTCTATGACTGTTTTCTCTTCTCTTTATATGGAAACTTCACCGTGCTTTCAATCAAGTGAGAGAACTAGATATAAGTGAAGTATATAAATATTTTTAAACTAATGGCGAATTATTTTGAGTAAGTGAATATCTGAGGAACAAGGCATATGATTTAATGCTGGATTCCTTTGATAATTCAGGCATCCTAAATAAAGTGTCAGTTTCATAGTAGAGAAAGGAATGGCTCTCTCCCAATAGAAACAAGAGATGCTTGTTTGGCTGATGTTGATTTACATGAGAAATTAGGCTTCTGACTTCCTTATATTTGGTTGATTAAACTGAAAAGTTTGCAGTCAGCAATAATTACCAAAACATCACCTAGGCATAAGCCACGACACCCCTACACTTGATATTGCTGCATCACTGAAAATATGTAGCTATTGTTTTTCAATAGATGGTATAAATCAGGCTCCGATTATCTAAATGGTAAGAATTCACTAACTTCTGGATGACATCCAAACTCCTCAAGCACATCTGCTCTACACACTAGCAAAATGCACAGTGACGAGTGCTGCACAATTCAACATAACAATTTAAATATTTTATATAATTAATGATATGTAATTAAACTTAATGTAATTACATTTGGGTTCTCTGAGGTAACTATTTTTACAATTAGTGTTTCATCAACAAATAGCTTTTCCAAGGCACAACACAGCTCTTCCGACAGTAGCAAGCCATACCCAGAAGTGTCCCTGTTACAGTAAATAAATTGTAAGGCAACAAAATCAAGCACTCTAGCCCATCAGCTTTTGATTATATGAGAAACAAGAGGCCTTCGCATGCCAAAACCACATGTCAACCTATACGTTAAGGGCTTTGCCTTCCGCTTGCTGGAAGTTGGCAAAGGACAAGAAGGTTCAACCATGAGATGGGCTTTCTTATAACTTTACTAGCATAGTCAATTACTAAGAGGCCTATAAAGAGAAGGCTCAACATTTTACATGTCTCAACAGGGCCAATAAAACTGTCTACTGACCCGCCTCACTTCCTTAGGTCAAGAATTTGATGAGGAGATGGTGAAGGAGTAGCATCTGAGAAGCTGTTCTACCTTCAGTGATGAAGGAAAGACATCTGCCCAGTATTCAGATAGGGCTGTACCTGTATGAAGTCATTCTATGTCCCCAGCTCAATTAAATTAATGGTCACATCATATAGCCACAACAATAGCAAAGAGATCTCACTGCTAGGATTTTTGCTTTAAAACATTTGGCCCACTGCGCTGGTTTATGGAGCAGATATATGATTTAAAACTATATCCTCTCCCCAGATCTGTTCAATTCAAAAGAATTGTAGCAAAGAGGCTTTTTCTCTTACATGGAGGGCTCAAGTCTGTAGCTGTCTAGACTAGCTCTCCAGACTGTCTTCTGAGGGCCATTGCACCTTTGGAATGAATCCACATTTCTCTTCCACGCACTCCTTTCTCTCAAAATAATTCTCTGGCTTGTCCATGCCCAAGATTAAGTTTCCGTTATTGCTTTCCTTTAAGAATTTTTATTAACAGCAAAGGATCACATGTCCACAGTAAATGTCAAATTAATCTTCCAGGCCATAATGATAAAGCAACAATCCCCTGACACAGCCTTACTCATATAAAAGTTATAGCTTTCAGGAATGGCCACACTCAATTCTTATTGATCCTTCTCTTATTCTAAATAATATTCTTATTTCTTGATTTTTCCAATTTAAATATCATTTAATGACTTTCTAGTCTGGAAAGGAAGACTGTAGTTGTAGTTGTTTTGAATACCAGGCCCCCAACCATCCAAAACTTCTTACTTTTACTTCTTACTTCTCTTATTTCTCCTCTTACTTTCTCTCAATATAAATGTAGCACCATCTATAATAAACCACTATGGAAAATGTATTAAAAAACCCCAATGTTCATTAATACATTAATGTGACTATGTTTATTGTAGAGTCATATAGTGTACCACGATCAAATAGCCTTTCTTACACAAATGTTATTTGAGCTAAAGTGAATGTATCTTTTAATTTGCTTTATTTTCTAGGAAATTATCAGTAATTAACTTCCCAAATTCCCCAACAGAACTAAAACCTTTTTTTCTAACAAAGGTGAACACATCAGGGTCCACTCAGGGGTGCTGCTACCTTCCTGCTTCAACCTCAGCTGTCACCTGGAAGCTCCCATCCTAGCATCATCCCGAGAACTGCCTCTTTCCCTCAGAGGATCCTTTTTTCTAGATCCTGAGACTTCCTCTTTACTGGTTCTTTCCCCTTTTATTAGACCTTAATGCTAGGAAAGACCTTGCACTTATTTGAAAATAGGCTACACATGGAATTCTACTTTGACAATTATTTCTCATAATACACTGAATGCATTCCTTCCTTGTCTTAGTTTTATCAGTGCTGCTATTGAAGAGGTGTTGGTCCACTCTGATTCCTTATATTGTGTGTATGTGAACATACATTTTTTTTCTTTCTGGGAATGTTTCTCCCTTTAATATTTATCCCTAAAGTTTTGAAATGCCATCATGATGTCCCTTGGGGTGAATATTTTCTCATTTATTGTGCCGGGCACTCAATGTGCCCTTTCAATCTGGAAACTCATGCCCTTCTTGGATTATTTCTATCATCATTTCTTTCCTCTCTGTTTTTGTTCTTTTTTTTTTTTTTTGGATTTATCTGTCAGGAACTGCTATAATTCAGATGTTGAATCTCCTAGCACAGTGGTTCTCAAAGTCTAGTTCGTAGATCAGGCACATCTGCATTCCACCTGGGAACTTGCTGGAAATATGCATTCTCAAGTCGCACAAGTAGCTTGTGATTTAGCAAGCCCTCCAGGTAATTCTGATGCAGGTAAAGTTACAGAATCACTGGTTTAGACTGATCCTCTATTTTTTTTTTTTTTTGCTCCTTCCTCCTTCTTTGTCCTCAACGTTATTCTCCAATCCTTCAACTGTGTTTTTCATTCCTTCTATTAGGAATACCAAGTATTCATTTCTGAGCACTTTTTCTTATTACTTGAAAGTTTTCCTCTCTTATTTTATAGCTAGCTGTCTATTCTTATTTCATGGTGGCATTATATTTTATTCTCTCCCTCAGGGTATTAATTTAAATTATATTTCACTTGTTTTAAGATTTTTTGTATGGTTTGTTTCTCTTGGTTTCCTTTTTATTTGCTGGTTTTGCTTTCTCTACTTAATTTAAGAAGATTTTTACAAGGATTTGGTGATCCTTAGATGTCTGTATCTATTCAAAAGTGAAGGAAAAAAATACCTTCTGTAAATACCAAGTGCAGAGTGGGGCTTGTCAATTGCAGGCTTCCCTCTAGCTGTTTGGTAGCCCCCATGGATCTTTTTACCTTTAGGTAGACCAGTTTCTCAGAAAGGAATTCTCCAAACCTTGTGGAGGTATTGGGGAAACATTCTGCCTGCCAGCTTGAGAAAGGCCTAAAAGATGGAGGGTTGTGGGATCTCAGCATTTGGTTTGCAGACCTCTCACTTAATCTCCTTATTTTCAGAACAGTTTCTTCT
This sequence comes from Mesoplodon densirostris, assembly GCF_025265405.1. Classification (NCBI taxonomy): domain Eukaryota; kingdom Metazoa; phylum Chordata; class Mammalia; order Artiodactyla; family Ziphiidae; genus Mesoplodon; species Mesoplodon densirostris. Next base: position 69,199,197 of record NC_082675.1, on the reverse strand, counting down.
CCCCACACTCTCCCCACACTAAATTAGGAATTTAGGAATTCCTAAAACCCGATCCTCTCTGATTTAGTCCCTGTAGAAAGTGGGCATTCTCTCTTTTGCTGGAGTCGGAGAGGTCTAATTGCTCAGCTCTGTGGGATCAGAGAGGGTTTGTAGGTTCATAGACAATCACCCTCATTCTACTTGTTTTCCATACTCTGTACCCCTCCCCATCACAATCATCTGTTGCCACAATTCCTGAGTCTTCCTGGGGTTCTGAGGCCTACTCTGGCTTGTTTAGCATTCAGTTGTAGTTATTTGCTCCCGACCAGAGATCAAATTCAGTTACTATTCATCCATCCGCTTTTCAGCTTCCAAAATCTTGTCCTCTCCTAGCTGCTGTTCTCCTTATTCCGCTTTTGTTGCCCTTCGAGATTATCCCATCTGTACTCCATTCTGTCATGTTAGCACTGAGGGAGGAGAGCTACACTTGGGTGTTTAGTTCATGATATCCCCAGAAGCCCTTGTCATACTATGGAATATCAGTGGAGAGTAATCCTGAAAGCATGGCCAGGAGGCACTGCTCTTCTAGAAGGGCTAGTAGGGTGGAGACAGGCTGGGGAGGAAGGGCATTGGTATCCAGCTAGAGGCACATTCATTTTGATGGGGAAGGGGAACCCAGAGCCACTTGATTCTCATGTGTGTCCACAGGTCTGTGAAAAGAATGTCTGCCTGATGGTCAAAAGAGAGAGCTCTGTTCTCTTATCGTGAGTGAAGGCCAATCTACACAAACACAAACCTGAAATTTGATGGTGACAAAAGACCTATAGGTAATACCAAAAATTTTCTCCTTTAATATCTAATTAGATTGCCATCATGGCTGCACCACCTGGACCCCAGGGAGGACCCTCAGATTTGTTTCAGTCTCTTTTAGCTTGATTCCAAGGTACTGTGAACCTAAACCAGAGCGATGCAGTCACAAGGGTGATTTGAGAGTCAGTGTGAGTTTGGGAGAAAGCAATTAGGTGGTGTTTCTGCTTTACCTTCCTACCCTGATGATTTGAACTTTCAATGATAACCATTTGGTCTTTTCATGGATTCTCCCTTTCACAACATTCTGTTTCAGAAAAAGGAAAAGAGGGAGTGGGAGAGAAGAATGTACACAAAAGTGATATATTTATGGGAATTCCCTTTGTTGCCAGGCCAATATGGACTAACTCAGCAATAGTGGGAAGAGATGGGACAAAATAATTGGTGAGGCCTCCCTTCAATTCTACGTTAAACACAAGCTTCCTAATGTGTCTGCTAATCAAACAAAAGGTGTGGTGTGATGTAGTAGAAAGAACACAGAGGTGAAACTCTAGAGAACTGGGTCCCAGTTTTTCTCTGCCCTTGACTGGCTAGCCAAGATTTAGAAGGCGAGAACTTCTGGTTCATTTTCAAGTTCTAATCTAACCTGAAATGGCTAATCACTTAATCTGTGTATTTCAGTGGTCTCATCTGTAAAATGGGAATGACAGACTACAAAATACCCAATAAATTGTCCATGTGATTTTTATAACCTGTACATCCATATTCCTTAGTATGTAGTATGTGTTTATAATCCATGCTTATGCTGGTTGGGATGGAGGTGCATTCTTGCAAGGCTTGGAGTATCCCCTTCCACCCCTCTTTTATTTATTTTAACTATAATGTAACTTAAAGAAATTTATTCTAAAATGAGAAATGTATTGTGTTCAGTGGTTCAGAAGCATCTGTGGGGTGTTAGTGAAAGCATAAGTGAAACATAATTGGGAAGCTAAATTATTCAATGCATTCCAAAGCTTGGGGCATCTACACATGTTCAACAGTTGCACTTGTAGTGGCCTGGTTTGTATGCTGCCTGACTATATGAGTTCTTATCAGGATGACTTTTGAGATTAAAAATTTAAATAGCTTAAGTCAGCAAAGCACTGCATAAGCACAAATAAAAAGCGGTGCATTAGAGAATGCAAGTGAGCTTTGTCATCGCTGGGCTAAGAGATTCAGCTCAGAGTCCCTGGATGGAATGCAGTGTAGGCCTGATCTAGGAAAGTTAATCAGCAGCTTCCTCTAGGCAATAATTTTTTTTTTTTTTTTTTCAGTACACGGGCCTCTCACTGTTGTGGCCTCTCCTGTTGCGGAGCACAGGCTCCAGACGCGCAGGCTCAGCAGCCATGGATCACAGGCCCAGCCACTCCGCGGCATGTGGGATCTTCCCAGACCGGGGCACGAACCCGTGTCCCCTGCATCGGCAGGCAGACTCTCAACCACTGCGCCACCAGAGAAGCCCTAGGCAATAACACTTTGACTTTACTTGGCCCCATTTCTTTACTTTATGTAGAGTCCTGGAGGATAATATGATGGTATTTTGGATTACTATTCACTCCACATGTGAGAGGGTTGTTTCTAAACCTTGAACATCAATTCACTCATTTGTAGTTACTTCATGGACAAATCTAGCATCTCACTGTGGTCTAAACATTGTACTCAATTTCATTTGTTCCTGTTTCAACCTTCTTTTGTCCTGGTGGTAGAAAAAGGTAGGCAAATCTGTCTTGGCAAATGGTAAAATGCTGGGACACTTACCAAGAGTGGAAGATTGCCACTGACAAAAACATTATTTCAGAGAACCTTCCTTTAGTTTTTAGATTATCAAGTACTCTTCCAATGTGCAAGCAGACAGTTGCCTAATTCTGAAGGATGAGTAATGAATTATATTGAATAACAATATTTACTGATTTAACCTCAGTAGGGATCAAAGGTGTCTGGTAAAACAATTTGTAGAATAGTCACTTTCAAGCCTATAAACGTCACTTGGATGGTCAGATGCCAACAGAAATATACTCTGAAGCAGTAATCAGCCTTGTCCAGAATGGATGATCTAGGTAACTTTTTTTTTTTTTAACCTTTTCCATTTCTAATCACTATACAGAAAAACACTTGTAAAAATAAAACAAAACTCTGCTGCTGGTGGCACAGTGGTTAAGAATCCACCCGCCAATGCAGGGGACACGGGTTCGAGCCCTGGTCTGGGAAGATCCCACATGCCATGGAGCAACTGAGCCTGCGCTCTAGAGCCTGCACTATAGAGCCCGCGAGCCACAACTACTGAAGCCCGTGGGCCTAGAGCCCGAGCTCCACAATAAGAGAAGCCACTGCAATGAGAAGCCCACATACCAGAAGGAAGAGCAGCCCCAGCTCAATGCAGCTAGAGAAAGCCCATGCGCAGCAACGAAGATCCAGCACAGCCAAAAAAATAATAATAATACAACTGACCTTTGAGATATTTACCATTACACCATTAGTATGAATAACAGCTGTCTTTGTTTAATCTAAATGTTCTGTACATTATACCAATTTCCAAACCAAGTCAATTTCAGATTCTGTGCTACCCTTGGTACCCTTTCCAAGTAAACATAAGCAGAGAGCTCTGGGTGAAAAATATCCTGAAATGTGGTATATGTTCATCCTAAATAAAAGAGCATAATAAACAAACAAACAAAAAAATGCACCATGGGCTTGCCTGGTGGTGCAGTGGTTGGAGGCCCGCCTGCCAGTGCAGGGGACATGGGTTCGGGCCCTGGTCCAGGGGGATCCCACATGCCGTGGAGCTGCTGGGCCCATGAGCCATGGCCGCTGAGCCTGTGCTCTGGAGCCTGCGAGCCGCAGCTACTGAGCCCGCGTGCCTGGGGCCAGTGCTCCGCCGCGGGGAGTGGTCCCCGCTTGCTGCGGCTGGATGGGGCCTGCGGGCAGTGGTGGGGACCCAGTGCAGCCAGGAATAAATAAATAAAATAAATAAATTTATTTAAAAAAAAACAAAGAAAAACTCTGCTACAGCTACATCCCTTTGAATGGAGTCTACTTACTGAAGTGATGAGTGATGACCTTTTAACCTCATCATGCTTCTCAGATTAATTAGGTTTCAGGATGTTGTAATCATGACAGTGTAGAGAACTAGAAGGTGAGGAGAGGATCGCTTTTAAGTTCTGGGTCACTGACACAAACTGAAAGTATTTAGCCTCTGGGTGTGATCACTTATGCTTTGAATCAGGGATGCTGGGGTCCAGAATGTGCTCAGGGTTATTTAGATAAAATGTTTTATGTAAAGATGGAAGGTGTTTGTACAAGAATTTGGTTATTTGATCATCTATTCAAAAATAGAAGCCCATGACTTTTCATGAACTGGAGCCCTTTTGAGAATGAACTGCAACTTGATTGAAAACTCTGAGAAGGAACCTTGCCACCTTCCCTACCTTTGAGAGAGGAAGTGCAGCTGGCTGGAAAAACAATAATTGGTGCCTCCGCTGAATTAATATTCCCACATCACCCATACATTTGTTTTGTGACACTAAAAATACTCAGCTTTACTTTCCTTGGTAATGAAGAACTCAAAATGAAACTAATTACATGCTGAGCATGAGCAATACCAGGTGTTAAGTAAGTGCTTCTTATAATACAACTAAGAGACAAGAATGTGTCCATCTCTTAATGGGGTAAGAACGAAAGGCAGAACCACCTCCAGTCAAAGAGAATCAAAAGTGTCGAACTATGGGATGGTTAACACCGGACGTGTGATGATGAGCCAGCTCTTTCATCATTTTACATGGTAAAAGCTGTGACCCAGAGTGATTAAGTGATACGTAAGTGATTATAGCTAGTACACTCCAGTTTACTGAACATAATATTTATGAGCCTCGAAAAATCTTTGGCACTAGGAAAAGGAGGAAAAAAACAGTCTCCAAGTGGAAGGTGGTCACTATCTCATGCAGAAATAAATGTATAAACACAGAATTATAAGGCAGTGTCTCCAGCCAAGATGGGATTAGAACATGCATCTCTTGGTTTATCAGTGGCACTTACATCTACCCAGCTGTCTCGAACACTCTGAAACTTGGCCCTCAGTGAATCAGATCTATCCGAAGTAAGACGGGCAGACTGCAGTGAAAGAAAACTTAACATCACTTCCGGCACATTGCAGGTATCCATGAGAAACACTGGAGCCCTGCTGATTAAAATAACATAAAATGCCAAGGTTTCCTCAGCACCAAGGAAACCTTGACCTTTGCTTGGGGGCCTTCAGAAAATTCTTTCTAGTTTAGAATCTCAGGAAAGGCTTCCAGCTAACAGTGAAATGTAGCCACTGTTATATGGCGAAGCCCAGCAGCATAATTTCCAAGAGCAATCCTCGGACCAAAAGAAGTCAGGAGGAGAAGGGATGCAGCCAATTGGAGGATGCGTGCAGCCTGGGAAACTGCACCTGGCACTTGCTTCATGCACACTCGGGGGGACATCAGAGCGAGAACGGTACAGGGGATCAAGCGCTGGGCTCAGAGAACAGCTTGGGTTTTGTCTCAGCACAGATCAATCTTGTACAATACTGGGCCACTCACTTTATTTCTTCGCATTGCAGTTTCCCTATCAGTACGTAAGGGAAAAAAAAACAAACTGATGTGACCACATTCACCCTTCTATAAATATGATGGACATAGAACAAAGGGTTTCCAAATATTTCCCCAGAGGAAAGTCACAAATGACACAAGAGATTTGAAGGGGATATTTCTGACGCAGCACATGTGGAGATGTGCATTTTGATTTCTTTTTTCTGCTAGGAAAGCATTCACTCACAAGTATCATGGATGGGTTTGGACTTAGACTGTCACTCTCTAACACAATCTTCTTGAAAGAGGAAACCCCTGGGGTAAATGATGATGCTTATAACCAAGAACGGGAAGAAAGGAAAAGACAAAGAAAAAATAACAGACCATATGTGTATCAAAGTCAAGGTCCTGGCTTTATTTATACGATGTTCTTATCGAAAAGATTCTATTGAGCGCGCCCCTGGAGCCCAGGGTTGTGGTAAGTCTCGCCGTTGGCCCCAGTGAGAGTGTAGCCCTGGAAACCACCTCTGCATATTTCTTCATGGGCATGGAAGTGTTCTATTTGTCTGACAAAGGATGGCAGAAGACTCAAGACAGAGGCAGTGCTTTCTTTGGGGACGACATAAGAGGCAGCAAATAGGGGAGGGACAGACTTTCAACAGTCAGGTCTTTGGGGGACTAGGGGTAGCAGTGAGAAAGCCACAATATCTTCTCTGATTATTAGTCTTACAAGGTGAGGAAAGCGCACAGTGAGCATCCCAACAAGAAATGGTGAGACGCCACCCTCCAATGGCCTAAGTATGTCCAAGAGGAAGCTGGGCCACAGGAACATGAAGGACATTGTTTCTGAAGGTCTATGCGGTCCTTCTTGGGGAACCACAGAAATCAATCTTAATCCTTCAGTTTTGCAGGTGGGAGCTGCGTGTTCCCAGAAACACAACTATCTCAGATATAGAAAATGAAACAAGATAAAAGGAATTTTGCCCTGACATCATTTGTATCCACCCAGTAGATGTAGCCCTGTGACATCTGCATTCCATTAGTAAACATGTAAAATGCCCAAACCTACAGTAGGGACAGCATGGCCTGTAACGTTCAACTGCAGAGATGACTTTGTTTTAGGATCGTCTGCAAAAGTCTCACGGCTCTTGAGTCAGAGCTGAAGTCTGAATATAATTTAAGTAAACGGGAGGGAAGAATGAGACATTTCCAGTTCCACCCCCGCAGAGAAAAAGGGTAAAAGTAAAAGCACAGAAACGCTGAAAGAGAGGGAATCAGATGCACAGAACTATCCATCAGGATGGAGGCTGCGTGCTGGATGCTCTTGCGAGATGAAATTGCATTGTTAGAATAAGAGAACACATAAATAGAAAACAGAATTATAGATTAGAATATATAATGTTGCTCACAAGGGCATGCCCTCACCTCTCCTGCACCCTCTTGGGTATCTGATGTACTGTTCTATGCGGACATCCTGAATAACATCCCTGTACACATGGGTGGAGAGAAAACATATTTCTTCCATTTTCCAAGTGGGAAATTTTAGATACAAAAAAATTCACCCACAGTTATCAGGCCAAGACGACTCAAGATCAGAATCCGGGTCACCCATTCGCAGTCAGTTCTTGCTACCTGTGTATGAGAAAGGGACCTCACTTCAAATGACTATAGTAAAAAATTGTGTGGCTTGATACTCACTTTATCACATTATGCAAGTATTTTAGTAATAACTTGTATTAAATTCAGACATTACATTTTACTATGTCCATGTATAATGTATAATATATAATGCATAATAAATAGCACATAATAGATACTGACATATATAATATATAGTATATATAAATACATAATATACATTGACATACATAATATATATAGTACATATAAATACAGTATCAATATATTATATATATTTATATATACATGTATTTAATGGAAGAGACAGGCAAGGGAAAGTCTGTTTAGCACCTTAAAAATGTCTATTTATGTAAAAAAATTTTGGGAATACAGTTTATTTATATTGGGATTTAAGGAACTAAATATAAGTACATCACTGAAACTTCCTGAAGAAATTTGGGTTTTCTTTGTTTGTTTTCAAAGAATTACTTCATTTTCCTCCAAGGTAGATAATTTTATCCTGTTCTCATGGGAGAAAAAATATATGGCTTTTATTTCTAAAACAAGTGCCTATGTTTTTTGAGAAATCATTACTTAATTAATCTACTTATTAAACATAAATTTTATAGGCTATTTTTAACACTGGCTTAAAAAATGGGCTTCTTCCTGTTTTGAAGGTTTTCAATAATAGGCAAAGTAAAACAATATCCTTCCTTCTATGGCTCAGAGAAAACACTGAATTAAGCAGCAGAAACTATTTGTCCATTTGTCTAAGGTCAGGGGAAAAGAGCCTTAATTTTTTTTGTTTCAAAGATTCCACTCAGATTCCCCCAATAAAGGTAAGAAGTGCTACAGATCAATTATTAATTTGTCAAAGCATTAAATAAGATAGGTTTCACCTCCTCTTAAGACGGCCTGACTGTTTGCCCATCACAAGTAGACTTAACAAGCCCTTCACTGCAACCAAGCAAAACTGTGTTTCCATCAACAACAACTGTGCTTGAATGAACTTTAATTTACTGTTCTGGATCTACGTTCTTCCCCTCTCCCCTTAAAAAGAAATAAAAAAGAATATGTAAATAATATCAGAGTGGCTGTTTAAGATGAAGGTGATTAAAGGGTTAATGTGAAAAGGTGCAGATTAAACAATCCAATACAGCACATACACCTTCTGGGACAGTTCAGTTCCACAACTCAGCTGGGACAAATTTATTTTTGTAGTAATGCATGGAGAATTCAAGGATGGGTGGTTTATATTTATAGCAGCTGCAGATTAACAATAAAAGCAGTTGAGTGAAGCAGGTGGAACAGACTCTCCTTTGACGGAAGAGTGGTCCTTAGTCTTGAAGCAACATGAAGCATTTTCAAGTTATTACAAAAACTTTTATGGCTGGAATATAAAGCTTGGGGTCTCTTGCAATTTGGGTCTCCAAATTTGACCTTAGAAGAAGAGGCGTGTAAGGGCTGAAATGTGTCCCCTCCCAATGTATAGGCTGAATTAACTCCCTGTCTCCCAAAATGTAACTGTATTTAGAGATGAAGTCTTTAAACAGACATTAAGTTAAAATGGGAGGCTGGAACTGTCTCTAATTCAATCTGACTGGTGTCTGTATAAGAAGATGAAATTTGGACACAGAGAGAGACATCAGGGATGTGTGTACACAGAGGAAAGCCCATGTGAGGCACTGCAAGAGATGACCATCTGCAAAGGCAAGAAACCAAGCCTGCTGGCACCTTGATCTTAGACATCTGGCCTCCAGAACTGTGAGAAAATACATTTCTGTTGTTTGAGCCATCCAGTTTGTGGTATTTTGTTATGGCGGCCCTAGCAAACCAAGATGGGACATAAGGTGATTCTTCACTGCTCAGTCCTGCACTACCATTATTCTAGTTCATGGTGATGGTTTTGTATCAGCTCCAATCACCACTAAACTATGTGTAACAGTTATATTAGTCATTCCCCTTCCCCACCCTATATTTTCATTATTGCTCTTGTGATTAGATGTTTTCTCCCTAACCAGGCTGTCTACAACTCCAGGTCACAATGTCTATCGTGGGCTTCAGTAGCAACAATTAACATGTACTGTTGTACTGATAATATGTACTGGTACTAATTTCAAAGTTTCCAAATAAAAGTATTCCTTTCGTCTCAGATAAAATAAAGGGATTATTCATCCAACAAGAGAAGTACTAGATAAGTAAGCTAGGAAAAGTGGTGGCTTCAATGTATCCCTTAAAGGATGTTTAAATGCAGTTTAGATATTATCACCTAAAAAAGAAAGAAAGCAAATGCTTGGAGCTCTAAACCTTAAAAGATGGATTAGGATGCAAGAAATTGAAAAAGAGGTGCTCCACAGGGTCTCCTGTGCAATAAACAGGGGCAAAGGTACCTGGTTAAATATTGCTAGTCTTAGGCTGAGAGGCATAAAATCAAAATTAGCAGCTACATCCCAATAGTACTGAAGTGAGCAACCTGGAGCAACTGGCAGATGGGAAAGAAATTAAACAAGTATATGATCAGAAAGGCAAAATGTCAATCTCTGTTTAGAATGTTCCAAATATTACCTGGAAAACTCCTACTCATCCTTCAACTCCCTAGATCTTATGTCCTCTCCTATGGCAAACCTTCTCAAACACACAGAAGTCCTTTGTGCAGACTTCAAATATAGCATTTATCAGATTACTGCAAAATGACTGTAACATTCAAAGGTGGTAAAATAAGAAAAAGAATGTGTACCTTAGAAGGAATTAAATATAATAATTGATAGTCCCTTGATTTTTCATTATCTATTTTATTATTCTGTGTCCTCAGAACATAGGCTAGTTCCTGGTAGGGAGAAAGTTCTGGATACTCATTTATCCCAGTCCCCATGGGAACTCTATCCATTCTCTCATAATTAGTGCCTAATGACCATTTTCTGAAAGGAGAACGTGAAACAAATTTAAAAGGATTGTCTTATCACAAATTTTCATGCCACCTCCTAACCAAATTACTACTACTGTTGCTGTTGCTGCTGCTACATAGCGGCACACGCATATGCGCACACAGATACACACACCCACCACTTATTGATCTGTTGTAAGACATTCTGATTTCCTGTGGCTCACTAAGATGAGTTGGTAAAAAAAGGAATAACACAGCCATACCCAGTGTTATGACTCAATGCTTGTGTCTCCCCCAAATTCATATGTTGAAATTCTAACCCCCAAAAGAATGGTATTAAGAGGTGGGGGTCTTTGGGAGGTGATTAGGTCATGAGGGTGGAGCCCTCCTCATGAATGGGATTAGTGCCTTTGTGAATGGAACTCCAGAGAAGGCTTTTACTCCTTCCCATATAAGGACACAGAAGACGGTGGTCTATGAACCAGGAATTGGTTTCTCATAAGATGCTGAAACTGCCGGTGCCTTGATCTTAGATTTTCCAGCCTCCAGAACTGTGATAAATACATTTCTGTCGTTTAAGCCACCCAGTCTATGGTATTTTTTATATAGCACCTGGAACTAGGACACCCAGTGAAGCTGAAACAAAATGAGGCAATGCACTCAAAGGGCTCATGTGAAGAGCCATGCAGAGCTGTACAAACATCTCTGTTTCACTGTCCTCAGTTACTCAAATCTTGATTGACTTACTGTGACCGTGTCTAAAAGACAGTATACTGTTGGCTCCTTGAAGTGACTGAAGGAACTCCAGTCCTCAGTCTCCACTCCTTCTTATCTCATCTGCACTCTCAAAACTCTCCCCAGTTGAGTTGATAGAAACACCTTCTATTTCTTGTGGCTGAAAAGCACTCTCCAACAAGTCCTTGCTCGTGCAGTTACCCCCCTTCCAATTCCTCAGAGAGCCATTTTCCAGGCTTCCTTCTTTACAAAGACTTTTCTTATCCTCCCACTTCAGCTCTCCCAATCCTAAGCAAACTAATTCCTCTCTTTTCCATCTTTCTACCTTGAATGACAGTGGTAGCAAGTGTGCATATATCTTGTCATTCCGGATCCTTCAAGTCAAATACTGAGTTGGCCTCCTCTTTGCATTTCCTACCACCCGATGGGCTGGAACAGGATGCGTACTCTATAAGCATGAGTTGAATGCTGTTGAAATGAATAAATGGATGTCTTTGTTTCATCATTTAGGGAACAGTTAAGTCAAAATGTATTATGTGACATGATGCAATACTACACAATAGATAAAAGGAATACATAGACCTCAAACACTTAACTTATGGTATATATATAAAATGTATGGTAGTGGTTGCTTGGGGTCAGGGGAGAAATGAATCCGGAGGGGGGGTTTATCCTTCACAAGGATTTTCACTTTGTCTCTATCTTTTCATTTTCACTTAAAAAGTAAAGAATACTGAAAGCAACTTGCTTGTTAATTCAGGATGGTAGGAACATAGGTGTTTGTTAGATTATTCTTTATGCTTCTTGTATTTTTAAATTTAAAATAAAAAAACATGGGCTTCCCTGGTGGCGCAGTGGTTGAGAGTCCACCTGCTGATGCAGGGGATACGGGTTCGTGCCCCAGTCCGGGAAGATCCCACATGCCGCGGAGCGGCTGGGCCTGTAAGCCATGGCCGCTGAGCCTGCGCTCCACAACGGGAGAGGCCACAACAGTAAGAGGCCCACGTACCGCCAAAAAAATAAATAAATAAAATAAAAAATAAAAAAACATATATTTCATCTCTTGAATGTATAGGAATATCTTCTGTTTCATTAACTGGACACAAAGGAAAAACATCATCGTGCCATTTTGTTGTTCAGTATACTCTCAAGCCTGGCATCATCATATGTGTGTATGTGTTTATTGTTTGTCTTTGATTACACTGTAAGTTACATGAAATTCTGTTTGTCTCTGCATCCTTAGCTCTTAGATCATTGGCCACACCCTAGGCTCTAAAATAAATACTTGTTGAATAAATGAAACAGTATACTGACCATTCTGTGTATCTATCAACCTTTTAAAGATATTATTTCATTAATATAGTCCTTGGAATTAAATTAGTCTTTAGTCAAAGCTCCTCCACTTATTTTAAACAGTAGATTAATTCACTCCTGAAATTACATGCAGATTTGTTGTGCAGACAGGAATGTGCATTTTTCTGCATAGAGAAGTGAAAGCAGTAAAAAGGGTATGGAAGAAGGGGAATGGTGAAAGGTGTCAAAGGATGTTGGTGGTGGCTGGCACAAGGGAACAAAACAAAGGGACAGGGAAGAGAACAAATGAACAGAGAGAGAGAGAGAGTGATAGGTCTAGACAGACATCTGAGAGAGGCAAGGAAGCTTGTGGTGATGATGACCATGTTTATTGTTGCTATAACAATAATTCTAGACCCCTAAATACTGCCATGTATTAGGTATTTTCTAAGAGCCAAGAACTGTGATGGATTCTTTACATATGGTAACTTTTTTTTTTCAGTTTAATACCCCAATATTGTACATGTACATAAAGCTCAGAGGGCTCTTTTACTAAAGATTGATTGATGTGACAGAAAGAGCATCAAACCATGGTCTGTTGTGCTCCAGAGTGCCAGTTCTTAGCCACTGTATAACCGTTATATTTGTCTTTTCTTTCTTCTCCCTGGTCATCAGGAACATCTCAGTGATGGCTTACTCCATCAACTTTATTGGATTCTCACAGCCAAATTTATAGAGCTAAAGACTTACAGGGGCAGTGGAGACTTATTCATCAATACCCTCCTCTTGTGATGTATGACCAGGTATTCATTTGCATTAAACTGTCCACCCTAGACCAGCTACTATTTTCCAGAAGCAGCATGGAACACGCAGTTCCCAGGGGAGCAGTGCACTTTTTTTAAGTGCCTCAGAGAGCTATCTCGCTCCCAGGTAAGGACTTCCTACCATGGATTCAAAACCCAACCTGGTGATCTTGGGGATGCTATTCCTTTGGAGATGCTATTAAGAATTATTTCCCCCACCCCACCCCATTGTTTCCTAAGCTATGATCCAAATTCCAACAGTGCTAGAAAAAATCAATACAGAGATAAAAGTATAATTTTTAAAGGAGATGGAATGGAGTTCTCCAGACCATTTAGATCTATCAGCTGAAAAAATTTCTATTTTGGCAACTTCAAGCATTGGTAAAAGTAAGTTGGTCCATCCCTCCCTCCCCTGGGCCTCTGCTCTATCATCAATGTCTTGTTCATCATATCCTATAAAACAAAGAAAAGAAAAGGAAGTTTTAAAAAAGAAAGAAAAGGAAAGGTAAGGCAAGGAAAGAGGGGAGGGGAGGGAGAGGTGGGGGAGGGAGAAGAGGGGAGGAAAGGAAAATAAAAGAAGAAAAACAGAAGCAAGGTCTTCATGAATCCCTCCATGTCTCACAGAATTACTACAATGAGAGCCCTTTGTGGGATGAAGTGGCAACATTCCTTATCTGGTACAGAAGGATGCTGGAAGAAAGAAAACTTGGTTTGAAACAAATGAAAACCAAATTCATTAGTTTGTTCTGTCATTTTTTGTTTGTTTGTTTTGTTTTGTTTTTTCATTAAAAGGGCAGACCCAGCATATGAAACACTTGGGAAACCTACAGAATCAGAGAGTTTCAGAAAAAGGATAATGCTTCAAGAGCAACTACCTAAAGGCCCCCTCCTTTTTAGGATACTGAAACCTAGATAGACTAGCGAAATTACATGTCAAAAGTCATCCAATTCCAAGGTGTTTATTTTATTGTGGAGTCGGAGTTAATCTTCACAGATTTTTTTTTCCCTCAAAGTTTCCATATTTTTGTCCTTAAGGTTGTTAATTTCCAAGTGTACCCTCTCTCCTTTCTCATCCTCTTTCCTTCAACTCTAGTAAAAGCCAAAAATGGACAGCAGAGAATAGCCACCCAATTCAGTCTCAAGCGTAGGTGTTTTTTTTTTTTTTTTTTTTTCTTTTTTGCGGTATGCGGGCCTCTCACTGTTGTGGCCTCTCCCGTTGCGGAGCACAGGCTCCGGATGCGCAGGCCTATCGGCCATGGCTCACGGGCCCAGCCGCTCCGCGGCATATGGGATCCTCCCAGACCGGGGCACGAACCCGTATCCCCTGCATCGGCAGGCGGACTCTTAACCACTGCGCCACCAGGGAGGCCCAAGCGTAGGTGTTTGATGAGACACCTGGGACAACCAGACTTCAGCATAGCCACTTACAATTTTAAGACCCAGCGTTCTCCTTCTCTGGCACCTGTACACAGTGGTACGCATCCAGAATCACAAAGCTCATTGGCATCAAATTCCTACAGAACAATGTTACTTACATGGGTCCTAGACCTGTCTCTACACTTAGCTGTATAGTACTGGGCAACTCAACCTAAACTGAGCCTCAGTGTTCTCACCTGATAAATGGCAGAAATAGCAGTCTTATTTGAGAGCTTCTTTTAGAAAAAGAAGCTCAAGTCAAGGGTATGCTGGTAAACATTTAACAATTGGTTCTCTGGGTTAGTGGGGGGAAGCCCTGATTTGCAGTGTCTGCCCATTTCTGTGGTGTAAATATGCCACCAAATCTGTGTTCAAGCTACAAACAGGATGTCACTGAATACCACACCAGAAAAGACACTGCGAGCTGATCGGAGAACGTTCCAGTACACCAATTCCTCCATCTACCTATAGGTAACACCACAGATGTTCTTGCCTTTGAACTTCGACTCACACATTTCACTTAAGCTGAAGCTTTTCTCTTCCCTGCACATCTCACTCCTACTCATAATTTAAGACTCAGCCTTACAGCCAACTCTTCCATAACTCTTCCAAGATCATTTACATCAGAATCAATTCTCTGGTTATCATATCTCTAGTTAACTCTTACTCTATTTTTCCTGTATTTATGAGTTGTGTCAAGAGCCTGTTTTCTCCTCTTTCCCAGCTCATGTCATAGTCTCCATGCTCTCTGACAGTACAGAGCAACATCCCTTGAACATAGGAGGGGTCTGATCAGTGTCCATTGAATAAATTAGTAACTAAAACTACTTTGAAAAAAACATGACAAAGTCTTATCAAGAAGTATTTTTCCCCCAAGGACTGAGAATTCTTCGAAGACAGGACAGGGTTTAATTCATGTTTATATTCTTAGTATTTCATTTGTGCCAGATAAAAATTTAGAACTAGAGGGAACTGGGCCAGAGCAATGGTATTTCCAAAGTGGCTGATGCAGGTGTTACCAATAGAATTGGTATAGGAGGGGCCCAGTTGACATTGGGTTCCAACCTACCTACAGGATTTCAGTGCCGTGTGCTTCTCCTGCCTCAGATCTGCCTATGAAACCCGGACTTGCCACAGAACGTCAGATCAACACCACCAGTGAGCCTTAGTTATCACTAGATGGCAAGACAGGACCACCGAAACAGCCATGAGATGCACCCAGTCTCCCAGCTGGGAAGCCAGACACAGGGGAATGAGGGACAGCATCCTTCCTCAGCACCGTAGCTGTGAACAGAAGTAATTAGGCTGCAAGCTGAAGAGGCGGAATACCCAACACACACATGAAATGTTAGCCTAGAGGCAAAAAGCCAAAAAGGTGAGCTGAAGGCTATAAACCCGGAAGAATTAGGACCAGGGACTGACATTCCCAAGAGGCAGTGAGGTAAAATGGAAAACAGTGTGTGGCCTTATCATGGATGACAAACTTCAATTGTCTGTCATGTTCAGGAGAGAAAGTCAATATTAGGAGTTGCTAATTTTGACTATATATGGAATAACATTTTTTTAAAAAGAGTACATGTAAAACGCAGAAATTACACTGATACTTTCTTGAAAACTTCAAAAGCTACCTCAGGATGATTACAAAGCTCATTTATGATTGCACTATAGGGATAAAACAATTCATGCTGGTTTACTATGTGCCCAGTTAGAAAACAGGCTCTGAAATGTTAGTGCCTCAGCCAAGGCCACACAAGCTAGTACCTGGAAGATCAAACCCAGGACTCTCTGAATCCAAACGCCTTGCTCCCTTCTGCTATGTCATCATGCAAACTAAAGCAAAAACAAGGTGCTAAAATAATGCTTTACCTTTGTCTTACATGGCTTACATAAATCTGAAAGGAATTCCGCAAGTGTCAGGACCTAGCTTCCAAAGATAAATACTTTGAGGAATAACATTCATGTGGAAGTAGAAGCTCTTGACTAATTAAGATAAAAAAGGAAGGTCTATTATAGTCCAGCCTCATATATTTAAAATAGTGTTGCTATTTCAGTTAAGGGTCCAAAAATGGTGAATTGAGGTAAATTTTCCTTGTTAGAGCTTATTCTCCATCAGGACCTCACTGAACACCTGGATCTGTCTGCTACTGATCTGGTACAGACTACCTGGTAGATAGATACTTAGGGTAGAAATCAAGAATTAAAACATGTCAATAAGGTTTTTTTTTTAAATTCTTTATGATGCTCATGATACACCTGGGATTTTCTTTTCACCTTTGAAATGTGGGACCAGGTAAAAATGTTAACCCTTATGGACAATCTTTTATTTTACCCCATGACTTTCCCATTTCTTTTGCTTCTATGTGTGCTGTGTTTTGTTTTAAGCTTTCAAATCCAATAATGACCTCCAGTTATCTTATGCCATTTTTGAGAGATGATTAGAAAACTTTATAGTACTCTTCTGGCATAATACAAATATTACACAAGCAAAAATTGGGTGTGAAAGCAGAACAACTAGTTGGGTAGTTTATATGAGTGGCAGAATACAATTTACTGAGCCTAGAATATTCCATAGCCCTTCTAGGCTAAAAGTGGTGATTTCTTTTACAGAATTCTAGGCCATTTGCATTATCCAGTCTTACTGGCTGCAAGCTACTCAGGTTTAAAGCACTCTTTTATCACTCTAGGGTCCACCTGAATCTAAGACAAAATCTGACCAACCCAGGTCTTATTTGTACATACCTGAAAGCAAAACTGAAACACAGTGCCTCAAGAAAACTCAGTGTAAGTGCAAAACCAATGGACAAATCATCTTTTTATAAAAATAAACAAGATCAACAACAAAGCGCTTCTTTTTGTTTTTTCTAAATAGAGGTTAAAATGGTTTTCAAAAGAGATGTAGCCTCCTACACAAAACTTCCATATACATTGGGTCAATGCTAAAATTACGGTTTCGGAGCAGTCTGTCAAGCAACTCTCTCAACCAAATTCTACCATTATTTATACTGATTTTCAATGGACATGGCCACTTAACCAGTTCACTGCCTTTAGCTGTACTTACAAGCCCAGAGAATTGATATTGATGCAGCCCAAGGGCATCCAGAGATGCTCATATGCTCAGTTATGTATCAGACATTTTCCCTTAGCGAAGCCTGAATGGACACAAACTGTGATCGTAATACGTCCTCAAGCAAATGCCTTTCTGGAAAACACACAGTATACTGTGCCATGTCACTTATTTCCTGTCCTCTCCCCTCTCCTTTGCTATGGTCAAAAAAGCATATTCTCTTAGAAAAAAAATATCAAGTACAACATGTTTTATCACTATAAATTTCCTCTGCATTATTTTCCTTGTTTTAGCACAGCAAAGGCTCCAAGTTGGAAGATTCCTTATCCTTGTCAGGACCAACATAAGAGAGACATGGGCCATTTCCAGAGATGGAAGGGAATATATACAACCTGACAGAGAGGGCTCCTTTTCCTCTTGTCCCCATGCTCCTGGCACTCATGGTGGTTTTTGTTTTTTTCACCTCCCTCTTGGTGGGAGAGAGGGTAGGTAAACAATTACCAAAGGCTCTGATTCACTTTCAGCTTTGCAAGGAGAGAAAAGGGGTTGGGGCCACGGCCATGGCCTGGTCCTTCTACTCCTGTTTTCCTCTATCTCCAAACCATTCATCAGCTACTAAGGAGCAGACATTCCTTCATAGAAAAATTAGAGGCTGGGGACCACAAGTAACTGTTGATTAGAACTTTAGAGATTGTACTTTCAGGAAGAAAAGGAAGATCTTAGAACAAAAATCATGTAGGTTGGTTTTAATGAGTGTTGCTAAGGATGATGAATTACCCCAAACTCTAATATTTCATAAGTTCTTATAACCTTCTTTTCTTACTCTTTGAGAATAAAAATACAGGGAAAATGTTAAGCGTGGGATTTTCTGACTCAAAACCACAAAAATGTCCTTGAGAAGGTCAGCTATTAAGTATCCCAGGGTACCTGTCGTAACTGGGTCAACAGGTTGAAAATTTGGCAGGTAGAAAATCTTCCTGTCTGAAAGTTTTCAGCCCATGCATTTCTTCTCAAATTACAACCCAATAGTGAGCCTCTGTCAAATGGTCTAGAGACACTGATTTTTCTTCTCTTTTTTTTTCTTTTTCCTTTTTAAGAGGCTTTCTGTCCATCTATAAAACATTCCTCTCTTCTCTTTACACTGAAGTTTCCTTCAGATGTTTATAGGACACATTAATTTGAGGGGGTTGGATAGGTAGCCATTTTCAATTTCTGACTGAATAATCTAAACTCCCTTCTCTTCAAAGAAACATAGTTTGAGGAAAGTGCTCTCTCAAGAACTTTATTAAAATTCAGCATTATTTTTTCATTTCAAGTACAAAAATTGAGAACAAAATATTTGCTCGGTGCCATATTTATACCTAGTACATTACTTTGAGTTTTGGTGAAAGCAGCTCAAGACAGCAATGGGCTTTGCCCAGAGGAGTTTCATTCTAGTTAAGAATTAGCACATGAAACATGAGCGTATGGAGGTCAAGGTCTCATTGATTGTTTTGCAGTCAGAATGGAACATGAGTTAGGAAGTAGGATCTACGTAGAAATATGGAGGAAAACATTGCACTGGCTACGCAGCTGTGAATGGGATGGAGGGACTATTCAATTCTCATGGTCTACAGAAATGTGGATAACTTAATTTATATTAAAAATAAGGGCTTCCCTGGTGGCGCAGTGGTTGAGAGTCCGCCTGCTGATGCGGGGGACACGGGTTTGTGCCCTGGTCCGGGAAGATCCCACATGCCGTGGAGCAGCTGGGCCCGTGAGCCATGGCCGCTGAGCCTGGGCGTCCGGAGCCTGTGCTCCACAACGGGAGAGGCCACAACAGTGAGAAGCCCGCATACCGCAAAAAAAATAAAAATAAAAATAAATAAGAGTAATTATCCTTATAAATGTATTGTCTCTACTTAAAGAAATTCATTTTTCTTCTAATTTAAATCTCATAGTAATTTTATACTATGTCATAGAGTGGGCACAGTGAATCATCTTTCCATCTATTCAACTACGATGCCTTTGGGTTTATATTTACAGAGAGTAAATGGAGCATCTTTTCAGTCACTTGCTGCCAAGCACAGTGCTGTGTTGGGAGATGATTGTTCATTTTTTTTAATAGCAGTGAGAACAAATTGCCCTCCATCAAAGGACTGTTGTGAAGCTGTGGAGAGCGTTACTTGCAGAGGTTTTGGAGCTTGTTGGACAGAGGTGTTATCCAAATCAAAACCTGTGAAAAGAAGAGCAGCTATAACAGTTTCTGACAGTGAGAAACTACTGTGTTGTAAAATAGTTTCTAAAGGGAAGAGTGCTCCAGACATTATTTGTTAAATTTAGAGGAACAAGACAAATCAAGGAGCAAGGAATCACTGGACATAATACAACCTCCAAAAGGGTAGAGAAAATACTTTATTACTAATTTCTATGGCCCCAATGTTGTAAGAATAGTAAGAGTGATGCCAAGAGACATTTAATAGAGCTAAATCCTACACTTCACTGGAGAATTGAATTATTGGAGTAGCTTCCAGTTGAGACGGGTAATTTTACCAGGCTGTACTGTGTTTCCATTCTAAGGGTATAGCAAGAAAAACAGTTAAACAAGGTTCAAAGGCTTAATGCCCTCGGCTCTGTAGGGAAGGATGCAAACGGAAGTGAGAAAACATCCTTTAGCAGATCAGGATTTCAAAGGAATAAGACACGAAGAAATGAAATAAATTTTCCGGGTCTTCGCCACTAAATTATGCTGTTAAATAAAACTCATCCTTCACTATAATTTAATCTATAATAATGATTGTCATTACAGTTCTGAAAATAAAGCTTCAGTCTTCAAGGAAACATCAAAGTAATTCTGGTTTTTAAAATTTCTTTCAGTTTTGCTATGTACTTTTTATTTTTCCCATACGCATGCTAATATTTTTCTGACATTCAAATGATAATAGATTATCCCCATTTCCCCACCATAGGATGTATACTCTCTATGAATATTAATATTTTTTCTAATACTTTTTTTAACCAGAGTCATTAATATGATAATACTTCGGTAATGAATTTACAAAAATTCCATACAAATACTACATGTGCTAATACAATGAAATACTGTGGAAATAATATGCATAATGCATTAGGCTTTGTTACAGATGCCTGCCAAAAATAGTGTTTGGCAAACAGTAGCATGCTTGAAAAATGCCCAACCGATTAAAATTTATTGCTGCTGATAGACCCAGGGCAAACACGGAATGATCTTTGCTATTCATGCCTTGGCAGACACATCAGTTCATGGACTGCTCAGATTTTTTCTGAAAGCTTCTGGACATCACAAAAATCAAGGAAGACACTTAATGAGATGTTTAATGCTGGGGAGAGTGACTCGTCCAAACAAAGGAATCCCCAATATACCGCAGTTTCATCCCCGTGGATGTCGTTCCTGGCAAAGGGTCAAAGCTCCATCCAGCAGCCAAGGGCAGGGCTAATCTTCGTGCTTTCTGTGGTCTGTCTCTCTTTTCACAGATAGTTGCTTTGGAAAGCGGGAAGCTGTGCTAGCGTGAAAGCACTCTCTTCTCTGCATGCTGTTCCTGGTTTGATATCACCTATGCCTTATTGCTTCGTGATTGCACCTTCCAACATACATGGAATTCCTAGCACTGTGAGTTACAGTGTGGTGAGAGGTGAGTCAGGGGCTATTCCGTTCGCTGGAGTCATGTGGGAAAAGTATTGAGCTCTGGGGTGGAGCTTTCCAAACATAGAATTTTCTATCTCCTTTAGAAACTAAATATAATTTGACAGTGAAGCCACTGACTACCGTTGCAAATGAATCAAGATTCATGCGATTGCTAAAGGATCACAAGTCTGTCAGTTTTCTTAGACTGTTAGCACTTGTGGGGTCTTTGAATTCATTTAAGTTAGTCACACCATTTTACAGATGGGCAAATTAAGGTGCAGAAAGAGAAGTTGACTTGACCGATCGAGGGTACACAGCTAATCAGTAGCAAAGTCAAGATGACAATTCCTAATTCCCAGACCAAGTCCTTCCATCAGTGGCACTGGCTTTACTGAAGAAGAAAAAGAAAAAGACTTGACGTCTGAGGTACCAGCCCGCCTCCTCCTGCCCACTGGTGCTGGCTATTTCTTCAAAGCACTGGAGGAGAAAAGCTTCTCTGGTGGAGGATAAACAGAATGAATGGATGCTACTGATGAGCCCCAAATGGGGTAAGCTCTCAAATATGTGTTTAGACAGGTATCTAGATACACAAAATTCGAGACAAAATGAACCTTTAAGTGCTGAAGTCGATGATTTTATCCATATCTTTCTATCTATCTATCTATCTATCTACATTTACTGGAAGAAATACAGTTTCCAATTATTTGAAAATTTTAAACTGTCCCTGAGGAAGATCCTGGTCAGAAACACTTAAAACTCCATAGTTCAGAAATGGTTTCTGAAAGTGAAATTGAAATTCATCTCTGTTAAAATTTAGAGAAAAGGGCAAGAGAGACCATTAAGTTTAGCAAGAATGCAAGAATTGCCAACAATCAGACAGTTTTAGAAATATAAACAACCTAGTAAAGAGGATTGGCCAATCTATAAAAATAAGCAGAAAACAGTTATAAGGATCATTAGCAGAAGAGAACAAACAGGAGCCTGAAACCACAGGCACGCTCACCATCAAAATGCAGAAATTTAAGCTCTGAGAAGCAGGATGCGATGTATCCATTAAGAAGGATAACACAAGGAGGGAGCAGACAAGAATGAAATGACTAATGAGCTCAATTTTAGTTTATTTTAAATTGACTGAAAACTACCTGAGTGGAAAAGGAATTTCAACTTTGAAGTGGTGGATGTCGAGCTGCTCTCTAAACAGCAAGACAGAAAAATGTTGCTGGCAGCTGCCGTATTGAAACTCATGCCATTGAGGTCCAGCTTCGATCTGGCTCCCTCTTTTGCCCTGTGCAAGTCAATTTTCAATAAAACATCCAGGAGGCTGTGCACTTGTAAAACTTTATGTTCATTCATTCACCACATTTGTGGATTGCTTACTGTGCGCAAATTCTCATGCTAACTGATGAGATAGAGCAATGAACAAAAATGGATAAGGTTTCTAGTTTCTTGGAGTTTACACTGTAATTAGGGAAGCAAGAATGAATTAGGACAAGATCATCCTTAGGAATGTATACTTAAGAAATTGAGTAATTTGTTCTCAGAGAGGAACACAGGTCTCTGACAAGGTATGATAAAGAGGATAGCCTGGGAATTTGGGGAAGACTTCTCTGAAGCAATGATGCTGATGCTAACAGGCGAAAGAAGGATGAAAGTTACTTGGAGGAATTGGCATAGGAGATTCCTCTAGGGAAAACTGCATATGCAAAGGCCTTAGTTTGGAGCAAATGACTACCTTAAGGTAGAGAGGACCTGAGAGGGGATATTTCTTCTATCTTAATGCCATCCTCACAAAACTCAGCTTTCTAAGAAGGAATGACTGAGGACAATTTAAGAAGCATCTAAAATGCACTTGACTTCATCAAGTCCTTCATTTGATCAATCAGTATAGTCAGACATTTTCCCAATTGAGGTGAGATCATCAAATTTCAAAGCATAAACTAATTTGCATTAAGTTGAAAAACAAGTGACCCAAATGTGTCTCTTTCAGACAAATGGTGACAAAATTAGTAAAATCCAGCCTGAAACTGGAAGCCACAGCACAGGCAGGCCTGGAAAGTCTTCCTATTCTGAGAAAATTGGCCAGACAGTATTAGGAAGAGGGCTAGGCCCACAATAAGGCTAGCATTCTTTTCTTCCCATTTAAGATTTGCTCAGTTCGTAAGGCTGGGGAAGAAAACAACAATATCTTACTCAAGTGTACATTGGCTGGGAGCCAAGAAAGAACCACTGGCTGTGCAAGGTGATGCCTTTCTTTCCTGGAAATGATCCATTTTGCAGACCTCGTGTTCAAATAACCAATTTTATTTCTACTTATTCATGTGTCCTCCCCCTAAGCTTTTTATTTTTACTTTCTTTCTCTATTAGTCAAGCCTTTGGCTATCACGTTGGAATGAGGAATGTTTAATATAAACACACACTTAAATAACAACTACTCATTAGCAACAGTAAATGACAGTTAGAAAACAGTATCCCAAATGTATTTATTTTTAAAGCATTATATTAGAACAAATATAATTCTCTCTCCCTCCCTCCCTCCCTCCCTCTCTCTCTCTCCTTAAGCCAAAGTTCGTGTAGAAAAATAGGCTTTCAAATAGGTGCTGAAAGTTAATGGCTTAAGATACTGGATAGGTGTTGAGAGAGGGAGGCCATGGGATGAGGGCCTCTTAACCAGGGTGTAGCACGAGAAGGATCAATTGAAAATGAAGAGCAAGAAACAGCATACTAAGGGCACAGCACCCAAACATGCAAAAGTTTCTAGAGTTCAGGCACTTCTTTCACATATGTGTTTCTAGAACACCAGGAAGAGGGCACCCCCTAACAGGTCACTTGGAACACTAAGCAAACGGCCTTTCTGAAGTCCTAGATGGCTTCTCAAACTCTTCCAAAATATAGCAAAAGGGGGAAAACTCCCAAACTCATTCTATGAGGCCACCATCACCCTGATACCAAAACCAGACAAAGACGTTACAAAAAAAGACAACTATAGGCCAATATCACTGATGAACATAGATACAAAAATCCTCAACAAAATACTGGCAAACAGAATCCAACAGCATGTAAAAAGAATCATACACCATGATCAAGTGGGCTTTATTCCAGGAATGCAAGGATTCTTCAATGTATGCAAATCAATGTGATACACCTTGTTAACAAATAGAAGGATAAAAACCATATGATAATCTCAACACATGCAGAAAAAGCTTTTGACAAAATTCAATACCCATTTATGATAAAAACCCGCCAGAAAGTAGGCATAGAGGGAACTTTCCTCATAATAAAGGCCATATATGACAAACCCAGGGGCAACATCGTTCTCAATGATGAAAAACTGAAACCATTTCCACTAAGATCAGGAACAAGACAAGGTTGCCCACTGTTCCCAGTATTATTCAACATAGTTTTGGAAGTTGTAGCCACAGCAATCAGAGACGAAAAAGAAATAAACGGAATCCAAATCGGAAAAGAAGAAGTAAAACTGTCACTGTTTGCAGATGACATGACACTATACATAGAGAATCCTAAAGATGCTACCAGAAAACTACTAGAGCTAATCAATGAATTTGATAAAGTAGAAGGATACAAAATTTATGCACAGAAATCTCTTGCACTCCTCTACACTAATGATGAAAAAACTGAAAGAGAAATTAAGGAAACACTCCCATTTACCACTGCAACAAAAAGAATAAAATACCTAGGAATAAACCTACCTAAAAAGAACTGTATGTAGAAAACTATAAGACACTGATGAAAGAAATTAAAGATGATACCAACAGATGGAGAGATATATCATGTTCTTGGATTGGAAGAATCAACATTCTGAAACTGACTATAATACCCAAAGCAATCTACAGATTCAATGCAATCCCTATCAAACTACCAATGGCATTTTTCACAGAACTAGAACAAAAAATTTCACAATATATATAGAAAAACAAAAGACCCCAAACAGCCAAAGCAATCTTGAGAAAGAAAAATGGAGCTGGAGTAATCAGGCTCTCTGACTTCAGACTATACTACAAAGCTACAGTAATCAAGACAGTATGGTAATGGCACAGAAACAGAACTACAGATCAATGGAACAGTATAGAAAGCCCAGAGATAAACCCACGCACATATGGTCACCTTATCTTTGATAAAGGAGGCAAGAATATACAATGGAGAAAAGACAGCCTCTTCAATAAGTGGTGCTGGGAAAACTGGACAGCTGCATGTAAAAGAATGAAATTAGAATACTCCTTAACAACATACACAAAAATAAACTCAAAATGGATTAAAGACCTAAATGTAAGGCCAGACACTATAAAATTCTTACAGGAAAACATAGGCAGAACACTGTATGACATAAATCACCGCAAGATCCTTTTTGACCCACCTCTTAGAGAAATGGAAATAAAAGCAAGAATAAACAAATGGGACCTAATGAAACTTAAAAGCTTTTGAACAGCAGAGGAAACCATAAACAAGACCAAAAGACAACCCTCAGAATGGGAGAAGATATTTGAATACAAAGCAACTGACAAAGGATTAATATCCAAAACATACAAGCAACTCATGAAGCTCAATATCAAAAAAAACAAACAACCCAATCCAAAAATGGGTAGGGACTTCCCTGGTGGCGCAGTGGTTAAGAAGCCATCTGCCAATGCAGGGGACACAGGTTCGAGTCCTGGTCTGGGAAGATCCCACATGCCACGGAGCAACTAAGCCCATGTACCACAACTACTGAGCCTGCGCTCTAGAGCCCATGAGCCACAACTACTGAAGTCTGTGCGCCTAGAGTGTGTGCTCTGCAACGAGAAGCCACCGCAATGAGAAGCCTGTGCACCACAACGAAGAGTAGCCCCCACTCGCTGCAACTAGAGAAAGTCTGCGCGCAGCAACGAAGACCCAACACAGCCCAAAATTAATTAATTAATTAATTAATTTTTAAAAAATGGGCAGAAGACCTAAATAGACATTTCTCCAAAGAAGATATACAGATTGCCAACAAACACATGAAAGAATGCTCAACATCATCAATCATTAGAGAAATGCAAATCAAAACTACAGTGAGGTATCATCTCACACCAGTCAGAATGGCTATCATCAAAAAGTCAACAAACAATAAATGCTGGAGAGGGTGTGGAGAAAAGGGAACCCTCTTGCACTCTTGGTAGAAATGTAAATTGATACAGCCACTATGGAGGACAGTACAGGGGTTCCTTAAAAAAGTAAAATTAGAACTACCATATGACCCAGCGATCCTACTACTGGGCATATACCCTGAGTAAACCATAATTCAAAAAGAGCATGTACCACAATGTTCACTGCAGCTCTATTTACAATAGCCAGGACATGGAAGCAACCGAAGTGTCCATCGATAGATGAATGGATAAAGAAGATGTGGCACATATATACAATGGAATATTACTCAGTCATAAAAGGAAACGAAATTGAGTTATTTGTAGTGAGATGGATGGACCTACAGCCTGTCATATGAAGTGAAGTAAGTCAGAAAAAGAAAAACAAATAAATATTGTATGCTAACACATATATATGGAACCTAAAAAAAAAAAAAAAAGGTTCTGAAGAACCTAGGGGCAGGACAGGAATAAAGACGCAGACATAGAGAATGGACTTGAGGACATGGGGATGGGGAAGGGTAAGCTGAGATGAAGTGAAAGAGTGGCATTGACATATATACACTATCAAATGTAAAATAGATAGCTAGTGGGAAGCAGCCAGAAAGCACAGGCAGAGCAGCTCATACTTTGTGACCACCTAGAGGAGTGGTACAGGGAGGGTGAGAGAGAGATGCAAGAGGCAGGGGATATGGGGATATATGTATACTTATAGCTGATTCAGTTTGTTATACAGCAGCAACTAATACAACAATGTAAAACAATTATACTCCAATAAAGATGTTTAAAAAAAAAAGAGGGCTGCACACACACACACACACAAAAACTAATTTTTAGAAATCTCACTTTAATGCTCTATAGTTTTACTTTTTTACTAAAGAAAATTAACTGTAAGATGCCATGTTTGTTTCAATTTGTATTCATTAAAATCCAGTTTGAAATCCCTAGCTGAAGCTTTGCTAAAATGTCATCTGTCCTAATGCATATGTATAAAATAAACTACAGGATAAATCTGAAAAAAATATAAAGTCTTGGATGGGAGACTTGCAAGGTACATAGTAGGCAGCTCACATGAATCAGAGGATAATGCTTGAGCATCACTTCCTGCAATGCCATCATCTTCTGGTCCAAGTCTGAACCTCTTGTTGCTTCTTTCTAGAGATACTGTAATAATTAACTAAGCAGGGAAAATAGCAACTGCCCTGAGAGATTTATATCAAAATTTGCCCCTCATAAAGGTCTACCCAGAGGCCATTAAACATCAGCTGTATTTTGTTTCAGCTAAGCAGCCCTAGATTTCATTTATTCTCTGGCACGATGGCATTCACTATGTACCTTACTATGTGCCAGGCACTATACTGCATGATTGTATAACCACTACCTTAAGTAAACTTCATACCAACACTGTCTTTATTCCCATTTACAAATGAAGACATCGAGGCTCAGTAAAATAAAGTCACTTGCCTAAGACTGCATAGACATAGTCTGGAATCCAAGGGGAAATACTGAGAGTTTGCCTCCTAACACCTCACACCTATATTATTCTAACTCTAAGGAATCAGATCTCCAGAACTCATAGCCTTTCCTTATCTCAGTGTGTAAACCTCTTGAAGAATTAACCCCTGGACTACCCTATGTCTCTGTTAAATTATAACTAAATAGGTTTCTAAGAATTTATTTGGATAAGCATGTATTTTTTTTGTATGCCTGTACAGGTTTTAATGACAAATTGTTTAACAACAATTTAGTTGTTAAACTGGATGTATTTCATATGTGGTCTCTTCATGTGTGATGTGATTTCATCATTTGTGAGTCTCCCCCACCAAGTATCTGGGTATTGGGCTCTTACTGGCCAAGACCTGGTAATGGCCACATTTCCACATGGATTTAGTAATAGCTCAACGAAACAAACAAAGAAAATAGTCTAAAAGATCAACAGCAATGTCTAATGCCTATTCGGCACAGCCACAGATTCAACAGTGGGTGGGTGGCAGTTTTTTTTTTCCATTTTTAATGAAGAACTCTACAACAAATAGAAAGAACATCATGCTAAGGACAAAGCTAGAAGAAGGCACTGAGCATAACATACTGATGGACTAATTCGTAGACTATGTATTGCTCTCCTATGAAATTCTTGCAAAGTCTAATTAATTCAAATTTCTTCCAGTTCTTGAAAAGACAGATTTGAAACCTGCCTGACAAACTTCCTCCCAGATCTTTTCTTTCTCATGGTACTGTCATGGCCACACCAATTTAAATATATTTGTTCAGTGACACAACTAAAAACAACTGGCTTCAGAGAGTGAAAGGAACCCTTACCCGATATTTGGGAGGTACGATATTGCCCATGTGTTGGCACTGGCACACAAGGGGCATCTGCAACCTGTCCTCACAGATGCCCACCTGATGCCCTCCTCAATGTTAGCAACACCTACAGCTTCAGGGGCACAATGTGATGCCGTGTCACAGAACCGGAAAAAAAGAGGCTATAGCTCAGAGCAGCTCTACCAAAGAGAGACCACTTTCCATGAATTGAACAGGGTTGTCTGCCTCCTCATTTTGCTACCTGTAAAACTGCCAGGACACCCTCTTCCTCTGTAGGCTTCTGTTCTTCCAGAATTCTGAGGCTTCCTTTTGGTAAATCGGGGGAAGCTGGGAGGGAGTAGTGATCATTTGGAAGAAAGGCACATTCACCAGCTGTAACTGACCTACAAGCCCACATTATTAACAAAGTCTGTGCTTCTCAATGACTACATGAAGGGAACATTACAGACGAAGACAAGTTTATAACAGGCACATCTTTGCAGCCAGCTGCCCCATTTACTGAAAAATCAACACTCTATATCAGAATATGGCCAGCAAGGCGATGGCATATTTAAAAGAACGCTTCGCTTACAGTGTAAGAGACATTGGGTAGTGGTTCCCTGGTACATGACTGGTTTGCATAATATTTTCCTAATAATGATCATAATTGCTCTTGGAATTTCATAATAAAAAAAGTTTCTAAGTATGTTAAATGTTTTATAAGCAAAAGCAAAGATCTTTGAAGATTCTGTTCTTTGGGGAAAAGAGAGTCTCCAAGGTCACCCTAATTGCAATGTTCTAATTTAGGAAGGAGTCACAGGAAAAGGAAAGATGTGAACCTTTCCCACAGTCAATACAACTTGGAATGTGAAGACAAAGACCAAGAATTGGAAAGGTTAAAGGCAAATACTTTTTCCTTGGGAAGTTACATAAGCACACCAAATACCTTACAAGGCAGAGGGATCAGATTATACAGCACACCAAAGTTTCCTGAAGGAAAAAGGGTCAGAGGGAACGACGAATATACAGGACACCAGGGAGGCTGCTGAAGTGCAGAGAAAAGCAGGGACTGAATGACCCAGGGACAGCTGAGTATTGCTGGTCAAAGTGAGACCAAAGACAGTGAGTGAATTACGTGGAGGAGTGACACTGAACACATGCCAGGTGCACGGTCAAACTCCAGCTCCGAGGCCAGAAAAGTATAAATGCGTATGAAGACCACCCTCTGTCCCATGCAAGGCAAGAGCTGCTTTTCCTTCTTGTCCCTCAAGAATTCGTTAGTGGAACAATTTTTTTTTTCTTTACAGAAAGAAGAAGGTTGTTCTCTGCAGGCTAAACTGGGAAGGTCAAGTGACTAGTGCTGACTTTATACAACAAAATAACTGTGATTGCTTCCCCTCTTTGTATGCAACACATTATAATCCCACTGTGCTCATGTTAAGAAATCTGAGGCCTAAGGAGAATTAGTAAATCTTTGATTGTCAGTGAGTTGAAGGCAGCGTTGATGTCTGGAGTATCCCCAGGTCCCTGGCACTGCACAGGCATCTTAGTTAACCCTGATATTAACCCACCACTGGCATCATTCCAGAAACTCTTGTGGGTGCTCAGAACATAGCAGTGACCAAAACAGATGTCTTTACACCCTCATGGACTTTAATTCTGGAGGAAGGAGATGGCCAACAGTCAAATAAAATCACAAAGTAACTGCAAATCGTGAACGTTCTAAGAAGGCCTTTGTGCGGTAAAGAATATTTGGGGCTCTATTTCTCTACTTAAGATAACGAAGTCAGAGAAGACCTCACTGAAGAGGTAAGATTTAAAATGGGAACTTAAAGGTAGGAAAGCACACGAAAAGCTGTCCCAACATGACAAAGACCCTGAACTGTGAGACAACTTGGCTTGTCTAAGGAGAAGAAAAGAGGCCAGTGTGAGAGGGATGGGCTAAGAAACACATGGTTATTTGTTTGGAGGTACAAGGTGGGGGCCAGATCTTATAAGGTCTTGTAGGTCTTGGTAAAGAGTTCAGCTTTCAGATGCATTGGAGAGGGACTGAAAAGATTTAAGAGGGGGATGACCTGATTTGCTTTTATAAAGATAACCCTAGTTGTATGGAGAAAAGATTGGGACTGGCATGGGTTGGGGTGAAAAGAGAAGCAGAGAGGGGCCTCCCTGGTGGCGCAGTGGTTGAGAGTCCGCCTGCCGATGCAGGGGATACGGGTTCGTGCCCCGGTCTGGGAGGATCCCATATGCCGCGGAGCGGCTGGGCCCATGAGCCATGGCCGCTGGGCCTGCGCATCCGGAGCCTGTGCTCCGCAACGGGAGAGGCCACAACAGTGAGAGGCCCACATAACGCAAAAAGGAAAAAAAAAAAAAAAAAAAAAAGAGAAGCAGAGAGACCAACTGACATGGCTATTGTAATATTGCAGGAGAAAGCTGAAAAGCTTAGACCAGGAAGGTAGGCACGAAAATGGAGAAAGTGGAGAGATTGGAGATTTATTTTGGAAATGGAGCTGGGAGGGTTTGCTTGTGAATTGAATGTGGGGTAGACAGAAGTCAAGAGGGGAGCAAAGTTTGTGGCTTGCCAACTGTGTGTTTCCAACTGTGTGACACCTGGAGGTTGAACAGTGTCATAAGCAATGAAGAACCATGTTCCAGACAGAGCTGGGGGTGTTGGTAAAGCATCCACATGGAGGTGTCAAGCAGACCGTTGGGTAAGTTCAGGTCTGTGAGGAAAAGAATGAGGCTGGAGAGAAATGGCTTGGTTGTCATCAGCTTCTAAATGACATTTAATACAGTGATGCTGATTAAGATCAAAGAAAGAGAGAGTCTGCATCCTGAGAAAAAAAGAGGGCTCAGAGCAAGCTCTGTTTATAGCAAATATTTCTGGATCAGGTGTAGAGAAAAGATCCAGCAAAGAACACAGAAGAGGAGCTGCCCATGAAATGAGAGACAGAAGGGAAACAGTAAAGAAAGGTTTCTCCAAGGAGAATGTGATCACCTGTATTTAAAGATGCTGTGATGTGAAGCAGTAGCGGGGAATGAGAATTGACATTGGGATTTTGCACGTGGAGGTCACTGATGACCTAAGAAGAGCTGCTTTGATGGAAGGGGGTGGTCAGAGTCTCATGGGAGGAACTGAGAGTGAACAGGAAATGGAGAGAGTGTGAAGACAGCATCTCAAAAGATGCTTTGTTGTGAATAGGAGCCTGTATTGGGGTGATGTCTGAAGCGGGGTGTAGAATCAACAGGTTGCTTGCTTGCTTGTTTAAGATGGAAGACACCAAAGCATGTTAGTATATTGATGGAGCAGGGAGAGAAATTAACGAAATGGGAAAGGGGAGTGGGATTTAACAGGAGTCAAGTCACTGAAGAAGGCAAGAGGGTTTAGGACTGGAGCTTTCAAGCTGAAACTTGACCTTGATTAGTAGCAGGGAACAGATTCCATTGTAACAGAAGGAAAGGCAGAGAATATGGAAAGACCACAAAGAGGTTACTCCATGGTTCTTGAGTGGATAAATGAATGAATGATTATATCTGCTTCTTTTCCACCACCTAAGTAATTGAGAATGTTTTTTCAAGTTTTACATCATTCTAAAGAGGCCATACCTCATATAGTTCTCCGTTCTCTGAACTCACATAAGATTTAATCTCTGCATAAACCAACTGTCACTTCCCATGCATCTCTCTGCCTAGTTACGTCTTTAAGCCCTTGGTGCCCTGGCTCCTTAATGAGGCAGTAAAGGCCACCTATACTCCTGTGCCTCCTCCGTGCCCAGTCGTCACCGCATAGCGGAAGTTCAACAGATAAGTTTATTGATTAACTGGAGTCAGTTTTCCAAGGTCCTGTCCCCATTACTATTGACATTAATGTCGCTTCTAGCTCTAATAGTCTACGATTCTCCGTCAACTGTAAATATGTACTTTGGTCACCAGATATGACTGTAATACCACTAGAAACCACTAGCTTTGGATCGCTGAATCTACTTACAGGAGTGTTACAGCAAAAAAAGAAGGGCCCCAGAGCATACAAAATCACAAACCCCACTGCAGTTTCACTGAGAAAAACTCCCAACCTAAATCCTAAGATACTTTTTCCCATAACTAAACTTCCACAACCTTTAGTATAAAGCTGAAGCCCTAGCCATTTCTCAGTACCACTAATAAAAGGTAATGAGTTTTCTTATACTAAACTATGTTACGAGATACCATTTTACTCACACTCTCAGCGAAAGGGAGTGAGAAAACAGAAGAATTCATTTATATTTGGATATTTTTATTAGAATTAATCTATATATGGAATTTTAATTACAGGATGCAAGACTGTGATTAATTTAATTTTGTTTCAGTTTACGAGGATGCACTTGGTTAATGGAGTGCCTTTACAAAAAAAAAAGGCTTTACTGAGGGATCTCATCTGTGTGATTTACTGTCTGAGTATATGTGAAGTTCCCTTCATTACATAAGAAATTATTATCTGCCCTTGACATTGAGTCCACTGCATGGGTGAGGAGGTGATGTTAATCCTATCATATAACCTACTATTTCTGAGGGAAGCAGCAGATTCAAAAGAAACCCTGTTTGGCTTTCTTGGTATAACCCCCTTTCCCTGTGTATTCAACACACACATGTGCATTGCTGATTAATGCACAAATCCTGGCTAACATTGTGATAAGCTTTAAAGCAATCCTACCTTAGAGAGAGAGAAAGAGCAAGCACTGCCTTTTCTTACAGAAAATCTCTCTTGAACTGAAGGTTTGAGGCAAAGGAAAGGAAGATGAGGCAAAAATTGAATGAAGAAGACCTGAATATAGAAAAAGAAAATAGAACGTAAGGGGAAAGAATACTACCTCAGGAAGTATCCTTGAATAACCTTGCTTAGAAAACTGTGGAAAATAAGCCTAGCTATGTAATCCCGTTATGAACTGTTAGTTTAAGGCTTTAGTCACAGAGAAACTGTGTAATAAGATTAAACCACATAAGAAAACATGGTTGTCTGCTGCTTGTTGGAAGACAAAAACAAAGAAATCAATAAATGAACAATTACCATCCCTTGCTTCTCCCCACAACTCCCTTCAGAAACAAAACAATTAGGAAGGAAGATCTCCTGATAATGCAAATGCCAAACCCCAGTCTCTCCCAGCTTCAAAAGAGAAGAGAATGCATCTGCTTTCTTTATTCACTTCCTAATGTTCTTTTTAATGTGATGAAAGAATGATGTGATTTTAAAGGGAAAGACAAGTTCTGCAGAGTATTCCCTCTTTGCAGGAGTTCCCTCTCTCAGTACCTTAAGAAGATACCTGTGAAAATATTCTACTTCCTTTTGGTATTTCCTCCTCCCCCCAACTCTAAGAGCGCCCTACAAAGTTTTCATTTTCTTTTTTAGTTGCAACTACTCCACTCCTCTATTGCAGCCATAGGCAATACATAAATACATGCGGGTGTCTGTGTGCCAATAAAACCTTATTTGCAAAAACAAATGACCAGCCTTCGGCCGTCATTTGCAGACTCCTAGGTTAGATGATAAGAGAAGTGGAAACAAGGATTGGGGACACCTTGGATGAAATTGGGGCCTCTACATTTGATTCCTGAATTTATTTTTTTGTACGTGTCCTTCATGGATTTAAAACATGGATGTATCACTAAGGATACGGGATACATGATGGTCGTGAGAGTAATCGTGAACAAGAGTTCCTGCTTTGATCACCTTTTGTCACCTAAAATCAAAGGTGTGGTTGTGGGGGAAGTGCATATAATAAGGGGCAGGAATGGAAAGAAAGAGAAGGCTTCTTCTAATCCTCTAAATGGACCACAAGCCTATCGCCAGCCATAAAAGTAGATCTATTCACTGAGAAGTCTTTCTCATAGTTGGATCCTAAATCAGTAGCCTGAGAATCACCTGAGATCTTATTAGAAATGCAAATTCTCAGGACCCACCCAGTCCTACTGAAAAATTTCAGGGGCGGGGCCCAGAAGTCTGTGTTTTAACAGGTCCGCCGAATGATCCTGATTCACACTCCAGTTTTAGAATAAGTTACTATTCTAGAGAGCCTTTCATTCCTCCCAGCTGACAAGTTATTTACATTCAAATAGGAAACTGTGATCAGGAGCTTGTGCATTCCTGTGGAAAATTTTTGGGTTTTAGGAGAAAATGAAGAATAACTCAAAACAGGTGGGAGAAAGCAAACTGGAAAATATTCTTCAGAAGCTTGATTATATACTCCCTGTATTGGAAGATAAATTTTATATTCCACATGTGCCTAGTTTCTGACCTATTTTTGCTGCCTAATCTACTTTTAATCTCTTTCTTCTATGAGTGTGTGCTCATAGGATGCAATTGTTAACCAAGAATAACAGACTTTGAAAAGTAAATCCATATGAAATAAAGTACATTTTACTCAGTCAGAAATCAGCAAGTTTGCGGGGGTAGTAGTGGTGGGATGAATTGGGAGATTGGGATTGACATGTATACACTAATATGTATAAAATAGATAACAAATAAGAACCTGCTGTATAAAAAAATAAAATAAAATTCAAAAAATAAGAAAAAATTTAAAAAGTAAATAAAAACCTTAAAAAATTTAAAAAATCAGCAAGTTTGGAATGGTGTATTGTTTTGGATGAGCGATTTTTATGGTGATGAAAGTAATTCTGGATACATAACGTGAGGCATGGGTTTCTCTTCGAAAGAAAGGTGTGAGAAAGTCTCAGGTATCATAATTATCAGCTCCAAGACAACCCTGGTCAAAAGCAAAGGGACCTGTGAACACTCAAGTTCACACTTGGAATGGTGTCCAGATGGGAATAAATTGTCACGTAGTACCTCGCGCCCTAGTAAACAGAAATTTGTGTGCAACTGCAGAGGTCCTTTTTCCCTCCAGGAAGATCAGATGGACGATATGATTTCTTTCATGCAAAAATGCATTCCTCTTTGCAATGATGCCACTGCTCTGCCAGTGGCCAAACCCTGAAGCTCAGGAAACATGTCAGGGAGAGGATGTAAGCTCTGAGCAGAAAGGAAGGAGGCACAGTAAGTAAGGGGAAGAAGGGAGAGGAGAAAGGAAGCACTTCCTCACTTAATTTTCATCTAATGAGCCCTCCTGAGACCCAAACTCTGCTGTGGCATACCTCTTTCAGCAGCCTTCAGAAATAGAGGTCTAATCCCCTTTTAAACTCAAGTTCATCACCAGCGCAGTCATGCCAGCTTTGTGTATTAAGTATCTCACAGTATGGTACAGTAATATTCCTTTCTACAGGACAATCCTGTTGGAGGAAAACTGATTAATTCCATTTGCTGGATTTTCAGCATTTGGACCCCAGCGGCATCTCAAAATGTATTAACCAAAGTTAAACAAAAAAGCAGCAGTAGGGGCTTCCCTGGTGGCGCAGTGGTTGGGAGTCTGCCTGCCAATGCAGGGGACGCAGGTTCGTGCCCCGGTCCGGGAGGATCCCACGTGCTGTGGAGTGGCTGGGCCCGTGGGCTCTCCTTATCTTCACAGATAAGGAGAGTAAGTGCTTGAGAGGTGAAGAAATTCATCCAAAATTAGACAAGAGCTGGGAGTAAACTCAGTCTCCAAATCCAGGGCTTTCCCCAAAGAGCACTAGCTGAGGAACTGGGAGACAATTCGCCATCTACCTTAGCCATTTAACTGATTGGCAAATCCGAAAACCAATGGGGATCTCTGTTTCTTCATCTATATTAAGGCGGGGGAGGGGGACTCCTTGGCCCCTTCAGTTACTTTTACATTTCTAGTGAAATGCAGCCATTTAACCCAAGCATTCTACTTTGGGGCATTTTTTTTCGTTCTAGCACAGTCGGTGGGAGTTTTAATAATCAAGTCCTAGGTGTTAACTTATGACTGGAGCCTATGCTGGTTCTCACTGAGGGGAAGTTGCCTTTTCAAAGATAAAAGTTATTAGTGAGAGGGGTGTGACAACGGGTCTGGACACTGTGTGGGGAAAATTGATCCACGTGCCATTCTGGCTTTCATGATTCTTAGTAAGGGTAGGAATTTATAGAAGAGTAGATCAGGGAAATCTGAATGTGACACAAAATCTTTTCATTTTGATTTTTGAAAGGTCTCTCACAATGTCTTATTTTATAGCTTAATACTGGTAAAATGAAAGTACTGTTAGTTGGATTTCTAATAAATTCAACAATTGCACTGCATCTGAAGAATACGGGTTAATGGGATTGTCCATACTCAAAGGGAAATGTTTCAAACACCATGAGCTCCTAATGTTACAGCTGAAAAGGAACAACAAAAACAAAAGAAAAATCCAGAAACAGTTGTCTAGTGGAGTAGCACAGAGCTCTATCCTTGAGTTATTTCCAGTTTAATATTTTTATAAAGAACGTGGTCAAATTAGTAAATGGCAAAGGAAAAAAAAAAAAAAAAAAAACCTTAAATGATCTCTAGCATTTCTACCATGGGATGTTTTGGGAATCCATCCCAAACAAAATTGTCAAACATATTTATATGAAACAAAATCGTCAAGAATATCTGTCATTAGATTAAAACAATGGACAAAAAGGGTGAAATATAATAGGGGTAAATGTAAAGACTTAAGAGTGAAAAAAAATCAATTGGATAGGGCTTCCTGGTGGCGCAGTGGTTAAGAATCCGCCTGCCAATGCAGTTGACATGGGTTCGAGCCCTGGTCCGTGAAGATCCCACATGCCGTGGAGCAACTAAACCCGTGTGCCACAGCTACTGAGCCTGTGCTCTAGAGCCCACGAGCCACAACTACTGAACCCATTTACCACAACTACTGAAGCCTGCGCGCCTAGAGCCCGTGCTCCGCAACAAGAGAAGCCACCACAATGAGAAGCCCGTGCGCCACAACGAAGAGTAGCCCCCGCTAGCCGCAACTAGAGAAAGCCCACACGCAGCAACGAAGACCCAAAACAGCCAAAAATAAAATAAATAAATTTACAAAAAATATATATATATATAAATCAATTGGATAAATATAACCAAGAGAATCTTGTCTTGATAGTAGTTGAGGTAAAAGCTATCTAGGGAATTTGCTGACCAAAAGCTCTGTCTGAATTAAAAGTCTAAAGGGCCTTCTGAAAAGAAGCTAAAGCCATAGCTGGTATGAATAAAACCTAGAGAATAAAAGATGTAAGAACACAGCTGGAGAATTATGCCATTACTGAGCACTGAGCCTCATTTGGAACCTGAGAGATTAAAGATTGTTCCAAAAAAGATGACCAGGATAGTGAGAACAAGAAAGCTATATTGGTTGAGAAATGGCCGAAGGAAATGGTGGTGTTTCATCTGCGAAGATGATCCAGTAAGTGAATAAAAGCTTTTTTAACATTTGATGAGGAGCTTTGGAGATGATTATTAAATTTATTTTTACATATCCAAACAAGGGCTTGGGACCAATGAGTTAAATTCAGAGAGCGGTAACTGTTGGTTAAATATAACAAAGATGTTGCGATAGATTAGAGTCGTCAACAAGGGAAGGGGTTATACAAAACAAATAGTTCATTCTGCACCACTTCATGCATAATCATGAAGGCTGTGACCATGATTTTTTTAAAATGGTTTATTTGCCAGGAGGTTGGACCTGGTGGTTTGTAAAGTTTTTTTCCTTTGCAGTTTCTATGATTCTATGAATTTTTTTTTCTATTCTAAAGAATGGTAGCAGTGATGGGGAATTTTCTTCTAATAGGAATTAGGTCAGTGATATTGGCTTACAAATGCCTAGTATAGTAAGCCTGCTACTTTAATGAATAGCAGGGATCTCTAGTGTAAAATATGTGTGCAGTTTTATATTTAATATAGATACTGAAATGTTCTTATAATTCCTTACCCAATAATCTGTGTGGATATACTGTCATAAAATTAAATTGCTCATATTAGGTATTTTGTCATACCTCTGAGCCAGGCCCTAGGCTATATATAAACTGATGAAATGAATGAGAAGTTGCTTGATCTGGCCGTCAGCTTTTCAAAACCAAGTCCATTGAATCCTAGGATTGGAAACTGCCTCAAATAGTAAGTAAAGCAAGCTTCCCTTCATGTTTCACTGACAAACTGTAGCATCACTTACGTCTGTTATTTTTTTAGTTTTACTTTTTAGGAGAAAAAGATGACTCATATTTCTGAGTGTAATCTTTTTTTCTTTTTTAAATCAGAACACGTTTAGAAAGCAAAGACAAGAAAAAATAATAAGCAACCTACTCCCCCCGCAACTTCCAAACTGGA
This sequence comes from Mesoplodon densirostris, assembly GCF_025265405.1. NCBI lineage: Eukaryota > Metazoa > Chordata > Mammalia > Artiodactyla > Ziphiidae > Mesoplodon > Mesoplodon densirostris. Next base: position 69,160,723 of record NC_082675.1, on the reverse strand, counting down.
TCAGGGGAAGAGGAGGTTATAAAAAGTGGTCTCCAAAATATATAAGGGAAAGTGAGGTCACCTCAGAAATCAGGAACTCGAAAGACAGTTGAGAGTCAAAAACTACTCTGATTGAGTCTCTTAAAATGTCATTTGTCTTTCCCTCAAAGGGATTCTCAACGTGGTTCGCAAGTGTTTATGTTTAACCTCTGATTCACTAAGCCTCCTGACCCATTCCTCACAGCCATGGTTCTAAGCATGTACCATCTTATTCAAACATTCAGTCTTGCCCACTCCCAATTTCTATAGCTGTCATCTCCTCCATTAATGAGAAAATGAGAATTATTAAGAATGAGTGTCCTTGAATTCACCCTTCTCCATTTTTTTTTTTTGTTTTTTTGGTACCTCTTAATATCTCCTCTCTGTCTCTTGTCTTTTCTTGAAGCCATACTACACCCTCCTGCCAGACTCACCTTCCTAAATGCATAACTCTGACCATGACACCCAACTAGTCTAATTCTGTTCATCCCAACCCACTGCCTATAGAAAAAGTCATTAGCCCAGCTTGGTATTTAGGGCCTTTAATTTAATCTCTAATCAATTTACTTTTCTGGTCTCTCTTACGAATCACCTTTAACGCATCTAATTCTGCAGCACCCTTCCCACCTCAGAAAGTAAGCCGAGTGTTCTCTTGCTCCCAAGCTTGGAATCACACCCCACCTCCCAACATCCCCACCACCAAGCAAGTGCCACCTAGAGTACTTTTTCATCATCTTTAACTTCCCAACTACTTTCCTCTCTTTCAAAGGCAAATCACACCTTTTTTTCCTCATCACCCCAGCATTTACTTGTTTGTATTTTGAATTAGATGAATATGTGTTTCATATCCTCTACTAGATTATAAACTTGAGGGATGTGCTGCTTCCTGAAGGTTCCATAGTATCTGGCTCTAATAGATACTGAATGCTTGTTTGGGGGTACTTGGGATGGCTATCATTTCTTCTCCCCTCCCTGATGCAAAAGTCACTGGTTTACCAAATGGGCCAAACCCAATGAAGTGACACCCAAGAGAGCCTTTATTTTTCTCCAAACTCTGCCCTCTAACCTCCTCTGTCACATCTCCCTCGATCTCTCCTTCATAACGCCTCTACCATCCATGGCTTCCTGGTCACTTTCAATTATAAAAACAATCTCATTTAGGTAAGCAACTCTGATCCATTTCCAGGTATTAAAATATGACAGTCCAGTCTAAATTAAACTGAGATCTCATACCCAGCCTGTACCCTCAAAGTCATAAAAAACAAGGAAAGAAGGAGAAACTGTCATCGACCAGTAGAGACTGGAAGATAGGACAACTAAAGGAAATGTGTTACCACGGCTTGAATTCTAAACACAAAGGGGAAAAACTGGTGAAATCTAAATCAAGTCTGGAATTTTGTTATTAGTAAGGCACCAGTGTTAGCTTCTTAGTTTTGAAAATTATATCTGATATATATATATATATTTCATATATATAATTTTATATACATAGAACAGATATGTATATAATACATAAGAGATATATGCATATAATTTTTTAAGTTAAAATAATGGGATCTTCTAATCTAAGTTTTTCCCCGACTCAGTCCCACCTCCTGCTCTGACCACTTTTGCTATCTTTCAGTAATATTTACAGGATCCTGGCAGGGTCTCTTTAAGAATTTAGAGGAACTCACCTCTGTCCTCAAACTTCCTTGATAATTAAAAAAAAAAAAAAAACCCATTCACTATCCTGTAGCATATAGAAAATTGACATGTACCACAGTTAGGGATCATCAGTGAAGAGAGACTTTCTGATAAAAACTTACTATGATGCTGGGTTGTACAAAAAAAAAAAACAAAAAAAAAAACACCACAAACCCCCCCCCAAAAAAAACAAGACATTGGCACAGGGATATTTAAAGCCTGATAGATACTGGTTTGAAATCAGTTCTGCCTGACGCTAGGGAACAGATGAACAGCTTCTCAAAGTTCCCCATTCTTTCTATGTGTTATTTGTGAATGTCATTTTCAAAAGCGAACATTCCCACCACTTTGAATCCTGAAAAGAGAATTACAAGTGTGTTTAAATGGCAGAAAAGCTTAAGAATGAATGGAGGCCTCAAAGGATGTGACCTGAGGGCAGGACAAAAAGAGAGTGTTACATAAATCTGTCAGTAAGTAACATAAATCCGTTGGAGCCTAAGGATCCTTCATAGAATTTCAGTGGTTCCAGTTTACACTTCATTCAGAAGCACCTTTTCAAAGCTTCAGAGCCAGCTCACATCTCTTGGAAATGATACTTTCACGAGGAATTGATGTTTTCCAATATAGTTAGTGTTTCAATGATTTGCAGCTATTGACTTTTAACAGGGATGTGATCACATAGAAAGAACTCTGACATTTCCATGACATTTTCTGCTGAAAGGGGAAAAAAAAAAAAAGATTTTCCTTTCTTTCTTTTTAATTCAGTGCTGAGTTAGAGATGGAGCAAAAAAAGGGAGGGGGAGCTTTTTGCCTACAGTTAAGCATTCTCTTAGTTGCCGCTGTGGATGACATTCTCTGATGTTCATTTTTATGCTACTGTTTTCTCGAACGCTTATGTTCCCCGGATACCCTCAGCTGAGGACACATTACAGAGACACTTATGCCATCATGCTGTTGAAATCTGAGACTTTTCAGATATAACATGCTTTATATTCAAGAGTTTTATTTACCATGGGACTGTATTTCTGGTCTTGTTTTCATCATTGACAGGTAAAATGCTTGCCGATTTTCCTTTTCGATTTTTTATCCTGATACATTTAAAGAAAAAAAAAAGGTGAGACACAACTTCAGGTTCTGTAAGAAAGGCAAGGTATGGAATGCAGAGGTATTATCCTCAAGGGAAATGTCAAAATGCATATACTTTAGACAAATCGCTGGTGTAGCTGTCAAAGTTGTCAGAAGTCACTTGTCACTATTTTTATTTTTATTTTTATTTTTATTTTTTTATTTTTTATTTTTTTTTTTTTTGCGGTATGCGGGCCTCTCACTGTTGTGGCCTCTCCCGTTGCAGAGCACAGGCTCCGGACGCGCAGGCTCAGCGGCCATGGCTCACGGGCCCAGCCGCTCCGCGGCATATGGGATCCTCCCAGACCGGGGCACGAACCCGTATCCCCTGCATCGGCAGGCGGACTCTCAACCACTTGCGCCACCAGGGAGGCCCTTGTCACTATTTTTAGATGCAACTGAAAAGACTGGGTTACTAGGTGTCCCTTTCTTAACTCCCAGCATAGCGGGATGCTGATGGATATCACGCAAGTTTCTTCTTCAGAGATCTTTGGAGAATGACACACCTCTGTTTTGGAAGGTATACCCAGAGTCCTGATTGAAGGCCATGCAATGATTAGGTCACCTTTCAGAGAGATCTATAATCTTCTAGCAGTTTGTCCTCCGGACCAATTGAGAGTCATTATTTTATTTTTAATAATAAAAGTAATATTTCTTAAACATATAGGGAATTTATTTCACAAACAGGAACTCTGGCAGTCAGTAATAAGAGCAAGGGTTGCTAAAACTTTACAATCTGATTGCAAAAGGCTGGCAGAGAAGCCAGGGAAACCAATTTGGAAAGTGTTGGTACTGGATAATCTATTCTGGAACAGTATGGAATCCATCTGCTCTGAGCTTAACCTCCTGGCACAAACACCAATGCATTTTCCAACATTTCTGTGCTAATTAGGATGATGATTCCATGTGCTCTGGAAGCAACGTGAAGATGAAGTCAGCTTCCCGGGGTTGGATATAAAGTCACCAGTGAAGGAGCCAATGTGTGTCTGTCAGTTTGCTCTTAGCTGACACTCAAGTCTATCCTCCACCTGGATGTTAACGTATAGTTCAGTGATTTAATTAAAGAAACCTGTAGTTCTTTGGGGAAATAGAAAGAATGAAGGGTTCAAGTGAACTAAGCGGAAAAGTGTAATACCAACTTGCAGGCTACTTGGTTCCTAGTTTGGTGCCTATTAGGCCCCAACTCTATGAGGATACCTGACACATGTCATCATGTTTTTAAATAAAATAATTTCCTAACCATAAAAAAACCACTTCCCTCATATATATCATAATTTAGTGGGGATTATCCCAAGAGATACATTGTATAAAGATAATTTCAAAAAAAAAAAATTTGAAAGAAGCGCTCCTACTACATCTCCCGGAGGAGGCTCCCTGGAGATCTGATGGCCAACGCTGAATCCACCTTGTGTGTAAGACTGAAGTACAGAGAAAAGAAGAACAGCTTCTTACCACTCTACATGACTGACAGATATGAACCCACTTGCTTCCTACTCTTTGTATATACAGGGATACCAACAGAATGAAGGACAAAAATAAAGAATTTGATAGGAAACACCCCAAACCATATACTATTCTATATGCAGAATGATTTTTAATTTCTCATCAACAGAAATGGTTAGTTATTGGCTCATTAACCACCGCAGCGGGGTGCTTTGCAAGAGACTGCATGAGGCAAAATGTTTACGGTAATGACATACACTTAGGAGGTGTATTTGCTAAAGGAAAGAAATATTCCCAAGATCAAACCCACTTAAGGAAGTGCTGGGCATGCAATACAAAAGTAATATAATTGCCATGGCTCTAGAACCAGGGTAAGTGTGGTTCATGCAAGAAATAAAATAAGACCAGTGTGTCTAAAATCAAAGAGCAAAAGGGAAAGCACAAGACAAGAAGAGGAAGGTAAGAGAGATAGCGGGGGCCCAGTCATGCAGAGACTCGGAAGCCAAGCTGAAGAACTCAGCCTTCACCCTAAAAGCCATTACACTTTAGTGAAGGGTTTTAAGCAGAGAATGACATGCCCAGACACTTATTAAGTTTTTTTTTTTTTTTTAAATATTAAAGCCACCCTGTCCACAGTGGGGACAGTGAATTGTGGAGTAGGCAAGCATTGAAATAGGTGCTGCCAACAAATGACGGTGAGAAATAGGAGATAAAATGATTGGAAATTCACAAATAATTGGGTATTTCCCAGGAAGGGGAAATGAAGGAGGGGAGATGAAGAAGATGGAGGAAGCAAGGACAATCCCCAGGTTTGGGGACTGTACAGCTGAACACCTGTTGATGTTCACAGATGCTGGCACCATCTGACCCGGGGAAAGACACTAGAACAGGAAGGGGGTTAGAGTGAGGATAAGTGCAAAGCTTACCAGATTAATTCTGAGATATCTGAAGAGCACTGAATAAGTATGTGGACATAGATCAGTCTGGAATGAAAGTCTGAGTAATCACAGAAATTCAAGAGTCATCAGCATGCAGAAGTATGGCTAAAAGCCCCAAATAAGAATAAAATTTTAGAGGGAAAAAGCATATAGTGATTTAAAAACATTCCAAAGCCTCCTATTTCTGTTTTCTCTTCTATTCTCTAACATATTAGCTACTTAACTCTGAAGTTTTTTTTCCCTCCAAATCAGATATATGATCATTTATACTCTTCATATATCCACACTGTCACACAACATAGTAAAAGAAGCTAATACTGGCTACCATGTTTGAGTGACTGTTATATCCCACACAGTATGTCATATAATTTAGATTTAATTATTCTATAGATTTCCATGGTAGGAATCACTATCTCTATTTTACAGATGAGAAATTGAGGTTTAAAGATTTTACTTAACTGTCCTAAAGTCGCACAGTAAGTGTCAAAACTAGAATTCTAATCTAGGTTTGAATAACTGAAACATTTATCATCTTTTCACTATACCATGCTACTATTCTCCGTAATTATTCAAAAAAGCTAACAGAAGACATCCAATGTAAGACCCAAACAAGAGGGTTTATTTGAAAGTTTTGGAAAAGGGCAACCTCTAGATTTCAGCCAGTTGGGATATATTACTCACCCGTGTATGCTCAGACACATGCTTTGTATCAAGGGGTGACTGAAGAATTAACCAACATATTAATGAAGGGATCAACCTGCCTTGGAGAACTGAGAAGTATACGTGACAGTCTATAAGTAATTAGGTCTTTAACTATATGTTGTACCTATCAGTATGCTAGGGAATGGCTATCAAGATATCAAAGAGGTGTGAGAACTGAATATAGTCTTGAAGACCTTCTAGGAATTATTCAGGGAAAGATGGCAGGGAGGGAACTGTGTTCCAGCTGCCAGGGGAAAGGCACATGCCTAGGAGAGGCATGCTATGAGCTGAAACCAGCAAAAGTTTACAGTGGCTGATACTAGATGTGGCTGTCCAGAGGGAGCCATTGGACATTTATGAGTCAAATAAATAAAAGTGGGGATTAAAACAAACAATTACACCCTAGATTAAACATACCTACCTGTTATAGGTATGTTTAATCTAGGGTGTAATTGTTTGTTAAGGGGCAAGCAAGGGACACAAAAATATTAACGGGTTTTTAAATGTTTAATGAAAAGTAACTTTATTTAATAAATACATGATAATACTTCAAAAAATACCTACAACATTTTACTGATATTTATTCTAATCACTTTAGCAATAAACATTCCTAAAATCACTGTCAAAGGGGGACAATTCTAAAACTAGACCAATGAACATAAGGAAGAAAGCCAACTATTTGACAGTGTAAATTTAGGTCAGCAAATTACAGCCTGTAGACAAAATTTAGCCCACCGCCTGTTTTTGTGCAGCCCATGAGCTAAGAATGGTTTTTGCATTTTTAAATGGTTGGAACAATCTCAAAAGAAGGTTCTATAACATGTAAAAAATTATATGAAATCTAAATTTGAGGGCTCAAAATAAAAAGATTTTATTGAAACATAGCCACATCTATTCCTTTGTGTAGTCTCTGGCTACTTTCATGCTACAGTGACACTGTTGAGTAGCTGTCACCAAGACTGCATGGCCCACAAAGCCTAAAATATTTACTATCTGGCCCTTTAAGAAAAAGGTTGTCAATTTCTAGTGCAGAAAGGTCCCTGCTAATTTCATGAGCTACTGTGATTGTTCTACTGCATATTTTTCCATGGAAGAAGCACTTCTATCTTCGGATTCAGTAGGCTTGGTATCTAGTTCTTTTGAGTAAAATAAAGAATTTGAACTCAATATCTCAATACCTTTCAGACCTACAGTTCTATGACCAGTCTTACTCAATACATACTGAGTTTCCCCACAGAAAATACACAGTATTTAAGAGTAAAGAAAATAAACACTTGTGAATACTTCTTTTAAGGAACAGTACATTTACCTATTTTGCTTTCTTAATGTAAAATTCCTGTAAAACCTGGACAACAAGACTGTTACTTTTACTTTATACAATGATGATACTGCTAGCATACCATGAACCTGACTCTTGTGTTATGAATCCATTCTTGTAACAGATATCAGTTCAGTTAAGTCATCCACATCCTCTAGCATGTTTATCCTTTTTTTCCAAACCACAATTCAGAACATACAATATGACAAAGGTTTTTTTCAGGTCCCCTTCCATATGTTAGAAGTAATCAGAACTCTATGGCAAAGAATATATTGGAAATTCTAGAGCAAAGTTGTTTCAGGGGGAACAGTAGAGAGGAATGTGTATAACTTAGAGGCCCAAAAAACTAGAATATAGTATCAGTGAACGTTGGCCCTCGTGAGCACCAAGCAAAGAACTGTGGTCCTGTTAATACCAGGCTTCATCGAATGGAGCCACCTGGCGCAGTCCCAATTCAACACTGTATCCAAACCTGGGGATGCTTAATCAGTGGTAATTATAAATGGAGAGAATGGTTTGCTAAAGCCACCCAGATAATCAGATGTTACACTGAAATAAGGTCAAGACCTCTAATCCAGTCTCAGTCTGACATTCCTCCAAACCCATAAATACACACAGAATTATTAATAGAGTTACATTTCCCCCTCAGATAAATACTATTCAGTTTCTTTGCCTTTCACCTTCTGATCTGTAGTTCCTACTTCTAAGAAACTTGTGTCTGAAATTCTCCCGTATGATGAATTGCATTGCCTGAATCTGTACCCCAGCAAAAGAGGCGAAGCATATTAAACACATGAATCAAATATTCCTTTCTGTCAAGAGGTAGAGGGCTTCCCTGGTGGCACAGTGGTTGAGAGTCCGCCTGCCAATGCAGGGAACACGGGTTCGTGCCCCGGTCCGGGAAGATCCCACATGCCGCGGAGCGACTGGGCCCGTGAGCCATGGCTCAAAAAAGAGATAGAAAAACAGGCTTTTATATTTATTTACATTTGCAAGTAGTAAGTCTCAATGTGTACACGCCTGGATTCATATTTTATTGAAATATGCTGCATTGACTCCTGGTCTGAGATACATGCTTCAAACACTCGCTAGGATCCGTGGGCTTTGCTGGACTCTAAGGAATTCATGTTCAGAGAATATAAGGACAATTGTGTGGTGATAGGATCTGATGTAATGAGGTAGCGTGAGTTGTAGATGCATTTCAAGGCAGATGGTGACACAAAGCAGAGTCTGATTTTCACATATCTGACTCTGCAGGTTTTAGAAATTGACTCTTCTCAGGCAAATTCAAGAATTTATGCTTACCTATGATGGTTCATGAGTGTAGAGTTTAAGGATAAAAGTAGCTGCTTTCTAGAAACATCAGGGACTGCATCATTCATCCCTATAAATTCCAAATTCCTTCACTTGTGATAACTTCCAATGACAGGTTCCTGAATACTTCTACCCACATTTTATTTACCCACTAGCAATACCAGCTGCTGATGGGTTAACCTCTAATGATCTCTTTCATACCTTATGTCTTCACTAACATAGTTTCCTCTGCCTAAGTCTTCTTCCTTTAGTATTCAATTTAGGGATCATTCTCTCCAGGAAGCCTCTGTTCTCATTGGAAAGGCCAAGTCCTCTGTGATCTCATCTCCCTCTCTGCTTCAATCTCTCAACAGAAATATTTCGTTTATATACATAGGTTCCAATCTGACTGTGAAATGCAAAAAGAGGTCTGTTTTGCATTTATCCCCAAATCCGTGTGCTTTGCACATACAAGATGCTCATTAATATCTGTGAGATGGAGCTCCTACTGCTTATAGCAGACTATTAGAAAGCAGGACTCCTGATTTAGTGAAGAGAATGGTAAGCAGTATGATACAGATCAAAAGTTTAGAGGCAGGGCTTCCCTGGTGGCGCAGTGGTTGAGAGTCCACCTGCCGATGCAAGGGACGCAGGTTTGTGCCCCAGTCCGGGAAGATCCCACATGCTGCGGAGCGGCTGGGCCCATGAGCCATGGCCGCTGAGCCTGCGCGTCCGGAGCCTGTGCTCCGCAATGGGAGAGGCCACAGCAGTGAGAGGCCCGTGTACCGCAAAAAAAAAAAAAAGTTTAGAGGCAATGAGGGGGTAGGCAGGAATAGAAGACGGGACTGGTCATGAGATTTTGTATCAGAAAAGTCACTTTTCGGGCCTCCCTGGTGGCGCAGTGGTTAAGAGTCCGCCTGCCGATGCAGGGGATACGGGTTCGTGCCCCGGTCTGGGAGGATCCCATATGCCGCGGAGCGGCTGGGCCCGTGAGCCATGGCCGCTGGGCCTGCGCGTCCGGAGCCTGTGCTCCACAACGGGAGAGGCCACAACAGTGAGAGGCCCACATACCGCAAAAAGAAAAAAAAAAAAAAAAAAAAAAAAGAAAAGTCACTTTTCACTTTTCAGGTTCTCCCTGAAATATAGGAAAAAATACCCTTGAAAATAGGGCCTGGAAGCTCCAAATAGGCTCCTTAATGGAGCATGTCACAATTAGTCCTATATTTATTCCACAAGCCACATTGCTTGCCTCTTTCTAAAATAGCATCAGTCTTTCCCACTGTTCATCCAATTTCAAGGCCCGACTTAAGTTATATCTCCTCCTGAAAACCCCCCTTCATTTCTCTGATACCCAGATATCTAATCTTTTTGTTTGTTTCCAATGCTTTTTGCATAATTTTTGCATATTATTTCACACTGAATTGATATCCAGTTATTTGAGTGTGCAAGTACTCTCTCAGCTATAACATTATAAACTTAAGGAAAAAGAAGGGTATTTTCATACTCTTTGTATTTTCTGTGATGCAAGGCAAAACATGGGATACGTGGAACTGATTTCATTGAAATCAAAGAAGTAAAAAAAAAAAAAAAAAAGAAACCTAAGGAAGATGAGATGTGAGTGACTTGCTTCAGAGAAGACTTTGAAGGGAACATCTCCTTGCCCTAAAGATTTGTCTGATTCAGATTTGAGCTAACAAACCACTGGCTGAAAAGGCAGTAAAGGTTTTATGACCAAAGAATAAAGCTGTATACTTAAAGACTGCTCATTACCTTCCTGCTTTGCCTAATTAGATCCTGGAGATCCAGTCTTTAAGTGGTACCCAGCTGTTGTAGAGACTTGATGTGTTCATCTCACTACGGCTCCCTTGTGGTATCCTGGGAATCCTCACCTTTTCAGGTAGGGGCCAAGTTACAAGTTCTGAACATTGGGCTCTGAGCAGAGATGATGGATGCCACTTCCAATTCAAAGTGGTCATCTCCTTCCCTGGCACAGAGGCCATGAAGTTCCTGGGTTGAGTTGGCAGCATCACAAGGTCCTAGAGCCTCTTTTAGCATGAATCTGTGAGTCAGTACTTGGGGCAATGTTCCTGCTCATTCAGATCAGACGCACTGTCTTTGTTGGGTTCATCTATTAAGATTTTGGGGTTTGTTACTGTGGTATAACCTCATTCTGGCAAAAACTGCTTTTTAGTATTTCAAAAAGCTTGAAAATTTATAGACTCCTTCAAAGGTCTAGTCCCTCCTTCATTACCCCAATTCCCAGAAGTTTCAAAAGGGGTTGGAAATCACAAACAATTGTTTTATCACAGCCTGGCCACAACTTGAAATGCTTTCAAACATTTCCACTGACCTCAGTTAATTCAGTATGCTTACTTAATTTGCTGTTCCCCATATCCTACTACCATAATGTGTTCCAAAACTCTCATGGTAGGGCAAACAGATTCCAGTATAAAGAGACAAACTATATATTCCCTCTTAAAAATCTTTATCAGATACAAAATATCTCAATTCTCCATATGAATCTTACTTTCCATCAGGATAAACTCAAATCTTAACTTTTCTATGAATCTCTCCTTAACTGAATCCTAGTTAACAGTGATCTTTATCTGCTGTGAAATACTTTGGCATCCATCAAATATACCTGCCTGTATCTTGCCATCTTATAATGTGCTTCTCCTTAACTAGATCATCAAATCACTGAAGATAATAAATATGCATGTGTATTTTTTTCCTCATAGAGTACTAAATGATAGCTATTGTTTCAGATTGCCAACTTTGTGCCAGACACTGTATTTGATCTTTAAATGTATCATTCTTTCAACCTTACATAATCCAACAGGGCAAGTATTATGCTTTATTTTTTTATGGACTAGACAACTGGATCTGAGAGTGTAAACAATTTATTCCATGCTACATGGGGAGTAAATGGTAGAACTATGTGGCAGCAATTGCTTTGTGTTCACCAAAATGCATTTGCTCTTCCTCTGGGGCACACAGCTGGACTATGTTTTCCAGCCTTCCTTGAAGATATAAGTGGCAGTTTCTCCAAGTTCTAGATAATACATCATGGGTTACTTGCAGACTTAGCTCATCACACCTTTCCACATGATACTCTTTTTTTCCTCTGTCTTTCCACTGGATAGTGACAACTTGAAAAGTTTGGTTTTCCTGAAAGTTCTGTGTTGAAGTGGCAGTGTTTCTGAGTGTGCAGACACAGCTAAATACATTCAGTGACTACATGGAAGAGACTCCCACCTTGTCCACTGCCAAGTGGAGTTTACACAATCAAGACATGTACTTCTGTTGTGCTGTCACTAACATCTGGGGTCTTTTTTTGCTATAACATTTAGCCTATACTCAGTGATACAAGCTAGGATTACAACTTTGATCTGTAAGACCTTACATGCCTTTCCACCATATACATCCAGATATTTTAAATGTTGCATCATTAAAAATACATTGATTTACTGATGAAAAGAAATGCTTTAACATCTTAGAAACAAGCTATCTAGAAATTTAAATACTTTAGCTAATTTCATATATTCCAAGTTTCCAAAGTTTGGAAGCTTCCTCAACGCCCTCACAAAATTAAAAAAACAAAAAACAAAAAAAACCACAACAACTTTGCATGGTAAAAAAATATACCTTAATATGGTTCACTTATCAACTACAGTTTAGTTTTACCTGTTTATATCAATTCTTATAGAAGAGATTCCATTGTTATTCACATCTAAGGTCAGATAATTTATGCATCACTTGGAAATGATGGTCAGATTTCAAGTGGTGATATAAGAGGAAATAACATTCATGTTCCACATCCAACGTGAATGCATCTGGACTCCATGGCAAACAAATGAATCCCAAGTGAGAAACAATAGATACATTTTTAAAAACTGCCATCAGTGGATGAGGGATTTATCAAAGAATGTCACATATTTCAATCACTAAGGACAGACATTTATGTTCCTATTATAGGCATAACTACACTTCACAAACATCCAGTTATCTTCAGATGATGGTGCTTTCCTACCCTCCTGAAGTTGGAAATAGCCTTGACTTAGTTTGGCCATGGGTCAAATCTGGGTTCACACATTAAATTTCCTATGCTCAACCCTCCAGCGCTACTCTTCCCCTGCCATAAAGAGTATGGAAGCCCATGTTGAAAACAGGATGTCATAAGATCAAAGCAGTCTGGAATGCATTGGACATTCCAGTTGCTCTGAGGGACAGATCCCATGGAGAGATGCATGGGCTCAAAGCAGACACTGCATGAGTAAGAAATAAAGTTTTGTAGTATTAAGCCATTGATATATATGTCAAAACATGTAAAACAATAGTTGAAGTGCCAGAGATTTAACTCATTTTCTAGAGGGTGACTTGATAGTTACCTTCCTTTCCAACCATTTATAAATATAAATATATGGAAATAAATATATACACACACATATACATATATATGTATATACATATGATGAATTATCAGACTGCCAAAGAACTTGATGAGACTGTTACATTGATTTGACCACTTAGCGGTTTCTACTACTGTTCTTGAAAATCAAGTGATAGAAATAAAATTTGCAGAAGACATTCACAATAAGCAGTACTGAAATAGTTCCTGGAACCTTTTAATTAGTTTAGGTGAAATACTGCATTCCATATAGTATTAAAATATAGGTGATCTGAATAACATAAGCCATAACATTTTGTTCCATTTCTTTTTAATTTTTTAAAATATTTATTTATTCATATTATCTTTGGCTCCGTCAGGTCTTAGCTGCGGTGCATGGGCTCTTTGTTGCAGTGCACGGGCCTCTCTCTGGCTGTGGCTCGCAGGCTCAGTAGCTGCAGCCTGCAGGCCCAGCCGCCCCGCGGCATGTGGGATCTTAGTTCCCCGACCAGGGATCGAACCCACATCCCCCCCACCGGAAGGCAGACTCCCAACCACTGGACCACCAGGAAAGTCCCCAATTTCTTAAACTGATAGCACCACCATGCATCTAGCCCTTACCACAGCCCACATTAAGTTTCATAAGATTATAGACTGGGTTTCAGAAGGAAGCAACTGTGGATTGAGTGCTGAATGAAAACGTCACTATTTCTGTTTTCCTTAATCAGGGAAGTCCTTGCTCGGGTAACAGTCACTCTCTGATATGCCAGATCTAGTCCAGCCATTGGGTGTAGCCCAGTAAAAGAACTATAATAGGGATAGAAGTATCACCTACTGCAATGAGAGAAGATGAGTTCCATTCTCTATTTAGTATTTAAATCAGAGCACCAATACATCGCTGAATGCTACTGTTCGTATGTAATTGTAAATCTGCCGTACTCTGTGTCCTTTATTTCATACTGAGCAGGACTTCTGATTAGCTTATATTTTCTGGAATTCTACGTTTCTCCTATAGTGCCACAACTTTTTCTGCCACTTGCTTCTGCAATAATATCACAAGAAATGGCAAGTTAATCTTAGTGGCTGTAGAAACAGTCGGGAAAGACTTTCAAACTGAATGCAATGGCTTATGAGTTGTAGCTGCTGTCTCTTTCCTGGCTTAGCTGGACCGCTTTGAAAGAAACGTCATAGAACAATTAGAGAATCACTTCCACTGCCTCTTGCAAACTCGTCACTTAACCTACTTTTCTTCTAGAATGTTAGACATTTTATATTAAGAACAATGATGTTTTTCCATCCTAGTGTTTGTTTACAATATGCTTTCACATGCATTTTCATGTTTATGTTCTCAAACAAACCTAATAAAGTAACTTTTATTGTTTTCCTTCATTTTGCAGATAAGGAAATGAATCTCAGAGATGTTGATGTTATACCACAAGTCGGTAACCATGATATAGCTATTAAATAGAAGATGAATGGCTCAAATTCCATTTTTTTCTTTTTTTTTTTTTTTTTTTGTGGTACGCGGGCCTCTCACTGCTGTGGCCTCTCACTGCTGTGGCCTCTCACTGCTGTGGCCTCTCCCGTTGCAGAGCACAGGCTCCGGATGTGCAGGCTCAGTGGCCATGGCTCACGGGCCCAGCCGCTCCGCGGCATGTGGGATCCTCCCGGACTGGGGCACGAACCCGTGTCCCCTGCATCGGCAGGCAGACTCTCAACCACTGTGCCACCAGGAAAGCCCTCAAATTCCATTTTTTAATTCTAGAACCTCAGCTCCTTACAATAAACCACACTGTCTAAAAACAGTGTGTATTAAATATATGTCAAGAAACATTTATTAAGCGCTCACTTCAGACTAATCTTCAGATTAATCCCTCTTTTTTTTTTTTTTTTGGCCACTCCAAGCAGCTTGTGGGACCCTAGTTCCCTGACCAGGGATCAAACCCGGGCCTTTGGCAGTGAGAGCTCGTACTCCTAACCATTGGACCGCCAGGGAATTCCCCAGACTAATCCCTTTGAGGTATGTAAACAGGGAACACTAACCTCTGTTCTTGAAAAGTATATAACGTAACTGAAGAGACAGTTTACACCACGGTCATGTAGAGCACATTACAAGTATAATAGGACTGCATGAGATGTAACAAAGCAAAAAAACGAGTGATGCTGTTGAATGGCTACCCAATCCATCCCCCATGCCCTTCTTTTTTGCCTCCCACTGTAAAAGCAGGAAAGCCAGTGCTTCACTTTCAACCCTCCCTTGCAACTAGACATGGCCATATAATGTGTGATTCTGGTTAATGAGATGTAAGCGGAAATCTGGGGAGGGGGATTTCTGGTAAAAGCTTTTTCCTCCTGATACAAAGGGCCAGACACAGGTGGTATAACCCTCATCTGTTCTCTGGACTCTGAACTCAGAAATAATGGGAAGCTGCAACTGTCACTTTTCAAACATGAGGGAAAGACAGGTCATTGCTTAAATAATTACAGTATCTTCATTCCTCCTGACTTCTTCCTGAGTGGGGAAAAATAACCACTTATCAGTTAAGCTGTTACTGTCTCTTACAGCTGAATAAAACAGTAACTGATACACATAAAAGCTATCAGAGGTTCAGCTCATACCTCTTCTGTGAGAAGATAACTAACTAGCTGATCATCAGAGATGGGACTGGCTGGTTGGGAAAATGAAGTTGATGAGGAAGGAGACATTCGGTTGTGCTGATGCGATGACACAAGATTATGAAATCCTCAAATGCCAGGATGAGGCTTTTAGTTCTTGAACAGCAGAGTTACATGAAGAAAATATATTTAAAAAAATTAATCTAGCAGTGGTGAGTGAGAAGAACTGCTGAGCTAATTAACTAAGAACTTTCCTACTCATCCTCTTGGATGCCACCATTTTTCACTTTTCACACATTTCCAAGCACTACTGTAAGCCCAACAATTATTGACAATGAAAGATAAGCCCTGATATAAATTATGGTCAAAGTTGAAAATATCAGAAGAAAATACATTTGTGAATTTCTTAGTAAATATACACAAAATGAAAGGTAAAAATGAAGTTTACGGCAATTTGTATAAATTAAAGAAAGAAAAGCTTATGTCCTTTTCTGTAAAATACTCTAGCAAAAGTTAGCTTTTATCGTTTTTAGGTTTTACCCTTTATTGAATTGGAAAAAAAATCTCTCGTAAGGCCCAATATTTGTGGTATTGCTTCCGTCTGTTCTTTTTTTCTCTCATTATTTAACTTTCGATATATTTTTGCAGTTTTTGTGATATATGCCATTCTTTGTCAATTTATGATTTAAGAGAACATATGAAGCCTGGTGTGTTCACGTGTGTGTGTTAATTTCACTATATTTTCAGGTTTTATCAAAGGTTTTGGTGGTTATGACAAAGATAACATGAAAAAGACACTTTGTAAGTAAAACTGTCTTTTATTTTGCTTTTTTCTCTCTATGGTTTTTATGAAATCTGTATTTGAGTTTTTCCATCTCAATAGTTTTCCTATACTCCTTTTCTTTACTATTTTTTCAATGACTAAAGACAATCAGAGCTGGGAGGGATTTAGAGATTATATACTCCTGCTTCTTGATCTAGTGGGCAAGAAAGCAGAGGCCTGAAGCTAGATAAATGAGTGGCCCAAGGTCCCAGTTCTAGTCAGCTGGAGCTGGGACTAGAACCATTACATCACAGAAGTTCTTTCCAGTTAGACAGTCATCTTAAATGTTAGCAGTGCTTTAGTTTACCTTCAGTAATTTTATTTTAAATATGGTTGCTCTAGTCTCCATCCCTGGAGATTCTGATTAAGCAGGTCTAGAGCTGGTTCCTGGAAACTGCACTCTAAAGGTTTTTCTCAGGTTATTTTGAAGCAGTGATCTGCAGGCGACATGCTGAAAAGAACTGCATTTTGACTCATCTAAAAACATCCATTAGGTAATCTCTTCCTGTCAACAAAAATGTATGACTTTTGGAACTTACTGATTGATAGGTAAGAAAAACCTGTCTATCCTCTATAATATGTATTACGTCAGGCAGCAATGTTTCCAGCTTTAGATAATATTTCAAGTTAATTTTGACAAGCCACACCCCTTAATTATGCAAAACAATCCTTAACATACAGATGTTAACATGTGGAAGGGAGGTACTCTGTCAGGTGTTGACAGACAAAATAAACCAAATCATGATAGTGGATAAAAAATAAGTCACCTGTGTTAAATCTTGTTGGTTAAAGCCTTTTAAATTGTAAAAAATGTTATATCTCTTTATATGTTTGCACTGTATTTCCTTAGAGTACTAATATGAAAAAAAGGTAACTCATTGGTGAAAATACATTATTTTAATAAAGACATATACTTGAAGAGTTTCACTGGTTGTATTACGTACACAATTTATTTAATTTATGTTATTCTTGGCAGGGACAATGTGTATATTGTACCAGGTGTCACTGATTTCTTTATGGCAGTGACTCAAATCGTCGGCATAATGTTAAAGGGAAAAAATGATCACTTAAAAGAAAGATTCTGCATAATTGAACCCTCTTTCCACTGTCAAAAAATTATACTTTGCTGTCATGGGGAAGCAGATACAGACATTTGGGAACGTTAACAATAGTTAGGAATACAGTAGAATATCAAGTGTGATTAACAATATAAGCTGCAGAAAAATATGCATTTACAAATATGTCCAATCCTCTGAAAAAACCAAGACTTTCTATTTTATCTACCACACCTACAAAAGCATTGGGGAAACTGACAAAACTTTCAGCAAATTATCACATATTCATGTTAACACTGTATCCATCAGGAATTAGAGCTCCTCTTAGGGTCATAAATATGAGAATATTTTAATTTCCTTGCAAATTTGCAATATGAGTATTCATCCAAAGTAACTGAAATTCACCAAGAGCAAGTATGTAGCGCACAGAAGTGATACAGCCATTACTTTAAGAGAAGCTAGAAAGAGTGTAGAAGTTACAGATAAACACGTTTGTTGGGTATTTCAGGACTTAAGTATTTATCTGACTGTGGAATAGAGAGACTGTAGAGTTAATTTTGCATCTGATGTAGGCAAACTATGAACCAGAACAATATATACAAAACTGTGATAATTCAGAAGTGCAAACACATCTAAGAACACAAGCATGTATGCCAGAGAAATCCTACAAGTTCTAAAATGACAACTGATAATATAAAGGATCAGTTTATGTAAACTTCCATGGCATTTGGGGAAACTGTTAATAGTAACTGAAAACCTCAGAACTCACCAATACTTTATAGAGGAAAAGGTCACATATATGTGGAATTAAAAGGAAGGAAAAAGGTAAAGGGACAAACTCTCTCAATTTGCCACTAGAGGCTTCAGAACTAAAAGAAGTCAAGATACATAGAGAAAAACTGAATAAACATGGATGACTGACAGTCACAGAGAGCAAGCTAACAAGAGATTCGATGTTTACAATGGCAGCTAAGCAAGGAAATCTATAAACACTTCTCCACAGGAAAAAGGAAGCTGTATACTACAGTTAGGTCAAATTCTCAGATATATAAATGTCAGAAATTTGTATCTGTAATATGAAGGTAAATTAAATGATAAGCACACATGTATGTGTTGGGGCCTGGGGTAGGCCACCCCAAAATGTGCCTCAATGGCATATTGATTATTTCGAATTAGTTACTTAAGAAACAGCCAATGCAGGAGGAACACTCAGACCCTCCTTTCTGTATTCCTGAAAGCAGAAAATGAATCTCCCACGTGAAAAGTGCCTTCCTGGCATCTGGAGCTAGAAGAACGTGCTTATCGCCAAAGACAGGGAATTTGGGGCCAAGAAGCCTGTATAAACAAACCTTGTGACTTCTTTAATTTACTTCCCAAGCCCAAATTCTGCTTAGATTCTTCACTAATTGGGCACTTAAAACCTAAGTGTCTTTTTCCTGCCAATTCCTTACAGATGTATTGTTCCTTTGTCTAAAATGTATAAAAGCTGCTTGCTTTTGCCACCTATTTCTACAAGACCTCATGAGCACGAATTAAAATGTGTTTCTTTTTCACTTGTTGTTTTGTGTCCAACCACAAGAATTTAAGAAGGATAAAGGGGGAAATTTCCTCTTCTCCAACATATGATAAGAGATTTATGTAGGTATGCAAACAAGCATTCAGTAATACAGAGTAACAGACTGTTTCTTTTAAAAATTAATAAATTAATACAGCTAGGTAAGATTTTCCTCAGAAAACACAACTTATTCAAATAACTCCACCAACATATCATGACACATCTGGGCTTCCTTTTTGAAATTCTATTCAGAAGTTTATGGTCCACATGAAAAACTTTCTTTCTGAAAGTATTATGCCACCTTAATTTTAAACAAAATAGGATCTCTTGTTTCATAATCTTGTCACTGCATAACTTTTGGTTATATCCCCAAATCAATGTATCCGCTAGGGGAAGGAATTTTTAACACATTAAAGTTCAAAGAATATTAAACGAGCTAAAGAAAAACTAAAAAGCAAGTTACCCTGTTAAAAGGAAATTACTGGGATTCCCTGATGGTGCAGTGGTTAAGAATCTGCCTGCCAGTGCAGGGGACACGGGTTCAAGCCCTGGTCCGGGAAGATCCCACATGCCACGGAGCAACTAAGCCCATGTGCCACAACTACTGAGCCTGCGCTCTAGAGCCCGTGAGCCACAACCACTGAACCCACATGCCACAACTACGGAAGCCCGCATGCCTAGAGCCCGTGCTCCGCAGCAAGAGAAGCCACTGCAATGAGAGGCCCGTGCACCACAATGAAGAGTAGCCCCAGCTCGCCACAACTAGAGAAAGTCCACGCACAGCAACAAAGGCCCAACGCAGCCAAAAATAAATAAATTAATTAATTTAAAAAATTA
The DNA here is from genome assembly GCF_025265405.1 of Mesoplodon densirostris. Lineage (NCBI taxonomy): Eukaryota > Metazoa > Chordata > Mammalia > Artiodactyla > Ziphiidae > Mesoplodon > Mesoplodon densirostris. Next base: position 69,140,927 of record NC_082675.1, on the reverse strand, counting down.
CCATAACCAACAATGGGCGAGATCTTCATGAAGGAAATCACAAAGCTTTATTGAAAGTGAATAAAGAAGACCCAAGGAATGTGCAATGGTCACTGATAAGAAAACAATACTGTAAACATGTTTACTGTCTCCAAATTGACCTGTTAATTCAAAACAACTCTATTAAAATACAATGAGTTTTTAGCAGCAACAGGATGAGGTACTTCTAAAATGCATATGCAAAATAAAAAGGTTAAAAAGGCAAAAAAGCTTTTGGGAAAAAAAAGTTGGGGCTATTTGCTCTCCCAAATATCAAGAACCTGTAATGATTTAGAAAGCATGGTAGTAGCAAAATGATATGACAGATGCAAAAAAGAAAAGTATCCAGCACCAGATTCACATGTACACATAAATGTGACAGAGGAAAGAAGTACGACTCTGAAACAGTGGGGAGAAGATGGTCTTTTCAATACATGGAGCTGGGAAAGCTGGTTATCAATGTAGGGGGAAAAAAAGCAAGTCAGATTCCAATTCCACCCTGGACTCAAAACTCTATTCCAGGTGAATCCTAAATGCGATGAACAAAATTCTGAAACTTCAGGGAAATAATGAACTCTAAGAAAATAGTTTAATGACTGTAGGAAAGAAAAGAATTTCATAAACAAAGCAGAAAAGAAAAGCAAAAGTCATTAAAAAAGGGTGAGAACTATAACTCTGTTAAATTATTCAAAAGCTGGGTTTTAAGTACCATAAAAATAATAGTACAATGACCAGAGAAAATAGGGGAAAAGAGAGCAATTATTTAGGACAGGGGCAGCAATGCATGACACAAAGGCCAAGTGTAACTGCTGCCAATTTTCATATGGCCTGTGGAGCCCAGATGTTGTCTGTACTTTCAAATACTTAAAAAAAAATCAAAAGAGGAATAATATTTCTTGACACGTGAAAACTTGTGAAATGCAAATGTGGATTACTGGAATAGAGCCACCCTATTCACTTTCGCATTGTCTACGGTGGTTTTCACGTAACAACAGCAGAGTTGAACAGTTATGATAGAGTCCATATGGCCACAAAACTCAAAATATTTCCTGGCTGGCCCTTCCCTGAAAAAGTTTGTTGACCTGTGGTTCAGAAAGCACTGCACTGCAGTAGGAGGCATACTACTCATACCATCCTATGGTCACTACCATTCCTAACACCCTCACTCTAGTCTTTCTTCCAATGCACCAACTACACTGCCATGCAAGGGATCCGTGCAAACACAAAATTCATAGTCAAATTTGCATCTGACCATGAAACTCCATATTTAAATGACTACGCTGACTACGCATCACAGGAGAATAGACTCTGACCTCCACAACACACACAAGAGGCCTGGAGCTGGCTCCTCAGGCTTTTTTCTGGCTACTACTCATTGCCCACCATCCATTCTATGCTTCATATTATCAGCTGTTTTTAGTTTGGCATTCACAACTTATGTCTGAGCCTCCATGCATTCCTGGGCCTCCATACAATTTTTAGACTCCATCTTCTGCTGGGAATTCCTTCCCCATCATATCATCATATTTACCTACCAAACTCATTCTTTTTTCAAGACTCAGCTGATACCTCATTTCCATCAAGGAGCCCTACTGGGGTGCTTGAATGGAATTATGTCACCTTCTCACTGCTTCCTTAGCTCTCTTTCATGCCTCTTATTTTTACCTAGCCTCAGCACTTAGCACAATGCTCAGCACATAGTAAAGAGAAAAACTGAGTACATCCAAACGAAATGTTACTGATTTTGCTTCCCCCTCCCCCTGCTAACTTACAGCTGTAAGTAGGCTCAGAGAAGTTACATGACTTGCTTAAGGGCCACACAAGCTAATGAAAGTGACTGAGCTGGCATCTGAGCCCAGTTTTTACCAAATCCAAAGTTTTCACTGACTCCAGAATGTGTACATTTTCCAACATCATGTTGCCTAACATGTATAGCTAATAAGGCTGCTTAGGTACAGATGCCAAAAGCCAGGGGAAAAAAATATCATAAAAAGAATGAGGGCTTCCCGGGTGGCGCAGTGGTTAAGAATCTGCCTGCCAATGCAAGGGACACGGGTTCGAGACCTGGCCCAGGAAGATCCCACATGCTGCGGAGCAACTAGGCCCGTGTACCACAACTACTGAGGCTGTGCTCAAGAGCCCGCATGCCACAACTACTGGAGCCCACGCACCTAGAGCCCGTGCTCCGCAACAGGAGAAGCTACCACACTGAGAAGCCCGCGCGCTGCAAGAAAGAGCAGCCCCCGCTCACCGCAACTAGCGAAAGCCCACGCGCAGCAACAAAGACACAACACGGCCAAAAATAAAAACAAACAAACAAATAAATAAATTTATCAAAAAAAAAAAAAGAATGAGGAGGAGGAGGGAAATGACTGATGAATGGAAGGACATTCAAATGGTTCAGTGCTATTAGAAATCAAACAAGTTCAGGAACTCTGAAATTTCTTCATTGCCCCTCAACCTGGCAAAGATGCTCACAATCATGAAACAGAGAAGAGATTATCGAGAAGATTCTAGAGCATTTTGCTCCATATCCCACTTTAAAGCATTAACGATAATAGCCTTGGAGTTCCTGCAAACTATTTCCAAAGGATCAATTCTTCCATTTGCTGCCACTGTGCAGAGCAGAGGAGGGTACATCGGTTCCATAGTTCCTGATTTGATCTTTGCCCTCCTCAAGATTTTGGTATTTCACCAGCTAATCTTCTTAGCACCCTAAGCCAAGCGTTTGATCTCCAATAATTCCTTTTCTTCCCTTTCAATTCTAGATCAGTTTTGGCAGCTAAAAGGAAGACTGAACAGGAAAAAAAAAAAAATGCTTAAAGCACCTAATTGGTGTGATCGCATATTTTCTACTCTGTGAAGAGCAGGAGAAGCAATATTGACCCATCACTGCTGGGTGACAGTGAAATGTCAAGACAGGGCTGCAACAATATTCTCCGTAATGAAGCAATGCTGAATACCAAGTCAAGCAGGCTAGTGGAAATCAAGTGAGAATGAAAAAGTATAAACACTTCTGATGAACAGCCAATGGCACCAGCTGGAGCAGACAGAGGAACACAAAAGGGTCAGCTCAGCGCTGACAGGTTTGGCAAAGCAATCTCGTTAACAGCAAGATGAAACTTCATTTGCTCACAATTTCATAGGCTGTTTCAAAGACGCCTCCTGCAAATTGACTTTAAGAGATGGAATTGCATTGAGCTTGACTTTTCCGGCAACAAAAGAATTTCTCCAAGTCTTTCTTGGTGCTCGTGGAGATTCAGATTCAAAAGGAGAGCAAGCGATGAAACAAAACAGGAAAAAAAATATCACAAAACCCCTATGAAAAGGAAGACCTGATTTTTTAAATAAGTGGATGGATGTACTTGGTTAAATGTTCAACTAAGTATCTGAGCAAGGAAAGCGAAGCTCAGGACAAAACAAACATGGAGACTCCTGAGTGTCTCATAGCATTTAAATTTAAGTAGGGAAAGAGTATTGACTTGAGCTCAAAAAGTAGTTATGAAGGAGGAATTTGGTGCTAGCTGTTAAAAATTCAAGGATTTCAACCCTGCATATGTATAGAGAGTAACCACAATAGCAGTACAGGACAGTTGAAAGAATATGAGGATTTGTTCTCAATTCTGATATTATGAACAGAACTAGCTAGCTCTATTCTCTGTCTCAGCAGGTCATTTCATTACTTCAAGTTGCAGTTTTTCAACTGTAAAAGTAAGTTCGATCACTGGTTCCAAGTGTCTATCAGAATCATGTGGCCCTAACTAAAACACAGACTATCTGGTCCCACTCCCAAAGTTCTTGATTTAGTAGATCTGGAGCGGGACCCTAAAATTTGCATTTCTGGCAAGCTCCTAGTGATACCCTTGCTGCTGGCCTGGGGATCAAATTTCGAGAATTCTTGGATTAAATAATTCCTAAGGTCTCTACACATTCAATGTACTCTAAGAACACTGTTGAACTCACTAGAGAGGTGACATAATTTAGACCATCATTTGAAATAGCATCACACAGGTTGGTTAACTTGAGCACATTACATTTGAAATACATTTCCTGGGTGAGTGTGTCTATAATCCTGTAGCAGGATGTAAGTTCTATCACTTGGAAATTCTTATGGGTAGAAGGCTGTCCTGGAAAGAAGGTCACTATTAGGTGAACACTATAAATAAATGAAGTGAACAGGAAACTGGTACCTTCTAGATCTCTTCCCAAAAGAAGATAAGGGCTGAGTAGTCCAAATTGAAGCCAATGGTTATAAAACATACACCATTCCATGAAAGCTCTAGAAAGGTTATAACCTTTTAAAAGTGCCTGAATATGAATCAAAATGCTGGTATTAAATCTGTTGCTTTTAAAAGAAGCGTCCAAAAGAAGAATGAGAAGGAAAAACATTCTTTTGTCTTTTTTGTGGTACATGGGCCTCTCACTGTTGTGGCCTCTCCCGTTGCGGAGCACAGGCTCCGGACGCGCAGGCTCAGCGGCCATGGCTCACTGGCCCAGCCGCTCCGTGGCATGTGGGATCTTCCCGGACCGGGGCACAAACCCGTGTCCCCTGCATCAGCAGGCGGACTCTCAACCACTGCGCCACCAGGGAAGCCCGGAAAAACATTTCTCGAATGAGATTTCTTAAGGCTGAACTTTGGAACTCAGAACCTCTGGTCCTGCAACTACCCCTTGGGTCCTATATCCTTACTTGCTCTTGCTAACGGATTTATGAGTATGTAAATTTCAGTGTTTTCAGAGATCCACCCCAGAAATCTATACCTTCACAAGTAACTGGATTGCAAAATGATCTCATACCAACTGAGAGAGAATCAATAAAATGCGATTGTAGGTAGTTATAATGCACATACTATTAAAAAAACACTGCTAGGTAATGATGGGGGGATAAAGTGAGGACTTTCACTTGGAGGAGGTTGAATCTCCAAGCGAAGGGTTCCTCTGTGGTATTAAATGGACAGTGGGCACGTTTTGGAATGAGTATGTAATTGTGGACAAAGGAGAAGCACATTTCTAAGAGCAGCAGGGATAACAAATGTGTCTATATAATAAGTAAGATCAGTTAGGAAAAGGAAATTTCGTATCTGAAATAGAAAAAATAATTTGGTCTGAAAATTTTAACACAGATTTTAGGGAAACTGTTCTAATGAGGATCAAGGTGTGACCCAACTAAAGCCAAGACAAAGATTTAGCACCCACTGACTAAATGACTGTTTATTTCCATGGACCATCATAAATTTCAAGAGCTAGTCCAACTGAGAACTATGGGGATTCCCAAGGAGTTCAGTTCAGTTATGGGAGGTCCTGGCCTTCTTTAGAGATGGATAAAGAAGTCCTGGAAAGAGATGATCCTCTTTTAAGCAAAGACTTGTTAGTCAAAAACATGTGAACTATGTGCTTATAAATTTTTATACTTCAATTTGCTCATCCATCCAGGAGATGCACCAAGCCTTGAGGTGATGCAGGAGACATTGGCAGGATGACCCAGGAGAAGAATTGAAAGAGGGAAGTGGTGCATCCATAGCTAAAGTCTTTAGAGGAGAAAATCCTCTCTTCCTCAGTCCTCCGGGTGATCCCCAAAGAAGAAGCTCTCAAACAAGCAGCAGAAGACTGAGAAATCTGCCTAGTGCAATGTAGGGTGAGGAGAAATAAAGCCACAGTAAGATCATGGCAGTAACAGGAAAGGAGCAAGGAGACCTCAGTTCCCATATCCTCTCCAACAGGCGGTGTAAAGTCAGCACCTTGACGTCACTAAGATATACCTAGATGTGAGGGAAGAGTCCAAACCAAGAGTCCAAACCAAAAAGAGGACTTGGGGTTCCCAGTGTGGAAAAAACAACCAAAGTGATATGAGACAAGAACAAGTAAATAGCATCTTAAAATGGGGGCCTGAATACCTCTGCTGACAGAGTCGTTCTCATTCTCAACCATTTTTTTTGTTTTAATTTTTTTCTCTTTTCTCTCTCTCCCAACCCCAAAACATTTCAAACTATTTTAAAAATAGTTACCTATATTGTAACTTTGTGATTTAATAAAATGTTTGTGTTAGTTAGGTAGAGGCAAATTTTATAGTAAGAGCAAGGAAAGGTACTTACTTGCATTCTTTTTTATATTATTTTTTGTAACTATTTTGAAGAACCATTTAGGGCATTTATATCAATTCTAGAAAGGTCAGTTATCTTAGATCACACTAAGAATAAACTAAATCTGAAAAAAATATAAGAAAGTTTCAGTGGGCTAAATCTACATGATGATTTTAGGCTTTTGTTCAGGTCTAAATTTCGTTTCCACTGCTATTTTAAGAAGTTAGGAAATACTGCTTTACTGTACCATCTGAAACTAGCACAACATTGTTAATCAACTATACTCCAATATAAAATAAAAACTACAAAAAATGGTAACAACATGGAATTCTACATGCAAACAACAAAAAACGTGGGGAAATAGTGCTCTTAAAGAAAAGGATGCTAGTTGTTTTTTAAACTATATAGAAGATGTAAATAATATAACCAATATTAAAGTGTTTAATTAAATTCACCTATCATCCTATGAACCATTTTTAAAGAACCAGCCACACGTGGGTCAGTTCTTGATTTAATGCCATCCACAAGGCACAAGCTTTTACCTGATACTCATCCAGGCTGTCTTCTTTCTTAGAGTTTTCCTAGGGCTATGATTTAGTGTAACTATACTTTTCTTTAAAGAGGTCAACTCTTTGGTGAAATAATAAATTAAGAAATGGCCCTTTGGAGTTTCCTTCCAGCCAAATACTCCCTATTTTGTCCAAGAACATAAATGTGATATGTAGCCTGACCTGACCTCTTGCACTGAAATATATGGCCTTGCAGATTTTCTCTGACATTCCAAGATCTTTCACATGCACTGGAATATACACTACCTGAGAGCAGGAGTTTCTGTGTTTTCATATCCCTCAGGTGTGTTAATCAAGTCTGGAAGAGTGAGTTAGTGCCTTACTCTCTAGAGGCCAATGGACTCAACCAGAGAGGGATGATTTTGCCCCTCAGGGGACACTAAACAATGTCTGGACATAGGCTCGGCTATCAAAATGGGTAAAGGGGTGGTCATCTAGTGGGTAGAGTCCAGGTATGCTGCTAAATGTCCTACAATCACAGAAAGTCCCCTCTCCAGTCCCCATACAACAAAGCATTATCCAGCCTCAAATATCAATAGTGAGAGGGTTAAGAAACTCTACTATAGATGGTTAAAAGTTTATATTAAGATTAATGCATTAATATCAAGATATATGTGTACATGCTTATTTTTTAATTATGTTTAATCATGGTTTTAAAAAATGTAAAACAAAAAGAAGGAAAAGATAAAAGCGTTAGCAACTAATAGATAACAGACGAAACTATACATTTCCAGTTTAAAAGGCAGTTTCTTGATAAAAGACTTCAAAGTCTTGACTTTAATGATTTGTGTTCTTGGCACCTGTAGGAGCCTCCTGCTGAAGGAGTCTGGGGTAGGGAAGGATACAGGCTGCACATGTGAACAATCAATTTGTTTACTTCACAAAATTCTGACTTGGGCCTTTTCAAAATCTGGCTGGACACTGGCGTCTGAAAAGCTCAATAAGTGGGTAAGTGGATATCTGAGAAGAAGCTTAGGCCAACTTCTCAGCTTCAAGAATGTTTTGGTTAAGACATGAGAGGGAGTGAAAAAAATATTTTCCACAGATGACTTAAATACATAAAAGATAGTTGTAGACTCAACCACGAACCTATGATTGAGTAAGTCTCCTTGAGGATTTCGGTGAAGGGGTAAAACTAGATGTGATAATACTTTCCTTAATCTGAATAAATAGAGCCTTGACAGTAGAAATAAAATTAGTCCTTTAATATGTTATTAAGTGATTTAAACTGCCTTTTTCTCATTTCCACGTCCTTATTTCTATCAAGGAACCCAGAGGTGAGGATTTAACTCTAGTTTCTTTGATTGCTCTGCTCAAACCACTGACAAAGTCAATGCTTCTGCAGTTTGGCTGGGAGCAGGGGGTTAGTAGAGTGAGTTTTCATAGTATGGATTCACTAGGAACCTAACTGGAGGCATCTGACTTCTATCTCACAAGTCCCCGAAAAGTTCACCAGGTCATAAACTTTTCTGTCCTTTTTGAGCTAGTTTTGACCAAGGACCTTAAAGAGAAGAAGAGGAAATACCAAATAATTCTATTAAATGAAACCCTAAGACTTCTGAAAGAGGCTTCCTACCTTGCTTGGAAGAAGGTCCTTCCACAGTGCCCTAGAGAACTATTGATCTGGTTATTTTTCATGATTACTGTTTCGATTCCAGATCCAAACTGAAAAGAGTAGTTGGGAAAAATTGGGGGCCCCATTCTTGTCTTATCTTAAACATGTTCCTTTTGTCACTGCAGATTAAAATAATGGCAAAGGTGAAAACAGATAAATAAAAGACTAAAGAAGGAAATGAAAAAGTATTCCCATTTATTTTCCCTCAAGTACCAGCTCTTTCAACGACTACAAAGCTGCTTAAGAGATGTCTAAGAATTTGAAAGGAGCAATTTAGCAATGGATAGTGAAGACCTTAAAGATGTGTACACACTTTGACCAATCAAATGCATTTTCATGAACTTATTTTAAGGCATTACTAGTCATGAAAGCAGGAAGACATGAATAATGAGATCTTGCGTTTAAAAGTGAAAATTGTGGAAAGAAAGTTATTTCATAACTCTATTTCCTATAGCCAATAAGAATTATGTTATGGGAACAATGTTCATGATGTAAGTGAAAAAAAGGAGTTTGGATTTACATTATTATTTTATTTTGTTTTGTTTTAATTTATGTTTAAAAGCCTGGAAGGTTTTATTGATACACCAAAATGTCAGCGGTACTTATATATGCATGGTAGTTAAATTGATAATTTTATCCTTTTAAAATCAAATGTATTTTATTTTCCTATAATGAACATGCATTATTTTTTAATTATAAAAGCCTCAAAAATGCATAGAATGTTATGACCTTCTTAGGTCATAGAAGCTTAGTACTAAGTGAGGTTGGTTTCTTGATAGAATCAATGTTTCTTTTTTTAAAAAATTATATCCAATTTGAAGCAATGGTAGGAATTTTCCATAAATAAAAAATAAATTTTCTTTTCGCAGTTTGGCTAAAGCATCAATATTTTGATAATATAACTGCAGAATATTTTTAATGCTGGCTGAATTGGGTTCAGTATTGATTTTTAAAGAAACGGCCTATTGAAGACGTTTATCTACTTGTAATCGATAGTGTAATCGACAGTGTATAATCCATTACTCTAATAGCTTAATGGTGTTTTAACCAGGAAAAAAAAAAAAGCAACTCTTAGATTTTAAACTCCTTTTTGGTTACCCAGAGATGGTAAAGACTTATCTGTATATCTTGCTTTGTAGAGCTTAATTAAGCACAAATATTTATCAAGTACTTACTCTGTGCTTAGCACAGATATCAGGGTTACAGCTGGGGACACCGGGAATCAGGGCGCTGGTAAGACCACAAGGGTTGCTGATGACCACATCCATTCTGATGGTCAGTGTCCATGCTGTGCCACTGCTTAAATGTTTCAAAAACCACAGCTGCAAAACTTGATCTCTACACATTCAACACTTGCACCCTGCTTATAGAGACAGAACTAGGATTCAGGAAACAAGCATCTTCTTGCCAACGCTAGGCTCCGGAAGTACAAAATCATGATTAGCTTGTTAAAGAAATACTATTCTCTCACATATTCTCAACTTCTTTGGGACAGGAAAATTGTTTATATACTTTTTTCACCCTCTCCAGTGTCTAGCTTTTGGCTGAACATATACTCAGTACCCTAGAGCATTTGATAATTTGCTGATTATAAATGGAAGTATGAATGTCCACACTGCACAGCCTTGTCATTGGTCATGCTAATGCTTTTGAGGTCCTGAGTTTTCCTTATACCTGACAGTGTTGACCTAGAGCTTGAATGAAGAAAATGAAAACAAATTAAAATTTTATACAAAGTAAAATATATAATATAATATATATAAGCCAAGGTAAATCTGTAGATAATTTTGTACAAATAAACCCTGGAACAGAATTCCACATTTCACTTTTCTTTAATAAAGTGAAATTATTCTTTAAATTATTTTCAGAGAATTATGCTATTTTGTTATAGAAAAAATATTTTTTAAGATGTTGGATTTTTAAAATCTGTGGTAGAGATGAAAGGGTTTACAAGAAAGAAATAGAGACACAGATGTAGAGAACAAACGTATGGACACCAAGGGGGGAAAGCAGCGGGGGTGGTGGTGGGATGAATTGGGAGTTTGGGATTCACATAAGAGAGAAAAAAAAAGAAAAATACTGGATTTTTGCCAAAAGCATACCTGCAAGGGTGGGGATCAAATCAGTAGATTATCAACAAGGAATTCAGCAAGGACTCTCTCTTTTCCCCTTATAAACTATTATCAAATAATATTTATAAACTTCGAGCAGGTATCTTAGAGCTTATCTATGTTGGTGCTACCACAGTAGAATTATGTGAAGGCAACTAGCTTGAATTCCACATATAAGTCCCTAAAATGTTCTCTGTTTTCCCAGAGATAACTATTAATTAGTCAATAATTGCTTGAAGGCTCCAATTCATTGGCACTATAAACAGAAGAAGGCTTATATGGTCCTTTTATTTCTGAGCTGCTTTCAAGATTAAGTAAAATGTTAGCAGCATGTTATTGGGCAGAACGGAGAAGAGGATGGTACAAAACCACTGAAGAGGCATGAGTAAACACTGCGCTGGCTTGTCCCTCTCTGCTTTGCAGACTGGCAAGAAATAAATGAGAACTGTGAATATACAGCTTGAGCACATATCCAAATACTGCACATGAATGGTCTTGCCAGAAATTATCCAAAGGCTTCAGGGAAATTCAACACATAGCCCCCAAAGCTTAGAGGGTTTTCATTCTTGGGAAGATTTATGTTATTTGTGTCACAGAATATGGCATTCATCGTGTAATAGTAGAAATAAGTTTGTGACTATTCTATTCCTGTACTCTCTTTATCATTCATCAGTATCTAATGAGAAGTGTTTGTTCCCCATATATTCTCTGGAGTGTCATGCCACATATATTTGTAAGAAATTTTCCTCTGTCTTGCTGTCTCATTGACCCCCAAGTCCTAACAGCCCTTCTACAAGTTGCTAAAAAAAAAAACTTTTATGAAGTTTGGGATAAATATGGTTCATCAGTCACAAATATGGGAATCATCCAGAGTAAACACCTACAATGTTTTTGAAAGTATTTTTAAAGCTGGATTCCTTTAACTAAAACTAAAGGAGCTATGTTATATTCCTTCCATTGGCTATTCTCTTTCCAAAGTCAACCCAGTGTCCAAATTGCTGCTCTACTGATTGAAATTTACACAGGCGTGGGCCAAGAATAATTTTGCCTGGTATTTCTTAACCAGTAAGCAACTCAGAAACTTGGATCTCTGATTAGTAAAAGCAGTAAAAAGGATTCTCTTCGAATATCTTTGATATGAAACACTTCTGTGGTTCTCACTGCCTTGAAGATAAAGACAAGGTTTGGGGCTTCCCTGGTGGCGCAGAGATTGGGAGTCTGCCTGCTGATGTGGGGGACGCGGGTTCGTGCCCTGGTCCAGGAGGATCCCATGTGCCGCGGAGCGGCTGGGCCCATGGGCCGTGGCCACTGGGCCTGCGCGCCCGGGGCCTGTGCTCCGCAGCAGGAGAGGGCCGCGGCAGTGAGAGGCCCGTGTACCACAAAAAAAAAAAAAAAAAAAAGACAAGGTTTGGAAAACGCTAGAGTGTCACCACCAACATGGAAGAATAAGGATTTTCTTCCATCTGCTCCACAAAGAACACCAATTTCAACAATCACTCACAGACAAGAGTGCCTTTGTGAAGGTCTTGAAGTCCATGGGAGATGTTCCAGAATACCATTAGGTGAGAAAAAAAAAAAAAAAGCGTGTGGACACCTAAGCCTTTGTGTTCTGGTCCTTCTTCACCTATGCCTGTTCCCACTGGATCTTCATACATGCATATTCTTCCTGTCTGTAAGGGCATCTTTCCTCCCCAAAACTATCCTTGAGGTCTCAGCTTAAACAGCACCCCCAGAAGGAACTTCTCCCTAACCCCCAGCAACATTAAGAAGAATCCCCCTCAAACGTACCTTTCCTTCCAGTCATTAGCATCATTTGTAATTATGTACTCATTAACTTAATTATTTGTTTTATAGCTGTTTTCCCCACTAAATGGTAACAAACGTGAATCGACAGTATTATGATTTTTTTTCACTAGTATAAGCCCAGTATCTAGCTTGGCTACAACTCTACAGTCACTCAACATTTACCGAAGTACTGAATTAAGTAATTCTCCTTTACTTTATGGCTTCTTACAGGCATCCTCACAGGCAGACATCAGGTCAAGAAGGAAGAAAAGCTACAGCCTTCCTTAAAGTGCAAACCTGCAGTAGACCGATCAATCAGGTCTCTTTCATAAAGCTGAAAGAATTCATTTAAAGTGACCAAGTAGGCTATGAAATTATAAAAGTAGCTTTCTGTCATTAGAAAGTATGAGGAATTGGTAGAAGATTTTTTTCCAAGGTGCAATAGGAACACAATGGAAAACCCTCAGCACTGTCTTAACACAACGAAGTAATACATATTTTCTAGTAAATGACCTCATATTAAGATGAAAACGATCAAGAAGCAGAGCTAGAAGAGATGATGTGGCCAGGAACTGTGGAGCAGTTACAAACGAGGGAGCCTACGTCAAGGCAGAGTGCAACCCACAGAACTTGTTTTAAGCACAACAAAAAAGGTCCTTTAAGCCACGTGTTCCATCACTTTCACAGACGTTTTTATAACCCAAGAAAAACTTATCCTCTGGAACAAAATTAGGTCTTCAGGAGTTTCCTTTAAAAAGGCAAGACTCCATAGGCAAAATGGTATCACCAAAAATCTCTTGTGTGAATTCCTTGGGGATATAAAGTCGCCAAGCTTTACAATAGCAGTGATCATTCATTAGCTTTGCACGTATGATTGTGCCATCCTGATCAACGATGGTGAGATATCATAAAGGCTAGAGTATTACAATGGAGTGACCCTGCCATGCCTTGAATTACAGTAGAATTTCCGCTATAAAATAAGGAAACAGTTATATACAGTCCCTCTCTGTATCCATGGGGGTTGGCTCCAGGACTGCCCCCTACCCCACAATCCCCTCACCTACCACCAAGCCCCTTCCCACACCTTGCAGATACCAAAATCTTCAGATGCTGAATTCCCTTACATAAAATGGTGTAATATTTGTGTATAAACCACACACACCCTCCCATATACTTTAAATCATCTTTAGATTACTTATAATACTTAATACAATGTAAATGCTATGTAAATAGTTGTAAATACAATGCAAATGCTATATAAATTGTCGCCCATCCATGGCAAATTAAAGTTTTGCTTTTTGGAACGCTCTGGATTATTCTCTAAATATTTTTGATTCACAGTTGTTTGAATCTGTGAATATGGAGGGCTGATTATATATAAAATTTAGGTTTATTGCCACTCCCTCTTAAGCACAAAAATATAAATCATCATAAAACTAGGAATTTTTATTTCTAATAGAAGTACAGTATGACCACTGAGAATATAAATGAAAATTGGGAGAAAATGATTAAATCTGTTAATCATTCTTCTTTACTGCTGATACTGGATTATTCAAATTCAATTCAATAAGAATTTATTGCTCTACCATATGTCTGACTCTGTTAGGTACGACCGTGTTCTGTTCTAATTTGACTACCCTGAAGCTGGTACATGCTGTAGAAGAAAGAATACTTAGGAAATATTTTATTAGTCCTTGCTTTCATTTGTATTATCAACTTTAATTACTGGGTGAGGGAGGATGGGGTAACTGCCTTCACCTTAGACCTATGTGTCCATCAACTAACACCAAAGTTTTCACATCTATTTGCCTAGCATTTCACATCAGGGGCCCATCTTTAGTGAACATTTCCCTTACTGAACCCTATGTAAAAATCTCCTTTAAATTAAGAAATGATTAGCCATCCCAATGGAAAGATTTAAGAAGTCCTAATTTGTGTAATTGTTAATTATTTTTATTGCTATGGACAGAAACCTCCTTTGGCTATTTCAGCTCTGTCTTTCATCCATCTTATTTACGTGAGTTCTTTTTTTTTCTAAAAGGCATGTCACAGATGCCATTCCATATCTCAAAGTGAAAAAAAGATTTATTCGTATCCTTTTTGTCTGGCCATGTAAAAACACTGGGCTTTGGGGCCTGCCTTCACATATGACTAAAAGACTGATTTAACACTTTCACAGTCTTGATTCTTGATTCAACTATCTGCCCAGAGCAAATACTCTTCACCTGGCAGGTTTGCGTCCTAAGTTGGTTTCCAAGAAGCCCATGGTTAGGCATGTTTATAAAGCTGTGTTTCCATGCATTCTTTAAGCATTTGAAAATGACATGAGCATGTGTTTTGTAAAAGAATTCATGTTAGTGACACTTTAACTTCCCAAGACAGTCTCTGGAAAAGGGACTTACCTATTCTCTCATGCAATTCTGCATATTTAGTATTTATTGTGTGCTGATGCTAAATGCAACTGAGAACATTTATAGAGGAGTGAGACCAGAGCCATATGCCAATGTTCATGTCATTGTACCAGTGAGACACAGCATCAGGTGATGATGTGAATAGTGGAACAGTGGTTTAGCTGGACACTTTAAATTAAGCCAACCTCAATTTCGATTTCCACTCAGTTTATATTAGTTTTGTAACATTGCTTGATTCTGTATCTCTGTTATCTCAATACATGCATGTAATGCCTATTTCAGGGATTAATGTCTGCAAAGTATTTAGCAAAAACTTAATATATAGCAAGGACTCTATGAATCACTAACTGATACTAAAAAATTATTTTATGTGATAGCTAAGCTCCAGTGATGAAAAGTTGTTCACTTTCTTTACATTCTAAAGGACACCTAAACACACAGAGTATTAGGTGGCTTAAAGCAATCTGTGAATGATTTGTTATTCTTTTGCTCTAACATATTTGATACCTACTATTGTTGGAAAAAAGTGGTGGGGCACCCATTTTTACAGAGATGTATCATGAGGTCACCAACCTTACTCCTGCTTTATAGGAGTCACTATGATATTAAATTCCCTTTGATATACCCTAACAATCAGTTTCATTTCCATATCTGATATTTTCTGAGTTTTCCTATCACACATCTTTTTCTTTGACTTCATGTTATTATTTGAACTGAAACCCAAGCATAGCGAAATCAACTTCAGTTCTTGTATAATTTTTACTTACACGTGACTGTATGTGTACATGCGTGTCCAAATACTAAGAAAGATTATATATAGGTAAAATATTCCATATATAGGCAATATTTTCAGTGATTGGTTAAAAATCCTATTTCTTTAAAATTTAACTGCTATACACACATAAAATTCTCCCTATATCTTAATCAAAAAATTATCATGTCTTTAAAAGTTTAGGAAATTCTCAGCCTCTTTTATTCTGTTGCAATTTTCTTGTTCCAGAGGTGTTTAATATCTTTCCTTAAATAGAAGCCATTGTAACTAATACTGCTCGTCAACTGATTTATCGACTGATTTAAGCTGATTTAAAGACAACAGGGACAGCAACAGGGGTGCGGAGGGCAAAGCAGAGAGATTCCCGCACAGAGGACCGGTGCCGACCGGCACTCACCAGCCCAAGAAGCTTGTCTGCTCACCCGCCAGGGCGGGCGGGGCTCACCAGCCCAAGAGGCTTGTCTGCTCACACGCCAAGGTGGGCGGGGCTGGGTGCTGAGGCTCGGGCTTTCGTCAGAGCGCAGGGAGAGGACTGGGGTTGGCGGCGTGAACACAGCCTGAAGGGGTTAGTGTGCCACGGCTAGCCGGGAGGGAGTCCAGGGAAAAGTCTGGAGCTGCCGAAGAGGCAAGAGACTTTTTCTTACCTCTTTGTTTCCCGGTGCGCGAGGAGAGGGGATTCAGAGCGCTGCTTAAAGGAGTTCCAGAGACGGGCGTGAGCCGAGGTTAAAAGCGCAGACCCCAGAGACGGGCATGGGACGCTGGGGCTGCTGCTGCTGCCGCCGCCAAGAGACCTGTGTGCGAGCTCAGGTCACTGTCCACGACCCCCGTTCCAGGGAGCCTGTGCAGCCCGCTTACTGCAAGGGTCCCAGGATCCAGGGACTGCTTCCCCAGAAGAGCACACGGCGCCCCTCGTGCTGGTACAACGTCACGCCGGCCTCTTCCGGCGCAGGCTCGCCCCGCCTCCGTCTCCCTCCCCCCGGCCTGAGTGAGCCAGAGCCCCCGAATCAGCAGCTCCTTTAACCCCGTCCTGTCTGAGGGAAGAACAGACGCCCTCCAGCGACCTACACGCAAAGGTGGGGCCAAATCCAAAACTGAAACCCGGGAGCTGTGAGAACAAAGGAGAGAAAGGGAAATCTCTCCCAGCAGCCTCAGAAGCAGCGGATTAAAATTCCACAATCAACTTGATGTACCCTGCATCTGTGGAATACATGAATAGACAACGAATCATCCCAAATTGAGAAGGTGGACTTTGAGAGCAAGATTTATGATTTTCTCCCCTTTTCCTCTTTTTGTGAGTGTGTATGTGTATGCTTCTGTGTGAGATTTTATCTGTATAGCTTTGCTTCCACCATTTGTCCCAGGGTTCTATCCGTACATTTTTTTTTCTTAATAATTATTTTTTATTTTAATAACTTTATTATATTTTATCATGCTTTATTTTATTTTACTTTATCTTCTTTCTTTTTTTGCTTCCTTCCCTCCTTCCTTCCTCCCTCACTCCTTTCTTTCCCTCTTTCTTTCTCTCTTTCTACTTCTACTAATTCTTTCTTTCTACTTTTTCTCTTTATTCTGAGCCATGTGGATGAAAGGCTCTTGGTGCTCCAGCCAGGATTCAGTGCTGTGCGTCTGAGGTGGGAGATCAAACTTCAGGACACTGGTCCACAAGAGACCTCCCAGCTCCACATAATATCAAACAGCGAAAATCTCCCAGAGATCTCCATCTCAACACCAGCACCAAGCTTCACTCAACGACCAGCAAGCTACAGTGCTGGACACCCTGTGCCAAACAAGTAGCAAGACAGGAACACAACCCCACCCATTAGCAGAGAGGCTGCCTAAAATCATAATAAGGCCACAGACATCCCAAAACACACCACCAGATGTGGACCTGCCCACCAGAAAAACAAGATCCACCCTCATCCACCAGAACACAGGCACTAGTCCACCCCACCAGGAAGCCTACACAACCCACTGAACCAACCTTAGCCACTAGGAACAGACACCAAAAACAACGGTAACTACGAACCTGCAGCCTGCAAAAAGGAGACCCCAAACACAGTAACATAAGCAAAATGAGAAGACAGAAAAACACACAGCAGGAGAAGGAGCAAGATAAAAACCCACCAGACCTAACAAATGAAGAGGAAATAGGCAGTCTACCAGAAAAAGAATTCAGAATAATGATAGTAAAGATGATCCAAAATCTTGGAAATAGAATAGACAAAATGCAAGAAACATTTAACAAGGACTTAGAAGAACTAAAGATGAAACAAGCAACGATGAACAACACAATAAATGAAATTAAAAATACTCTAGATGGGATCAATAGCAGAATAACTGAGGCAGAAGAATGGATAAGTGACGTGGAAGATAAAATAGTGGAAATAACTGCTGCAGAGCAGAATAAACAAAAAAGAATGAAAAGAGCTGAGGACAGTCTCAGAGACCTCTGGGACAACATTAAATGCACCAACATTCGAATTATAGGGGTTCCAGAAGAAGAAGAGAAAAAGAAAGGGACTGAGAAAATATTTGAAGAGATTATAGTTGAAAACTTCCCTAATATGGGAAAGGAAATAGTTAATCAAGTACAGGAGGCACAGAGAGTCCCATACAGAATAAATCCAAGGAGAAATACACCAAGACATATTAATCAAACTGTCAAAAATTAAATACAAAGAAAACATATTAAAAGCAGCAAGGGAAAAACAACAAATAACACACAAGGGAATCCCCATCAGGTTAACAGCTGATCTTTCAGCAGAAACTCTGCAAGCCAGAAGGGACTGGCAGGACATATTTAAAGTGGTGAAGGAGAAAAACAAGCAACCAAGATTACTCTACCCAGCAAGGATCTCATTCAGATTTGATGGAGAAATTAAAACGTTTACAGACAAGCAAAAGCTGAGAGAGTTCAGCACCACCAAACCAGCTTTACAACAAATGCTAAAGGAACTTCTCTAGGAAAGAAACACAACAGAAGGAAAATACCTACAACAACAAACCCAAAACAATTCAGAAAATGGGAATAGGAACATACATATCGATAATTACCTTAAATGTAAATGGACTAAATGCTCCCACCAAAAGACACAGACTGGCTGAATGGATACTAAAACAAGACCCATATATATGCTGTCTACAAGAGATCCACTTCAGACCTAGAGACACATACAGACTGAAAGTAAGGGGATGGAAAAAGATATTCCATGCAAATGGATATCAAAAGAAAGCTGGAGTAGCAATTCTTATATCAGACAAAATAGACTTTAAAATAAAGACTAGTAGAAGAGACAAAGAAGGACACTACATAATGATCAAGGGATCGATACAAGAAGAAGATATGACGATTGTAAATGTTTATGCACCCAACATGGGAGCACCTCAATACCTAAGGCAAATGCTAACAGCCATAAAAGTGGAAATCGACAGTAACACATTCATAGTAGGGGACTTTAACACACCACTTTCACCAATGGACAGATCATCCAAAATGAAAATAAATAAGGAAACACAAGCTTTAAATGATACATTAAACAAGATGGACTTAATTGATATTTATAGGACATTCCATCCCAAAACAACAGAATACACATTTTTCTCAAGTGCTCATGGAACATTCTCCAGGATAGATCATATCTTGGGTCACAAATCAAGCCTTGGTAAATTTAAGAAAATTGAAATTGTATCAAGTATCTTTTCCGACCACAATGCTATGAGACTAGATATCAATTACAGGAAAAGATCTGTAAAAAATACAAACACATGGAGGCTAAACAATACACTACTTAATAACGAAGTGATTGCTGAAGAAATCAAAGAGGAAATTAAAAAATACCTAGAAACAAATGACAATGGAGACACGACGACCCAAAACCTATGGGACGCAGCAAAAGCAGTTCTAAGGGGGAACTTTATAGCAATACAATCCCACCTTAAGAAACAGGAAACATCTCGAATAAACAACCTGACCTTGCACCTAAAGCAATTAGAGAAAGAAGAACAAAAAAAAACACAAAGTTAGCAGAAGGAAAGAAATCATAAAAATCAGATCAGAAATAAATGAAAAAGAAATGAAGGAAATGATAGCAAAGATCAATAAAACTAAAAGCTGGTTCTTTGAGAAGATAAACAAAATTGATAAACCATTAGCCAGACTCATCAAGAAAAAAAGGGAGAAGACTCAAATCAATAGAATTAGAAATGAAAAAGGAGAAGTAACAGCTGACACTGCAGAAATACAAAGGATCATGAGAGATTACTACAAGCAACTCTATGCCAATAAAATGGACAACGTGGAAGAAATGGACAAATTCTTAGAAATGCACAACCTGCCAAGACTGAATCAGGAAGAAATAGAAAATATGAATAGACCAATCACAAGCTCTGAAATTGAAACTGTGATGAAAAATCTTCCAACGTACAAAAGCCCAGGACCAGATGGCTTCACAGGTGAATTCTATCAAACATTTAGAGAAGAGTTAACATCTATCCTTCTCAAACTCTTCCAAAATACAGCACAGGGAGGAAGACTCCCAAACTCATTCTATGAGGCCACCATCACCTTGATACCAAAACCAGACAAGGATGTCACAAAGAAAACTACAGGCCAATATCACTGATGAACATAGATGCAAAAATCTCAACAAAATACTAGCAAACAGAATCCAACAGCACATTAAAAGGATCATACAACATGATCAAGTGGGGTTTATCCCAGGAATGCAAGGATTCTTCAATATATACAAATCAATCAACGTGATACACCATATTAACAAATTAAAGGAGAAAAACCATATGATCATCTCAATAGATGCAGAGAAAGCTTTCAACAAAATTCAACACCCATTTATGATAAAATACCCTCCAGAAAGTAAGCATAGAGGGAACTTTCCTCAATATAATAAAGGCCATATATGACAAACCCACAGCCAACATCGTTCTCAATGGTGAAAAACTGAAACCATTTCCACTAAGATCAGGAACAAGACAAGGTTGCCCACTCTCACCACTCTTATTCAACATAGTTTTGGAAGTTTTAGCCACAGCAATCAGAGAAGAAAAAGAAATAAAAGGAATCCAAATTGGAAAAGAAGAAGTAAAGCTGTCACTGTTTGCAGATGACACAATACTATACATAGAGAATCCTAAAGATGCTACCAGAAAACTACTAGAGCTAATCCATGAGTTTGGTAAAGTAGCAGGATACAAAATTAATGCACAGAAATCTCTTGCATTCCTATACACTAATGATGAAAAATCTGAAAGCGAAATCAAGAAAACACTCCCATTTACCACTGCAACAAAAAGAATAAAATATCTAGGAATAAACCTACCTAAGGAGACAAAAGACCTGTATGCAGAAAATCATAAGACACTGATGAAAGAAATTAAAGATGATACAAATAGATGGAGAGATATACCATGTTCTTGGATTGGAAGAATCAACATTGTGAAAATGACTCTACTACCCAAAGCAATCTAGAGATTCAATGCAATCCCTATCAAACTACCACTGGCATTTTTCACAGAACTAGAACAAAAAATTTCACATTTTGTATGGAAACACAAAAGACCCCGAATAGCCAAAGCAATCTTGAGAATGAAAAACAGAGCTGGAGGAATCAGGCTCCGTGACTTCAGACTATACTACAAAGCCTCAGTAATCAAGACAGTATGGTACTGGCACAAAAACAGAAAGATAGATCAATGGAACAGGATAGAAAGCCCAGAGATAAACCCACGCACATAAGTCACCTTATCTTCGATAAAGGAGGCAGGAATGTACAGTGGAGAAAGGACAGCCTCTTCCATAAGTGGTGCTGGGAAAACTGGACAGGGACATGTAAATGTATGAGATTAGATCACTCCCTAACACCATACACAAAAATAAGCTCAAAATGGATTAAAGACCTAACTGTAAGGCCAGAAACTCTCAAACTCTTAGAGGAAAACATAGGCAGAACACTCTATGACACAAATCAGAGCAAGATCCTTTTTGAACCACCTCCTAGAGAAATGGAAATAAAAACAAAAATAAACAAATGGGCCTAATGAAACTTCAAAGCTTTTGCACAGCAAAGGAAACCATAAACAAGACCAAAAGACAACCCTCAGAATGGGAGAAAATATTTGCAAATGAACCAACTGACAAAGGATTAATCTCCAAAATTTATAAGCAGCTCATGCAGCTCAATAACAAAAAAACAAACAACCCAATCCAAAAATGGGCAGAAGACCTAAATAGACATTTCCCCAAAGAAGATATACAGACTGCCAACAAACACATGAAAGAATGCTCAACATCATAATCATTAGAGAAATGCAAATCAAATCTACAATGAGATATCATCTCACACCGGTCAGAATGGCCATCATCAAAAATCTAGAAACAATAAATGCTGGAGAGGATGTGGAGAAAAGGGAACACTCCTGCACTGCTGGTGGGCATGTAAATTGATACAGCCACTATGGAGAATAGTATGGAGCTTCCTTAAAAACTACAAATAGAACTACCATGTGACCCAGCAATCCCACTACTGGGCATATACCCTGAGAAAACCATAATTCAAAAAGAGTCATGTATGAAAATGTTCATTGCAGCTCTATTTACAATAGCCCAGAGATGGAAACAACCTAAGTGCCCATCATCGGATGAATGGATAAAGAAGATGTGGCACATATATACAATGGAATATTACTCAACCATAAAAAGAAACGAAACTGAGCTATTTGTAATGAGGTGGATAGACCTCGAGTCTGTCATACAGAGTGAAGTAAGTCAGAAAGAGAAAGACAAATACCGTACTGTAACACATATATATGGAATTTAAGAAAAAAAAATGTCATGAAGAACCTAGGGGTAAAACAGGAATAAAGACACAGACCTACTTGAGAATGGACTTGAGGATATGGGGAGGGGGAAGGGTAAGCTGTGACAAAGCGAGAGAGAGGTATGGACATATATACACTACCAAACGTAAGGTAGATAGCTAGTGGGAAGCAGCCGCATAGCACAGGGAGATCAGATCAGTGCTTTGTGACCGCCTGGAGGGGTGGGATAGGGAGGGTGGGAGGGAGGGAGACGCAAGAGGGAAGGGATATGGGAACAGATGTATATGTATAACTGATTCACTTTGTTATAAAGCAGAAACTAACACACCATTGTGAAGCAATTATACCCCAATAAAGTTGTAAAAAAAAAAAAGACAACTGGTATATTCATTCAAATGATTCAAACCAAATAAATAAATAACAACATAAGTAGTGCTTTGATCAGCGGAGGGAGATTATTTTGGTGAGCACAAAGCAGATAATAGTGGACAAACATAAAAATGTTGGAACTTCAGAGCTAGTGATATTCTAGGATGGGAAGATGGGACAAATTTACATTGTTCTTGTCTGGAATCTCTGTCATGAATATGTGGAATTAGGCCTCTATATAAGATATTAGAAAAGCAGAAGACTGTTTGTTAATGCCAATAAATTAAGCCAATCAATCCAAAGCAGACCAAGAGGATATTTCTAACATGTGCATTACATAGTCATTTCAACTTTTGGTCTGAGGTTGGTCCAGAAGACAATGGAGTTATCTCTTGCCTTCTCTATTTTCAGAAGGCCCAATCACTAGCTAACCCCTTAATTCTGCAAAGAATATGCCTGTCTTTAGATAAATGAATAAGAAGCAGAGTTCAACCATATTTTAAATCAATTTCCCTAAAGCTTTAAGGGCTTTGGGAGTTACAAGACTGAGTTAACTGTGGACTCTTTGAATACAATTGTGTGGAGTGTTAAGGGAGAGAGAAAATACAGGTAACAGTTGTTAATTTACAGGGAAGGGGCCACAGTTTTGATTCATCTTTCCTTTTCTCCTAGCAACACATACAGGCTGCAAAGAAGGGGAGCCACAACCAAAGTGGAATGAAGTGACCTCAAGGGAGCTAGGTGTTGGGACCACCCGGTCAGGGATGCCATAAACAGTATACTGTTCAAACAGCAAACCAGGTATTCAAGAGTGATGATCAGAGGTCAACCAAATTATTAGTAGGTTCATAAGCATTGTTCAAAGAAAGACAATAGGTTCAAAATGGAGTCACTTATGCTAAGCCCCAGGTCACCAAACCAAGACTTAATTACAGTTTTGGCTCTCCCAGAAATATAGAATCTTAAACCAGTCAATCAGGAATCACCCTTTCAGCACTAGTTAGGTAATCTGCCGGATAGACCCTTGTCATCCCCTAAAGGAGAGTAACTTTGCAATAACCAATCCACTTTCTTGCCTAGTATAACCTCCTTGTTCCTGCTCCCTTCTGCCTAGAAAAGTCTTCAATTTTGTACAGTTCCTCAGAGCTCCTTTCTACCTGCTAGTTTGGATGCCTCCCAATTCAAATAGATTTTTCTCAAATAAACTCTTACATTTTTATATATGCTTCAGTTTATCTTTTAACACCGTCAATCGTACGTCTATAAGAAATCAAGCCTTCCAGCCATCAAGGTGCTGGATGGGACTGAAGGGATTCAGAATGAGCCTCCCCAAAATGCGCAACTCTGGCATGCGGATTATGTTGAGCTGAAGACAATGGAGGCCGAAAAGACTCAGGAAGAGCTTTTTACCTCCCCCTTAACTGCCTGAAAGACTTTAGAGAGGTGACCTCGCCCAGGAAGAGAACTATCAGCAGAGATAACTCTAAAGAGTACAGGCTAGACGTGGTAAGCTGTGGGCAGCGCCAGGGGACCTCACTGGTCAGAGTCCTCTCCACGGCTCACTGTCTCTGAGTGGCCTGGCAAACATTTGTTTACCAAACACTTGCTCTTCGCATCTTCCTGTGAATTGTCTTTCTTCCTCTTGGAGCCCCAGATCCCTATCCTCTTCTTCTCAGCTCAGAAAGGCACATAAGCCTCAATGGCCTTACAGTTGAGGAGTCTCTCATTGTCTTTGTATGGTTCCCATACATATGCAATGAAATTTGTTTTTCTCTTGTTAATCTGTCTCATGTCAATTTAATGAATAAACCAGCCAAAACAACCTGGAAGGGTAGAGAAAATTTTGCCCTCTCCTATAAGACCAAGGGACTGCTTCCAACAAAGACACCAGGGGGTGTTGTATGGAAGGGTGATATTTGCTTTCGCAGGTTAGGAGGAGAACCAGGCTTCCCTAAGCTCATCTTTAAAAATATTTGATGAACTTTTCTAAATCTCCTCTCTCTCTCTCTCCAATAAGGAACAGCCTCCTACACTCAGAGTATTAAAAAAAGACAATTGTAATAGTTCACATTTCATGAGTTTTAATTACATGCCAAGTTCTAAGTATTTAAAATATGTCAAACTCATTTTATCATCATACAAAACACAAGACCAGGCATATTATTGTTCCTATTATTGGAAATGGAAAAACTGAGGGACACTAACTTGCCCAGGGCTATATCACCAGTAAAAAGAGGAACTGGAATTTGAACCAAGGTTGTCCAGCTCCAGTGTCTACACTCCAGTCTAAATCACTTCACTCTACTGCCTGTTGCAAAGAGGTTCCTAAGAGTCCGGAAAACTTAACAGTCATTTGTCTTTGCTTCAGTCAGCTCGGCCCCGCCTCTCTCTTTTTTTCTGATCAAATTAATCAAAATAATATTTTCATATGCAATGCTGGATCTAACACACCTGTTTGTACCTGTTTGTATCTTTTCAACGAGCAGACTTCCCAAGGTGGGCTGGTGTGCTGACCAAACTCTGTTCTCCTGGACAGAAACAAGACCAAAGTGCTGGGTTGTAAGCTGTGTTCCTTACCCCTTCCTGATATTGAGTGACCTTACATATCGTTCACACTGCAGAATTCATCATAGGAAGAAAATTAGCCCGCGCAGTACAGCTGATATTTTGGCAAATGAAGCTGGGTCTCTTTGTCTAGCTTACTGCAACCTGCAGACACCTTAGATTTCTCAAGTAATTACAATTCAGCTAGGAAAAAATGCTGCTTCAAGAGACACAAATTTTGAGACATTCACTATAGGCTTCTAGGCAATAACAATAGAATGTAGGCGGCCTTTGATGAAAAACACACTTTAAAAGAATAATACAGAGATGAGAGGGAGTGAAAGAAAAGAAAGAGAAAGCAATTAAGGTTATGGAAATGGGGCATTTCGATGCAAGGTGGGTTATATTTAGAGGTACCTTGTCAAGTTAAAAATATCTTTCATAACCCTTCCTCACATAAGTCATATATTATATTGTTAAACCTGAGAAGATCTGTAACAACCAGAATTGTGGCTAACTCTAATTCAGTTTACTTACCACTTTTCCTTCAATTTTGTAACTTACAACTATTATTTTAAATGATCACTCAAAGTAGAATGTGTAATACTGATGTTAAACCAAACTGACTATAGTGATAAACTTTGCCAAGGAAATTTATTATTCAGACAACATTTAGTAAAAGGTCATAATGCAATTTCTCCTTTGAAAAAGATAAATATACATGTATATATGTATATATTCTTCTAAATTTGTGTAACTCTTTACATTTTATAAGTAAAAAAAAAATGTTTTTGTTAAATGCCCATTAGTTCATCCCTGGCATTATATGACAAGTTCTTGAGAAATGCTTGAAATGAGGAGACAGATTTATTTCTGGGAACTTTGCTCCAAGTGCTTTTGAGTGGTTCAGAAGGAAGGAGCTGAAATGAGCTACTTCTCCTCTCCAGTGTTTTTATTGCAAATTGATCAACATCTATTTTAAAAGTGCCTATTTCATGTTAGCTATGATAGGCCTTGGAGTGGCAAGGCAGAACAAAACAGATTAAAAAAAAAAATTCATGGTCTCCTGCAAACTTACCAAAACAGTCGGTCTTGTAATCGTCCATTTATAAAAGAAATTGTTTTAAGACTATTTTTAGGATATGAGAGAGAGCCAATGGCAAAAGTGCCCTTCTGAGCTCTCCAGCTCTCAGATACTTGATGGTGATCACCAGAGTGTCAATTACATTCTCAAAGCTAGTTGTTTGGAAACACATACCTTGGACTTGACTATGATACCTACAATGCTTCCTGAAACCATGCCACAAATACCTCATAAAACCCACCATTAAAGAATCTTTACAAATAACTGTAAAAGACATCAGGAAGAAAACTTGTAATTCTCTTCACCCTCTCCTTTCCCATGGCCATTCCTAAAATGTTTTTCTCCTCACTGACTTCCTGGCCAGTCTCAATTTCACAGCTGGTGGTTAGCTATAAAAGAGAGTGTTCCCATTTGGGGAACTTCACACCAAAGCCTGCCCTGTTTTGATATATTGAAGGCATCAAAGAAAGCAATGGTCTGTCCCTAGTCCTCTTTTATCCAGCTCCGCAAAGTGACAGAGAATTGAGTAGTAAAAACGCAGAGGAAGCCAGCCCTAGCCCAAGCACAGGCCCTTTTCTCTGATTTGAAGCTTTAGAGCTGGTGCCCAACACCTCCATGCCATGGTCACTGCTAACACAGGTACACGAGCTTTGGGGTTTGCAGCTATACATCAAGTCATTGCATATTTCAACAAGAACTTCCGTAACTCAATAACCAACATAACTGTGAGTGGAGAGATGAAAAGTTCTGAATGCCATTAAGCCATCTACTTTCCACATCAGCCTAAGACAATCTAGAGTGGCAAACTGAAAACCAGCTCCCCATTAAAGGGGGAGACCCCAGATAGGTCATTTTTCTAATAATATGTGAATGTGATATTGGGCTGATATCTAAAATATCCTTCATTAACCAGCTAGCTACCTTTGGAAAACTCTGTGCAGATTTGGACATGGGAGAAATTGAGCTGAAGAATTACAAGTCAGCTTATGATACTGGGAGTTCAGAAATGATAACTATACAAGGTACCCCATCACATGTGTGTATTTATGATGAATTAATTGAGTTTTTAGATGTTGTCTTGTCTAGAAGATGATTTACATTGCATTATCCTGATGGATTATAAAAGGAATCATAAAAATCTGCATGTGGCAGAGTTAATGGGATGAGGTCTCTTGGTTTGTGTAGTGTTCTCTGGTGTATATTAAGTGCATTAAATGGCCATCAGCAGTTAATTTACCATTCTAAGACTAGTGAGTAGTCCTCTGGATATAGGACTACATTCTTTGGGCAAGGGCACCTACCCTACAGATCTAAAAGGTTTTAGGGCAGTATCCAAGGACAGTCCATGCATTTTGTGACTGGTAAGAAATAATTTACAAACTTTAACTCAGAATCAAAAACCTTTCCATCTAGAAGGTCACTGATATGTTTCTGACAGGTCCCTGAAGTTTGCTGAAAAGCTAAGGAGTGAAGGAAAAAGAGGGATATTAAATGCAATAGGAAAGACAAAGATAGCAAGAAAGAAGGAATAAGAAAAGTTGACATGTATGGAGAGGTGGGATGTCGTCAAAGCCAACAATAAATTCTTATCTCTTTTCTTATTTATTTAGGCTGTCACTCAATCCTAAATTGAATTCAGTCCCACAATATTTATTGAGCTCCAATTATACCCAGAGCTTTCGTGCTGTGGCAGGTGAAAAAATATAATAATCTCATATTATAGAGAACTTTGCAAGTCGTAAAGCTCTACCTCAAATTATCTAATCTTCACAGTAATATTGTGACTTGGATATTAATTTCACCACATTTCTTTTCTTAAAAAACCTTTTTATTTTATATTGGAGTATAGCCGATTAACAATACTGTGATAGTCTCAGGTGTACAGCAAAGCAACTCAGCGTACATATACATGTATCCGTTCTCCCCCAAACTCCCCTCCCATCCAGGCTGCTACCTAACACGGAGCCATTTTCACCATACTTCCAACAGGAGGATTTAAATAGCTTGCCCAATGTCATACAACCAGCCCTTATGGAGCAATGACAACAAACTATGTCTTTGGCTCCAAGACCACTCTTAAAACAGTCAAACATACAAATAATATATATAATATATAAAGGTATATATAAATAATATGCACATACAATTTTATAATTATATATACTACTAAGCCATATATTTTTATAACTATATATAATTATATACAGTAAGTCCCCTACATACGAATGAGTTCCATTCCAAGAGCACGTTCATAAGTCCAATTTGTTCTAAGTCCAACGAAGTTAGTCCAACAAAGGTACCCAACTAACACAGTCAGCTATATAGTACTGTACTGTAATAGGTTTATAAAACCAATAATTTTCACACAAATAATATATAAAAACAAACACAAAAAATAAAGAAATCATTTTTAATTTTACAGTACAGTATCTTGAAGAGTACCCTAGTACAGTACAACAGTTGGCATACAGGGGCTGGCATCAGTGAACAGGCAAGAAGAGTTACTGACTGGAGGAGGGAGAGGTAGAGCTCAGGATCGTCAGCAACAGGAGACGGAGGGCAAGCTACAATTTCACTCACACCTGAATGCACGTTCACACTTGGAAGTTCGCAATTTGAAGGTTCGTATGTGGGGACTTACTGTATTAAAATACATATTTAATATATATGTAAGTTGCAACTGATGGTCAAAGTGCTAAATGAGCCTAGAGGATAGAGAGAGATTCTTTTCAGCTGAGGAAGGGAAGGAAGATCAGATCCATGGGAACTGATAGAAGCCTTAGAACTGGACAAATTGAACACATACTTGAAGGAGTACAAAGGGTCCAAAAAGCCCTAAAATCAATTCACTAGATTTATTACTGATAGTGGTTCTTGGAAACCTAGTTTTAGTCTTTATAGCACCATGATTAAGAGACAGGGATTATTCTCATTTGGTAAAGGGGGAGAGTAATGGTACTTGCTTCAGAGTTGTTAAGAGAATTAAAGGGAATAGTCTATATGCCACTTAGAAGGCCACAGAATCATGATATTAACAATGGTGACAATGACAGTGATGCTGCTACCGGTGCTACTGGTGGGTCTGGTCTGGGTCTCTTAATTCAAGGTTGGTCAGTGTCTTCCAGGTGCCTATAGTCTAAGTTATGTAATGTGATAACTCTCATTTTAAACTGATAAAACACTACCTTAAGTAAAACGATAATTTAATGTATTGGTCTTCATAAATTAAAAATACTATAATAGAGATGGCTTCAGTTGTGGCTTAATTTAGGGGCTAAAACCAAGTCCGCATAGGAAGGTTTCCCTCTCCATGTCTCTTCCTCTGAGACAGTGATGTTTCCAGACTTGCCCTCCCCTCGGAGGTATAAGATGTTAAGAGCAACTCCTCTCGGTATCAAGGCTATTTCCTAGAAGTTCAAAAACTATCTTCCTTGTATCTTTAATTCTGATGGCATCATATAGCCATCCCTGAATCAATCATTAGAGGCAGGAGAAGAAGATACTGTGACAGGCGCTGGTCTGTCCATCAGTGGAAATGGCTGGTCCACCAAGAGGAAATGGAGCCCAACCTAAAGCACAGAGGCTGAGAGTGGGGAGTTCTGGTTGCCCAGGAGAAAAGCACAGTCACTTCTCCCCAGAGAAGAGTAAATGGTGGCTATGAGGCAAATCATATGTCTAACACATTGATCTGTGTGTTATCAATCCACTGTTCTTTTCTGGGATATACTGAAAATTTTCCTTACTCTTTTTCTCCTTTCTTGATCTAGTTCAATTTTCCAGAATTATTCTATGTACTGAATTAGCGACTTTGATATAATTTTTCACCAAATGAAATTATTTGCACCCTCTTGTTTTTGCCTTTTCTAATATCAGTCATGCCATTTTAATTTAATCACTTCCAAGTTTTAAATTTACATATTTGATGCACAATAACTTCCAGAGAGGTCCATCCCCAAACTCCTTTGGAGCAGATTAATATGTAAAAGTCACGTGGAACTGCATGCACATTGAAGATTTGAGTTCAAATTATGCTCTTAATCGAAGCCTTAGTTTCTTTGTTTATAAAATATGGCCATTATTTGTTCAGCCTAATTCAACAGGGCTGTGAGGATTACAGGGGCACAAAGATACACACACACACATACTTGTAAACTATAAAATACAAGTTAAATCACTATTATTACTATTCTGGGAGGAAGAAAAAAGAAAAGAGACTGTTCTGTTCTTTGCTCTCTTGCTTATTATGCTGTTTAGTGCAAGCCATTTTTGAAATGAGAATTAGAAGGTAAACTTTAAGACCATTCCAGCTATGACACTCTAGGACTCTACTTTCATATTGTAAATGAGCCTTCTTGACTTTGTGAATTTTTATCCTAATAAAGAAAACTCTCAAGTAAAAATAAGTATTGGTTGGCGAAAAAGTGCCTTTGTTTTTTAAGTAAAAATAAAAGACACATTTTTTCATTTTCACCAAGAACTTTACTGAACATCATATTCATCGTTTTGTTCCACTACCTTCGGCCATTTTTCAGGCAACTTCATAATTCCATCTTCCCAAAACTTTTTATCTTTTTGAGCAAAGAACTGTTCCAGGTGCCTTTTACAGTTTTCCAGTGAATGGAATTTTTTTCCATTAAGATAATATTGTAAAGACCAAAATAAATGGAAATCTGAAGGTGCAATGTCTGGTGAATACAGCTGATGAATCAGAACTTCCTAGGCAAGCTGTAACAGCTTTTGCCTGGTCATCAAAGAAACATGTGGGGCCTTCCCTGGTGGCGCAGTGGTTGAGAGTCCGTCTGCCGATGCAGGGGACACGGGTTCATGCCCCGGTCCGGTAAGATCCCACATGCCGCGGAGCAACTAGGCCCGTGAGGCATGGCCATTGAGCCTGCGCGTCCGGAGCCTGTGCTCCGCAACAGGAGAGGCCACAACAGTGAGAGGCCCGTGTACTGCAAAAAAAAAATAATAATAAATAAATAAAATTTTAAAAAGAAACATGTGGTCTTGCATTATCCTGATGGAAGGTTATGCGTTTTCTGTTGACTAATTCTGGAAGTTTTTTGTCAAGTGACACTTTCAGTTGATCTAATTGGGAGCAGTACTTGTTGGAATTAATCGCTTGGTTTTCCAGAAGGAGCTCATAATAGAGGACTTCCTTCCAGTCCCACCACATACACAACATAACCTTCTTTGGAGGAAGACCAGCCTGTGGTGTGGTTGGTGGTGGTTCATTTCGCTTGCCCCACAATCTCTTCCAATCCACATTATTGTACAGTATCCACTTTTCATCGCCTGTCACAATTTGTTTTAAACACAGAACGTTTTCATTACTTCCAGTAGAGAATTGCACGTGGAAATATAGTCAAGAAGTTTTGTTTTGTTTTTCACTTAACTTACATGGAACCCAAACATCAAAACGATTCACATAACCAAGCTGGTGTAAATCATTTTCAATGCTTGATTTGGATACTTTGTGTATCTCAGCTATCTCCCTCATGGTATAACATTGATTGTTCTCAATTAATGTCTCGATTTGATTGCTATCAACTTCAACTGGTCTACCTGACAGTGGATCATCATGCAGTGAGAAATCTCCAGCAGGAAACTTCACAAACCACTTTTGATATGTTCAATCAGTCACAGTACCTTCTCCATACACTGCACAAATCTTTTTCTGTGTTTCGGTTGTGCTTTTACCTTTCTTGAAATAATAAAGCAAAATATGCCAAAAAGGTTGGGTTTTTCTTCCATCTTCAATATTAAAATGGCTACACAAAAATTCACCAATTTTGATAAGTCTTTTTGTAAATGCACGCTGATATGATGGCTGTCACATACAATCTAACAAAATTGTTTAGAATGAAGTTAAAGACAACTAAGTGCTACTAGAGCCATGTTACAGAAAAAACCGAACGAATCATTTGGCCAAGCCAACACAAACATAACTGGAAATCAACCTCACATGCCCTCAGCCAGGATCCTGCACTGAGTGCCTGGGGGCTGCATTCAGACAGGTGAGACCTCTGTAAGATGGTGTCTGGGACAGCCAGGGAGGGCATGGATAAGCAGACTAGGGGATGGATAGGGTCAGGGATGGATACTGATTTGTCTTCTTTTCACAGAAGGCTAAGCCTAAGCTAGATAAACAGATAAAATCCATGAAAGATACACTTTCAAAGGGGCCTATGGGGGCTGAAATACTCATGGAAGCAAATAGGAACATTTCATTTCCCCTTATAAATTAATGAGTATAACCACTTTACCCCCCTCCCAAAAATCCATTTATTCTTTTTAATATGAATGGAAACCAAAAGGAAGGCTGCCCTTAAGTATCTGAATTAATTTTGTTTCCATTACAAGAAAATTTTCACATCTATACACAGTTGCCTAAATTACCTAAAGTTCAGTTGCTTTACCACTTGATTTCTAATTTTATTTTTCAATACACTTTTATAGTAATTTTCTTTTAAAGTATACTTTAAGAGGATAGCTCTATAAGTACCAGTCATAGACCTCTTAACAATAGTAACTTAATTGAAAGGAAGAAAGAGGAAGAACAAAGGACACTAAAAATAAAATAAATCAAATAAAATAAATCAAAGTAGCAAAAGGCATCATGGATAGTAAGAGTTATGAAGGATGAGAATTTCAGACACATACAGACAACAACAAACACAAAAATTCAAAGAAAATACAAAACAAAAAAACCCTAAAAAATTATCTAACAGAATGTGAGAACCTAAATCCATAAAATTCATCATCCATCATCAGCTTGTTCAGCGATCTTATTTCTGGCTCCAAGTCTAGTGAATCTAAGGAATACAGTCCTTGCCATATTCCTGCCAGTATGGTATTCAATAAACACAAGACAGTACAGTTTCTGTTGCTTTCATCAAAGTTGTAGGACTGGCTCAGGTTAAATTTGGACAGGTGTGGTAGGCAACTGTGTATTACTTTCTGTCCCACCTAAATACTGCCAACCAGGTGTAAATAATCAGGTTGGAAGGAACATCAAAATTGCTTCAGAAGATGGAGATAAAGCCTGAGGATTATGTGTAAAGAATCATCCTTGTTGGGCTTCCCTGGTGGCACAGTGGTTGAGAGTCCGCCTGCCGATGCAGGGGACACGGGTTCGTGCCCCGGTCTGGGAAGATCCCACATGCCGCAGAGCGGCTGGGCCCGTGAGCCATGGCTGCTGAGCCTGCGCGTCCAGAGCCTGTGCTCCGCAACGGGAGAGGCCACAGCATTGACAGGTCCGCGTACCGCGAAAAAAAAAAAAAAGAATCATCCTTGTTGCCTTGGTGATAGGAGCATAATGAGTTGATGGCATAGAAATCATTCTAATGACATTTTTAGCACCTGGTAGGTGAAATCACCTCCTTTCCCCTTACTTGTCATTATGTTCTTTACATTTGCTCAACGGATGTCCAACAACTTGTTTTTAACATTAAGCCTGGCATCTTGTGAAGTTTCCCTTTCCTAAACTCCAGATAGGTGGCCTCAGAAAAGGTTTAAATGGTAGTAATCTCTACCAAGGATATGCCTATTTCCAATGCAAAGTGGGAGGTTTCTAAAGCTTAGGACCAAGGATAACCTCCCTGCTTTACTCCTTTCCCTAGAGACTGTGCTAAGCTCTAAATTACAAGCCTTATATTACTTCATCTGAGGGGGGATGAATAAGAAGATGAGAAAAAGAAACTGTCAAGATTATCTGGAAAAGAAAAAGAAACTTGAAGGTATAAAGGTTTTCAATTATATGACAGTTAAAAATAACTATTGAACCATCAACTTAAGAATTCAGCTTTGGGATTCTGCTTGAACTCCCTACTGAAAATTTTAGAAGAAAAAAATCTCAAATGGCATTTTATTTTATTTTTAAATAATGCTGTTCAGGACTTCCCTGGTGGCACAGTGGTTAAGAAGCTGCCTGCCATGGGCCTCCCTGGTGGCGCAAGTGGTTGAGAGTCCGCCTGCCGATGCAGGGGATGCGGGTTCGTGCCCCGGTCTGGGAGGATCCCATGTGCCGCGGAGCGGCTGGGCCCGTGGGCCATGGCCGCTGAGCCTGCGCGTCCGGAGCCTGCGCGTCCGGAGCCTGTGCTCCGCGACGGGGGAGGCCACAACAGTGAGAGGCCCGCATACCACAAAAAAAGAAAAAAAAAAAAAAAAAAAAGAAGCTGCCTGCCAATGCAGGGGACACGGGTTCAAGCCCTGGTCCGAGAAGATCCCACATGTCGCGGAGCAACTAAGCCCGTGCGCCACAACTACTGAGCCTGTGCTCTAGAGCCTGCGAGCCACAACTACTGAGCCTGTGCACCACAACTACTGAAACCTGCCTGCCCTAGACCCTGCATGCTGCACCTACTGAGCCCACACGCTGCAACTACTGAAGCCCATGTGCCTTGCTCCGCAACAAGAGAAGCCACCACAATGAGAAGCCTGTGCACCACAACCAAGAGTAGCCTCCGCTCACCACAGCTAGAGAAAGCCCGCATGCAGCAATGAAGACCCAACACAGTCAAAAAATAAATAAATAAATGATGTTGTTCATCCAATGGAAAAATAGTTGAAAGGCATCATAAAAAGCAGATCCTAGTAATTAATAAGCATATGAAAAGGTGTTCAAGCTCATTAGTGATTAGTAAGATGAAAATTAAAAATCACCCTGAGATATCAATACCCAACTACCAGATTGGCAAAAAGTAAAATGTCTGACAATGCAAATGACTGCAAGGATGTGCAGCAATTCGAACTGTTATTCATTGCTAGGGAAAATATAAATACGAAAAATTGAAGACGTACATATTCTACACACCTGCAATGAGTCTCCTAAGTATATAATCTGCAGAAGCTCCTGCCCAAGTGACTCTTGATTCATGTCAGAAAATATTCAGGGCTGCATTGTCTGTGGTAGCCCTAAATTGGATAAACCCAAATCTTGAATGTGTTGATAAACTGTAGTATAGTCATAGAATGGAATATTATACAGCAAGAAAAAGGAAGTATAAGTACGCATAAAATATGGATGGAACTTGCAAATATAATGCTGAGTGAAAGAAGTGTATGGAAGGATAAAGCATGGTTATAAAGATAAACACAGTCACACTATTTTCTTTAAGAATGAACCAGAGGTAGTGAATACAAAGTGGGAGGGAGTCCACACTAGGTTCTGGCAGCTGGCAGTGCTCCATTTCCAGGCCTGGAAGGAATTTGCATTGGTGATCTCTTTAAAAGTATTCTGTATAAGTGCTCCAGCTCACAATGGAAAAGAAAATGTCACACAGCTCCATCTGTACTTCAGCCCCCTTGTAAATGACAGAGGGATGGGGAAACTTCCAGACTGGAAGACAGCGGCCTCGTTCCAGAGTCACTCCAGATTTCACACTCTATTATTGGATTGTGGAGATGTGCCATTTCTTCTCTGCAGGAATATTCAGTAGTGGCTTCTAGTAAGTGGGAACAATTTTTTTTTTCTCTCCCACAGAATTTGTTTACCATGAAGATGAACGACTGATGTTGTTTTTGAAACTTAGGCCACAAAAGTTTTAGAGAACCACAAAAGGCCAGGTTGTTAAGCCTGTAAACAGTGGACACTGTAACACTCCCCACTTCGTGGTGAGGAAGTTCAGGGGGAAGTTTACTTAGCTCACCCATCTGAACGGGAAGCATGAATGTCTACTTTAATTACTATTTTTAACATGCATTTATTTCTAGAAACATTCTCTTTGTCATTGTTACTGTGACCTCACCACATTTCTTCAATGACATGACTTACTTACCAAGGGCAAAGAATGTACTGAACCAGATAAACAGGGCATATACAACTTTGTTCCTGTATTACTAAAATATATCTGAAACAATAACCTACATGCAAGATTCTATTTTACAGAATAGTTGTGAGGATCACATGAGATAATGCTTGTGAATTACTAGGCAACATAAATCATTTCGCTCTTTTCTTTAAGGCACTTAATATTATCATCTCCATCCTTCTAAAAAATCACATTACAAGTATGAGTTTTCTACAGGGGTAGGAAAAAAAAACAAAGCAACTAAGCAACTCAAATGGTCAAAGAACAGTAGGAAATCATATTTAATGGTTTCCAGATTTGTAGTTGATCTTAGGAAAAAGTAAGAAAACTTCTGGTGATACACACACACATGAGGAATTGGGCACAAAATAGAACATTTTAGTTCCAGAACCTTTGTGACCACATGGATGCATCAAGTGAGTTCTAAGTATCTTTGAACTAGCTGTCCTTTTTGAATGTAACACAATGTACCCTAGCCATGAGCACCTTCTGTCTGTGTTATCTGGGTTCGCCTCTTCATTGCAGGCATAATTGCAGGATGTGCATTGCAGTAGTTAAATTCAAAATCCCCAAGGTTCTTCATTTCTCTGCAGAATCGACATAGATAGGAGATGGTTCTGGTAAAATGGAATCAAAGAGAACTGGTCCAGAAAGAGAGAACTCAGTAAATCCCTAAGTCACCTACATTTAGGATATTAGCAATGGTGAAAAGTAGTAATGCCTCATATGAATGGGCTGCTAAATCCCAGGTGTCTTGACAAGTTATGACCCTTAACCTTTAATGGTAACCTCACGAGGTAGGTACTATTCTTATCCCCATGGCAGAGTCCAGAAATCTGAGTCGCGGAGAGCTTAAATGACTAGCTCAAGCTCACACATACAGTGAGGGCAGTCTACCTATATTCAGAGGGCGTAGTCATATACATTTCTATACACTCATAAAAAGACACTTTATTTTCATGAAAGTCTATTCAAATATGACAAGTTAACAAATGTTGCCCTCACGCTCAGTGTATTCTCTTTGTTACTACCCAATGTGTTAGACAACAAAATTTTAATATACTGTGTTGACAGAATGAGACAAAATGAGTGACTTCAAAACAGTGAAACATGGGGCTTCCCTGGTGGTGCAGTGGTTAAGAATCCGCCTGCCAATGCAGGGGATATGGGTTCGAGCACTAGTCCAGGAAGATCCCACATGCCGTGGGGCAGCTAAGCCCGTGCGCTGCAACTACTGAGCCTGCGCTCTACAGCCCGCGAACCACAACTACTGAAGCCCACACACCTAGATCCCATGCTCTGCAACAAGAGAAGCCACCGCAATGAAAAGCCTATGCACCGCAAGGAAGAGCAGCCCCCACTCGCCACAACTAGAGAAAGCCCACGCACAGCAACGAAGACCCAATGCAGCCAAAAATAAATAAACCATGCTAACAAAAAAAACAACAAAGTTGTTCAGAGGAATTAATTCCTTACTTTCGTGGCTTAAAACTATAAAAGTTTTATAGTTTTAAACTACATTAAGTCTATGATTGCACTGACTTAACGGGTTGAATTTATTCCAGGGCAATTACTTCTCACACTTAAATCAGTACAGTTTTACAATCCTCTTCTCAAATCCTGGACTCTTCTACAGTTGGCTTTAAAGAACTATGCCATAGCTCTATCTAACAGCTTTATGAAGAAGTTTATAATATTATACTTCAGTGGCCTTGAGGAAAAAGTATGTTGCTGGAAAGAAATATTGCTAATATTGTCGGTGCTGTAGAATTCTCACAGCTGTTATGAATTCTCTCATATCCAATGTTGTTTTGTCACCAATGCCAAAGTATGCACTTTTATTTTATACACACCCACATTCACAAATGCAGGCTTCCATATTCACACATGCCTTTTTATAAATAGTTAGCCAAAATAGAGGTGAGTAAAAAAAAAAAAAACACACACACACAGGTTATTGTTTCACAGAGAAGCATGAAATCAATATACATTATTCAAAAAATAATTTGATGAAGTGATTTAAAAATGCATTCCAGTAATGGATGAATGATGGGTACAATAGGAAGAATGCAAAGGAACATGAGGTAGAGGCAATTGTAGAGATGCATATTAAACATATGGATAAACTTCCTGGTTTTGCAAGTTGTTAAATACCAGGACAGAGAAGTTAGAGATCAGAAGCAGAAAGGAGAGGAAGAGAGAAGACAGAAACTGGTACAAGAAGCATGGTGGAAGGGAACCATCCATTTTGGTTTACCTGGGAAAAAAGAGTTTCCTGGAACTTGGGAACTCCAGTGCTAAAACTGGAAAGATCCCGGGCAAACTAGGATGAGGTAGTCACCTTCGGAGGGAAAGATCTGGGATTGGGAATCTGAAAACCTGGAATCTAGAAATTCTGACACTTAGCCTGAACTGGTACAAATCACTTAATTGAGTTACAAAATTTCTTCATCCATTTAAAAGGGGGAGCAGTGGGCAAGAT
Source organism: Mesoplodon densirostris (assembly GCF_025265405.1). Taxonomy (NCBI): domain Eukaryota; kingdom Metazoa; phylum Chordata; class Mammalia; order Artiodactyla; family Ziphiidae; genus Mesoplodon; species Mesoplodon densirostris. Next base: position 69,102,441 of record NC_082675.1, on the reverse strand, counting down.
AATCTTCAGGGCTTTTTCAATTTAGAAAATACTGTGATCTGAGATGTGATGAGTTGCTGGGCCAGGCCAACAAATTAAATAGAAAGAGACAGCAGATGACCCCTCCAGAGGTTAACTCAGCCTTTGAAAAAGAAGAGTGCACAAACAAAACTGAAAAAAAAAAAACAAATAAATATCTAAAAAAAATTAAGCTCTATGTTTTTTGGTTTTGTTTTGTTTTGTTTTGCTTTGCGGTACGCGGGCCTCTCACTGTTGTGGCCTCTCCCATTGCAGAGCACAGGCTCCGGACGCGCAGGCCCAGCGGCCATGGCTCACCGGCCCAGCCGCTCCGCGGCATGTGGCATCTTCCCGGACCGGGACGCAAACCCATGTCCCCTGCATCGGCAGGCGGACTCTCAACCACTGGGCCACCAGGGAAGCCCAAGCTCTATGTTTTTGATTTTATGCTACTCTCACACACTTTGATGAGTGACGTTTTTTTTAAATTTGGTTGTGAGAACACAATTAAAATGCATCTATTAATTAAATGCTATTTAGTTTTAAATCCTTGAAACCTGTTTGCATAGTCAGTTTTGCTTTAGAAGAAATAAGCCTGAGGATGATTTAGTTCAACTCAAAGGCTGAGGACAAAGATGCAAGCTCTCCCTCCTTCCCCTTAATTCACTATACCCATGGGATAGAGAAGTATGTAGCATCATGCATTGAGTATTTTTAGATGTATATTTAAATATAATTTTAAATATTTATATTTATTGTTATTAATAGGTTATCTATTATTAATAATACATATTATGGATTCTATTTATATTTATTATCTTATTACTAAAAGAATAGGACATTAATTTGGAATTTTCCCCAGTATTCAGTGTAGGGGTATACGTGAACTTTCCCATCACAAGAAGGTAGTTGAAAGGTGTTTCCTTGGTATCACATACAGTGCCTGTTCAGCGTTGCCTTTCCTAAACCATAGTGCTTAATAGGTTTCCTGGCAGCAGATGCTAAACACTTTTTAGAGGCATTTAATGTGAAGCATTTGTTTACCTGTGGATTCATTATTAATGAAAAGCCAAGCAAGGCACAGTTCAAATCAGGCAGACATTAAGTGGATCAGTCACCTGCATTATTAAAATGTACCCCGGGGGAATAGGGATTATTCTCCACATTCAATTATTCCTAATGTACGGAGCTCCCAGCCTCCAAACTCTATCACTCTCAAGAAGACAGCTTGCTCTTCCCGTTGACCTTTCTAAACGTACACAAGTCTTGGTCTGCCAAGGCTCCAGTCCCCAAGGGAGTTGGAGGTGCTGCAGAGGCAGTAACTGCTGAGCAGCGTCCAGATCCCCCTCCCCATTAGCATCTCCTTAAAGCAAAGCCCCGTGGGTAATAACACAGCTCAAAGCCCTTGACTGCAGGTCCCCTGACTACAGGAGGTTTAGAAGCTCCGACACAGTGTGTCCTCAGAGCCTGTGTCTACATTGCCAGGAGGCAAAATTCTGTCAGGGAACATGCTTTGGCTGTCATCAGCTCAGACCTCAGGAATCAGGTAAAGACAGCCCCCAGCTGCCTTGAAAACTCGATCAGGCAGAGATGGAAAAGCAGCGTGGTGAAAAACGAGACAGGGTAATGAAAAACTTAAGACCACCAATTCTCCCTTTTCCTCTTCTCTGATTCCATAACACACCAGTTCCCACAGTGTAGCTTTCCATGTGGGTGATATTTAAGCTGGCCGCTCACCTGTGCTTTGGTTTAATGTCACTGTTTATGGCCAGTCAGCCCTGGCTCTCTACTTATATTGTAAAAGCCTAGAAAGCCCGAATTATTTCTATGGAGTTTTCTCCACAGGACACACATAAGCTGATGTTCAAAAATTGATTGTTTTTCATGGGGTTAGAAATGTTAAGGCCTTCCAAAACACTTTTTCTTATTATTTTTAATCACAGTGCCTCCTATGCAGCCTATATATTCTACGTGGCTTTTGATCTGGTCATTGGATTGACCACTTGACAAAACCAGTGAATGCAGGTCACTAAATTGTTTAGACACCTTGATCCTATAGAATCTGTGCATAATTGCCATATATGTTGTAACTGTGGACAAATTGATGGAGTCATTAAAGCTTCCAAGGACAGAAAGCCCAGGACCGACCCAACACCCAAGGGTGCTCCTAGCATAGAATACCTTCCCAGGTTTGAAGCAAAGTCCCTCATATGGATCTGGCTCAATATTAATATCTCACCACCCTCCTCTACCTCAACACCTTTGATCTATTTTGTACAATACTTATGGCCATAAAAGTAAGGTAGTGATGTTTTTGGGACCACTTATGTGAAAGAGAGGCTCAAGAGTCAGGGGCTCACGGGGGATTAGTTCCAAGCTTATCGAAGGCTGAAATGTTGCAGTGGAATTCCACTGTGCAGTTAAAGGTCATGCTCAGGAGTAAGACTGAGTACGGGGTTCAGAGGCTCTCAATTGATTTTATTAAGCAGGTCTGGAAAAGAACCCTGGGAAATGAGAGGGAGAACCGGGCCCTTTGTCTTCCTGTATGAGCAGGTGACCATTACTGATGTGAGCACTGAGCCACACATGTCCTTTACTTTGGAAATGATCTGCAATATACAAGGTGATTCCTCCAACACATAAGCTGCTCTTGGTTGGACACCCCACAACGCTCACCACTCCTTCTCCCTTTTCTCTCTCAGGTTCTCCCTCCTTAACATTTTTAATTTTCCACTGAGACTCCACACATTGGAGTTTGGTGGGGGCAGGGGGGTGAGTCATATTCCTGGCAGAGCTTGGTCTATGTCCTTCAGATATCCTAGCGTCCTTTGAATAAAGTCTATTTTTTTAACTTAAGATTGATCATCTTTATTTCTGTACCTTCCAACTAATCATGATCTATAAAAAACAAAGTCAAAAGTCAACAGAAGTACAAAAGAATTTGACTTACTAAATTATTTGTTTATATAGATGTCTTTATCCCACCGATCAAATTATAACCTCTAAAACATGTTAAAACTGCTCAGCATAACACAGCCAACTGGAAGATATTTAATTAGTCTTGTGCCCTACTAACAATTTAAGAAAACAATGGCATCACACCAGTTTGACACTCATTACTGAACTCCACCATAAAGAAAGCAACAGAGTAAAGGTATTCAGCAAAATAATGACGATTGTTGATAACACACACACACACACACACACACACAGAGGCTCATGTCTACAGAAACTTGAAGGAACATCAATTTTGTGTCACTCAGACCACAGGGACCTATCTCAGTGAATTTAGTATTGTGAGAATAAACTACTACCTGTGCTCAAATTTCTAACCCCATTCTCAACACCGTAATATGAGATCAATATGATTTCTACAAATGTGAAAATCATGCTAATAGCTTTGTTTTAACTTCTAGTACTTCTTAAAAAACTGTTGTTATTGCAGCATCATTCCTAATGAACCCAAGAACAACTTTACTAAAAGGAATCAAGGTATTTAAAATATTTTCCCCTGAAATACCAAGAAATGGTCTATTTAGAGCTTGTGGAACATTAAAGTTTCATGCAAAACCAACAAACCACAGAAATGTTTCAAAGCAAACTGACATTTTAAACTATACATCTCCTTTGTTTCCAGTATCTAAATATGTCTATACTAATGGGAGAAATAACTGCTTCCTACATGGAAGCATACATAGCACACCAGTGGGAATTTTTATTTAAGTCCCATTTAATATTTGTTTTTAAGCCATCAAGAAGCCGCAGCAGACCATCCAATGGACAGAATGTGTATAATTACGGTTGCTTTGAGAAATCTGCCACACGATTAGAGGTTTGCTAACTCTGCAGAGTTTGCAGTTTAAATTATTTAAATAAAACATGAGTAATAAATAACATTAAATTAGTAATGACCAATATATACGGCTTAAATTTAGTAAGATGCTTCTAGAACTGTCTTCATTGATAAAGAGATATATGTCTGTGTGTGCACATATGGCTTTACACACATTTACATATATGTATATGTGTGTGTATATGATTGTGTGTATACATATATATGTGTGTGCATATATACACACACATATATATATAAAACTGAGGAAGTTATATACCTTAAATAAGAGATTAACTAGTTCACTGGTATTAGAATCTTGGTATTTTGACTTCAAATCCAGTGTACTCTCTCCATTTTATTCTTCTTCTTTGCATTCACTTACAACTTTAAGATTATAGACATTAAAATTTTGCTCTATAACTAAGCCATTTTGAATTTTATATAAAATATATATGACCCATATGTGTGTATATGATATATATGTATGTGTGTATGATATATCAATATATATGTATGTGTGTGTATATATATATGTGTATATATATATATGATAGAAATCACATTTAATCCCTGTGTATTGGGACAGCAATGATAGGTAATGCATGTTGCCTCTATTTATTTCACAGCCAGCATTTCTTTCATGAACTGGACAGCTGTAACATAAGTAGTTAATGTCAATATAGCTGAGCTCCCTGTTCCACCACCTCCACCCCACCCCCACCCTTATCTTCTCTTGATCACATTTCTGTTCATATTGTTCTCCTTTAAACATAGTGCCAGAAATTTAGTACACTACATAAACATCCATTCCCTCCCACAGTGTGTCAATCACAAACCTATATGTACTTGATGACCAAGAGGAAGTTCCATGCTGTCAAAGAAGTTTAATACACGTATCTTAAAATATATTTGCTACTTCCCTTAAACAGTTTCTATATAGAAGTATAGATTATGTAATTTTATGTCACCTTGTATTTATTTCCCATTAAATCTCTAAGTCACTTCCCCCCAAATAATTATAATATACATAATAATAATGACAGCTACCATTTACTAAGCACTTTATATATGTCTGATCCTGTGATAAACCCTTTACCTCACTGTAACTCTATGAGGTTGATCATTTGTACTGTGCTCATCATGCAGGTGAAGAAATGAAGGATTAGATAAGTTGGATAATTTGTACAAATCCACAGACCTGGCAAGTTACAGTGTTAGGATTTGAACCCATGTATCTCTTACTCCAGAGCCTGGACTAAATGCCTCCTAAAATTCTTCTTTTTTCCAGCTCAGCACTTCACACACAGTACATACAGATTGATGAATAAGTACTAGCTGGCTGTGTAGGTGGCAATAAAAGTCCAGTAAATCCTGTTATGATATAGCTTGTTATTACACAGACTTATAAATGTTTCAAAGCATGTTCTTCAAAATATAACAACTCCATCATAAAAGCCTGACTTAGCACAGTCAGCATCTATGGTAAATGTTAGTACTATATCTCATATCAGGGATACACACACACACACACACACACACACACACACACACACTTCTAATTAAGAGATATACATATATGCAAAGCATGGGTGAAGTGCTATAATTCAGCACCAAACAAGAAAACTGTGATCTCTGTACCACCTATGGAGCTTCAATTCTAGAATATTTTCCAATGCCCAAGTTTAAGTTTTTCAAATAAATGTTTGAAATTCCAAGATAATTAGGACTGAAAGAAATTATACTTATTGTGAGATTGTCTTCTACATTATAAATACTGTGAGATATATATCTAGCGCTTCACCCATGCTTTGCATATATGTATATATCTTTTTTTTTTTTTTTTTTTTTTGCGGTACGTGGGCCTCTCACTGTTGTGGCCTCTCCCGTTGCGGAGCACAGGCTCCAGATGCGTAGGCTCAGCGGCCATGGCTCACGGGCCTAGCCGCTCCACAGCATGTGGGATCTTCCCGGACCGGGGTACGAACCCATGTCCCCTGCATCAGCAGGCGGATTCTCAACCACTGAGCCACCAGGGAAGCCCATATGTATATATCTTAATAAGAAGTGGGTCTGTGTATGTGTATGTGTATAAGCTCATACACACAGTGACATATAGTAAACACATGAAACAGAATTATATAATACTCACTAATTTGTTCATGTTAGAAGAAAAATGGGAAATTTATCATTAGTCCGGAAGACAGAGTATTTTTTGCGGGGAAGAAATAATATCAGTGGACACTTACAAAGTACTCACTATGAATCAACCCCTATTCTAAGAACTTTACATATATATATAATCTCATTTTCAGAGGCCATCATTTTCTTCACCTCTATTTTTTGGTTTTTGGTTGATGTTGCTGTTTTCAATATTTTATTCATTTTGTACTGCTAAGGAGTATTACACTGTATGGATGTACCACTCTTTGATCACTTGTTCACTTGTCCAAGGACATCTGGGTTGTTTCCAGTTTGGGGTGATTATGATTAGAACAGTTATAAACATTCATGTTTTGTGTGAGCATGTTTTCATTTCTTTATGGAAAATACCTAAGAGTGGCATTGCTGGCTCATACAATAAGTGCATATTTCACTTTTTTTTAATTTTGAAAGACAGACTCACAAGAAGTTGCAAAAATGGTACAGAAAGGTCTTACAGACCCATTACTCAGAATGCCCCCTACCTATTCTAACAGACTAAAGAATTATTATTACCAAAATAAAAAATTATCAAAACCAAGAAATTGACATTTGCACACTATGAGTAACTACACTACAGATCTTACTTAGATTTCACCAGTTTGTGCAGGAGTTTTTTGTGTATGTGTGTGCATATAGTTCTGTGACATTTTATCACATGTATAGATCTGTATAAGCACCATCGCAATTAACATACAGAACTGTTCTATCCTAGGATTGGGACTCCCTTGTCTCTGTTTTAAACATAAGAAACCTGAGGCACAGAGAACTGGAGTAGGATCTATGGCTACATTCACATAGCTGGTGAGTGATGGAGCCCAGATGTGAGTCCTGGCAGAACCAAGGCCCACTCTCTCCCCACCATTGCTATGTCCCTCCTCCAGCTTGATCATTTAAACACAAGGCAGCGCTTGTAATAACAGCTAAAAAATTTTACCTGGCAGAATTGTTTTATTGATAGATAAACATATATTTATTCATGTAACATATTTGAATGGCTATGTTAAATTAGTTTAAAAAATCTGTAGGTAGACATTTCTAAATTTTGAAAGGATTGTTAAAACCATCTCTGTTCTTTTACATAATGATGGGCAAAAGGCATATGAAAAAATGCACAACATTGCTAATTATTAGAGAAATACAGATCAAAACTACAATGAGGTATCACCTCACAGCAGTCAGAATGGCCATCATCAAAAAGACTACAAATAAATGTTGGAAAGGGTGTGGAGAAAAGGGAACCCTCCTACACTGTTGGAGGGAATGTAAATTGGTGCAGCCACTACGGAGAACAGTACAGGAGTTCCTTAAAAAACTAAAAATAGAGTTACCATATGACCCAGCAATCCCACTCCTAGGCATATATCCAGAGAAACTGTAATTTGAAAAGATACATGAACCCCAATGTTCATAGCAGCAATATTTACAATAGCCAAGACATGGTAGCAATCTAAATGTCCATCAACAGATGAATGGATAAAGAAGATGTGGTACACACACACACATACACACACACACACAATGGAATACTATTCAGCCATAAAAGAGAATGAAATAATGCCATTTGCAATGGACTTGGAGGTTACTATGCTAAGGGAAGTAAGTCAGAGAGAGAAAGATAAATACCACATGATATCACTTATATATGGAATCTGAAATATGATACAAATGAACGTACTTACAAAACAGAAAGTGACTCATAGACATAGAAAACAAACTTATGGTTACCAAAGGGGAAAGGCAGGGGGAGGGAGTATGTGATTAACAGATACACATTACTATATATAAAATAGATATATAAAATAGATAAGCAGCAAGAACCTACTGTATAGCACTGTATTAAACATCTTGTAATAACTATAATGGGAAAGAATCTGTAGAAGAATATATATATGTATACATATATGTGTGTGTGTGTGTGTGTGTGTGTGTATCCGAATCACTTTGCTGTATACCTGAAATTAACATAACATTGTAAGTCAACTATTCTTCAATTTAAAAAAAATCCTCTCTGCTCTTTTAAGTAATATTAGGTTTAACCTTATGAAATTACCATTTTGAGTTAAAACACAGTTGAATATCACCATTTTATAGGGTCCAATTTAATTACAGTAATACTCAGTACTTAGGTCTTACTGTCCTGGGTGTTTTACAGAAGTCAATAATCTTAAGCTAACATCATTATAAAAGGCAACTCCTGGATTCAAATGCCTGAAAATCCCATGCCTTTTCCTTTTATGCTATTACACGCATTTAGGTATTCTAGCAGTTTTATTCTACTGTTTGTTTATAACTTCATCCTTTTTTATGGTTTTTGGTATAACTGACAAATATATCCAAGCCAGGTTGTATTCCAACTGACTCTGTCCTGCACAGGGAGGTCTTAGCTACAAATTCCCTCTTTGCTGCTATTTCCTGGGACTCTGGACCTGTCGTGTTAGCCTTCTTCAGTCTCTTAAATGTATCTCCCAAACAAGTTTCACAATAAGCTGCCATCACCACAATGTCATTTCTGACCATCCTCAAATGGAACAGAAAATGTCTTACAACATTATTTTTTCTGTTTTGAGAAAATATAAATGTAATTCTGAAAGATGTTTAAAGTACACAGACTTCAGGTAAGTCCAGTTTGGAAGGGAAGTCTTACACTGCAGCCTCTCTATCTGGAGGGATTATTTGTTTAACTAATCTAGGCTCCTCCCAGGCAAGAACTCCTGTCTGGTCCCTTATGAACTTCACGTTTTCTTTTCATTCCAGTATGCTTCCCTTCAGCAAGCAGTGTGACAGCTCAACTCCTTAGCTTCTGCTGAAGTCAATATCATAATGAAATCATATCCTCTAGCTACCCATCTAGACATAAGGTCCCGTAATAAGCAATGTGTACTCTTGTATGTGAAAATATACTCACATTCTGTACACTACAGGGAGCTTTTCCACCGGAACAGATTTAATGGGTTCCATGAAGTCCCTGGAACTTTATGTGTATGTACGAATGTAAATTTTTCTTGAGTTTACATATCTAGATGTTATAAAATGCTGAAAGAAATCCTTTACCTCAAAAAATATTATAATAAAAATACCCCAGGCCCAGGGGTATTTTGGAAATATTTCATTGGAAAGAAGAATCATCTCAACTTAGGTGAGATTTTTCCTCCTGTTATTGAAGTTACTCATTCCTTTTTTTTTTTTTTTTTTGCGGTACGCGGGCCTCTCACTGATGTGGCCTCTCCCGTTGCGGAGCACAGGCTCCAGACGCGCAGGCTCAGCGGCCATGGCTCACGGGCCTAGCCGCTCCGCAGCATGTGGGATCCTTCCGGACCGGGGCACGAACCCGTGTCCCCTGCATCGGCAGGCGGACTCTCAACCACTGCGCCACCAGGCAAGCCCCTGAAGTTACCCATTCTTAAAACATCTGTTTGAAGAAAACTCACTTATAATTTGTCAAAATGTATTTCAGATGTTGGAGGACAAAATAGCATGATTAGGTATAAATTACTTCTTACTGCTGCAATTAAAAACACAAGGAAAAAGAAGATAATGATAAATGCATACTTAGCGGTTTCAAATCTCAAAAGAAGTCCACACATTTAATGAAATAAAAGACAAGTGAAGACTCCTCAGCTTAGTAATTTATTTCAAAATCATTTCAACTCCATGGGAAGTGCTTAGAATAATGACTATAGGGGCTTCCCTGGTGGCGCAGTGGTTGAGAATCTGCCTGCTAATGCAGGGGACACGAGTTCGAGCCATGGTCTGGGAAGATCCCACATGCCACGGAGCAACTGGGCCCATGAGCCACAACTCCTGAGCCTGCGCGTCTGGAGACTGTGCTCCGCAACAAGAGAGGGCACGATAGTGAGAGGCCCGCGCATCGCGATGAAGAGTGGCCCCCACTTGCCACAACTAGAGAAAGCCCTCACACAGAAATGAAGACTCAACACAGCAAAAATAAATAAATTAATTAATTAACTCCTACCCCCAACATCTTCTTAAAACAAACAAGCAAACAAACAAAAAAACCCCTGAGTTTTCCACCCAAACTATGCCAGCCTGCCACCCCTGCAAGCCCTGTAGGCGTGTGGGTCATTCCTCAGGGAGCTTCCCCTGACCTACCTTCACCTAAAAAAAAAAAAATAATAATAATAATAATAATGACTATAAAGCAAATAATATCATGGGCATGTATGTAAGTGAAGCAACTGTTCTCCTATAAACTTCTTTTGCATTTCTTGCAAATTTTTTTTTCTAGTACATTTGAAACTCTGAATTCTTTGGGGAAAACAAACAAAAATTCAAGGAGAAAAGTTTAAAATGGTATAGAATCTATATTATTGATAAACAGCTTTAATTTCAAGAGGGTCACAAGAAACAGAGAAGAATGCAACAATATGAAATGAATGAAGACTGGCATGAAATGCAATGATCGGTACCATGACTCTGTGTTTTTTTTTTTTTTCGTCATTAGGAATATGTTGCATTAAAACATTGACCTAGTCTCCTACATGAGTTCCCAAAGCTTTGCTGATGCAAGTCCATTGGCCAAGACAAGGGGGTGCTCTCTTGGGATTCTGGCACAGAACCCTACTTAGTGACACTCCAAGCTTTGGCCAAATGATAGACAGCAAATCCCAATTAGATGTGCTAAACAGAACCTACTAAAAGGAAAGACTGGGAAACAGGAAATGCTAATGCAATTTTTGGAGGAGGCTATTTTAAAGATAGGGTTGAGTATAGATATAGAGAAAAAACACAACTCAATTTTTGAAGCAGCACAGAGAGTCTGTTCATGCCCTATTTGATGACAAGTGGCCCTTTTACTTATGTTCACACACAGAAAGGTATAGGTACCATATCTGAGGCATATTCACCAGGGAATAACTGACATTAAACTCCAGTGTTTCTAAGATTTTAAAACTTTATGTCAAAGGTCAGCTTTCCCATCCTTACTTATGTACGCATGCTTAAGAATGTCTTAAACGTATTACTGGTGATATAAGACACCACCAGGATTACACTAGTATTTAAACACACTCCTCCTTCGTACTTGAATGAAAACCTTGAGCAGGAACTCGGCAAACTGTCTCCAGTGCCAATTAATTTTTAAAGACAGAGCATATATTTTTATACTTGTGGATCCTGACAACATGAAGAGTTGAAGATTTGATTTCTTCTGAACCTACATTTATGTATAGAGGAACAATTGAATGAGTTGACAGTACTGATGGCTGTAATTAAAGTGAAATTAATATTTATTTTAAAGTAGAAGTTAGCATTAAAAACCTATATTACGAGTGGTTTGGATTATCCAAATAACAGATGTCAGAATTTTGTCCTAAAGTTTAATGTGAATCTCTAATGGATTCATAAGGCAGATGCTAACTTAAGAACTCCATTTTCCTGCTTCTGTTTCAAGAAAATCATCAAAACTCTCCTTTTTTTAGTCTTTAATATATTTAGATAGAGATAAATCTTGTACCATCTTTTTCTTACACTTGACAATATGTATCTCTTCACTTTCTCTTAATCATGCTATGTGACTCTAAGTGTTTGAAAATGCAAAATTGAAAATTGTTCATAGAAATGTGAAAAAGGAACCAAAAATTTTAACAAAGAGATTTCCTAGCCACTCTTCATTCCTTTGAAATTTGACAAGGTCTTTTTTTTTTTTTTTTTGCTGATTTTCATTCATTTAAATAAAAGGCTGTAGCTAAATAAAGTAAAAAGTCAATTTCAATACAAGTGACCCAATCCCCTTATATATAAAGTAAGGAATCTGGGGCCCAGGAAATGATTTTTCTACTGTTAGTTGTCAGCAAAGCTGGCTTAGACTCTGACAGTAATGCACATTTATCTCCACATAAAATTCACGTCCATTGCCTCAAGAAGAGACTACAAGAGACTATTTCAGGAGAATGTGCCAAATTATTCATTTTTAAAACTTTCGTTTCAGATGACACTTTCAAAAACCCCTCCCTTCCTTTAGGTCCAGGGTAGAATCCTAACTCCACGAACCTCATCTTGACACATTCAGTATCCCTCCTGAGAAATCTTGCTTGCTTTCATGTCTACACCTTCTGCATGTGTTTTAATGGAGAGCTACACATAGCAGTCACTTAATAAATGGTTCTTGATTAACAATTGCAAAATAATAAAAATAAAATGCATCCATAGCTTACTGAAGGGAAACCAGTGATGAAAACATTTATCTCCTGACTTAGAAATAGCTTCTGAAATAAGATGGAGAAAAATGAATTGAGTGGCATAAGAGAAGTTAAGCAGATAACCTCTAGTATTTGTACAGCACCTTTCAATTTAGAAAGCACTAGTCATACACATTTTCTCATTTAATGTAAAACCTACCACCTAGTGAATATCACCATAAAATTCCATTACAGTTCTGAAGATGAGGTTCTTTTTTTTGAACAGAAATCTCTGGACTGACTGTTAGAGCAGGCAACAGTACTGGAATACTCACAATGGCTACTGGATCAAAAAGTAAATTTCCATTTAGTTAGTGTTTCCACATTGGCACTTCCAGGAACACTCATAAAATGTCTTATATATATATATACACACACACACACACACACACACACACACATATATATACACATACACACATATATACACATATATATTCATATGTGTGTATATAGGTATAAAAATATATATATATAAAGTATAAGTAGGAGACAGGCAGACATCCATTCCAACACTGCCATATATATATATATATATATATATATATATATATATATATATATATATATATATATATTCTAAATCTTATTTAGGTATTCATGCCTACAAAATAGCTTTAACTAAATCTCTAGATATCTCTAAGTTTATAAATCATCATTTTTATGGACAATTAAGGAATGCATAAAAACTCAGAATAAAGATGGCTCAGCATATTCTTTTCCTATATCAAAGGTTTACATAACACCAAACATCTGGATATAAAGCAAAATGTTCAACCTTCCATATGCTTCCAAATATCTAGATGTTTAGTATCATGCAGAGATAAAATTATATAGAAAAAGTGATACAGATATCTATTCAATAAAATACAGTATCTGAATCATTCTTCATGTTAAGCCATTTGATTTTTTTAAATGCTGATATTAGTGTATTTAAGAAAACAACCTAATATTTCAGGTCAGAAGCATTTACTGCCCTATTGTACATATTATCCTGCATTTTCATACCCAAACAAAAGACACATTCACAAACATCTCCAGAAAAGATGATGAATTTCAAAGAAAGCTGATACACAATAATATCTTATCTTAAAAAGATGACAGCATCAAATATAAGTGTACAAATTTATAAGAGAAGCTATAACTACTCAAGGGGGAAGGTCAAGGAGGATTTATGGGTTGTTTATGTTCCATTTTTCTTTCTGTTCTATAGTAGAAGGATGCAGTATGAGACAGTATGTGAGCGGCTCACTAGTTCATATACAGGCTTACTTGTTTATGAAAAGGGTCACAGCAGTAGTTACCAAAATCCCTATGATAAGGATATTCAATTTAACCAGGAGTCAGCAAACTATGGTCCTAGGGCAAATCATATGACAGTGAGCTTAGAATGGATTTTACATATTTTAATGGTTGAAAAAAAATGACACGTAAAATTTCATGACATGTAAAATTATATGAAATTCAAATGTCAGCATTCATAAATAAAATTCTATTGCATAATCATTCGTTTATTTCAACGGATGCTTTCCTACTATAGGGGCAAAGTTGAGTAGTTACAACGTTGATCATATGTCCCCAAACCAGAAATATGTATTATTTACTATTTGGTCCTTTATGGAAAAAAGTTGCTGATCCCTGGTTTACTTCCATAAATAATTACTAATTTGAAACTTTTTCTTTATTATTCAAATGACCCTAATTAAAAAAAAAAGAGAGAGAGGGAAAGTATACATGTAATAATGAACTACAAACTTAAAATGTAGAAAATCCTCAAGCCATTTCTTCCTAATCCTCTAAACATTCTGTTTATTGTTTGCTTTCTAGTGAAATATTAACTTGTAGGAAATAATAAATGAAAAAGTTAAAAGCTAACTCCTATGGCCAGCTGATTAGCTTCATAAATAATAAGTTCTTTTGTCTCTCTCTCTCTCTCTCTCTCTCTCTCTCTCTCTCTCTCATTACTTTACAATATGGGATGATATTTGAAATTTATTTGGAAAGCTTTGGGAGTTTTCTAAAATTTACTTGGATGGCAAAATAAATCAAACTGGGAGTTTCTTTTTTTCTAAGAACATGTTATTTGTGACCTAAATAAGTAGTGAGTTAGAGAATCAGGTAGAAACAGGTATTTCTATTATACTTACATTTACTATGTATGATTTACATTATTCCTTATTTCATCATCTTGATTTTCATTTTTGATCACTTAATTTGATTTTGATTCTTTTGTGTATTTTGTCAGCAGTGCGTGCTAGGCTTTATGGCTGCCTGAATCCCTTGTGGCATACAAAAGGAGAGAGGGAATACCTTTTTAATAGGAATCCATCTATTTTCAATAAGTTAATGGAGACAGGATGATATTTTTAAAACAATCTCTCTTAATAAGGAAGTAAATTAATATATGACCAGCTTGTATGGGGCGGTGGAAAGGCTAGCAGTTAGGAATTGAGACTATTACTGTTTCTGCATCTGTTCATTAACTGACCTTGAGCAAACCATATCACCTCTCTTGGCCTCAGTTTTCTCATCGATCAAATGGGAGATTTAAATAGTTGATGTTGTTTCCAGCTCAAATAATGTGCACTTAATAAATATTTGTTTAATGAATTAGTATATTTTTTCATTAAAAATATTTCTAGAGTTTCTAAATAGTGAAAGTAAGCTTTACACTTTTTATTTTTAAAGTACTATATCAATATTACTATTATTTCAAAATAACTAGTTGTAACTATTTTCATGGAAACAGATATAATATGGTACAAGAGCTTCAAGAATTACAAAGTCCTGATTTTCACACTTCTGGCTTTTTGCCAGACTTGTGTCAATCACCTACTGAATAACTCATTTCACCAAAGTTCAAAAATAAGATAAGTATATGTTACTTTACACAGTAAGTTTATTCTTGAAGGTTTGGATAATCTAAATGCTGTTTTAAGTGCATAATGGGAGCTCAGATTTAAAGAAACCCTGAGCTCCATCCTTTTGTAACAAAAGAGCCTTTTGTGATGTGAATAACATACACTAACACATCTGTTTTATAAAATGCCTTCATACATTAGCCTTGCCTGAAGGAAGGTTTTTTTTTTTTTTTTTTTTTTGCGGTGCACGGACCTCTCACTGTTGTGGCCTCTCCTGTTGCGGAGCACAGGCTTCAGACGCGCAGGCTCAGCAGCCATGGCTCACGGGCCCAGCCGCTCTGCGGCATGTGGGATCTTCCCAGACCGGGGCACGAACCCGCGTCCCCTGCATGGGCAGGCGGACTCTCAACCACTGCGCCACCAGGGAAGCCCCTGAAGGAAGTTTATACCTGGTCTTTTCTAAGAAATGTGGAAAATAATTTATAAATATTTAGAAGGTGCTTAATTCATTATTAGATTATTTTAATCTCTGGAGAAAAGATATTCAGACAAAATAACAATGGATTTAAATGTCTGAACCAATCCTAAACTTTAAAAAAGTACATTATCCTTACCATGCTAAACATTTCACCCTACGACGTGGTGCCAGTCTTCCGAATTTAACAAACAGATTGTGGTTGTTTAAATGCAGGATGCCATTACCTAGAGGAAATGACATTCTTTTAAGTTTCTAGGTCTTCCCACTAAAGGCTATTGAGCTCACCCATAATGGAGTTGATTTAGTACACACTACCATTAAATGGATAAAATAGCTATGACAGTGATCCTAGGGAGTGTTGCTTTTTGTTACAATTTGGGGCCCAGGAGGTTATTAACAAATCTCTTCCGGGTCATTAGCCCGGTTACAAAAATGGACTTCTCCAGTCAAGGTCAAGATTCCTATGAAAGATGTTCAAGAGTTGGTATATAGGAGTTATATCTGTATTCTTCTCCCTGGACATACAAGCAGTTTCTAAAGTTCCTGGAAAATATCTCAGTGAAACTTGATTCAGAATGAATTGGATATTCTTCACTAAAAGGATATACACCAATGGATGTAATGACTCAATGAGCTACAGATATCTCAGTATCACAGCAAACATTGACAAAATGATGCCTAATGACTGTGGGTAATGGAATGACTCCAGAGACATCAAGAAGAATTATTAATGAATAATTACAGCACATCAATTTGAAGAGGAATAAATGATTTCTAAAAATACAAGAAATAACAGGCTATAAGACACTCTTTAAGCAATGACTTGTTCTTTCCCATTAAGGTTAAATGAATCAAAAATAGATGCTACCCTTTAGTTTGACATAATTAAATGATAACAGATTCAAAAAAAAATCCAAGTCTCTTTAGAGCCAGATTACCAAACCAAAATATCTACTAAAAAGTAAACTTGAGTACTTCTGCTTCTTGTGTATCACTAATAGCTGGTATCAAAAAATCATGCTCTCAGCCTGTGGTGTATTATTTTTGTTACTATAGACATATAGACAGTGCAAATGAGAAGTAAATAGATGATCTAGTTTATTCTTCCAGTATATAGGGCTCTACTGACATCCCAAAGGAAAAATACATGTTTATTGATTTCTGCCTATGTTTCTGTATTCAGTAACTAAGGAAACATGTACTGACTTCAGTGTGCATGCTCTTAGTTCTTCCAGATCATAAATGATAAACTGAATTAGACCTCAACATTTGCTTGGAATTTCCTGCAGCATGACACCCAAAAGGTTTTTACTATGGATGTTCTTTTTAAACATCCTCAGTCCTGCTTCAGGTTTACATTAATCCAGACATCCTTTGACTAACTTTCAGTCCGCAGCCACAATGGTTACTTGCCTCTTACGGCTTACCATTTTTCATTATTAAACCTTATTAATTATCACAGCATCAGAGATTTCCAGATTTGGACAAAACTTTAAAGACCATCTAGCCCAACTCTGTCCTGACAATAGTTTCTTCTGTAGTCTTTGCCTGGTACAACTAGACCATGCTTAGAAGCTTTCATCGTTAGCTAACACATCACCTTCCATCTTTTGAACTCATTAGACTTACTTATGCCAAGCCTAAGTTCTGTCTTTTATCTCCCATTCATTCATCCTACGTCTACCCTCAGATTCCACCCCAATAAATCGAATTCCTTTTCTTCATGACTACTCTTCATAGGTATAAGGAATAAGGTATAAGGTATGTGTCCCTAGTCTCCTCCTTTTAAGAACTTATCTACATTTCATAAATGAGAGGACTAAATTCCTTTACCACCCTGATAGTAATCAAGTGAATTGGATTAACTTGTTTATAAATTTCTCTTAGAGATCGGCATGGTAGATGTGTTTTGGTCAAAACAGAGAAGAATGAGACCATCACCTCTACCATCCTAGGTATGCCTCACCTTTACTGATGAAATCCAAACCACATTAGTTGACCAACATCAAACCTAAAAGCTACGCAAATCCACAACCTTGTATTTTTCACATATGATTTTGACCATACAGAACTTTCCCCATTCTATCACTGATCTTTGGTAGCTCAAAGTTAGGACTTTATATAATTCATGTTAAAATTGAAATTTCATGTTGTCAGATGCAAGGAATTTGTTTCAGCTAGTCAATCAACATCAGTTGGATGCTGGAAAACATCACCCTAAGTCACTGAAGCCCCTCCAGTGTCATATAATTTATGAATTTCACAAGCATTCATCCACGTTGATTAAAACGTGAATAAGGCTAGACAGAACACCTGTAGCATGTTACTACAACTTGTCTCTCAACATGCACAAAGCCTCATTAATCCAAATCCTTAGGGCATTCCTTCAGTTACGAACCTGCTAGTCATCTTTTCTGCTAGTTCTTATCTGCCATAGTTTCTTTCACTTGAGGCTATTTCTACTTTGTGATCTGACAATATCTGATTAATAATGTTAATAATATCTTATACTTACTAACATTTCTTTTTTTTCTTTTTTTTTTCAGTACACGGGCCTCTCACTGTTGTGGCCTCTCCCGTTGTGGAGCACAGGCTCCGGATGCGCAGGCTCAGCGGCCATGGCTCACGGGCCCAGCCGCTCCGCGGCATGTGGGATCTTCCCGGACCAGGGCACGAACCCGCGTCCCCTGCATCGGCAGGCGGACTCTCAACCACTGTGCCACCAGGGAAGCCCTTACTAACATTTCTTGACCACTTATCTCACTATGACCTAGCCTCTCTTATAATCCCAATCTACAGGTAAGAAGATGAAAATGTAAAAGTAAAATAACTTTCTCAGATGAAGTAGCTAGGAACTGTGGATAGAGAATTGAATCTAGAATTATTTTCTCCAAATCCTGTGCTCTTTATTGCTCTGATAGATGGTACCACGTGATGTAAGCTGGCAGCACATAACGTATATTATGTCTGTTATATAGTGTTGATCTATTTTTTTTCTCTGAAATGGCTTTCTCATCCAGTCCATATGGAAAACTCCTAATCATCCTTCAGTAGCACAAACAGCATCCTTTCTGTTAATCTCCACTGCCCGCCTCTAGAAGCCCTCCGAGCTTCTGTAACTGCCCTCCATACGCTGTCATTATTGTTGACCATTTTTTGGCTTCCTTCCCAGAGCATGCACTCACACAGTGAAGCCGGGGCTTCTCACTCATTTACCTTTGTGTTCTCAGAAATTAACACAGCATCTGTCTGTTGGAGGTACACACTAATTGTTTATTGAACAGCAAGTCATGTTTGACAGTAGTTCATTGATCTCATGGACCAGTCACTTTGTGTCACCTGGTCAAGCCGACTTGAATTCATTCAGGGCAGCTTCAAAACTTACCCTCTCTCTGCCCCATTATCACTGCAGTCTCTGCTCTGTCTATGCATTTACATATGTTCATTTCACAGCGTCAAGTCAGAGACATTCTGGCCCTGGCAGAGGAGCCAGAAGTAGCGCAGAAGTGGAGGAGTTCTGCTTACTCTCCACCACCCTTCAGCATTAAGCCATCAGCTGCTGGCAGCAGCTTTGACTCTTTTCTTGCCCTAACCAGAAGTGACCTGAGAACTTTTCAAAACCTCCACTCACATTTGGGCCATTTATCCCTATACTGTCCAATTATTTTCACCCTTTCAGAATGAACTCAGTGTGCCAAAATCATAATGTTGATTTCAAAAAGACATCTCCTCTTGAAATATAAATCTAATAAGGCCTAAATCAATTTGATAAGTAAACATGTCTCCATTATGTTTTCATATAAACAGCTTAACTATGAATTTTAAAATAAACCTTTTTATTCCCATATTTTTATCACCCTAAGATTACCCTGTGGCATTTCCCATCTCTCCAACCTTCCCATCCATCCTCATCTCAGACCCTGGGGCACCTATATCTCAGTAATAGTTTTGAATGCTAGTAGGAACCATGTAAGAAGTTTCTGATTATATCCACTCCTTTTCTTGATGGACACAAGGTCCTTCAAGTGTCCTTAAATGATTCTTTGGCCACTTGGCTTTGCCCTTCTGATTCCTGTGGGTCTCCATCCTCCTAACATTGAAAGTACAGTCTACCCATGGTGGACCTTCAGCACATACACCTACCTATTTTCATGCACTCACCTATCAATCCACCACTCTCTGTAATCTCTATATCTATAGTGCCCTACTATTCGATAAGCTGGTTTCTAACTTGACGTTCTTTGTTGCAGTGATTTATTTCTCTACACATCTGGGCTTCAATATCTGAAAGTCCAGGAAAGATCATTCCCATCTTCTGTTTTCTCTGACATATATCAGTACCTCATGCACCAAAACCAAAGTTCCCAAGACTCCGAGGTGCATATCTTAGTATAGTAAGAGGAAAATAAAGACTTTATCTGCAGCTTAAGCATTTGGAATAGAATATGCCACTTACTGGGATAGCTGAGCTCCATGATAGGTCACCAAAGAAGACTGCTGTCCTCTTTCAATAGCTAGCCTATTAGGGATATTTTAATTTGTGCTACATAGTGTATGTGTGTGGGAGGAGGAGATGAGGGTGGGTAATGGGAAGGGAGACTATATGACCCTTCAAGAGCTCTTCTAACTTATTACGTTATGAATGTGGACAGCTCATTCATTATTCAAAGCCTGCCTGTAAAAATTAGTAGCTTTACTACTAAAAATTTAGTTAGAGCACCTTTCCCCCTCTTACACTGGAGCATTGTCTTGCCAAATGAAAAACTTCAGATCTGTTAAAGCTTGTGTTTTTGGTAGTACAATGTTATGACCCGAAGTTTAGGTATTTCCTCAAAGACAATCATATCAACATTATAATGTATGGTAGAGCTTCGCTGAGGTTGTCTGTTTTCTTCTGCCTTTTCTGTATCCTCTGCAAAATGTTTTACTGTCTATTTCATTGACCAGTTGAAGTACACTGCCACTATGAATATTTCAGAGGTATGATTCCACCTTGCCACCTTTTTTTTCTGTTCTGAGCTCTCCTACTTTGACTGTACCCAACAGAGCTGACATTTCAATTAAGAGAACATGCCTGCCAAGTCCCCATTATGCCTGTTCTCTCATGACCTCCATCATTGGCATGCAGTTCCAGTACTTTCGCCACTGACCACATTCTCTCTGTTAGATAATTTCATAACACTCTTTTCTTTGACCTTGTTTTACACTGTACACAGCAGGATTGTTTCTGAATTTGGAAAGCAGGAAATTTTTAGTTACAAAGACCCAAAACTATTTGCCCCTAACTTCTATATATGTATCACCCATGCTAGGTTATCTTTATCCTTCACTTGTTAAAAAATAACCTTTATGTTTTAGAGTAGTTTTAGATTTACAGAACAGTTATAAAGTAGGTACAGAGTACCCCTATATACCTCACAACTAGCTGTCCCACTGTTAACATCTTATATTAGTGTGGTACATTTACCACAGCTCATGAAATGCTATTGATACATTATTATTAAATAAAGTCCATACTTTATTTAGATTTCTTTCATTTTTATTTAATATCCCTTTTTCTTTTCCAGGATCTCTCCAGAATACCACATTACATTTAATCCTCATGCCTTTTCAGGCTCCTTGTGGCTGACAAGAGTTTCTCAGATTTTCCTTGTTTTTGATGACCTGGGAAGTTTTCAGGAATACAGGTCAGGTATTTTGTAGAACCATCCCTAACTGGGGTTCATCTGCTATTTTTCTCATGATTAGACTGGGATTATTGGTATAGGGGAGGAAGACCATGTAAGAGCCACTCTCATCACTTCCTATGAAGGGTACATACTACTTTTTTTCTTTTTTTTTTTTTTTTGCGGTACGCGGGCCTCTCACTGCTGTGGCCTCTCCCATTGAGGAGCACAGGCTCCGGACGCGCAGGCTCAGCGGCCATGGCTCACGGGCCCAGCCGCTCCACGGCATGTGGGATCTTCCCGGACCAGGGCACGAACCCGCATCCCCTGCATCGGCAGGCAGACTCCCAACCACTGCACCAGCAGGGAAGCCCGGGTACATACTATTAACAAGACTTATCACCGATGATGTTCACCTTGATCATTTGACTTAAGTAGAGCTTTTCATTTTCAAGTTACTCTTTTCCTCCCATTTCCATACCTCACTCTTTGGAAGTAAACTATGTACAGCCCACAGTTAAGGAGGGGAGAGTTATGTTCCACTTGTTGAGAGAGGGGAGTATCTACATAAACTATTTAAAATTCTTCATTAAGGGATATGTGTTTCCTCTCCCTCATGAGTTTATTCAATCATCGATTTATAACAGTATAGACTCATTCACTTCTAAAGCTCACATTAGGGTTACTCAGGCAATTATTTCATTTGTACCAAGTTCAAAATGAAACTTTTTTTTTCCAGGCTCATAATTTAGTCTCTTCTGCAGATGGTATGATGAGAAAGGATGCCCGTAACAATTGCTCTAGGGCTCTGAGAAATCTGAATGATCAGGTCCCAGAGTAATTACATTTAAAATGGGAGACTATATAGTATAGAAGCCTGGACTAGCTTGCCTGGGTTCAAATTCCAGCCCTGCTTTTTGTGGTTTATGAACTTGGGTAGGTTATGTAAGCTCCTTGCATCTCAGTGTTTCATCTAAGAAATGATAATTTTAATAATATACAACATGTGGGGTTGTTATGAAGATTAAATGAGATAATCAATGTAAAGAAATAAGTGTGGTGTCTGGAATAGACAGAAGTATATGAACGTCAGCCATAAACCACAGTTTATAGTTTACATGTCAGATAGTGTCATGCATGATAAGAAATGCAACTTTTAGTTAATAAGAGCATTTGATAAAAATAGGAGATGCTATTACCCAAAGGTGAAATCAGCTTTAAAAGGAACGTCCTAGAATGTGGTTATTTTACTCCTCTAATATTCTATTATTCTCGTCAGTAGGACTGGAAGGGATGAGACAAGAAGGATAAGCAGAAAAGCATGGGTTCACTGTGTGGACCAGTTATGAGGACTCATTTTGGTGGGTCTTTAGAAAACAGGTACAAAGACAAGGGGCTAGGAGAAGGAAAGATGCTGTGAGCAAAATGGCACCATGCTTAAGAGATGAGGGCTCAAACAGGGAGGCAAAGGCGATGCCTAAGATAGAAACTTCTGCTTTTGACAGAAAGAGCTGGTTGAAGACGGAGAGAAAAGAGTATGTAAATGGAATGCAACAAAACTGGAAGGTCCTCTATCTCCCGTGTGCACAGGGGGACTCTACTTGTCATGTCAGGAAGGAGATACTCAATGCTGGAATTGACAGTATATAACATGGCTTGAATTCATCTTCATCTATATAGTCTCTGCAAAGTCCAATTGGGAGCATCAAAGACTAGGTCAGTTTCCATATCTGAAAATTCAAGTTTGCAAGGGCCATGAAGAAGCACCTTCATAAAGGTACCTCTGTGCATAAGAAACCTCTGTGCATTACTGTGTTTAATATATTTGCTTTCCTTAACCACATTTCAGCACCCCGACAGTGATTGACTCTCAAATATAGAGGAAATATGGCTAGAAAGAACACAGTGCAGGGACATCCAGATACAGATAAACTTAAATCAATGAGGAATGTTTCTCAAAATTTTCTAGAAGCTCAATATCTAAACTTACTTTTTCAGCATCCCATAGAAATAAATAAGTATATAGAACAAAAGACTTAACTGGATACATGTTGATCAAATCATTCACATCTTATCCACAAATGTGAAATTTCTACATAATTTAAGTCCCCATATTTCACATTTAAGTGTGAAAGTCTTTGCTGAAATGCCATGCAAGCCTACACCCCAGGATCTTCCAAAGCTGGCAGGGCCAGGCTGCGGATTCTGAGAGATATGGAAGCAACCTAAGTGTCCACAGTTTGATAAATGAATAAAGATGATGTGATAAAATGAAATATTATTCAGCAAAATAGAAGGAAATCCTGCCACTTGCAACAACATGGATGGACCTTGAGGGTCATTTTGTTAAGTGAAATAAGCCAGACAGAGAAAATCAAATACTGTATGACCTCACTTGTATGTGGAATCTAAAACAAACAAAAATACACAGAAACTGAGATCATAGCTACAGAGAACAAATTGGTAGTTGCCAGACAGAGGGCGTAACCTCCAGTTACAAAATAAGAAAGTCCTGGGGATGTAATGTACAGCATGGTGACAATACTTGGTACTGTATTATATATTTGAAAGTTGCCAAGAGAGTAGATCTTCCAAGTTCTCATCACAAGAAAAAAAAAATCTGTAACTATATGTGGTGACGGATGTCAACTGGACTTAGTGTGGTGATCATTTTCCAACATATAAATATATCGAATCACTATGTTGAATACCTAAAACTAGTATAACATTGTATGTCAATGATATCTCAACAAAAGTCACACTCTCATTGGTTCAGAAACATGGAAGTAACCAAGCAAATGTATCCATTTACCAACCTCTGAGTAGCACTGCAAGAAAATATCAGGTCAATAAAAGCCCTTGCCCTTCTGTACTTCTTCCTGCCTCTACTGACACTGGACACCGTCCTTAAACTTTCACAGGCCATCTCCAGAATTGCCTTCAGGTCTCTAATTCCCTACAATCCCCAGGGAGAAGCTCCCAAGTCTGATTCAGTATCTCACAGACCCTGATAAACTAACTCCCCAATTGCAACGCCTCCTCAAGGTATAAAAGTGACTGAAGGAAAGAAGTCCTTGCTTCCACAATCTAATCAAGCATCTCATTGCCCCTGCAGATTGGATGTACTATCTGTTTCTCAGAATGATTTTATTTTCCCTTGTCTTCTTCACTTATCACACACCTTTGAGCTGCTAAGTTTTATAGAATAGTTCTTAATCATTCTGTCTCTAACCCGAGCTGCAGTGGCAATTGAAAGGTATAACACAGCATAGCATCACTCTCAATAACCCAATGCTCATTAAGTTTAATGGGTGATTATAATGGTTATAACTCAGACAGAAAAGGAAACCTGTTACCTGTTGTCCAGATCTTAAGTTTTCTAGAAGAAGTTCAGTCAATCCAAGGGGAAAAGTTCTTTTTTAAAAGAGTAAAATTTAGAGTTCCCTGTACTATACAGTAGGTCCCTGTTGATTATCTATTTTATATATAGTAGTGTGTGTATGTTAATCCCAACCTCCTAATTTATCCCTCCTCCCCTCCCCCACCTTTCCCTTTCGGTAACTATAAGTTTGTTTTCTAAGTCTGTGAGCCTGTTTCTGTTTTGTAAGTAAGTTCATTTGTAACATTTTTTTTTTTTTTTTTTTGCTGTACGCGGGCCTCTCACTGCTGTGGCCTCTCCCGTTGCGGAGCACAGGCTCCGGACACACAGGCTCCGCGGCCATGGCTCGCGGGCCCAGCCGCTCCGCGGCATGTGGGATCCTCCGGGATCGGGGCACGAACCTGTGTCCCCCGCATCGGCAGGCGGACTCTCAACCACTGCGCCACCAGGGAAGCCCTGTAACATTTTTTTTAGATTCCACATATAAGTGATATTCTGTAATAACCTAAATGAGAAAAGAATTTAAGAAAGAATAGATATATGTATATGTATAACTGAATCACTTTGCTGTACACCTGAAAGCAACACAACACTGAAAATCAACTATACTCCAATATAGAATAAAAATTTAAAAATAACAAAATGTAAAAAAAAATAAGAGTAAAATTTAAGAGTGAAAATGTATATGTATGTATGCATGTGTATGTATATATAGATGCACACACACGCATATATATACACACACACATTATTATATATATATATATTCTAGATGCGATGATACTGCAGAATTACTACACAGGAAACTAAAACCTCACAAGTTTTCTTTCTGTTCACTGTTCTGAAACCTTGATGTGCAGAGAGGAGCACAGGAGAGCATGGCCTGTGGGAGTGAACTGGAGACCCAGCACACTGAGTCAATTGTTCTTGATAGAAGATGTGACCTGTGTGATCATGAACATTTATCACAGTAGGAAGCAGGCAGCAGGGAAGGAGTGTCCTGTAGCACCACAAGAAAAACACTGGGAGGAAATGCCAATGGGGATGACATTAAAAATAGACCAAATGACCTGCTTCTTCCTTGGCCAGTGTCAAAACATTCAGTGCTTCGGTTTAGTCATCACCAGGTGCTCTTTCCCCAACATGACAGGGTGAGAACTTTGGGGACAGCTGGTGACAGCAGCAGAAAAATCCTCCAACAGTTCAGAGAGAAAATAATGACTTGGCAAAACACACAAGGAACAAAACTTACTTTCAATTCACATCCATGAAGCCTATTTTAGGCAGAGGAGAGATAAGTGGGTCTGTGCCTCTCCTACTTTCCTGCCCCCTTCATCCCCGAACAAGAGGACCTTCATTAGAATAAACTTGTGGCCAGGTTAATTAGCCACAGATCCACAGACTCAAAAGGGTTCATGCTTTCAAAGGCAGTCCATGAACCACTGCCACTCTGTGAATCTTTGATGATTTTTCCTTGATAAGAGGTTCATGGTGTTCATCAAATTTGGAGAGGGACCTGTGACCTATGAAAGTTTAAGAACGACTGCTGAAGATTGCAGTCTGCAGTCACTGCAGAAACTGGCTCCCAGGCAGCCCACAGGGACACAGCTGCCAGGAAGTGCCTCAGGAGGGCTCCCAGCGCAAGCGGCAAGGGTGGACTGAACTCTAGCTCTGCTCTCTACTCAAGGCTTTGCCCTGGGGTAGGATAAGGGTGAGATGCTCCTTTTCTGTATTTTATTTGTCCAGAAGGGGTTCCATTTTAAAATTCATATAAGGGTGCTGTATGGACTAACAGTGATCTGTGATCCATTTGTTCTCCTCTCTTTCCCACAGTCCCCAGGACTAAGCGACTACCCTGTTAGCCTACATCTGTGCCATGACCCCAAAGGTGCTTTTGCCTGGGAAATTATATCTATTCTGCCTCCATTCTATCCAAATATTGTTTTGAATTATGGCAATTCAAGGTTGGTTAGTATGCTTGGTTACTCTAAAAGTGCACTACCCAACACAGCAGGAACCACCCACAAAAGGCTACTGAAGACCTGTAATGTTGCCAGTCCAAACTGAGATGAGCTGTAAGTGTAAAATACACCTTGGATGTTGAAGACCTAGTAGGAAAAAAAATCATATAAAATCTACTCTGATTTTATATTGATTTTTTTGTTGAAATGATACTATTTTGAATATATTGGGTTGAAAGTATAATAATACAAGTAATGTCACCTGTTTCTAAGACTTTCTTTAACATGGCTACTAGAAATCTTAAAACTATATCCATGGCTCTTCTCCCATTGTATTTCTATTGGACGTCACTGATCTGAAACATTCTGTCCAGCCTCTACTTGACATGGAACTCAGATGTGACCAATAAACTATCACTTCTCACATTGAAGTGAAACCTGTCTCTCTTCATCTTCTTAAACTCTAGGTTAAATTTATGGAACTAGAATACAGCGCAGGTTAAGCCCAACTCTCTCTGGCACAATTTCAAACATCCAGCGGTATTTATCATGTCTCTCTATTACTTCCCCAAGATAAACATTTGTGACATCCTCAACTCGTCTTCCTATTAAATCTAAAATCTTCTTCTGGATGTTCTTTGACTTTTTTTGGTCTTTTAGACTAGGGTTCTAAAATATAACCTCTTGCCCCCTCAATCTATTGGAATGTTTGATAATATTTTAAAACAGAAATGTCACAGCAGTAAGTTATTTTCCATCTTTGTAGTTAGACACTTATGGTTCTGTGATTTAATTTAAATTACTTCTGCTGACATTTAATTCAATCATTCAATTTATTCAAATCTTAAAATATGTATGGATCATGTACTCTAAACATGCCCTTGTTAAACATTTAGATTTATTTATTCTTTCAAAACTTTTGAGTAAATGCTACTGAAGTAAACAAATTTAGGGTTTTTATCTTCAAATTCACAGGTATCTAAGATGAGAGCTGGATTATTCCACAGTAAAAATTACACATTTTGTTACATTTTTACTTCAGGAGCCACTTGTCCATAGCAATATAGGTCCTAGTATATCCTTATCTGAAGTGTAAGGGTAAGATTATAATAGATGTAAAGGTGTAGCTCATTATGATAAAAAATATCCTTTCAGAAGAAAAAGACTTTTAAACCACTCTTCTCACATCTAAGTGCTGTATTAGGAGCTGCCCAGAGGATCTGAGTACAAGAGCCTTAGGTTTGTTTGTTAAAAAGTGGGAAAGGACCAGGTTTGTTTTGAGGTTTGAGAGTCTTGAACAACATTTAATAAGAATAGCAAGGATGAAAGGCTAAGTCCTGGTTACTTAGCAAGGCTTAAGGCCAAGGCAAGCCCTCCATTCTGCTGCCCCAAGAGGGCAAAACTCACATCCAAACCTTATAAAATATCGAAGCTAAAAAGGATCCCTTATCTCATCTCTTCATGCCCTTCATTTTCCACTTCTAAGAATAAGCACTCAAAAAATAAAATTACTTTGCAAAAGTAGTAGAGCTAGAACATAGAGGATCTGGAGGTAGAATACAAATCTTCTGTTCTCATGATTATGAAAGTTGCCTCCACTGATTGAAGAAAAAGGAGGTTAAAGTTTTTAATCCATCGAAGGATTGTTGTTGTTTTTGTTTTGGGCATTAAAGAGAATCATCAACAAAGTTGAAGGTAATGAGGAAATATATTCAAATCGTCTTCACAGTTCTGAGCTCACTTGCTCTTACTTGATAGAGCAGAAGGAGAAGACCATATGGTGACTGAAGAGGATAAATAATGAATAAGAGGGTTACGAATGGCAAGAACACTGCACTAGAAACGTTATGCACTAGCGCCCCCTCCTGGCTCCTCACCTTGTGTGCCATGTTATCCGGGTTAGTCTCAAGACACTAGGTCACCATATTCTCATCCATAAAGTAGAGACAGTGTCACCTGCTCTAATTGGCTCCCTGAGTGACTGTGTGGACCAAACAAGACGAGGTCTTTGGAAAGGCATTTAGGATAATGAAACACTATTCAAGAGTGGGTTGGTGCTTCCAACTTTCGGCTGCCCAATTGCCTTCTAGGGGAAAACACTACTATCTCCAAATGTTCCCCTGATTCTCTAGGACCACTACTCAATGATTTTCACCATAGACTTTGCCCCTTGACAAATACCTTTTCCTGGGCAAGTGGACTTCACCTCCCCTTGTAGGTCTCAGCCATAAGACAGGCCAGCCAGCAACTTATAAAACACAAGCATGTAAAGGAAAGATTTTTCAGGGAACATAAAAACTCAAATTGGTGCCAAACTCATGACAGATAATCAATGCAAAAATAAATAAATAAATAAAGCACCAAATGTTTCCTTATAACAACAACAACAAAAATCTGACTAAAATCTTCACAGAGACACCCTGATTGATGACAGAAATATGACACTAGTTTAGTTTTCTTTAAATAAGTGATAGTGTAATTTTAATAAAAATCCAATCAGATGGTGAATAATAAATTACAGAACAGAGTTTACATGTGAATGAATAATTTACAGTGGTCAGGAGATTTTTTTAGATATAAATAAGATTAGGGGTTTAAGTTGGTACTTGCTCATACTTTTTTTTTTTGCGGTACGCAGGCCTCTCACTGCTGTGGCCTCTCCCGTTGCAGAGCACAGGCTCTGGACGCGCAGGCCCAGTGGCCATGGCTCACGGGCCCAGCCACTCCGCGGCACGCGGGATCCTCCCAGACCGGGGCACGAACCCGTGTCCCCTGCATCGGCAGGCGGACACTCAACCACTGCGCCACCAGGGAAGCCCGTGCTCATACTTTTATACCAGTCTTACTCTTCATTTTGTCCTCCTCAGCATTATACACACACACATGCACACACACACACATCACACACACACACACACACACACACTCATTCTGAGAAATGGAGAAAAGGTGACAGGCTGAAAATGTAATATAATCAAGAATATTTTTGTCAAATAATTGATGACAGGTATATACAGGATTACTGAAAAGTTCATTGAGCCTAAATAGATTCTGAAGTCAACAGAATGAAGGCCACATAAACGTCCCCATCTTCCACAAATCATTCCTGATTTCTACTTTAAGAATACGATGGCCATAAGTTTTTTAGAAGCCCTGAACTCAACTTTGAGTTTGTTTGCCCTTCTTTGACATGATAAAGTAGGTGCCTCTTCTCCCATCACCACCCAGCTTTTGAATAACAAGTGTGCTCTTACTAAAAGCATGAGAGACATGAGCAGAGACACCAAATCAATTCAACCAGTGTTTTCTGAATCCCATGATAATTTCATTGGGGATATGAGACTAACATATCTAAAACAAAGGACAAAAGCAGAATAACATGTTTAACCTAATAAAGCAATTCAATTTGTAAAATTTATAGGGCTGGCAGGGTCCTAGGAAGACCGGGTCAACAGCCTCATTTTGTGCATGAGGAAACAGAGTCAGAGGATGTGTGACATTGATTCAAACCAAGGAGAGGGTGTCAATACCTTGTCTTATACCTCCCTCACCACATCCCCACTTGCCTTTGCTTCCCATGATCTGTGCTTGAAAACAGTGGGACCCAAACCCTTCCCTCTAGAAGATAAACTCATCTCTACAGTCCTTACATAGATGAAACATTATCCAAACTTCAGGACTAGTCTCCTGCTTTCTTCCATCTTTATTTTTCTCCTCCTGTTTACTTCACTCTCCAAATCAAAGGCACTGGAATTTTGCTAGGACTCTCTTTCCCCAAATACTTGCAGGATTCTCTCTTCAAATGTCTGGTTAGCCCAGTCCTCTGGGTTATGCAGGGGTCTCCTTCACACACACACACACACACACACACATGCACACTTCAATCCTGGTTGCTCTTTTATTTACAGAAAATGTTATCATATCAAATATGGAGTAAAATGACTCAAATATGTCCCAAACAACTTCCAAAGAATAACATAAATGAGAAATATACCTCTAATCATATACATTTAAAGATTAGATGCCTAGAGAGATAAATCTTTACATGTGTCAGGTCATGTTTATCTATTGTAGATATTCAAATTCCCCAGGTTTACCTTCCAGAGAGCCTTACCTTTTAATGCTTTTCAACTTGAACCTGTTATTCTCAATCAGGATGCCTTTCCTTCTAAACTTCCCCTATAGCCACGCTGTCCCTTATCTATACAGCTTCACTTCTGCCTTTCTTCTTTCTGGAATTATTTTCCTCTTTCATTTTGCTAAGTCAAATTCTACACTTGATACCTGCAAGTTTTAATTAAAGTCTCAGCCACAAAGATCTGAATAACTACTATAATCCACAATTTTCTCAAAGTATTCAATTGTACACTGCCTGAGATGGCTCTATAGTTGCTAAATGTATGTCTACCTTCTTACATGGTAAGATAGTAGGAATAATAGCTCCTTAATTTTCCTTTACCTCTTCACAGTTTTTATCACGTGCATTTATTTTGTGGGTTATTATTATTTTTTTAGAATTAATTCTGCCATCAATATAAATTGAATTCAATTGAATAAGGCCCTGTACTAGGCCCTGAAAGAAGACAGAAATTAAATATGATAGCATCCTTGTCCTGGCAGAGATAAAATTACACTAAGTAAGGTAGCCTTCCATAAATAATTAACTCCTAAAACTTTCTACTTAAGATAAAGGATTTTCTTTCAATATTCTTTAAATCTTTTATCACCAACTCTCTGCAATGTAACTGTATGTTTTAGGCCCCAGTACATGTATTTCCCGCTACTAACAGAGCAAAGTTAAACATACCCAACTCTTGTGAATAACTCTTTTCTTGAGAGAAAGAACAGTAACCATACTTAAGACCAAATGCCTTGACGCTGCTAAAATTGAAGGACCTTTAAAAAAAGAGACAAAGTAATGTCAAGTAAAAAGGAATGACATCATTTTAAAATCCAAAGAGATTTTAACCTCTTAGTGTGCACATTTAAAGAAAATGAACAAAAAATTATAACTGTGATATGGGACTCTTTCCACTATATCAAGATAATGGCACTGAACATCCCACTGAACAACTAGAAAAAAGTGAACACAGCCTCTGGGAATTCCAGTTTGACTGTAATCAGCAGGGTTTCCCACTGACCTTTACTTAGATATGCCTGAACTTTGAATCCAGCTTATTTTTCATGGATTTACCTTACACTTGCACTTGCATCTTTGGAGAGAATATTTCTTCAGGAACTCTCAGAACTTTTCCTAGGGATCCATGAATTCTTAAAATCTCTCTCTATGGTTCCAAGTTCACTATAGTTTAAATTAAGCCCCACAAAATCTTCTGTTCCTTCTGTATTAAAGAAGGAACTCAAAATATATATTGACTCAGAGATGAGGCTTGAAGAATCCCAAAACCAGTTCATGTTCTGACATCCCAAACCCAAACTGCTGATTACTATATAACTGCCAGCATCAAACCCCTTTCCATCTGGAAAGAGCAAGAAGCTAACTGTGATTTTTTTACACATACGTCTGTCCACTCCAGGCCAGCCACCAACTTTAGCACTGAGGCCTTGTCACCCACCATATATCATTCATTCACTCATTTAATACACTGCTAAAAATCTGCTCCATGTCTGATATTTTAGGCTCTGTTGGAAAATACAAAAGGAGCATAGGTAATCTCTGCTATGAAGGAGTTTATAATCAGTGTTAAAAGCAAAGATATGCTTATAAGAAACTAAGGGTGAGGGAATTATATTATGACAAGTAAGACACTGTAGTAAGGAAAGCCCCTCTCTGGAGAGGTATGGGTCTAGCAGAGCTTGTCCTAAAGCTACTAGAGATATAAAGATGAGGAAGAGGACTTCCTTGGTGGTGCAGTGGTTAAGAATCCACCTGCCAATGCAGGGGACATGGGTTTGAGCCCTGGTCCGGGAAGATTCCACATGCTGCGGAGCAACTAGGCCTGTGCGCCACAACTACTGAGACTGAGCACCTAGAGCCCGTGCTCTGCAACAAGAGAAGCCACTGCAATGAGAAGCCTGAGCACCGCAAGGAAAAGTAGCCCCCAGTCGCTGCAACTAGAGAAAATCCCTTGCACAGCAACGAAGACCCAACACAGCCATCAATAAATAAATAAATAAATTTATGTATTTATTTATTTATTTATAAGAAAAAACATGAGGAAGACTCAGTTCGTATCCGGAAGCTGCTTCCAGCCTGGGGTGAGGAGGGATGGAAGGAGACATACAAAACCAACCAAAGTACAAGGTGGGATTTATTACACAATAAAAAACTAATAAAGACAAAATATAGTCAGAGTAGAGAAGAAAGAAATTCAGTTTGAACAGGTTACATCAAGAAAGATTACATAGGTGTTGGTGAAGGTACGTATATTTTTAGGTGTTTTGTTTTTGGTTTTGTTTTGTAAAAGTAACATTGTGATGAGGTTAAGTTAAAAAGAAAAAAGCAGTGTTGGAGAGAAAAGAGAATATCACCATAGACAGGCTTTGAAAAGGGTGTAACGAATGAGAAGAAACAGTTCAGGTTGAATCCCCAGTGTGAACAAGGCAGAAGGGCTGCCGGAAGTTGGGAAGTCATCAGATTTCAGGACGCTCACTATTGCCACTGTAGCTGGAGGTAAGCAGGAGAGGATGCTAAGAGTAGGCTTGAGAATAGGTGGGGATGTAGCTGTGCAGGTTTGCCGCCATGTTGGGGAGGGAGGGAGCCCAGCCAAATCCAACAGTTGTTTGAATGCTGGAATGAAATGTTGACTTCTGTTTTAGCAAGATCCTCTTGGTGATGATTCATGAACAGATTGAATCCAGGGTAGGAAGCTCAGTAAAGAGGCCACAGCCAGAGCCCGAAGAGCAGGGAAAGATTTGGATATTTGGAAAGAAAGAAGTGTAATCCTGCAGGGGATGGCAGAAGACAAAAACATTCTAGGACTCACAGGTAAGAGCTGTCCTTCATCTGAGATGCAAAATGCGATTGCAAAGCAGGGGAAGGGGGCACAAACATGGCGACAGCACTGACTGACTTTGGACAGATATCTCGAGGTGTAATTACAGTTTCCTGAGAGTGAAATAAACACTCTGCGTTGACAGACAGTGAAAAGGCAGCGTCTCTTTGTTCTCTTTGTGCTATTTCCTTTTCTTTCCGGACCTGTCATATTTGGGGAAACGAGAGGGCTCCAGGGGGTCCAGAAATGTTCACATGCTGTGAACCGTAGCTGCCGCCTCTCGACGGTAATTTTAAGTCTCTGAGCTTGGAAACCCAGGAGATATTTATATCCAGGAAGACGATTTCAGCTAACTATGTATTTGCCTCCAGACAGCAGCCTCAACAGTAGCTGTGTTTACTTTTCAACACTGAATGGGAAACATCATTTTGAAAAAGCTGATTTCCAAACACTCACCCCACAACAGCCTAATTTTAGAACGTATGAAAGCTAATCATTTCAAAATTCTACCCAACAGCTCCTTGTTTATGCTTTGCAATCCAAGTCTAAAGATATCAAAAGGAAGATTTTAAATATCACTTTATCCACTTATTTACTTACTACTGCATTTATTTATTTATTTCCTCAAGCAAAAGCTCAGGGACTTATTGTTTCCTGTTGGTGTTTGTCCTCTGAACTGAAGATGGTTTTCTCATGACAAGATAAGGACCTGCAGGGAAACTCAGATGAAGAAAAACCAGAGCTTCCAAATTAAACTCTCTAGTATAAAAAGATGCAAATCAAATACCACCACACTAGAACAGCACAGGCTCCCTGTCCTCTCTTTTTTTTTTTTTTTTTTTTTGTGGTACGCGGGCCTCTCACTGTTGGGGCCTCTCCCGTTGCGGAGCACAGGCTCCGGGTACGCAGGCTCAGCGGCCACGGCTCACGGGCCCAGCCGCTCCGCGGCATGTGGGATCCTCCCAGACCGGGTCATGAACCTGTGTCCCCTGCATCGGCAGGCGGACTCTCAACCACTGTGCCACCAGGGAAGCCCCCTGCCCTCTCTTATTGACAGCCTCTACCTCCTTAAGAATGATTAAAATCAGAAGGACACTGCACTCAGTCTAAACCTTACATGAAGAAAATAATAATCAAACCTGGTTCTCGGAGAGGGCCTGATTGTCAACAATATGGAAGTTTAAAGAATAGATCGTTTGAAAAGCTCCGAACTTCTCCGTGAAAATGTCTAGGAGTCTTCTTGGGAATTAAGCTTCTTTTACGGAACATTGAAATGAACATTCAAATGGAAGCAGAATCAGTAATAAAAGAAAAAAGGCATTCTAGCTTGAAAGAAAGGGGACACATCCTAAGGGAGGGATAGAATCTGGGGTATTTCCAAACTCATTTTTGAAGAAGATTTAGCCATGTGGTTAAATCAAACACAGCAACTTTTGCCCAGCCTTACACTAGGGCTGGAAGCCCTATCAGAGACCTGGAATGGAAGCCACCTCTTTTCAAGGAACATTCAAGTTTTAATACGATTGATACTGTGAGCTTGACTGAAAATCCTTGTATTGGTAATATAGTGTCTTGCTCCCAATTAAAAAAAAAAAACAAAGAAACAATTCCCTTAAGATCTGTGAGAGAAGACCCTTGGTGAAGGCCAGATCGCTAGGAAGTTTTTCTTTTTTTGGAGGAAGTTAAAAAGTTGTGCTGAGTAAACTACGTAAGTTAGGGAGAAACAGCCTGCTATGTAGTCCACCTGCCCCCAGCTTCCCATTTCTGTCTTTTTTCCACTCCTATGGTCAGAGGGCTTCTTGAAGATCCAAGTTGGTCTATTCACTCCCCCTCTTGACAATCTAGCTCCAACATACCTTTGTGTCTCAATTTCCTCCTCTCTCCCGTGTACCATTCTGCCTTCCACCAAAGTCCCCTGCCTCTACCCTCCTCTACTTTCCAACCACGCATATCTTCACACTGATGCTTGAAAATGCTACGCTCTTTTGTTCTTGTATCCTATCTTAGCGCCTGCCTGATTCTGTGTTTGGGATGACTTTTCCCCACTCTTTTTCCATTCTCAATTTAAAAGCCACCTTCTC